>NC_069696.1:34793412-35425817 GCF_023699985.2 Odocoileus virginianus | reverse complement strand
ACAATTATAAATATATATGCACCCAACATAGGAGCGCCACAATATGTAAGGCAAATGCTAATGAGTATGAAAGGGGAAATTAACAATAACACAATAATAGTGGGAGATTTTAATACCCCACTCACACCAATAGATAGATCAACTAAACAGGAAATTAACAAGGAAACACAAACTTTAAATGACACAATGGACCAGCTAGACCTAATTGATATCTATAGGACAGTTCACCCCAAAACAATCAATTTCACCTTTTTCTCAGCTGCACATGGAACCTTCTCCAGAATAGATCACATCCTGGGCCATAGATCTAGCTTTGGTAAATTCCAAAAAATTGAAATCATTCTAAGCATCTTTTCTGACCACAATGTAGTAAGATTAGATCTCAATTACAGGAAAAAAACTATTAAAAAATTCCAACATATGGAGGCTACATAACACGCTTCTGAATAACTAACCAATCACAGAAGAAATTAAAAAAAATCAAAATATGCATAGAAATGAATGAAAATGAAAACACAACCCAAAACTTATGGGACACTGTAAAAGTAGTGCTAAGGGGAAGGTTCATAGCAATACAGGCTTACCTCAAGAAATAAGAAAAAAATCAAATAAATAACCTAGCTCTACACCTAAAGCAACTAGAGAAGGAAGAAATGAAGAACCCCAGGGTTAGTAGAAGGAAAGAAATCTTAAAAATTAGGGCAGGAACAAATGCAAAAGAAACAAAAGAGACCATAGCAAAAATCAACAAAGCTAGAAGCTGGTTTTTTCAAAAGATAAATAAAATTGACAAACTGTTAGCCAGACTCATCAAGAAAAAAAGGGAGAAGAATCAAATTAACAAAATTAGAAATGAAAATGGAGAGATCACAACAGACAACACTGAAATACAAAGGATCATAAGAGACTACTACCAGCAGCTCTATGCCAATAAAATGGACAACTTGGAAGAAATGGACAACTTGGAAGAAATGGACAAATTCTTAGAAAAGTATAACTTTCCAAAACTGAACCAGGAAGAAATAGAAGATCTTAACAGACCCATCACAAGCATGGAAATCGAAACTGTAATCAGAAATCTTCCAGTAAACAAAAGCCCAGGATCATACGGCTTCACAGCTGAATTCTACCAAAAATTTAGAGAAGAGCTAATACCTATCTTACTCAAACTCTTCCAGAAAATTGCAGAAGAAGGTAACCTTCCGAACTCATTCTATGAGGCCACCATCACCCTAATGCCAAAACCAGACAAAGATGCCACAAAAAAAAGAAAACTACAGGCCGATATCACTGATGAACATAGATGCAAAAATCCTTAACAAAATTCTAGCAAACAGAATCCAACAACATATTAAAAAGATCATACATCATGACCAAGTGGGCTTTATCCCAGGAATGCAAAGATTCTTTAATATCTGCAAATCAATTAATGTAATACACCACATTAACAAATTGAAATATAAAAACCATATGATTTTCTTAATAGATGCAGAAAAAGTCTTTGACAAAATTCAACATCCATTTATGACCAAAACTCTCCAGAAATCAGGAATAGAAGGAACATACCTCAACATAATAAAAGCTATATATGACAAACCCACAGCAAACATTATCCTCAATGGTGAAAAACTGAAAACATTTCCCCTAAAGTCAGGAACAAGGCAAGGGTGCCCACTCTCACCACTACTAGTCAACATAGTTTTGGAAGTTTTGGTCACAGCAATCAGAGCAGGAAAAGAAATAAAAGGAATCCAGATTGGAAAAGAAGAAGTAAAACTCTCACTGTTTGCAGATGCCATGATCCCCTACATAGAAAACCCTAAAGACTCTACCAGAAACTTACCAGAGCTAATCAATGAATACAATAAAGTTGCAGGATATAAAATTAACACACAGAAATCCCTTGCACTCCTGTATACTAACAATGAGAAAAGAGAAAGAGAAATTAAGGAAACAATACCATTCACCATTGCAACAAAAAGAATAAAATACTTAGGAATATATCTACCTAAAAAAACAAAAGACCTATATATATAAAACTATAAAACACTGATGAAAGAAATCAAAGAGGACACGAATAGATGGAGAAATATACTGTGTTCATGGATTGGAAGAATCAATATTTTGAAAACGAGTATACTACTCAAAGCAATCTACAGATTCAATGCAATCCCTATCAAGCTGCCAACAGTATTCTTCACAGAACTAGAACAGATAATTTCACAATTTGTATGGAAATACAAAAAACCTTGAATAGCCAAAACAATATTGAGAAAGAAGAATGGAACTGGAGGAATCAACGTGCCTGACTTCAGGCTCTACTACAAAGCCACAGTCATTAAGACAGTATGGTACTGGCACAAAGACAGAAATACAGATCAATGAACAGAATAGAAAACCCAGAGATAAATCTATGTATCTATGGACACCTTATCTTTGACAAAGGAGGCAAGAATATACAATGGAGAAAAGACAACCTGTTTAACAAGTGGTGCTGGTAAAACTGGTCAACCACTTGTAAAAGAATTAAACTAGAACACTTTCTAACACCATACACAAAAATAAACTTAAAATGGATTAAAGATCTAAACATAAGACCAGAAACTATAAAACTCTTAGAGGAAAGCATAGGCAAAACACTCTCCGACACAAACCACCGCAGGATCCTCTATGATCCACATCCCAGAATATTGGAAATAAAAGCAAAAATGAACAAATGGGACCTAATGAAACTCAAAAGTTTTTGCACAACAAAAGAAACTATAAACAAGGTGAAAAGGCCTTCAGAATGGGAGAAAATCATAGCAAATGAAGCAATGGACAATGAATTAATCTCAAAAATATGCAAGCAGCACCTGCAGCTCAATGCCAGAAAAATAAATGATCCATTCAAAAAACGGGCCAAAGAACTAAACAGACAGTTCTCCAAAGAAGACATACAGATGGCTAACAAACACATGAAAAGATGCTCAACACCACTCTTTATCAGAGAAATGCAAATCAAAACCTCAATGAGGTACCATTACATGCCAGTCAGAATGGCTACTATCCAAAAGTCTACAAGCAATACATGCTGGAGAAGGTGTGGAGAAAAGGGAACCCTCTTACACTGTTGGTGGGAATGCAAACTAGTACAGCCGCTATGTAGAACAATGTTAAGATTCCTTAAAAAACTGGAAATAGAGCTGCCATATGACCCAGCAATCCCTCTCCTGGGCATACACACTGAGGAAACCAGATCTGAAAGAGACACGTGTACCCCAGTGTTCATCGCAGCACTGTTTATAATAGCCAGGACATGGAAGCAACCTAGATGCCCATCAGCAGATGAATGGATAAGGAAGCTGTGGCACATATACACAATGAAATATTACTCAGCCATTAAAAAGAATACATTTGAATCAGTTCTAATGAGGTGGATGAAACTGGAGCCCATTATACAGAGTGAAGTAAGCCAGAAAGAAATATATATATATATTTATTATAATTTATATTATAATTATATAATTATAAGTATACATATAATTATAATTATAATTTATATTAATTATATATAATATATATATTTATTATAAATAAATAAATATATATATATACTGTGTACCAATACAGTATACTAACACATATATATGAAATTTAGAAAGATGGTAATGATAACCCTATATGCAGGACAGAAAAAGAGACACAGATGTATAGAACAAACTTTTGGACTCTGTAGGAGAAGGTGAGGGTGGGATGATCTGAGATAATAGCATTGAAACATGCATATTATCAAGTGTGAAACAGATCGCCAGTTCAGGTTGGATGCATGAGACAAGTGCTCATGGCTGGTGCACTGGGATGACCCAGAGGGATGGGATGGGGAGGGAGGTGGGAGGTGGGTTCAGGATGGGCAGCACATGTAAATCCATGACTGATTCATATCAATGTATGGCAAAAACCACTACAATATTATAAAGTAATTAACCTCCAACTAATATAAATAAATGAAAGAAAAAATAGATTTTGGCATTAATTCTCTTAAATAATAAAAATGTAACTGGCTATTTTCCTGATTAATGTCTCTATTTATTACAGGTATTATTATTTATTACAGGTATTACTAGGTATTATTACCAGTATACCTAGTTCAACTTGAATCTTCAAGAGTCATAAAGGAAATGCACATAAAGTGCATTTTAGCCTGATATCCTACTGGGATATAAACATTAACTATTCATAGAAGAAAATAGAATAATTAACCTTCACTGCTTAAATATCCTTCAATTCTACTGTATACATTCAAACAGAGTGATTATCCTAATCACAGTGTTGAGAGAAAATTAGTTCATTTAAAAATCATTTAAAAATCATTATTGACAAAGGAATTATTTCAATGGTGAATTTATAAATTGATCTCTCCATCATGTAAAATTAACTCAGCCTGAGTGCACAGGGTTGTGAGGAGTAGGAGGAGATGATGGAGAGGCATAGGATGGACCAAATTCTACATTAGGTAACAAGGGCCACATTTCTCTGAGATACAAACTGACATTTTTTTCTGACAAATAATAAACTACCACTCAAGCCAAAGTTTCTTAGGCTTTGAGAAAACAGACAAGGACACTTTATGTCTAGCTTCATCTTGTGATTGTTTCCCTAGGTTAACAAAACCTTGAATTCTGAATTTTGACTCTTTTTCCTCAACTACGGACAAAACTTTGACAAATTAAAAAATCTATGCTCTGTCAAACAAACGAAAACAACAATATTTCTGTGTTTAGACCCAGATGGCAGCAATAACACAATACTAAGATACCAGAGATGCTTTTGTTTCTACATTTAGTTAAGTCGCTTCTCATAGCACTACTCAGCCACGGCTAGTTTACAGGTAGTCATGAGAAATATCTGGCTGGGTCCACAAGGAGAGCCCTCTAGCGTAACATTCAAGGAGATGAAACTGTGGTGTGGATAACACAGCTATGCCCATGGCCCCATAGCTTTTTAGTAGGGATACTACTCAATAGCCAACATCATTGGTCACTTGATGTACGCTCTACTGGACCTATTTCCTTTCAGGATTGTTACAACCACGGATTTCTAAATCCACTCCTTGTTTCATCTTTTTCTTCTTTGTGATGCAATGCTGTGATTTGAAGTGTCACATAAAAAGACATGAGCTATACGTGTTCAACAAAAAAACCGTTGGATGAACTGAATTCAATAATTTTTTTAATGTTGCAAAAAACACCCCTAAATCTATGCTATGTATCATGTATTTATACAAATCCTCCTGATGTTGAAGTGTCCTGAATTCCTCTGCAACCTGAACAGTATCTAATTCAATTTACTTCTTAAACATACAGAAGTGTTTGTTTTATTGTGTTTGCTTTATTAACTGTAAAAATATACAAGAGCAAATATTCTATCCTGTCCTGGGAGGGTGGAATTTAGGGAAGGGAAAGATAATGCATCAGGAATTTTATTTTAATTGGTGTTTTATTTCTTAAATGTCTTGCTCTGTAGTTTTATAATATGTAGTTTAAATATACGTGAAGAAATGAAGCATTAAAGACAATCACAGCAGGATAGAATAGTCAGTCACTCACTTCCCTGACTCATAGCAAGGTAGAATGGCAGAACAAGATGTTTGTAAGTTGAAAAAGAGACAAGTTTGCAAACATAAAAATGCACCAAAACCAACATCAGTAAAGGAAAGATTTACATGTCTTGTAGGCTTTTAATTGACCCAAAGTCTATTTTTCCTATCGATCCCCATCCCATCTCTGCAAACACACCCAGAAACATCTGCAGAATCTGAATTCTTTTCCCCTAGTCTCCAATTTCTATCCCTGGTTCCCTTGACAGAACTGCTTGACTTTCAACAGAGAAGTCAAGTGGAAAGAAACATGGCAGGAGAGAACAGAATAAATGAGGCTTAAAAAGACAGAGGTTTGAGGAATCTACAGTATCAATGTAATCCCTGTCATATTACCAATGGCAGTTTTCACAGAACTAGAACAAACAATTTTAAAATTTGTATGGAAACACAAAAAATCCTGAATAACCAACGCAGTCTTAAGAAAGAAAAAGAGCTGGAAGAATCAACCTTTCTGACTTCAAATTATACTGCAAAGCTACAGTCATAAAGACAGGATGGCACTGGCACAAAAGCAGAAATATACATCAATGGAATAAGATAGAAGGCACAGAGGTAAACCAACCCACCTATAGGCACTTTATCTTTGACAAAGGAGGCAAGAATATATAATGGAGAAAAGACAGCCTCTTCAATAAGTGGTGCTGGGAAAACTGGACAGCTACATGTAAAAGAGTGAAATTAGAATACTTCCTAACACCATACACAAAAATAAACTCAGAATGGATTAAAGAACTAAAATGTAAGGCCAGAAACTGTAAAACTCTTAGAGGAAAACATATGCAGAACACTCTTTGACATAAATCATTGTAAGATTTCCTTTGACCCACCTCCTAGAGTAATGGAAATAAAAGTGAAAATAAATAAGTGGGGCCTAATTAAAGTTAAAAGCAGAGGAAAATATAAACAAGATGAAAAGACAACCCTTTGAATGGGAGAAAATAATTGCAAATGAAAAAACTGATGAAGGATTAATCTTCAAAGTTTACAAACAGCTCATGAAGCTTGATGGGCTTCCCTTGAGGCTCAGCTGGTAAAGAATCTGCCTTTAGTGCAGGAGACCTGGGTTTGATCCCCGGGTTGGGAAGATCCCCTGAAGGGAACAGCTACCCACTCCAGTATTCTGGCCTGGAGAATTCCATGGACTGTATCATCCAAGGGGTGGCAAAGAGTCGGACTTGACTGAGCAACTTTCACTTTCACTTCATGAAGCTCCATACCAGAAAAACAAACAGCTCAATAAAAAAATGGGTGGAAGACCTAAACAAACATTTCTCTAAAGAAGATATGAAGATGGCCAACAAACATATTGAAAATTTTTTTGTGGCAAATGAGTCATCTCTTTGCTATGTCATTAAGAGGGTTTGATCAACCATGGGTCAGATGCATGGGGTCACATTATCTCTACTATAAAGCTGACTGTAGTTATATATTATGTACAGTTGTGCAGAGTAAATAATAATCTTTGAAAAATACCCCAGGCTTCATTAATAAAACTCAACTAAACAAAAAGGACGGGGGTTTGATCTTATACATACACATGCACTGATATACACACGTGGACAAATGCTCCCTCACCTCCGATATCATTTTAAATGGCTCTATTTTGCCTCACCTTGTTCCAGCCAAGTCAGCCTCCTTGCTGTTCTATGTACACTTTCCTCATGGCTCTGCCACTCGTTTTTCGTCTGAGATGTTCTTCCCCAGGTAGCCACATGGCTCATTCCCTTACTTCCTTCATGCCATTGCTCAAATATTACCTTATATTCATGGTCTTTCCTGACTACTTCACAGTATGAATCAATACCTGACACACGTTATGTAAATACACATAAATAATATTTATGTTAATGTTTATATAAATAGTAAGTTAATATTTATATAAATTAATACTATATATTATTTTAACACAATATATTTCTATAAATATTAATATTTATATAAATATTAGCTTAATATTTATATAAATTTTAAGAATTTATATAAGTAAATGCTTCACATATATTATATATATATGCTGGCCGTGATAAGTTGCTTCAGTTGTGCCTGAAGCAGTTCATGTGCAACCCCATGAACTATAGCTGAACAGGTTCCTCAGTCCCTGGGGTTCTCCAGGTAGAATATTGGAGTGGGTTACCATTCACTCCTCATTATCCATATGAAAGAAAAGAAAGGTGAAAGTCACGTCCGACTATTTGTGACCCCATGGACCATACAGTCCATTGAATTCCCCAGGCCAGAAAACTGGAGTGGGTAGCTGTTCCCTTCTCCTGGGGGTCTTCCTAACCTAGGGATTGAACCCAGGTCTCCCGGGTTGCAGGCAGATTCTTTACCAACTGAACTACAAGGGAAGCCCAAGAATACTGACATGGATAGCCTATCCCACTTCAGTGGATCTAACCACCTCAGGAACTGAATCAGGGTCTTCTGCACTGCAGGCAGATTCTTTACCAACTGAACTCTCAGAGAAGAATCTAATACAAATATAAGATCCCCTGGAGAAGGTAACAACTATCCAATCCAGTATTCTTGCCTGAGAACTCAATGGATTGAGCAGCCTGATGGGCTACAGACCATGGGATCACGAAGAGTGAAACACAGCTGAGCAACTAACACTTTCACTTTTTCAATACAACTATACATATTTACTGGAAAATTTGGCCTTGGAGTACAAAATGAAGCAGGGCAAAGGATAACATGGTTTTACCCAGAAAACACACTGGTCACAGCAAACACCCTCTTCCAACAACACAAGAGAAGACTGTACACATAGACATCACAAGATAGTCAATACCAAAATCAGATAGATTATATTCTTTGCAGCCAAGATGGAGAAGCTCTATACAGTCCACAAAAACAAACCAGGAGCTGACAGTGGCTCCGATCATGAACTCCTTAAATTCAGACTTAAATTGAAGAAAGTCAAATTAATTGAAGAAAGTAGGGAAAACTACTAGACCATTCAGATATGAACTAAATAAAATCTCTTATGATTATACAGTGGAAGTGACAAATAGATTCAAAGATTAGATTAGATAGACTTCCATAGGAACTATGAATGGAGGCTCATGACATTGTACAGGAGACAGTGATCAAGACCATCCCCAAGAAAAAGAAATGCAAAAAGGCAAACAAAATGGTTGTCTTGAGTAGGCCTTACAAATAACTGAGAAAAGAAGAGAAGCAAAAGGCAAAGGAGAAAAGGAAAGATATATCCATTTGAATGCAGAGGTCCAAAGAATAGCAAGGAGAGGTAAGAAAGACTTCCTCAGTGATCAGTGCAAATAAATAAGGGGAAAAAATAGAATGGGAAAGATTAGAGATGTGTTCAAGAAAATTAGAGATACTAAGGGAACATTACATGCAAAGACAGGCACAAGAAAGGACAGAAACGGTATGGACCTAACGGAAGCAAAAGGTTTTAAGAAGAGGTGGCAAGAATACACAGAACTACACAAAAAAGGTCTTCATGACCCAGATCACCACCATGGTATGATCACTCACTTACAGCCAGACATCCTGGAATGCAAAGTCAAGTGGGCCTTAGGAAATATCACTGTGAACAAAGCTAGTAGAGGTGATGGAATCCTAGTTGAGCTATTTCAAATCCTAAATGATGATGCTGTGGAAGCCCTGCACTCAATATGCCAGAAAATTTGGAAAACTCAGCAGTGGCCACAGGACTGGGAAAGGTCAGTTTTCATTCCAATCCCAAAGAAAGGCAATGCCAAACAATGTTCAAGCTACCACACAATTGCACTCATCTCACACACTAGCTAAGGAATGTTCAAAATTCTCCAAGCCAGGCTTCAATAGCAAGTGAACCGTGAACTTCCAGATGTTCAAACTGGATTTAGAAAAGGGAGAGGAACCAGACATCAAATTGCCAACATCCGTTGAATAATTGAAAAAAGCACGAGAGTTTCAGAAAAACATCTACTTCTGCTTTATTGACTACACCAAAGCCTTTTGTGTGGATCACAAAAACCTGCAGAAAATTCTTCAAGAGATGGGAATACCAGACCACCTCACCTGCCTCCTGAGAAATCTGTATGCAGTTCAAAAAGCAACAGTTAGAACTGGACATGGAGCCACAGACTGGTTTTAAACTGGGAAAGGAGTACATCAAGGTTGTATATTGTCACCCTGCTTGTTTAACTTATATGCAGAGCACATCATGTGAAATGCTGGGGTGGATGAAGCACAAGCTGGAATCAAGATTTCCAGGAGAAATATCAATAACCTCAGATAAGCAGATGACACCATCCTTATGGCAGAAAGCGAAGAGGAATTAAAGAGCCTCTTGATGAAAGTTAAAGAGGAGAGTGAAAAACCTGGATTAAAACTCAACATTCAGAAAACTAAGATCATGTCATCTGGTCCCATAACTTCATGGCAAATAGATGGGGAAACAATGGAAACAGTTAGAGACATTTTTTTTTTGGGGGGGGGTTGCTCCAAAATCACTACAATTGGTGACTGCAGCCATGAAATTAAGACACTTGTTCATTGGAAGAAAAGTTATGACCAACCTAGACAGCATATTAAAAAGCAGAGACATTATTTTGCCAACAAAGGTCCATCTTGTCAAAGCTGTGGTTTTTCCAGTAGTCATGTATGGATGTGAGAGTTGGACTATATAGAAAGCTGAGTGCCAAACTGTGGTGCTTTTGAACTGTGGTGTTGGAGAAGACTCTTGAGAGTCCCTTGGACTGAAAGGAGATCCAACCAGTTCATCCTAAAGGAAATCAGTCCTGAATATTTATTGGAAGGACTGATGATGAAGCTGAAGTTCCAATACACTGGCCAACTGATGTGAAGAACTCATTGGAAAAGATCCTGATGCTGGGAAAGATTGAAGGCGGGAAGAGAAGGGGATGACAGCGGACTATATGGTTGGATGGCACTACTGACTCAATGGACATGAGTTTGAGGAAGCCCCAGGAGTTGGTGATGGACAGGGAAGCCTGGCATGCTGCAGTCCATGGGGTCGCAAAGAGTCAGACATGACTGAGATATTGAACTGAACTGATACATATATACTTATTCCAGATGCACTTTACATATTGCCATGGAGGCTTCCCAGGTGGCACTAGTGGCAAACAACCTGCTTGCCAATGAAGATGTGAGACCCAGGTTTGACCCTTCTGTGGGGAAGACCCCCCCTACCGAAGGGATAGGTTACCCACTCCAGTATTCTTGCTTGGAGAACCCCCATGGACAGAGTAGCCTGATTGGTTACCGTCCATGGTGTCGCAAAGAGTTGAGCAGGACTGAGCAAAGAAGCACACACATACTCATCCCGCCTCTCCCTGCTCTGATGTGGGGAAGGGTTCTTCTTACCTGCCAGAGGTCTGGCAATTGGGGAGTGCATGCATGGGTGTGCATGATGAACCCTGTGGTGAGCCCAGGAGGGGGACCCCCAGCCCCAGTTCCCTAGCCCTGCAGCCTGAAAGATGATGCTGTTAAAGTGCTCAATCCAATATGCCAGTAAATTTGGAAAACTCAGGAATGGGCACAGGGCTGGAAATGGTCAGTTTTCATTCCAATACCAAAGAAGGGCAATGCCAAAGCATGTTCAAACTACCACACAATTGCACGCATTTCACATGCTAGCAAGGTAATGCTCAAAATTCTTCAAGCTAGGCTTCAACAGTATGTGAAGCAAGAACCTCCAGGTGTGCTGGCTGGATTTAGAAAAGGCAGAGGAACCAGAGATCAAACTGCCAATATCCATTGGATCATAGAAAAAGCAAGAGAGTTTCAGAAAAACATTTACTTCTTCCTCATTGACCTTGATAAAGCCTTTGACTGTGTGGATTACAATAAACTGTGGAAAATTCTTAAAGAGATGGGACTACCAGAGCACCTTACCTGCCTTCTGAGAAACCTGTATGCAGGTCAAGAAACAACTGTTACAACTGGACGTGGAACAATGGACTGGTTCAAAACTGGGGAGGGAGTGCCTCAAGGCTGTATATTGTTACACTGCTCATTTAAATTATATTCAGGGTACAACATGTCTTCCCAACCCAGGAATTGAACCCAGGTCTCCAGCATTGCAGGTGGATTCTTTACCATCTTAGACACCAGGGAAACCCAAGAATACTGTAGTGGGTAGCCTATCCCTTCTACAGGGGATCTTCCTGACCCCGGTAATTTAGAACCAGGGTCTCCTGCATTACAAGTGGATTTTTTAAAACCAGCAGAACTACCAGGGAAGTCCTGTGAAATGTCTGGCTGGATGAATTACAAGCTGGAATCAAGATTGTCAGGAGAAATATCAACAATCTCAGATATGCAGATGATACCACCGTAATGGCAGAAAGTGAAGAACTAAAGAGCCTTTTGATGAAGGTGAAAGAAGAGTGAAAAAGCTGGCTTAAAACTCAACATTCAGAAAACTAAGATCATGCATGCCATCCAGTTCCATCACTTCATGGCAAAGAGATGGGGAAAAATGGAAACAGTGGCAGATCTAATTTTCTTGGGCTCCCCCATCACTGTAGATGGTAACTGCAGTGAAGAAATTAAAAGACACCTGCTCCTTGGAAGAAAAGCTATGACAAACCTAGACAGTGTATTTCTCAGGAGGCAGGTATGGTGGTATGGTATTCCCATTTCTTTAAGAATTTCCAACAGTTTGTTGTGATCCACACAGTCAAAGGCTCTGGCGTAGTCAATAAAGTACAGGTAGATGCTTTTCTGGAACTCTCTTGTTTTTTCGATGATCCAATGGATGTTGGCAATTTGGTCTCTGGTTCCTCTGCCTTTTCTAAATCCAGTTTGAACATTTGGAAGCTCATGGTTCACATACTGTTGAAGCCTGACTTGGAGAATTTTGAGCATTCCTTTGTTAGTGTGTGAGATGAGTGTAATTGTGTGGTAGCTAGAACATTCTTTGGCATTGCCTTTCTTTGGGGTTGGAATGAAAACTTACGTTTTCCAGTCCTGTGGCTACTGATGAGTTTTCCAAATTTGCTGACATTTTGAGTGCAGTGCTTCCACAGCATCATCTTTTAGGATTTGAAATAGCTCAACCAGGGTTCGATCACCTCCACTAGCTTTGTTCACAGAGATCCTTCCTAAGGCCCACTTGACTTCGCATTCCAGAATGTCTGCAGGTCAAGAAGCAACAGTTAGAACTGGACATGGGACAACAGACTGGTTCCAAATCGGGAAAGGACTACGTCAAGGGTGTATATTGTCACCCTGTTTATTTAATTTATATGCAGAGTATATCAAGCAAAGTGCAGGGCTGGGTGAAACACAAACTGGAATCAAGATTGCTTAGAGAAATATCAGTAACCGCAGATATGCATATGATACCACCCTTATGGCAGAAAGCGAAGAAAAACTAAACAGCCTCTTGATGAAAGTGAAAGAGGAGAGTGAAAAACCTAGCTTAAACCTCAACATTCGGAAAACTAAGATCATGGCATCCTGTCTTATCACTTCATGACAAATAGCTGGAAAAACAATGGAAACAGTGAGACTTTATTTTCTTATGCTCCAAAAGCACTGCAGATTGTGACCGAGGACATGAAATTAAAAGACACTTGCTCCTTGAAAGACAAGCTATGACCAACCTCAGTCCAGTTCAGTCGCTCAGTCGTGTCTGGCTCTTCATGGCCCCATGGCCTGCAGCATGCCAGGCCTCCCTGTCTATCACCAACTCCCAGGGCTTACTCAAACTCATATCCATTGAGTCCGTGATGCCATCCAACCATCTCATGCTCTGTCATCCCCTTCCTCTCCAACCTTCAATCTTTCCCAGCATCAGGGTATTTTCAAATGAGTCAGTTCTTCGCATCAGGTGGCCAAAATATTGGAGTTTCAGTATCAGCATCAGTCCTTCCAATGAATATTCAGGAATGATTTCTCTTAGGATGGACTGGTTGGATCTCCTTGAAGCCCAAGGGACTCTCAAGAGTCTTCTCCAGGATCGAGATGGGGAATACATGTAAATCCACGGCTGATTCATGTCAATGTATGACAAAACCCACTACAATATTGTAAAGTAATTAGCCTCCAACTAAAAAAAAAAAAAAAAAAAAGAGTCTTCTCCAACACCACAGTTTAAAAACCTCAATTCTTTTGTGCTCAGTACAACTCTTACATCTATTCATGACTACTGGAAAAACCATAGCTTTGACTAGTTGAACCTTTTTTGGCAAAGTAATGTCTCTGCTTTTTAATATGCTGTGTAGGTTGGTCGTTACTTTGCCAACAAAGTCCATCTAGTGAAAGCTATTGTGTTTCCCATAGTCAGGTATGGATGTAGGAGTTGGACTATAAAGAAAGTTGAGCACCGAAGAATTGAGGCTTTTGAACTGTGGTGTTGGAGAAGACTCTTGAGAGTCCCCTGAACTGCAAGGAGATCCAGCCAGTCTATCCTAAGGGAAATCAGTCCTGAATATTCATTGGAAGGACTGATGCTGAAGCTGAAACTCCAATACTTTGGCCACCTGATGCGAAGAACTGACTCATTTGAAAAGACCCTGATGCTGGGAAAGATTGAAGGTTGGAGAAGGGGAGACAGAGCATGAGATGGTTGGATTGCATCACCAACTCAATGGACATGAGTTTGAGTAAGCTCCAGGATTTGGTGATGAACAGGGAAGCCTGGCATGCTGCAGTCCATGGGGCTACAAAGAGCCAGATACGACTGAGCGACTGAACTGAACTGAACTGAACTGAGACAGTGTATTAAAAAGCAGAGACATTATTTTCCCTTTAGAGGTCCCTATAGTCAAAGCTATAGTTTTTTCAGTAGTCATGTACGAATGTGAGAGTTGGATCATAAAGAAGGCTGAGCGCCAAATAATTGATTGTTTATAAGTGTGATGCTGGAGAAGAGTCTTGAGAATCCCTTAGAGAGCAAAGAGTCAAACATGACCTAGCAATTGAAAAACAATCAGCTGTATTTACCTACTCTTTCAAAATCTAAGGACATAGCTAGGGTTATAAAATCTCTTGAAGGAAAGTCTCATCGATACAGCCCACATGTCACTTGCAAAACATTCTAGGTCAATAGAGTTATAGTTACTGTATTGACATTTTTGCATCTATGTCATCCATTGTTCATTTTTATTAGGAAAAGTGCCCATAAATCAGGATTTCTATTTTCACAGGCATTTACTTTTACTGTTTGTTATCACAGAATCAGAGCACTTAAAGTCATGTCTTTAGTGATTAATCTTTACACAGAAAAATGGTTGTTCCTCCCTTGAGAAATTACTAAGTATCAGGAGACTCTGACTTCTAAAGCCTTCCAATGTATAAATAGAACTGGGAAAGAGAGAAATAAGGGCACAAAAACATGAAATGGAAGCTAAATCTCTTTTTCCAAACTCTAAAAAAACCAAATGTAGCAGCATGTTGGCCTCCCTGGATTACCAGATGGATTAGTTAATGTTTAGCAAAGAATTTTAAAAATGAAATCCACCACAGAAGAGCTAAATCTTTCTATTAATCCAGTTGAAATTCTTTCTTGCTTTTTTCATGCTACATTAGTCTTTGACACAAATTACACACACACACAGGCAAATAATCTTCCATGGAAGACATTTTCATTCATCTATCACATTATCAAAATCACACTGGGAATCAAAAGGGCTTGCCTGTGTGGAGTCTATTGCCATCTTGAAGTTCATGTTTAACATATCGGGCCAACACGACAATCTCTAGGGGATCAGCACTTTCCTTCATTAGTTGAGAGGGAGTCAGAGAAAACCCTTACTGACATGCCAGTATAGTGCTCCATTACATTTGCTCCTACAGATCAATTATAATGTAGCAGGCATGTTAAACTATGAGTTAAGGCCAGATTCTAAAGAATTCATATTCATCCCCAACTTTTCATAAAGCTACTAAATTTGATTCTTTCACAGATCATACAAAATTTAGTTTAAAACATGTGGGGACTAAAATCCAAGTGAACGGTAGGTACCCAAAGCTATTGGTCTGGAATTGCCCTTCCCACCTCTTTCCTCCTGATTTTGGCCTTCCCCGCCCATTCCTTCAGGGTTGGAAAATGAACGTTATCAACAGTGATCAGGTTGAGGGACAAAGAGTGGGGTTATTCTTTCCCACTACTCTCCAGCCTCAATGTATAAATGGGCTGAAAGCAAGGATAGGTATATTTCAGTGGTGTTTCTCTATTCTTTCCCCTACAAATGTTATTGTTAAAAATTACAATTAGTACAGCATGTGCTTGACCATTGCTTTTTCCATTTTGGGTCTGGGTCATCCTTGCATCCTCCCACAGTAAGTCTTGCTTTTGCACAGTGTTCTGGCCAATGCTGTGTACTTACCAACTTAGTGAAGACTCCTGTGATGATCAGACTTTACAGGGAGATGGCACAATTTTGTCAGACATCATAACCACAGCCTGCTTCTTATAAATGTATTTTAAAAGTTACATTTCTTTTTCTTTTGAAATAATGGATCTAGGGCAATGATCCACAATGGCTGCTAAAATTTTCAAAGGCTGATTAAGATGGATCAGCCTGACAACACCAGAACCAACTTTAGTGCCACACAGCAGAAAAGCAGACATTCTCGTAATGGAAGTACAATAAACCTTTTACAAAGCACTCAAGCCGGGGTGGGGTGGGGGGGTGGGGAGGGTGGGTGGCGGGTTGGTGAGGGGGGAGGGAATCAGAGACTGATCTGACCAAGCCTCTAGGTCTAGCCTCTTAGAGTTTATAGTAAATACAGGAAGCAAAAATACAAGTCAACTGATAACCTCGGCATAACAATCAGTACAATCCAGAATGTGGGAAACTCTAAATAAAATGACCCAGTTGTCAATAAATGTACTGCAAGGAAAAAACAAGAGGAAGTAAGAGGAACTATAGATCTAAAATGACTTAAGAGATTTCTCAAGCAAATTAAATGTGTTGACTTGGTTTAATTTCTGATTTGAGCAAAACAACTGTTAAAAAATATTTGTAAGATGATT
The DNA here is from genome assembly GCF_023699985.2 of Odocoileus virginianus. Classification (NCBI taxonomy): domain Eukaryota; kingdom Metazoa; phylum Chordata; class Mammalia; order Artiodactyla; family Cervidae; genus Odocoileus; species Odocoileus virginianus. The sequence continues at coordinate 35,409,213 of NC_069696.1, read as the reverse complement.
ATTAGAGAAATTTAATCACCGCCTGGATATATGGTGACATTTAAAAATCATTAATATTTTAGAGTAATAACTGTTTAGATTATACTTTTTAAGAGTTGTCTTTTAGCAATTCATACTAACACATGTACTTATAAGATGATAAGTTGTCTGAGATTTGCTGCAAAATAACCATGTGGGATTGAGGTGGGAGAGTGGAAACAGAGATGAAATGAGGCTGGACAGATGTTGATGATTTGTGAACCTGGGTGCTGAGCACGCGAGTTCCTTATGCTATTCTCTCTACCTGTGTAAAGATTGTACATTTTTTATAATAACCACTTTTTAAAAAGAAAATTAAGGACATGGGAAATAATTGAAATAGAAACATTTTCAATATCTTATCTAGCTGCAGCTAGAACTATGGAATATTTGCAGCTATGTGTGGCATTATTCATGTTGGCTTTAAGCTCTCTTTTTGGCTTTGCCATGTGTGTTGTCTTCAGTCTCTTTTTGCATTCTAAAATTTCACTGTTGTATTAAAAAGGGAAATAGAAAGAATGTTTTTTAAAGTTATAATCTCAATGAAAATTTTTAGATCGGTATTTTAAGTGTATTCATTGTGAGTTTTAAAAAGGAGCTTCTGAAACAAAAATAGTTTTAAAATGGAAATAGAACTAAAATGAATCCTTTAATACTATAGAGCTATGGTTATTTACCCCAAATGGTAAATAGCTCCTTTTAAAATGCATTCATCCTAAGTGGAAACTGGTAGATACCCTCTATCTTGTAGTTCCTTTGAATTCAGATCAGTATTGCTAATAAATTGCTTAAATTTGGAAAGCTGGCATAGCATTGCAATTATTTTAACCTTAAAGGAAGCCATTTGGAATCACTCCAAAACTAATTACCTTTGGCAGGGAGGTGCTAGTAGAATCAGCTATAATCATTAACAAAAATATTTATTTTTAACCCATTGACTTGTGTATTACTTTCCAAACAATCATCTTATTTAATTCTTATTAAATTACAGAAGCTCAGTAATCTATTGAAAATCTGCCTTGCCAGGTCTCTCTCTCTTTTAAAAAACAAGAGTGAAACAAATTATTCACAAATATTCTATGAATTCTGTTAAAGGGAAGAAATGACATGCTAACAAAATGGAATATATAGCATTGGACTCCAGAAATTCAACTTAAGCGGTTTTGTCATATATTTTCATTGGTTCGCCTAACAAGATAAACTAAAGAGGCATTCTAACAGAAAAAGGAGGGGGAAGACAAGCTCACAGAAGAACTGGCATTCATCAACTGGTATTTAATGAAATTGCAAGGCTCTATAATTTAAACTCTTTTGTTTATCAAGTGAATTAAAGATAATGAAAAATTCTTTATGTTCAAAAAGATACTCATAGCTCAGCTTTTCACCTAAGGAATAGCAACAAAACAAATGTATTTCCTTGTCCCAGAAAGAGGCTTGTGATTGTACATATGAAAATGAATGCTGTGCAAACAAGCATTAGGAGCACTTACTTGCTTTATACTTCTTTCACTAACAAAAGCCCTTCCTTCTATATTGATATAGTAGTTGGGTCTGTTCTATAATTGGCACCCTTCTTGAGGAAGGTCATATTACACTGAATGAGTTTGCACTCCCTCTAACTAAATTCCACTATTGCCTTCCATTCACTAATATATCACAAATTATACCATACATTCTGAATATTACTTTCTTATTCAATTGTGCTTTTGCAAGAAAGACAAATGTACTAACAGCATTTTGTAGATCTGGAAATTGTCTTCTGATAATCCCAACTAACATGCTAGAGCTCAAATGGAAATATTCAATTCAAGTCACTGTGGAGACACTGTAAAGATCATCCAACCCCCTTCCTTAGTGGGTAGACAAGTCAAAGAAAATTGGTGAATGACATCACCAGAGCTTATCCATATAGAGAAGAAACGTACCTGGAACAGCTACATAATATGCAGTGCAAAATAAAAATGTGGGCATTTATTTTCAAAGGGTGCCCACTCTCACCACTACTATTCAACATGGTTTTGGAAGTCCTAGCCATAGCAATCAGAGAAGAAAAAGAAATAAAAGGAATCCAGATTGGAAAAGAAAAAATAAGAGTCTCACTTTTGCAGATGACAAGATCCTCTATATAGAAAACTCTAAAGATATTACTAGAGCTAATCAATGAATACAGTAAAGTTGCAGGATATAAAATTAATACACAGAAATCACTTGCATTCCTATATAGTAAAAATGAGAAAAGCAGAAAGAAAAATTAAGGAAACAATCCCATTCACCACTGCAACAAAAAGAATAAAATACTTAGGAATAAATTTACCTAAAGAAACAAAAGACCTAATATAGAAAACATTGATGAAAGAAATCAAAGATGACACAAATAGATGGAGAAATATGCCATGTTCATGGATTGTAAGAATCAATATAGTAAAAAAAAAAAAAAAAAAAAAAGAATCAATATAGTAAAGGTTTTCAGAAAAACTGGTCAGGGTCCTTAGCTAAGAGGAGACTCTGCCTTGGGCCCGCCAGCATAATGAACTGCACTCCACTAAAAGAAAAAAAAAAAAAAAAGAATCAATATAGTGAAAATGAGTATAGGACCCAAAGCAATCTATAGATTCAATGTAATCCCTATCAAGCTACCAACGGTATTTTTCACAGAACTAGAACAAATAATTTCACAATTTGTATGGAAACACAAAAAACCTTGAATAGTCAAAGCAGTCTCAAGAAAGCAGAATGGAACTGGAGGAATCAACCTTCATGACTTCAGACTATAACTACAAAGCTACAGTCACAAAGAGACTATGGTACTGGAAGAAAGACAGAAATATTGATCAATGGAACAAAATAGAAAGCCCAGAGATAAATCCATGGACTTATGGACACCTTATCTTTGACAAAAAGAGGTACAAATATACAATGCAGAGAAGACAATCTCTTTAACAAGTAGTGCTAGGAAAACCGGTCATCCACCTGTAAAAGAATGAAACTAGAACATTCTAACACCATACAGAAAAATAAACTCAAAATGGATTAAAGATATAAATTTAAGACCAGAAACTATAAAACTCTTAGAGGAAAACATAGTCAGAACACTCTCTGACATAAATCACAGCAAGATCCTCTATGACCCACCACCTTGAGTAATGGAAATAAAAACAAAAATAAACAAATGGGACCTAATTAAACTTAAAAGCTTTTGCACAATGAAGGAAACTGTAAACAAGGTGAAAGGCAGCCTTCAGAATGCAAGAAAATGATAGCAAATGAAACAAATGATAAAGAATTAATCTCCAAAATACATAAGCAGCTCATGCAGCTCAATATCAGAAAAACGAACAACCCAATCAAAAAGTGGTCCAAAGGACTAAAGAGACATTTCTCCAAAGAATACATATAGATGGCTAATAAACACATGAAAAAATTCTCAACATCACTCATATTAGAGAAATGCAAATCAAAGCCACAATGAGGTATCATCTCACACCAGTGAGAATGACCAGCATCAAAAAGTCTACAAGGAACATTGGAGAGGGTGTGGAGAAAAGGGAACCCTCCTACACTGTTGGTGAGAATGCAAACTTGTACAGTCACTATGGAAAACAGTGTGGAGATTACTTAAAAAACTGGAAATAGAACTGATGTATGACCCAGTAATCCCACTGCTGAGAGTACACACCAAGAAAGCTAGAATTGAAAGAGACATGTGTGTACCCCAATGTTCATCGCAGCACTGCTTACAATTGCTGGAACATGGAAGCAACTTAGATGTCCATTGGCAGATGAAGGATATGGAAGTTGTGGTACATATACACAATGGAATATTACTCAGCTATGAAAAAGAACACATTTGAGTCAGTTCTAATGAGGTGGATGAAACTGGAGCCTATGATACGGAGGAAGTTCAGTCACTCAGTCGTGTCTGACTCTTTGTGATCCAATGGACTGCAGCACGCCTGGTTTCCCTGTCCATCACCAACTCCCAGAGCTTACTCAAAATCATGTCCAAGTCGGTGATGGCATCCAACAATCCCATCCTCCACTGTCCCCATCTGCTTCTGCTTTCAATCTTTCCCAGCATCAGGGTCATTTCCAATGAGTCAGCTCTTTGCATCAGGTGGCCAAAGTATTGGAGTCTCAGCTTCAGCATCAGTTCTTCCAGTGAACATTCAGGACTGATTTCCTTTATGATTGATTGATTGGATTTTTTGCACTTCAAGTGACTCTCAAGAGTCTTCTCCAACACCACAGTTCAACAGCTTCAATTTCTTGGTGTTCAGCTTTCTTTATAGTCCAACTCTCACATCCATACATGACTATTGGAAAAACCATAGCTTTGACTAGATGGACCTTTTTTGGCAAAGTGATATCTCTGTTTTTTAATATGCTGTCTAGATTTGTCATAGCTTTCCTTCTAAGAAGCAAGCATCTTTTAATTTCATGGCTATAGCCACCATCTATGGTGATTTTGGAGCCCAAGAAAATAAAGTCTGTCACTGTTTCCATTGTTTCCCCATCTATTTGCCATGAAGTGATGAGACCGAATACCATGATCTTAGTTTTCTGAATGTTGAGTTTTGACATTTTTAGTCTCACTAAAAATGTGAGACTTTCACCCTCATCCAAGGACTTTTTAGTTCTTCTCTGCTTTTTTCAATAAGAGTGGTGTCATCTGCATATCTGAGGTTATTGCTATTTCTCCCAGCAATCTTAATTACAGCTTGTGCTTCATCCAGCCCATCATTTGTGTGATATATTTTGCATATAAGTTAAATAAGCAGGGTGTCAATATTCAGCCATGATGTACTTCTTTCCTGATACAAAGTAAAATAAGACAGAAAGGGAAACACTAAAGTAGTATATTAAGGAATTTGGAAACTATGGAGTTTTGGAAAATGGTAATGATGATCCTCTTCCAACAACACAAGAGAAGACTATCCATGGACATCACCAGATGGTCAATACCAAAATCAGACAGATCATATTCTTTTCAGCCAAAGATGGAGAAGCTCTATACAGTCAGGAAAAACAAGACTGGGAGCTGACTGTGGCTCAGATCATGAACTCCTTATTGCAAAATTCAGACTTAAATTGACGAAAGTAGGGAAAACCACTAGAACATTCGGGTATGACCAAAATCAGTTCAGTTCAGTTCAGTCTGTCAGTCATGTCCAACTCTTTGCCACCACGTAAACCACAGCACACCAGGCCTCCCTGTCTGTCACCAACTCCCGAAGTTTACACAAACTCATGTCCATTGAGTCGGTGATGCCATTTAACCATCTCATCCTCTGTCATCCCCTTTTCGTCCTGCCTTCAATCTTTCCCAACATCAGAGTCTTTTCAAATGAGTCAACTCTTCGCATCAGGTGGCCAAAATATTGGAGTTTCAGCTTCAACAACAGTCCTTCCAATCAACACCCAGGACTGATCTGCTTTAGGATGGACTGGTTGGATCTCTGCAGTCAAAGTGACTCTCAAGAGTCTTCTCCAACACCACAGTTCAAAAGCATCAATTCTTCAGTGCTCAGCTTTCTTCGTAGTCCAACTCTCACATCCATACATGACTACTGGAAAAACCATAGCCTTGATTAGACAGATCTTTGTTGGCAAAGTAATGTCTCTGCTTTTTAATATGCTGTCTAGGTTGGTCATAACTTTCCTTCCAAGGAGTAAGTGTCTTTTAATTTCATGGCTGCAATCACCATCTGCAGTGATTTTGGAGCCGAAAAATTAAGTCATCCACTGTTTCTACTGTTTCCCCATCTATTTGCCATGAAGTGATGGGACCGGATGCCATGATCTTAGTTTTCTGAATGTTGAGATTTAAACCAACTTTTTCACTCTTCTCTTTCACTTTCATCAAGAGGCTCTATAGTTCTTCTTTACTTTCTGCCATAAGGGTGGTGTCATCTGCATATCTGAGGTTATTGATATTTCTCCCGGCAATCTTGATTCCAGCTTGTGCTTCCTCCAGCCCATCATTTCTCATGATGTACTCTGCATACAAGTTAAATAAGCAGGGTGACAATATACAGCCTTTTCATACTCCTTTTCCTGTTTGGAACCAGTCTGTTGTTCCATGTCCAGTTCTAACTGTTGCTTTCTGACCTGCATACAGGTTTCTCAAGAGGCAAGTCAGGTGGTCTGGTATTCCCATCTCTTTCAGAATTTTCCACAGTTTATTGTGATCCACAGTCAAAGGCTTTGTCATAGTCAATAAAGCAGAAATAAATGTTTTTCTGGAACTTTCCTGCTTTTTCTATGATTCAATGGATGTTGACAATTTGATCTTGATTCCTCTGCCTTTTCTAAAACCAGCTTGAACATCTGGAAGTTCATGGTTCATGTATTTTTGGAGCCTGGCTTGCAGAATTTTGAGCATTACTTTACTAGCATGTGAGATGAGTGCAGTTGTGTGGTAGTTTGAGCTTTCTTTGGGATTGCCTTTCTTTGGGATTGGAATGAAAACTGATGTTTTCTGGTCCTGTGGCCACTGCTGAGTTTTCCAAATTTGCTGATGTATTGAGTGCAGCACTTTCATAACATCATCTTTTAGGATTTGAAGTAGCTCAACTGGAATTCCATCACCTCCACTAACTTTGTTCATAGTGATACTTCTTAAGGCCCACTTGACTTCACATTCTGGGTTGTCTGTCTCTAGGTGAGTGATCACACCATCGTGATTATGTGGGTCTAAGTGACAAATAGAACCGAACTGAACAACAATCTTATATGCAAGGCAGCAAAAGAGACACCGATGTAAAGAATAGCCTTTTGGACTAAATGGGAGAAGGTAAGGGTGGGATGACTTGAGAGAATAGCATTGAAATATGTATATCACCATATGTGAAATAGATGACTAGTGCAAGTTCAGTGCATGAAGTAGGGCACTCAAAGCCAGATGTCTGGGATAAACCAGAGGATGGGGTGTGGAGGGAGGTGGGTGGGGGTTTCAGAATGGGGGACATCTGTGCACCCATGGCTGATTCATGTTGATGTATGGCAAAAACCACCACAATACTGTAATGTAATTATCCTTCAATGAAAATAATGAAATTAATTGAAAAAATAAACAAAACATTTAAAGAATAAAGATAAGTAAAATAAATTATACAGACATACCCTGGAGATATTGCGGGTTAGGTACCAGACCACTGCAAAAAAAAAAAAAAAAAAAGTAGGCATTTGTGTTCAAAATGCAGGAAGTATGTAATTAAAGGTATTAAAGTGTAATGGTGTTTTCTTTAAAAATATTTTTATTGGTTGTAAAATGTATGGGGATTGTGATGCAAAATAACAAAATAATTTAACAAGTATGTTATAGTGTTATAATTCTATTCAAACAAAGAATACTTTAATAATGTGAAATTTGGTCAACCATAAGAGTTTTCTTATGACTTGATCTTCTGCAAATTCATTTATTGGAACATAACTCTTAATGATTTTATTTTTAAAAATTTAGATGTAACTGAATAGGATGCTGTATTAGTATTAGGTGTACAAACATGATTCAGTGTTTGTGTACTTTTCAAAATGAACTTGACAATAAGTCTAGTTAACATGCATCATCATACATTGTTATAATTATTTTCTTGTAATGAAAACAACTTCATTTTGAATAGATATAATTGAAACTGGTGTCAGACTCTTGGAAAATTCAAGATCACAATTTGTTAAATCAACATATAATTAGCTTACAATATTATATTATTATATAATTATTATATTTCAGTAGTACAAAGTAGTGATTTTATATTTCTGTAGATAATGCATCATACACAAATAATATTATTGACTACATCTCTGTGCTACACATACTTCCTTGTGACTTATTTATTTATTTTTCCATTATGTTTTTTCTCTCAGTTCTGTTGAGATTTAATTTACATATAATACTATATAAGGTTAAGGAGGATAGCATAATGATTTGACTTAAATGCATCATGAAATGATTACCACAGGTTTATTGAACATCCATCATCTCATATAGATATAAAATATAAGAAATAGAAGAAATTATTTTCTCTGTGACAAGTACTCTCAGGATATACTCTCTAACAACTGTCATATGTAAATACACCAGTGTTAATTATATTTATCACATTGTACATTACTTTCCTACTAATTATTTATCTTATAACTGGAAGTTTGTACCTCCTGATTCTCTTTGTCCAATTCCAATCCCCCAACTCTGGTAACCACAGGTCACATATCTTTTCCTATGAGCTTATTTATATTTTTTGAGTGTAATTGACCTAGGATACTGTTAGTTCCTGTTACACAGCATAGTGATTTGATATTTCTATACATTTCAAAATAATCATCATAAGTCTGGTTACCATCTGTTACTACACAAAGACATTACATAATTATTGACTGCAATCCCCACATTGTATATTTTATACCCGTAACTCACTTATTTTGATACTGGAAATTTGGACACTTTTAACCTCCTGCACCTATTTTTCTTCTCTCCCCACAATGTGCCCCTCTAGCAGTCAACCACGTATTTATATTCTGTATCTATAACTCTGTTTGTGTTTAGTTACACTGTTTTTTTTTTTTTTTAAACATCTTACAAGCAAGTAAAATAACATTATTTGTCTTTCTCTGTCTGGCTTATTTTACTTCATGTAATACTCTGTATGTCCATCCATTTTGTCACAAGTGGCAAGATTTCATTCTTTTCATATGATTGAGTAATATTCCATTACACACACACACACACACACACACACACACACACACACACTATATCTTCTTTATCCATTTATCTGCCGATAGGCACTGAGATTGCTTTCATATCTTGGCTATTGTAAATAACATTGCAATGAGCACATAGGTACATATATCTTTTTGAAGTACTGCTTTCAATTTTTTCAAATAAATACCCAGAAGTTATATTGCTAGATGGTGCAGTAGTTCTATTTTTAATTTTTTGAGGAACCTCTACCATCTTTTCCGTAGTGACTGTACCAATTTGTGTTCTCACTAACAGTGCAATAGGATTCCCTTTTCTCCACATTCTTGTTGCTAGCACTTATTTGCTTTTTAATAACAGTCATTCCAACAGGTATGAGGTGATATCTCATTGTAGTGTTGATTTGCATTTATCAGGTGATTAGTGACGTTGAATACCTTTTCACATGCCTGTTGGCCATCTGTATGTCTTCTTTGGAAAAATGTCTATTCAAGTCTTCTGCCCACATTTTAATTGGGTTATTTGTCTTTTTGATGTTGAGCTATATGAATTTTTGATGCAGTTTGAATATTAACTTTTTATCAGATATATCATTTGCAAAACTCTTCTGTTTAAGAGAGGGCTTTTTTGTTTTACTGGTAGTCTCCTGTACTGTGCAATACCTTCTTAGTTTAATGTTGTCCCATTTGTTTACATTTGATTTTGTTTCTCTTGTTTATGTAGAAAAAAATATATATGTATATATAAAAAATAGAATATATATAAATAGAATCTTGTATCTATATATATATGTATATATATATCTACATATAAAATAGAATACTGTTAAGACCAGTGCCAAAGTGTGTACTGCTTATTTTTTTCTAACAGTTTTATTGTTTTAGGTCTTATATTTAAGTCTTTAATCTGTTTTGAGTTTATCTTTCTATATTGTGTGAGAGTAGTTCAATTAAATTCTTTTGCCCAGTTTTCCCGACAGCATTTATTAAAGTGGTTTTCTTATCTCCCATGTATATATTAGTTGTCCATTTAAGTGTGGTTCATTTCTGGGCTCTCTATTCTGTTCCATTGATCTATATATCTGTTTTTGTGCCAGTAACATACTGTTTTGACTACTGTAGTTTTATAGTATAGTTTAAAGCCAGTATGTGCTTTGTCAGTCATGTCCAACTCTTTGTCACTGCATGGACTATAGACCATGAGTCTCCTCTGTCCATGGGGATTCTCCAGGCAAGAATACTGGTGTGCGTTGCCCTCCTCCAGGGGATCTTCCAAACCTAGGGATTGAACCCAGGTCTCCTGAATTGCAGGCAGATTCTTTACCAACTGAGCTACCAGGGAAGCCCAAAGACAGTATAGTTTTATTTATTTATTTGGATGCTCTGTCTCTCTTTCTTTTTTTGTTTTTTTTTCATAAGTCTAGCCTAAATATTTATTGCTTTTTGTTTATCTTTTCACAGAAACATCTCTTAGTTTCATTAGCTTTTTCTATTGATTTTTAAGTCTCTGTTTCATTTACTTCTACTCGTATTTTTACATCTTTCCTTCTACTAACTTTTTTTTAGCTGATGGTATTATATTTATTAAAATTTTTATCAACGTTATTTTCTGGAATTTGATCATTGTGCTGTCTTTGATTTTTAAGAAATTTATTGTGACATATTTAGGGCCAAAAGGCATTATGTTTTGCATCTTATAATCAAATGGTTCAGAAAAACATATGTATATATACATTAAAAGGGTATGATTAAGCAAACATTGTTAAATGTTAGCATTTGAAAATCCTGGCAAAGAATCTACTAGTTTAAAAAAAAATGTTCTTGAAACTTTTTGTAAGTCCAAAATTATGTTAAAATTAGAGGTTTTTAAACACCATTATTTGCAGTTGTTATGACAGTATGTGTAAAAAAAAAAACCTAAAATGTTTTGTAGATAGACTATTCAAATTGAATACTGGATCAATTTTTAAAAGAAACAATTATTCCAGGTAAAAACAAACAAGTGAAAAGCTTGAAATTGCACTATTTACAATAACATACATTTTATCATATGCCTAGAGATAGAGTTAATGAAAATATGTAAAAGCCCTCTACACTGAAAATGACAAAACATTGTGGAGATAAATTAGAGGTTGAAATAAATAGTTGAATATCCCATAATAAAGATATCACTTTTCTTGACATTGATCTAAATATTCAACACGGTTTCAATAAAATTCCTTGAAAGCTATTTTCTGTTTTGGAACACGACAAGTTGGTCCTAAACTTTATATGGAAATATAAAACGCCAAATATATCCAAGAAAATCTTGAAGAACAGAGGTGGAGCACTAATACTATCAGATACAGAGACCTATTATAAGATTATAATCATTTCAGTTCAGTTCAGTTCAGTCACTCAGTCGTGTCCGACTCTTTGCGACCCCATGGACTGAAACACATTAGGCCTCCCTGTTTATCACCAACTCCCAGAGTTTACTCAAACTCATGTCCATTGAGTTGGTGATGCCATCCAACCATCTCATCATTTGTGGTTCCCTTCTCCTCCTGCCTTCAATCTTTCCCAGTGTCAGAGTCTTTTCAATGGGTCAGTTCTTCACATCAGGCGGCCAAAGTATTGGAGTTTCAGCTTCAACATCAGTCCTTCCAATGAATATTCAGGACTGATTTCCTTTAGGATTGACTGGTTGGGTCTCCTTGCAGTCCAAGGGATTTTCAAGAGTCTTCTTCAACACCACAGTTCAAAGGCACCAATTCTTCGGTGCTCAGCTTTCTTCATAGTCCAACTCTCACATCCATACATGACCACTGGAAAAAGCCATACCCTTGACTAGATGGACCTTTGTTGGCAAAGTAATGTCTCTGCTTTTTAATATGTTGTCTAGGTTGGTCATGGCTTTTCTTCCAAGGAGTAAGCGTCTTTTAATTTCATGGCTGCAGTCACCAGCTGCAGTGATTTTGTGGGCTTCCCTGGTGGCTCAGGCGGTTAAGGGTCTGCCTGCAGTGCGGGAGACCAGGGTTCCACCCCTGGGTTGGGAAGATCCCCTGCGGAAGGAAATGGCAACCCACTCCAGTATTCTTGCCTGGAAAATCCCATGGATGGAGGAGCCTGGCAGTCTACAATCCATGGGGTCACAAAGAGTCGGACACGACTCTTTTCAGTGTTATGTCTCTATGCAAGCCTAGAGACATATCAAGCATATCAAATAGAGAGACTAAGAATCCATAAACAGAGCCAAATACATTTGCTCATTTAGTTTGTGACAAAAATTAACCACAAATGTAGGGGAAGAGTAGACTTTTTGAGAAAACAATGCTGAGTCAATTTGCATAACATACAGGGGAAAAAATAAATCTTGATCCATATCTCTACCTAACATGAATATCAATTCTAAATGTACTGCAGATGTAAATGCAAGGCAAGGTAATTTTCCCCTAAAACTCAGTCTTAAATCCAGAAATTTTGACCCCACATTTAGTATTCTTTTTAATAATTGCACTTCTTATGAGCCTTGAGAGACATCTTATGCAGAAAAAGAAGTCAAAGAAAAGTCAAAAAGAAACTAATAGGAATCACAGGCATAAAATAATTCAAAAGAGTAAGTATGGTGAAATTTAAAGCCTAAAACAAACAAACAAACAAACAAACAAACAAACCTGATTTTTTCTGGCTGAACAGATAATTCTTTGAAACAATGTTTTTTTTCTAGCTGGTTACAATGAATATTTTTAACATGAATCATCTGTTATTCACATTTCCTCTAGATTCTGGTTGTGAAACCTCCTTTCCCCCTCATTTTAAAATACCTTCATTTTGGCTCTAGGTATTAAAAATAAAGTGAAAAGATTGGCTTGAGCTGTTTTCATTATGAAAATGAAATTGGAGAACATAGGGAAAACTTAGGCTTAAACAGTATATTAATTACATTTAAAAGTGTTTCATAAAATATCAGGTGAAATATTCTAAAATTTAAAGAAATGAATCTAAGTGCTAACCTGGAAAAAGAAGTATTGTAACAAGTAAAATATTATTTATTGTATTTTTTTAAGGTTAACAATTAGACCCATTGTTTTAAATTTTAAGGTACTTCTCTTGAAAAGTTATTAGGATAATGAAGAAAGATATATTGAGCATGATATTTAACAAAGTAACAAATAACCCTTTATTTGGCTGTATTTATTTTTTCAGGAATGGCAGTGCTATTTTAAAAATTTTTTATTGACTCTTGAAAATAAATTTATTCCAAGCTTCTTGACTTTGTGACACCTTATACAATGTAACATAGTTTCCAAAATTTATTAACACTTTTCTATCTCACTTAAGGAGCAAAAAGCAAATGATTTAGGATTGCATTGATCTATATTAGGTGCCTCTCTTATTTGATGGTTTTCTTTGCTCTTTTTTTGTGAGGAACACTATAGTGTGCATTAAACATTGAAAAGACATTTTTGAGATTTTAATATAAAATGTGAGAAAACAAATTTTATTCTAATGTTGTCCTATTTTAAAAGTGGAATATAATAAAATTATGAGACAATAAAATAATCTATACAAATCTTGTTATTCACTGGCACAAAATTCAATTTGTAATTTTCTTAAAAATGATAAAAGTAAACTTTTTCATTGGTTATAACTGGCACATCAAAGAAAATGCTTGAAATAGATTTTCTCAACACTTATTTTCTAAGAGCTGATATAAATCATTGACTGTATGTTAATTTATGGGCTTTATTTTATTGTTTAACAAAACATGTTCAAGCAATATAAATAATACTGTGGTTTTTGTAACTCAATTAGAGAGAGAGAGGACATGGTGAGTTAGTAGTGTACTTGAGACTAGATCTCACTTTGAGGGGCTCTGGCCCCACATTCTGAAGACCCAGGAAATGTGTATTAAACAAAACAAGAAATGCCCAGCTTTTGGTTCTGGCTCGTTATCTGTAAAATAGGTTTGGTCTAGAGATCTCAGGCAAAACATCCAGATCAAAGGACCCATCTTATTTGCGCTTGTAATTTTTACTTTCTAACCCATTTTCTTATTACAATGCTATGTTTCTGTGTTTCATCTTTTTTTTAAATGTCATAATTTTTTTTAGTTAGACAAAATTCATGTTTTCTAAAATATATATATATTATACATACATATATATATAAGCTTTTGTATATATACAAAATCTTTTCTACTACACATGATAAGGCTTGAGAAAGAACATAAAAAAAAAAAAAAATGAAAAGACGGAGAATTTGAAGACCATAAACTAAATGAAGTGTGATCACTGAATATGAAATAGAAAAAGTGAAACAAACCAGGTAAAAGAAAAAGATCATCATATAGTCCAGTTGTTTTTAAACATGACTGCTCATTAGAAACATATCTGGAGCCCTGGAGTAAAAAAGTGACACTTGAATATTTACATTTTTCAAAATACTTCAAGATAATTTTGATATGCATCTGGATTTTGAAAAGTGATTGCAGAAACAGAAAAAGAGACTCAGATGTGTAGAACAGACTTGTGGACTCTGTGGGAGAAGGCGAGGGTGGGATGTTTCAAGAGAACAGCATCGAAACATGTATATTATCTAGGGTGAAACAGATCACCAGCCCAGGTTGGATGCATGAGACAAGTTCTCGGGCCCGGTGCACTGGGAAGACCCAGAGGGATCGGGTGGAGAGGGAGGTGGGAGGGGGGACCGGGATGGGGAATACATGTAAATCCATGGCTAATTCATTTCAATGTATGACAAAAACCACTGCAATGATGTAAAGTAATTAGCTTCCAACTAATAAAAATGAATGGAAAAAAAAAAAAACCAAAAACCAAAAAAACTAGACATCCAAAAAAAAAAAAAAAAAAAAAAAAACCAACTAGACATCCACAAGCAAAAAAATAAATCTAGACACGGACCTTAGAGAAAAAAAAAAGAAAAGAAAATGATTGCAAGTTTTTCTACTAGATCCTAGGTTTTGTGATTATTTTTCTGTTGACCAATCATTATACAATGGTATTAAGTGAATAATGGTTACATAATCATAAAAATAAAAGATGTTTGTCAGTTTTCACAATAAACAGCAAGACAAAAATAAAATATAATTACAATTGCAAGCCATAATGAGAACATGATTAATTTAACAATATAAAATAGCTACATGCAACATGACAGTGTCAAGAAGAGTGGTGTGGTAAGTGGAAGTGCATACATGCATGTATTTTCAGCCACCCGGCCAGTCTATATCTTTTGGTTAGTGCATATAATGCATTTCATTTATGATAATTATTGGTATTGTATGATCCTATATTGTATGACACATCTGAGTGCAGAGTTCCAAAGAATAGCAAGGAGAGATAAGAAAGCCTTCCTAAGTGGTCTATGCAAAGAAATAGAGGAAAACAATAGAATGGGAAAGACTAGAGACCTCTTCAAGAAAATTAGAAATACCAAGGGAACAGTTCAGGTAAAGATGAGCACAATAAAGGACAAAAAATGTATAGACCTAACAAAAGCAGAAGATATTAAGAAGAGGTGGCAAGAATACACAGAAGAACTATTCAAAAAAGATCTTCATTACTCAGAAAACTACGATGGTGTGATCACCCACCTGGAGTTCGAAGTCAAGTGGTCTTTAGGAAGCATCACTAAGAACAAAGTTAGTGGAGGTGATGGAATTCCAGTTGAGCTATTTCAAATCCTATAAGATGATGCTGTGAAAGTGCTGCACTCAATATGCCAGCAAATTTGGAAAACTCAGCAGTGGCCACAGGACTGGAAAAGGTCAGTTTTCATTCCAATCCCTAAGAAAGGCACTGCCAAAGAATGGTCAAGCTACCACACAATTGCACTCATTTCACATGCTGGTAAAGTAATGCTCAAAATTCTCCAAGCAAGGCTTCAAAAGTATGTGAACCAGAAACTTCCAGATGTCCAAAATGGATTTAGAAAAGACAGAGGAATCAAGATCAAATTGCAACATCCATTGGATCATAGAAAAAGCAAGAGAATTCCAGAAAGTCATCTACTTCTGCTTTATTGAGTACCCTAAAGCCTTTGACTGTTGGATCACAACAAATTGTGGCAAATTCTTCCAGAGACAGGACTACCAGACCACCTTACCTGCCTCCTGAGAAATCTGTATGCAGGTCAAGAAGCAACAGTTAGAACTGAACATGGAACAACAGACTGGTTCCAAATCAGTAAAGGAGCAGGTCAAAACTGCATATTGTCACCCTGTTGATTTAACTTATATGCAGAATACATCGTGCAAAATGTTGCTGGGTGAAGCACAAGCTGGAATCAAGACTGCTGGGAGAAATATCAATAACCTCAGATACGCAGATGACACCACACTTATGGCAGAAAGTGAAGAGGAATTAAAGGGCCTCTTGATGAAAGTGAAAGAGGAGAGTGAAAAGCTGGCTTAAAACTCAACATTCAGGAAACAAAGATCATGGCATCTAGTCTCAACACTCATGGCAAATAGATGGGGAAGCAATGGAAACAGTGACAGACTTTATTTTCTTGGGTTTCAAATTCACTGCAGATGGTGACTCCAACCATGAAATTAAAAGGCTCTTGCTTCTTGGAAGGAAAGCTAAGACCAACCTAGACAACATATTAAAAAGCAGAGACATTACTTTGCTGACAAAGGTCTGTCTAGTCAAAGCTATGGTTTTTCTAGCAGTCATGTATGGATATGAGAGTTTGACTATAAAGAAAGCTGAGCACCGAAGAATTGATGCTTTTGAACTGTGGTGTTGGAGAAGACTCTTGAGATTCCCTTGGATAGCAAGGATATCAGTCAATCCTAAAGGAAATCAGTCCTGAATATTCATTGGAAGGACTGATGCTGAAGCTGAAGCTCCAGCTGAAGCTTTGGTCACCTTATGTAAAGAACTGACTCATTGGAAAAAAAGCCCTGATGCTGGGTAAGATTGAAGGCAGGAAGATAAGGGAACGACAGAGTACGAGGTAGTTGAATGGCATTACTGACTCAATGGATATGAGTTTGAGAAAGCTCTGGGAGATTGTGAAGGATGGCGAAGCCTGGTGTGCTGCAGTCCATGGGGCTGCAAAGGGTTGGACATGACTGAGCAACTGAACTGATATCAATACTGATAATTATTTGGGATTTTCTCTCTGTAGGTCTTCTCCTCTTGTGTTTCCTGCCTAGAGAAATTCCTTTAGCAGCTGTTGTAAACCTGGTTTGGTGGTGCTGAATTCTCTTAACTTTTGCTTCTCTGGAAAACTTTTAATTTCTTCATCAAATGTGAAGAAGAGTCTTGCTGGGTAGAATATTCTTGATTGTAGGTTCTTCCCTTTCATCACTTTAGATATATCATGCCATTCCCTTCTGACTTGAAGAATTTCTGTTGAGAAATCAGCTGATAGCTCGATCGGAGTTCCCTTGTATGTTATTTGTCATTTTTCCATTATTGGTTTTACTATTTTATGTCTGTTTTTAATTTTTGTCAATTTGGTTGCTATGTGTCTCAGTGTGTTCCTCCTTGGGTTTATCCATCCTGAGACTCTGTGCTTTTCTGACTTTGTAGACTATTTTCTTGCCCATGTTCAGGAAGTTTTCAACTATCATCTCTTCAAATATTTTCTCAAGTCCTTTCTCCCTTGTTTTTCCTTCTGGGACCCCTATAATGTGAATGTTGGTGCATTTAATATTGTCCCAGAGGTCTCTTAGGCTGTCTTCACTTCTTTTTGTTCTTTTTTCTATATTCTGTTCTATGACAGTGATTTCTTCCATTCTGTCCTCCAGATCATTTATCCATTCTTCTGCCTCAATTATTTTCCTATTGATTCCTTCTCATGTGTTATTCATCTCTGTTAGCTTGTTCTTTAGTTCTTATCGGTCTTTGGGAAACATTTCTGGAATATTATTAACCTTTGCCTCCATTCTTTCCCTTAGATCCTGGATCATCTTCATTATCATTATTCTGAATTCTTTTTCTGTAAGGTTGCCTATCTCCAATTCATTTAGTTGTTTTTCTGGGGACTTATTTTGTCCCTTCATCAGGACAAAACTTTCTGCTTTTTCCTCATGATTAACTTTCTGTAATATGGATTTTGTGTTAGCCACTGTGAGGCTGTGTCTCTTGTTTCTTCTATCTGCCCTCTGATGGGTGAGACTAAGAGATTTGTGTAAGCTTCTTGATGGGAGGGACTGGTGATGGGAGAAACTTGGTCTTGCTCTGGTGGGCAGGGACTTGCTCAATAAAGTTTTAATCCAATTATCTGATGATGGGTGGGGTTTCACTCTCTCCCCAGTAGTTGTTCAGCCTGGGGTGACAGAGCCCTGGGGTCTATGAGCTCTATGGTAGGGTTAATTGTGAACTCCCAGAGTGTTTACACCAAGGGCAACCTTCTAGTGCCCCTGTCCCTCAGTGGGCCCCTGCTAACCAATGCCTCCACAGGAGGCCCTCTAACACTAGCGGGTAGTTTTGGTTCAGTTTCCTGTGGGTCCCTGCTCCTCTCCTCTGGGTCTTAGAGCAGGCAAAATTTAGTGCCCTCCAGACTGGAGTCTCTGTTTCCCCCAGTCCTCTGGAAATCCTATAATCAAATCCCACTGGCCCTCAAGGCCAGATTCTCTGGCCCTGTCAGATCCCCAGGCTGGGAAGCCTGATTTTTCTCCAGTCTGTGGGTCACAGACTGATGGGTATGATATTTAATTTTATCATGATGCACCCCTCCTACTCTCTCACTGCAGCCTCTTCTTTGTCTTTGGGCTTGGGGCATCTTTTTTTTGGTGGGTTCCAGCATCCTCCTGTTGATGGTTGTTCAACAGTTTGTTGCAATTTTGGTGCTTTCAAACGAGATTAGCATACATCCTTCTACTCCACCATCTTGAACTGGAAGCCTCCTTCTACTAACTTTTGATTTTGTGCTTTCTTCTTTGGTTTGTTAAGTGTAAGATTAGGTTGCTTATTTGGTATTTCTCTTGTGACCTGAGGTGGGCTTGTATCACTAAAAGCTTCCTTCTAAGAAAAGGTTTTGTTCTGTCCTATAGATTTTTGATCATTGTTTTTCTTCTTTCCTGTCAAGGTTTTAAAAAATTTTTTCTTTGATTTCTTTAGTGAACCATTGGTTTTTTGGTAGAATACTGCACAGCATTCACGTGTTTGTGATTTTTGCATTTTTTTCCCCTTGTAGTTGATTTCTAGTCTCACCACTGTCAGCACAAAAAACACTTGACATGATTTCAATCTTTTATACTTACTGAGAGTTTTTTCATGACCTGGCTTGTAATCTTTCTTAGAAAATATTCTATGTCCACTTGAAAACAATGTGCATTCTGCTGCTTTTGGATGGGCTCTATCTATTTAGATACATATTCAAATATCTACTAAGTCTATTTGGTCTAATCTGTCAATTAAGGCCAGTTTTCCTTTATTGATTTTCTGTTTGGATAATCTGTTGATGTAAGTGGAGTGTTAAATTCCCCTACTATTATTATGTTAATGTCAATTTCTCCCCTTATGTTTGTTACAATTTCCTTTGTGTGTGTTAGTTGCTCAGTTGTGTCCGACTCTTTGCAACCTCATGGACTACACAGCCCATGGAATTCTCCAGACTAGAACACTGGAGTGGGTAGCCATTCCCCTCTTGAGGGGATCTTTCCAACCCAGGGATCAAACCCAGGTCTCCCGCATTGCAGGTGGATTCTTTGCCAGCTGAGCCACAAGGGAAGCCTGTGGACTTCTTTGAGTACTTCTCATTTGAGCCTCTCTTTTCTTCTTAGATATGCATGTCTGTTTCCTTTCCAGGTTAGTAAATGTTTTCAGCTGTTATTGATCAAGTAAGCTATCTGTCCCTTTCTCTCTTTTTTCTTTCTCTGGACCCTATAAAGCAAATGTTAGTACATTTGATATTATTCTGAACATCTCTTAATGTGTCCTCATTTAAAAAAAAATCATTTTTCTTTTTCATGCTCAGCTAGGATGATTTTCAATATTCTGTCCTCAGTTCTCTGATCCATTCCTCTATACCATCTAATATACTATTGATTTCTTCTAGTATAATTTAAAATTTCAATTATTATATTCTTTAGCTGTGTTTGGTTCTTCTCTATATTTTGTAATTCTTTGTTAAACTTCTCATTGTGTTCATCTATTCTCCTGAGGTCTTTGAGTATCTTTGTTGATAATTACCTTTAACTGCTTATTAGACAGATTGCTTGTCTCCACTTTGCTTAGTTTTTCTTCTGGGGCTTTACTTTGTCCCTTTGTTTGAAACATACTCTTTTGTTGCTTCATTTTGCTTAATTCTCCATGTTTATTTGTATGTATTAGGTATATTGATACATTTCCTGACCTTGAATGGGTGATCTTATGTAGGACTCAACCTGTGTGTGACTCAGTAGCACTGTTCCCCTGGTCACCAGAACTATATAATTTTGGGATGTTCCCTTTGTGGGTTGTGTGCACCATCCTTTTGTGGTGGAGCTGGCTACTACTATGGGTATGCTGGTAGGTGAGGTTGATCTGCAGTTGTTGGCTGCCTGGCCATGCCTCATCTTGAGGCTGACAGTCACTGGTGGGCAATGTCAGTCCTGATATTACTAGCTGAGGTGTCCTGGGCATGGTACTGGCCAGCTGTTCGGTGGGACCAGGTCCTAGGGCACATTAGTGCTGGGCCTGGAGGTTCCAGGGTTAGTTCTGGCCCACGTGGGCCTTGGCATGGCTGGATGTGGGCCTGTGGGACCCAGGCCTGGTACAGTTTGTCTGGATGGTGGGACTGTGTTTTAGCACTAATAGTCAAGTGGGAAAACTCCAAACTGGCACTTACCAACACCAAGTGTCCTCATGGTTAAACAAGCTCCCCAAATGCTGCTCCCAGTGTCTATGTCCCCAGTTCCCGTGGCCTCCTGTCTTCTGGTAGTCTCTCTGTCTCAGTAGTTGGATCTGATCTAGGAGCCTTTCAAATGACTGTCTTTGTGTTGGGACCCAGTGTATGAGATGCCATGTGTGACATTTAAAGGTGTGCCATCTGTTTCCTATAGCTATCTGACTCTCCTGTACACAAGCACAACTGTCCTCTGAAGCCAAATGTTCTGGGGACTCACCTTCCTGGTGCAGGACCCCAACACTGGGGAGCCTAATATGGAGCTTGAACCTCTTGCTGCTTGGGGAGAACTTCTGCAATTTTGATTATCCTCTAATTTGGTGGTCACCTACCAGGGTGTGCGGATCTTAACTATACTGTGTCTCTGCCTCTCCAACATGTCTCAATGTGGTTCCTTCTTTTCTGCTAATTTTTAGGGCATTCTCACTGAAAGTGGCTCTGTAAAATTTGTAATTTTGGTGTGCCCATGGGAGGAGGTGAATTCAGTCTTCCTACTCCATGATCTTGGTCACTTTCCTGAAAAGTTTCAGACTTTAGTATGCCACTTTAGCAATACAGATTATATCTAATGCCATTATAACAATACTTTGGAGTCAACGACCCACTTTTAGTTTTGTCTCCTCTAAAATTGGAATATAATACCTCATAGGCTTGTGTATAGATTAGATAAAATAATTCATGTAATTGTATGCGACTCAGTATAATATGATGCTATAGCTTAGCACTGTATCTGGCACATTAAGAAAGAACTGAGTAAGTGAATTCAAAGAAAACAGAAAAAAGTACTTTGTCATTGTGTGCTCAGTCACTTAGTCATGTCCGACTCTTTGTGACTCCATGGACTGTAGCCTGCAAGGCTCCTCTGTCCATGGAATTCTCCAGGCAAGAATACTGGAATAGGTAGTCATTTCCTACTCAAATTTTGTCATTAGGGGCAGGAGTAGGGATGATATGCTTCCATGTGCAAGTAAAATAAAGTACATTTGGATAAAATGTTCTAGGGAAAATCTCAAAAATTTCCAAAACAAAAGTAGAAAAATAAAACCTAGAAGTGTAAGCAGAGGAATTCCTCACTTGCCTGAACCTGTTTATCTTTTCTCTGTGCTTCTTTCCTTGGTGCTCACACTCAGTCACTTCAGTTGTGTCTCTTTGTGATCCCATGGCCTATAGCCTATCAGGTTCCTCTGTCTATGGGATTTTTAAAAATTAATTAATTAATTATAGTTGGAGGCTAATTACTTTACAATATTGTGGTGGTTTTTGCTGTACATCAACATGAATCAGCCATGGGTACACATGTGTCCCCCCCATCCTGAAGCCCCCTCCTACCTCCCTCCCCACCCCATCCCTTGGGTTGTTTCAGAACACCAGCTCTGAGTCTCCTGCTTTATGCACCAGACTTGCACTGGTATCCATCTTACATATGGTAATACACATGTTTCAATGCTATTCTTTCAAATCATCCCACCCTCACCTTCTCCCATAGAGTCCAAAAGTCTGTTCTTTACTTCTGTGTCTCTTTTGCTGTCTTACATATAGAGTCATCATTATCATCTTTCTAAATCCCATATATATATACACCTTAATATGCTATATTGGTGTTTCTTTTTCTGACTTACTTCACTCTGTATAATAGGCTCCAGTTTCATCCACCTCATCAGAACGGACTCAAATGCATTCCTTTTTTATAGCTCAGTAATATTCCATTGTGCGTATGCACATCAACTTCCTTATCCAATGGACATCTATGTTGCTTCCATGTCCTAGCTATTGAAAACAGTGTTACAATGAACATTGGGGTACATAAATCTCTTTCACTTTTGGTTTACTCAGTGTGGATGTCCAGCAGTGGGTTTGCTGGGTCATATGACAGTTCTATTTCCAGTTTTTTAAGGAATCTCCACACTATTCTCCATAGTGGCTGTTCTAGTTTGCATTCCCACCAACAGTGTAAGAGAGTTCCCTTTTCTCCACATCTTCTCTAGCATTTATAGTTTGTGGACTTTTTGATGGCAGCCATTCTGACTGGCATGGGATGGTACCTCATTGTGGTTTTGATTTGCATTTCTCTGATAATGATTCATGTTGAGCAACTTTTCACTTGTTTATTAAATTTGTATGTCTTCTTTGGAGAAATGTCTGTTTAGTTCTTTGGCCCACTTTTTGATTGGGTTGTTCATTTTTCTTGTATTGAGCTACATGAGCTGCTTGTGTATTTTGGAGATCAATTCTTTGTCAGTTGTTTCATTTGCTATCATTTTCTTGCATTTTGAAGACTGCCTTTTCACCTTATTTATAGTTTCCTTCGTTGTGCAAAAGCTTTTAAGTTTAATTAGGTCCCATTTGTTTATTTTTGTTTTTATTTCCATTACTCTGGGAGGTGGGTCATAGAGGATCTTGCTGTGATTTATGTCAGAGAGTGTTCTGTCTATGTTTTCTTCTAAGAGTTTTATAGTTTCTGGTCTTACATTTATTCATTTTGAGTTTGTTTTTTGTATGGTGTCCCAGGTCTAAGCTGCTCAGATCTCTGGTGTTCCACAAGAGCATAGACCCGGATGGGCTGTGCATTTTGGGCCCTACCTAGGTCCAAGCAGCTCAGGTGATTGGGTGCTTGGTGAGCGCACTGTCTCAGGTGGGCCATTTATCCTTATTCACCTCCCCAGTCTTGCCGCTCGGTTTCCGGGTGTGCCATGAAAGTGCAGTCGCAGGTGTGCTGTGTATCTCCTCTGGGGAGCAGATCTCAAGCTGTGACACTCCGGGCAGACGTGAACCATCCAGGTTCCTAGGAAGACGGGGTTAGCAACTGGCAGCCTGCTCACAGTTTGGTGGAAGATGTGGTCTCTGGGGCGGAGATTGCAGCAGCCCCTTGCTTTCCAGCTCTGGCTGTTGCTCATCTGCCTCTGTGCCTCCAAGGAGGAAGGGCCCTATGCTGCCACCAGCTTGCTCTTCTTTGATATTCGCTCAATACTTTGTTCTGAGAGCACACCAGGGGTCACCATGCAGCATGAGAGCCTTTTGCAGGAAAAGTCTTTTTTTGTTGTTTTTGTTTTTGTCTCCCAGGCAATCCCACAGTTTGGGTTGCTATCTCCCATTAGCTCCCTCAGATTGTCCTGAGGGCATCCAGGCGGGCCCTTTACCCTAAGGACTAATGATGCAACCTGCGCCTCCCTGCCCAGCCCCCACTTGCTGGTGGCGGACTCCCACAGACACATCTGTGAGAGTTTCCTACTGTGTGGAGACTGCTCTTCCTTCACTACTCCCTCCCCAGGATGGGTCTGTATCCCTAAATCTTTTGTCTCTGTTTTTGTCTTTTATATTTTGTCCCATCTCCTTTTTAAGAGATTGGGCTGCCTTTCTGGGTGCCTGGTGTCCTCTGCTAGCATCCAGAAGTTGTTCTGTGGATGTTGCTAAACATCCAAATGATCTTTTGATGAATTTGTGGGGGAGAAACTGGTCTCCCCATCCTACTCCATCATCTTTGCACTGCCCTCTGTCCATGGGATTTTACAAGTGACAATTCTGGAGTGGGTCGCCACTTCCTTCTCTGGGGGATCTTCCTGACCCAGGGATAGAACCCACATCTCTTAGTCTCCTGAATTGCAGGCAGATTCCTTCTCACTAGCACCACCTGGAAACCCCTTCTTTCTTTAACAGAAATTCAAATGCAGTTGGTAATGAAGGCAGTCACAAGTAGACAACACTTTTTGTAGTCTTTTGTCTGCTTTCCAAAATGTGTTTATAATTAAAAAAAATTTTACATCTCCTTTTTAAGATAAAAATTAAAATGCTATTATTAAAACTTTTAATATTTGAACTTCAATTCTTTATTGTAAGATAGGTTTCTTATGGTTGCTATGATGTTTTAGTGATGCAATATATGGAAGCATAAAATATATTTAAAGCATTGTAGGGAAAGAGCAAATTAGACAAGATGGTGTCATCAGGCTCTCTTGCACCATGGCCTGTCAGTCTTGCCTCACATTTTGTAAATGATGATTATGTAACTGGGAGAAATATCAACAATCTCAGATATGCAGATGACACCACCCTTATGGCAGAAAGTAAAGAAGAACTGAAGAAACTCTTGATGAAAGTGAAAGAGGAGAGTGAAAAAGTTGGCTTAAAGCCCAACATTCAGAAAACTAAGATCATGGCATCCAGTCCCATCACTTCATGGCAAATAGAGAGGTAAACAGTGGAAACAGTGGCTGACTTTATTTTGGGGGGCTCTAAAATTGTTACAGATGATGACTGCAGCCATGAAATTAAAAGACGTTTACTCCTTGGAAGGAGTTATGACCAAACTAGACAGTATATTAAAAAGAAGAGACATTACTTTGTCAACCAAGTTCTGTCTTGTCAAGGCTATGGTTTTTCCAGTAGTCATGTATGGATATGAAAGTCAGACTATAAAGAAAGCTGAACATCAAAGAATTGATGCTTTTCAACTGTGGTGTTGTAGAAGACTCTTGAGAGTCCCTTGGACTGCAAGGAGACCAACTAGTCCATCCTAAAGGAAATCAGTCCTGAGTGTTCATTGGAATGACTGATGCCGAAGCTGAAGCTCCAATACTTTGCCCACCTGATGCAAAGAGCCAACTCACTGGAAAAGACCCTGATGCTGGGAAAGATTGAAGGCAGGAGGAGAAGGGGACGATAGAGGATGAGGTGGTTGGATGGCATCACTGACTCAGTGGAAATGAATTTGAGTAAACTCCAGGAGTTGGTTATGGACAGGGAGGGCTCCCTGCTGTGGTCCATGGAGTCGTGAAGAGTCGGACATGACTGAGCCCCTGAAATGAATTGAACAGCTTACATTTGTAAGATCACTTACAGCTCTGTGTATGCACATCAGGAGGTATTCACTTGACCACAGGCTTCTTCATGCCACATGCCTGTATAAGCTTTACCATGAAAGCCCTGGCTGCTGCTGCACTGGGGCAGCACTGGAGAGACATCATGGTTATGTTATATGAGGTTATGTTTTGGCTACATTATGGTTATGTTATGGCTGTTGCTATGGCTGCTGCATCAGCTAGGAGAGAGGCTATGTTATGATTGCCATGCCAGCCAGGAGAGAATAAATGTGTCTGAAGTTGCTAAGGCTCCTTGCATCTTCTTCCAGCCTCTTAACTTAAGCCTTTCCTACTCTGTGTTCATTGAACAGTGTGCACAGTGTGGACAGCAAGACAATTGGCATCATGAACAGGATCTGCAATACAAATAAATACAATATATTTAAATCATAAAATGCTTTATCATTATGAATGTGGAGAAATGATGTAAAGAAAGTAGATAATTCACAGCAGGAGGGCAGTTTCCCTTATACAGATATTAAGATTAATCTGCTAAAGGAAAGGTCAATAGTAGCAAATTATAAGCCAAAAATAAGTATTTTTGATAATTTCTCAGCAAATGAGAAAGACCCCCTCCCTATTGGTATAGTGTTCAATGATGCTCTTTTGTTTCTTCAGAGGCGCAAATAGAATCTATAGTTGATTTTTGTTTTCTTCATTTCTACTGAAATGTTCATTCTTTAATCAAGCAGCTGCCACACTGCTACCGGTGTAGTTTCCAGACTGAGCTACTCCAAAAGCAGCCTGCACCCCATTTCCAGGGTCTGCAGAGAATCTACAGGCCTGTTAGGACACAGTGGATACCTTGTAAGTCATTTGGCTGCTTGTGCTCCCAATTAGTCTGTGAGCTGCTCTCTTTCTGCAGCCATCGAAAGGCACCCCTATTTCAGGGAGGTCTCAGGACCACATGACTGAGACACCAAATGATGCTGATGCCTAGTGTTTGGCATCAACCTGGACCTCAAATGGCTTTGGCAAAACCTACCTTTAGAAAGTTATTTTCAGATGAAGAAGTATAAAATGTAAATATTTTACAAAATGAAGAATCATTTTTATGTTGGATTTAGAAGGGAGGATTATAAAAGATTTTGTGAAGACAAATAAGTTTTTGTGAGTTCTAAATTCTGCATTAGCACCATGATTTTCTTTTCTGTCTAACTTAACTGCATTATCCTTCTTCTAAAAAATTTAAATGGAATGTAAGATCTTAGTATAACTGGTTAGCTGAAGATGTAAACTGCAAATGGCACTATATTTCTAACATTGCTATAATGAAGTGAGGAGGACTGAATAGTTGGAGCAGACATGGGAGGTAGTCAGGGATTTGGGGCCTGGAGGCAGAACGTAAAGAGCTGCTGGAGTTTTGAAGGCTCTCAAATGCTCTGAATCACTTTACAAACAGCCCTGTTTCAGTGCAGCTTTTTCTTGAGAGCTACTCTCTAGCAGAACATAGATTTCCCCTCAAAGAAATCATACTTGGTAGAGAATCCCCAATTAATCAGCCTGCCCATCTCAGAACATTCATCTTATATCAAGTGGAGCCACTGCCAACCCTATTGTGGGGTGTACAAGCCACTTTTAAGTAAAAACACTTATTAAACACTTAGGTGTTCAGACACATTAGCATCTCAAAGTTAATTCCCAACACATGTCCAGCTTTAATGAGAATTATTCTTACTTCCTCTTGTTAAGTAATGGGTCCTCACCAAGGACCCAAACCTCAGTGGGGACCAAAATAAACACTCAGGCTTACAAATGCTAAATAAGATGTCTTCCTGATTCACATAGAGAGAACAGAGGACCCCTGGAAATATTCTTCACCCTTGAGCAGCCTGATGAGTGATGCCTTTCAAGTGTCATTCCATCTCTCTTTCCACACCCTAGCCCATTAACCCCACTGTGTAAAGAAAGGCACACTTATCTTGAATATAATGATGGTCCCCTACCTTGAAGGGCAAAATCCTCCCAGAGTGACAGACAGACATACAGTTCAAAATATTGGTGATGTCTGGCAGAGTGAAGTAATGGGGACCAGATTTATCTTCCACCCACAATAAACCCCAAATGGCA
Organism: Odocoileus virginianus; assembly: GCF_023699985.2. Lineage (NCBI taxonomy): Eukaryota > Metazoa > Chordata > Mammalia > Artiodactyla > Cervidae > Odocoileus > Odocoileus virginianus. The sequence continues at coordinate 35,381,722 of NC_069696.1, read as the reverse complement.
AAATATAAAACAACAGTTTTCAAAACACTGGACATCAGGCAGTAAAGGGCAGAGATCTCTGATAAATGGAAGACAGACAATTGCTGTTGCTCCAGCTTATTTCCTATAAGTGTTTCTAGACAGTAGTGTGGGGAGGGGTAGCTGAGGTAATCCCCTGAGGCGAGGAGATAGAGCTGAGCATCCAGGGAGACCAAGGAGCTAGAGTGCATAGGCAGGATTCCAGAGAGGAGAGAGTTGCATAGAAAGAAAAACCTGGGGAGCAACAGAAGTTTCCCTTCATACATTCATACATTTCCTACATTCTTAGGAAAAGAAACCCCTTTTCCTCCAGATTTGGGAAAGAACCGTCAAGAGAATTAGAGGAAACAGTGACTCATTATCATGAAGGACTGGGAACTACCTCTCTTCCCACTAGCCACACTGGAAAAACTCATGATTCATGCCTTGAGTAAGTACTCAGGAATATCTTGCCTCAGTAGAGAGGAATAATTAGCCTGGACTAGGCAGACTTTGTTGCAAATCTGCCTAACAAATCATAAAAGTAAGTTACTTCAAATAGTTTTCTCCTTTTGGGTTTTAATTACATATTAGAACAATGCTCAAGGAAAGTAATAAAAATACCAAAATTTCCATGACCCAGCAAGGTGACATTCATGATGTTCAGCATCCAATCAAGATTACCAGGTGTGTAAAGAGGCAAGAAAACACACCCACAATGAGAGACTAATCAAAGGAAAGCAACACAAAACTGGCCCTGAAATTAGAATTAGCCGTTCAGCTCAGTTTAGTTGCTCAGTTGTGTCCACTCCTTGTGACCCCATGGACTGCAGCACACTAGGCTTCCCTGTCCATCACCAACTCCTGGAGCTTGCTCAAACTCATGTCCATCGAGTTGGTGATGCCATCCAACCATCTAATCCTCTGTCATCCCCTTCTCATCTTTCAAACTTTCCCAGCACCAGGGTCTTTTACCAGTGAGTCAGTTCTTTGAATCAGGTGGCCAAAGTATTAGAGTTTCAGCTTCAGCATCAGTCCTTCCAACGAATATTCAGTACTTATTTCCTTTAGGATGGATGGGTTTTATCTCCTTGTAGTCCAAGGGATTCTCGAATCTTCTTCAACACCACAGTCCAAAAGCATCAATTCTTTGGTGCTCAGCTTTCTTCACAGTCCAACTCTCACATCCATACATGACTACTGGAAAAACCATAGCTTTGATTAGAAGGACTTTTGTTGGCAAAGTAATGTTTCTGCTTTTTAATGTGCTGTCTAGGTTGGTCATAACTTTTCTTCCAAGGAGCAAGCGTCTTTTAATTTCATGGCTGCAATTGCCATCTGTGATTTTGGAGTGATTTTGGAGCCCCCAAAGATAAAGTCTGTCACTGTTCCCACTGTTTTCGATCTATTTGTTATGAAGTGATGGGACCAGATGCCATGATATTAAGTTTCTGGCCCCAGGTAAATAACAGGGAAGGAACACATCTCCACTCATCAACAGAAAATTTGCTTAAAGATTTACTGAGCATGGCCCTGTCTGTCAGAACAAGACCCAGTTTCCCCTTCAGTCAGTCTCTCTCATCAGGAAGCTTCTATAAGCTTCTTATCCTTCTTCATCAGAGGGCAGACAGAATGAAAACCACAATCAAAGAAAGCCAACCAATCTGATCACATGGACCACAGCCTTGTCTAACTCAATGAAAGTATGAGCCATGCCCTGTAGGGCCACCCAAGATGGACCAGTCATGGTGGAGAGTTCTGACAAAACATTGTCCACTGGAGAAGGGAATGTCAAACTGATTCAGTATTCTTGCCTTGAGAACCCATGAACAGTATGAAAAGGCAAAAAGATAGGACACTGAAAGATGAATTCCTCAGGTCAGTAGCTGCCTGATATGCTACTGGAGAAGAGTGGAGAAATAACTCCAGAAAGAATGAAGAGACAGAGTCAAGGCAAAAACAACACCCAGTTGTGGATGTGACTGGTGATGGAAGTAAAGTCCAATGCTGTAAGAGCAATATTGCATAGGAACCTGGAATGTTAGGTCCATTAATTAAGGTAAATTGGAAGTGGTCAAACAGGAGATGGCAAGATTTAACATTGACATTTCAGGAATCAGTGGACTAAAATGGATTGGAATGGGTGACTTTAACTCAGATGACCATTATATCTATTACTGTGGGCAAGAATCCCTTAGAAGAAATGGAGGAGCCATCATAGTCAACAAAAGAGTCTGAGATGCAGTTCCTGGGTGCAGTCTCAAAAATGACAGAATGATCTCTGTTCATTTCCAAGGCAAATCATTCAACACCACAGTAATTTAAGTCTGTGCCACAACCAGTAATGCTGAAGAAGCTGAAGTTTAACGGTTCTGTGAAGACCTACAAGACCTTCTAGAACTAACACCCCCCAAAGATGTCCTTTTCGTTATAGGGGACTGGAATGCAAAAGTAGGAAGTCAAGAGACACCTGGCATAACAGGCAAATTTGGTCTTGGAGTACAAAACGAAGCAGGTCAAAAGCTAATAGAGTTTTTCCAAAAGAATGCACTAGTCATAGCAAACACTCTCTTCCAACAATACAAGAGAAGACTCTACATATGGACATCACAAGACGGTCAATACTAAAATCAGATTGATTACATTCTTTGCAGCCAAAGATGGAGAAACTCTATACAGTCAGGAAAAATAAGACTGGGAGCTGACTGTGGCTCAGATTATGAAGTCCTTATTGCAAAATTCAGACTTAAATTGAAGAAAGTAGGGGAAATCACTAGACCATTCAGGTATGACCTAAATCAAATCCCTTATGATTACACAGTGGAAGAGACAAATATATTCAAGGAATTAGATCTGATAGAGTGCCTGAAGAACTATGGACAGAGGTTTATGACATTGTACAGGAGGAAGTCATCAAGCCCATCCCCAAGAAAAAGAAATGCAAAAGGCAAGCAAAATGGTTGTCCGAGGAGGCCTTACAAATAGCCGAGAAAAGAAGAGAAGTGAAAGGCAAAGGAGAAAAGAAAAGATATACCCATTTGAATGCAGAGTTCCAGAGAATAGCACGGAGAGATAAGGAAGCCTTGCTCAGTGATCAGTGGAAAGAAATAGAGCAAAGTGATAGTATGGGAAAGACTAGAGATCTCTTCAAGAAAATTAGAAATACCAAGGGAACACTTCATGCAAAGATGGACACAAGGAAAGACTGAAATGGCATGGACCTAACAGAAGCAGAAGGTATAAGAAGAGGTGGCAAGAATACACAGAAGAACCACACACAAAAAAATCTTCATGATCCAGATCTCCATGATGGTGTGATCACCCACCTAGAGCCAGATCTGCTGGAATGCAAAGTCAAGTGGGCTTTAGGAAGCATCACTATGAACAAAGTGAGTGGAGGTGATCGAATTCCAGTTGAGCTATTTCAAATCCTAAAAAATGAGTCTGTGAAAGTGTTGCAGTCAATATACCAGCAAATTTGGAAAAGTCAACAGTGGCCACAGGACTGGAAAAGGTCAGTTTTCATTCAATCCCAAAGGAAAGCAATGCCAGAGAATGTTCAACTTACCACATGATTGCACTCATCTCACATGCTAGCAAAGGAAGGCTCAAAATTCTTCAAGCCAGGTTATAACAGTAGGTGAACTGTGAACTTCCAGATATTCAAACTGGATTTAGAAATGGCAGAGGAAACAGAGACCAAATTGCCAACATCCATTGGATCTTCAAAAAAGACAGGTTTCCAGAAAAACATCTACTTCTGCTTTATTGACTACGCCAAAGCCTTTGACTGTGTGGATCACAACAAACTGTGGAAAATTCTTCAAGAGATGGGAGTACCAGAAGAACTTATCTCCCTCCTGAGAAATCTGTATGCAGGTCATGAAGGAACAGTTAGAACTGAACATGAAACAACAGACTGGTTCCAAATAGGAAAAGGAGTACTTGAGGGCTGTATGTTTTCACTCTGCTTATTTAACTTGTATACAGAGTACATCATGTGAAATGCCAAGCTGGATGAAGCAAAAGCTGGAATCAAGATTGCTGGGAGAAGTATAAATAACCTCAGATATGCAGATGACACCACCCTTAAGGCAGAAAGTGAAGAACTAAAGAGACTCTTATGAAAGTGAAAGAGGAGAGTAAAAAGTTGGCTTAAAACTCAGCATTCAGAAAACAAAGATCATGACATCCAGTCCCATCACTTCATGGAAAATAGGCGGGAAAACAATGGGAACATTGACACTTTATTTTCTTGGGCTCCAAAATCATTACACATGGTGACTGCAGCCATGAAATTAAAAGACGCTTGCTCCTTGGAAAAAAAGCTATGATGAACCCAGACAGTGTATAAGAAAGCAGAGACATTACTTTGCCAACGATGGTCCATCTAGTCAAAGCTATGGTTTTTCCAGTAGTCATGTATGGATGTGAGAGTTGGACCATAAAGAAATCTGAATGTTGAAGAATTGATGCTATTGAACTGTGGTGTTGGAGAAGACTCTTGAGAGTATCTTGGACTGCAAGGAGATCAAACCAGTCAATCCTAAAGGAAATCAGTCCTGAATATTGGAAGGACTGAATGTTGGAAGGACTGATGCTGAAGCTGAAATCAAATACTTTGACCACTTGATGTGAAGAACTAACTTCTTGGAATAGACCCTAGTGCTGGGAAAGATTGAAGGTGAGGCAAGAAGGGGATGATAGAGGATGAGATGATTGCATGGCATCACCACCTCCATGGGCCTGAGCTTGAGTAAGCTCTGGGATTTGGAGCTGGACAGGGAAGCCTGACATGCTGCAGTCCATGATTTTGCAAAGCATTTGACACAACTGAACGACTGACCTGACGCTGAACTGATACAGTGAAATAGCATGTCTATCAAATTGGTGCTATTCAAAAATTTTACAGCAGTTGACACTATTTAATCATATCTCTTGCCTGGGAAATCCCATGCACAGAGAAGCCTGGTGGGCTACTGTCTACAGGGTCACAAAGAATTGGACATGACTTAGTGACTAGACAACAGCAACAATGCTGAATTAAAAAGCAGTCTCCAAAGAACACTTCTAGCATGATTTCATTGTACAGATTTCAAGAACATGCAAAACTAAACCATTGTTTAGAGGTACAAACACACAGTCAAACAATAATACAGACAAGAAAAGGAATAAATAACACAATTTTAAGTCACTTTATTTGAGAATTTATTTTATTGAATCATAGTCCATTTATGACATTTTGTTAATTTCTGCTGTATAGAAAAGTGATTCAGTTATACACACACATACCTTCTTTTTCATATTAATTTTCATCATGATTTATCCAGGAGATTGAATAGAGTTCCCTGTGCTCTGCAGTAGGACTTTATTGTTTATCAGTTCTCTATATAATAGCTTGCACCTGTTAATTCCACACTCTCAATCTATTTCTCCTCCACTCATCCCCCTCTTGGCAACTACATATCTGATCTCTATGTATGTGAATCTGTTTATGTTTCATAGATAAGTTCATCTGTGTCATATTTTATATTCCACATATAAGTGAATTGGTATTTGGTATTTACCTTTCCCTTTCTGACTTACTTCACTTACTATGATAATCTCTAGGTCCATCCATGTTGCTGCAAATAACTCTATTTCATTCTTATGGCTGAGTAGTATTCCATGATATATATGTACCTCATTTACTTTATATGTTATCTGTAGATGGACATTTAGGTTGTTTTCATGTCTTGGCTTCCCAGGTGGTGTAGGGCAAAGAATCTGCCTGCCAGTGCAGGAGGCACAGGGGACCTAAGTTTGATTGCTGGGTCAGAAAGATGCCCTGGAGGAAGATAGGGCAACCCACTCCAGTAATCTTGCCATGGAAAATGCCATGGACAAGGGAGCCTGGTCAGCTGCAGTCCATGGGGTCTCAGAGTCAGACACAACTTAGCAACTGAGAATGCGTGCACAACGTCTTGGATATTGTGAATAGTACTGCTGTGAACATAGGGGGCTTTATGGTTTTGAATTATAGTTTTGTCTGGATATATGCATAGGAGTGGAACTGTAGGATCATATAGTAATTCTGTTTTTAATTTTTTGAGAAACTTTCATACTGTTTTCCACAGTGATTGCTCCAACGTACATTCCCACCAACAGTAGAGAAGGATTCCCTTTCCTCCATATCCTCTCCAGTATTTGTTATTTGCACACATTTTTATGATAGCCTTTCTGATCAGTGACAGGTGATACCTCACTGGAGTTTAGATCTGCCTTTCTCTAATAATTAGCAATGTTGAGCATCTTTCCATGTGCCTGTTGACTGTATTATTGTTGCTTTTAAATGTCATGTGTATTCTACTAGAGTTCTTTCTTGTCTACTTAATAACTAGTACAAAATACAGTAAACCATCGAACAAAGAGAATTTAGAATGATAAACTAAAGAATGTATGATGAAATTTAAAATATTTCTTATTATGAAACAACAACCTGAAGTCTTTAAGAAAACTCATTTGTAAATCTTCCAAGTTCTTAAGGTGAAAATTTCTCATTTAAAATTATAGTAAAGGTATTGCTGAAATAATGTGAGTGAATAATGTTTTGTATAAAACAATGAACTCAGATAAATGTCATGGTACTGTAAAAAGCATTCTTTATTCCCAGCTCATAATTAATTGAATGCCCTATGGAGGCAAGTTGCACTAGTAGAAAGGTTTTTGTTGTTCCTATAAAGATATTCATTTGATCTATTACACAACTGTTGATTGTGTCTGTGAAGAATTTATCTTCTTTGCATAGCATTTCAAAGTCATCAGAAGTACACAGGAAATGATTTCCAGAATCAAGGGTGGTTGTGGTAGAAACAACATATAAGTTCTCACTCACTTCTAAAGAGCAGTTTTAAGTCTACAGCAAAATCGAGTAGAAGGTACAGAGATATTCCACATAATCCCTGCTTCAGTATATGCATGGTCTGCCCCACTAGCAACATCCTCCACTAGAGTGTCACATTTGTTACAGTTGATGAGCATACATCGATGCATCATTACAACTCAGAGGCCCATTTGAAAAAACAGCGTTCAAACGCACACTGTATTCTTTTCCCTCTAAATACTAATGTATCCTCAGTGTATATCTGTGTATGCACATGCCACTGATACCCAGAGGAAGAACATCTGAATCAGAGTATAGTTTGTCCAGGGAGAGAGACAATTCCATTCTGACATCTCAACTTCTAACAAGTCCCAGGAAGCCTTCATAAGCATATGTACCTAGCCCAAGTGTACCACAGCTTGACGAGTTACCACATGACTAAGTCTACCAAAAGGAAGGGAAAAGCCATAGACAGGGTTTTGTTCATCTAACATGGGCTTAAGAAAAGAGTGCAGTCTCAAGGGATGCCAACAAATGCCACAAGCCTGGAAGAGCTGCCAGTACTTCAGGGGGACTAGGTTAGGAGTGAGTAGAGTATAGGAGGTAGTTCTGGAGGGAAGAAGCAATCTTTCTTATAAAAGCACCCAGATTTCTGGCATAAATGTTTCACGTGTGTATTGTAAGTGAATCCATAAACTGCCTTTTTTTTTCCCTTGTGATGAGAACGCTTAGGATTTATTCTTTCAACAACTTTCATATATAACATACAGCAGTGTTAATCATGTAATTATATTAATAATGTTTTACATTACATTCCTAGTACTTATTTTATTTTATTTTTTTTCATTTATTTTTATTAGTTGGAATCAGCAAGTTCTCTCTTTGTCAGTGCTCAACTCTTGTTATTATATCTATAGCAGTTGAAGGCAAATTATGCAGAGTGCAGAGTTTAATCAATTTTTACCTTTATTTCAGTTAATACATTTATATTGTTTCAAAGATATACAGATGGAAACAGTTATTCAGATTATAGTGAAAGAAAAGAACAAAAGCTCATTTGCAAGCTTCTCTCCACAGTTTTCTTAACCACCATGAAAATCTCTTTCATTATGGTGTCTAATTTAGTTGCATTGAATATCAGCATCAAAATATTACTTTCTTTATTCAATCCAAGAGCTCAAGTAATGTGTCTGCTCAGAGAAAGGAGATCTTCTCAATGTCCAGCTCTGCATACAACCTCCAATTATGCACATGCCATTGAAATGCAGGTGTGTAAGTGTGAAAATGGCAGTTCAGCTCTGCAGAATTTGGTGGATAGAATAGACTTGGAAAAGTATCGAAAAATCTTGATCCACTTACCAGCTGAGAAAAACAGAGATCAAGAAGTTTTAATAACTGATCCAAAGTCACACAGGAAGCCAGGATCAGGTTGTAACTTTGTCAAACCCAGGTTTTCTGACCATAAAGCCATGGTTTTTTCCTTCCCTCTGTGTTGCCTTTTTCTCTGCCTCTTGTATTACTTGGAAATATCTATTCTCCATCTCACTATCTTTCAAAAGAACAAAAGAAATCAGTGGTTTGACAACATATAGATTTATCAGAATAGAAATGAGATATATTGGCACGTGCTTTAATTGTAAGACATTATATTCTCTTAGTTGTTAACTGTGATCACACCTGCATTTTTCTTCTGAAATAAGAACTCTGCTCTTTGAAGTGTTTGCCTGTCTTCTGGAGCAGGGAGTCCTCAACCTCCTGGATCTTATGCCTGATGATCTCAGATAGAGCTGATGTAAAAACAACAGAAATAAAATGCACAATAAATGTAATGCACTTGAATCATTGGGAAACCATTCCCCACTCCCCAGTCTGTAGAATAGTTATTTCCATGAAAATTGTCCCTGGTGACCAAAAACTTGGGGAATATTGTTCTAGAGCTATAAACGATGTGTTTTGATGAAGTATAATTGGGTAGAAAAACCTTCAGAAGGGAAAAATATACAGGATCTCATTGACTTAACTAAAAGCCAAAATTACAGCTTATTAAGCCAGGTCGAGAAGCAAGAGTTAAAACCGGACAACGGACCGGTTCCAATTGGGAAAGGGATATGTCAAAGCTGTATATTGTCACCCTGCTTATTTAACTTACATGCAGAATACATCGTGGGAAATGCTGGTCTGGATGAAGCACAGGCTGGAATCAAGATTGCTGGAGGAAATATCAATAACCTCAGATATGCAGATGATAACACCCTTATGGCAGAAAGTGAAGAGGAACTAAAGAGCCTCTTGATGAAAGTGAAAAAGGAGAGTGGAAAAGATGGCTTAAAACTCAACATTCAGAAAACTAAGATCATGGCATCTAGTCCCATCACTCATTGCAAATAGAAAGGGAAACAATGGAAACAGTAACAGACTTTATTTTCTGGGGACACAAAATCACTTCGGATGGTGACTGTAGTCGTGAAATTAAAGATGCTTGCTGCTTGGAAGAAAAGATATGACCAACATAGATAGCATATTGAAAAGCAGAAACATTACTTTGCCAACAAAGGTCTGTCTAGTCAAAGCTATGGTTTGGTGGTAGAGGTCTGACAGAATGTGGTCCACTGGAGAAGGAAATGGCAAACCACTTCAGTATTCTTGCCTTGAGAACCCCATGAACAGTATGAAAAGGTAAAATGATAGGATACTGAAAAAGGAACTCCCCAGGTCAGTAGGAGCCCAATATGCTACTGGAGATCAGTGGAGAAATAACTCCAGAAAGAATGAAGGGATGGAGCCAAAGCAAAAACAATGACCAGTTGTGGATGTGACTGGTGATAGAAGCAAGGTCCAATGCTGTAAAGAGCAATATTGCATAGGAACCTGGAATGTAAGGTCCCTGAATCAAGGCAAATTGGAAGTGGTCAAACAGGAGATGGCAAGAGTGAACGACGACATTCTAGGAATCAGCGAACTAAAATCGACTGGAATGGGTGACTTTAACTCAGATGACTATTATATCTACTACTGTGGGCAGGATCCCTTAGAAGAAATGGAGTAGCCATCACGGTCAAGAAAAGAGTCTGAAATGCAGTTCCTGGGTGCAGTTTCAAAAACGACAGAATGATCTCTGTTTGTTCCCAAGGCAAACCATTCAATATCATGGTAATCCAAGCCTATGCCCCAACCAGCAATGCTGAAGAAGCTGAAATCGAACGGTTCTATGAAGACCTACAAGACCTTTTAGAACTAACACCCAAAAAGGATATCCATTTTATTATAGGGGATGGAATGCAGAAGTAGGAAGTCAAGAAACACCTGGAGTAACAGGCAAATTTGGCCTTGGAGTATGGAATGAAGCAGGGCAAAGGCTAATAGAGTTTTACCAAGAGAACACACTGGTCATAGCAAACACCCTCTTCCAACAACACAAGAGAAGACTCTACACATGGACATCACCAGATGGTCATCATCAAAATCAGATTGATTATATTCTTTGCAGCTAAAGATGGAGAAGATCAATACAGTCAGCAGGAACAAGAGCAGGAGCTGACTGTGGCTAAGATCATGAACTCCTTATTGCCAAATTCAGACTTAAATTGAAGAAAGTAGGGAAAACCACTAGACCATTCAGGTATGACCTAAATCAAATCCTTTATGATTATACAGTGAAAGTGAGAAATAGATTTAAGGGACTAGATCTGATAGAGTGCCTGATGAACTCTGGATGGAAGTTCGTGACACTGTACAGAAAACAGGGATTAAGACCATCCCCATGGAAGAGAAATGCAAAAAAGCAAAATGGCTGTCTGAGGAGGCCTTACAAATAGCTGTGAAAAGAAGAGAAGTGAAAGGCAAAGGATAAGAGGAAAGATATTCCCATTTGAATGCAGAGTTCCAAAGAATAGTAGGGAGAGACAAGAAAGCCTCCCTCAGTGATTAATGCAAAGAAAGAGGAAAACAACAGAATGGGAAAGACTAGAGATCTCTTCAAGAAAATTAGAAATACCAAGGGAATATTTCATGCAAAGATGGGTTCAATAAATGACAGAAATGGTATGGACCTAATAGAAGCAGAAGATATTAAGAAGAGGTGGCAAGAATACACAGAAGAACTGTACAAAAAAGATCTTCACAACACAGATAATCATGATGGTATGACCACTCACCTAGAGCCAGACATCCTGGACGTGAAGTCAAGTGGGCCTTAGAAAGCATCACTATGAACAAAGCTAGTGGAGGTGATGGAATTCCAGTTGAGCTGTTTCAAATCCTGAAAGATGATGCTGTGAAAGTGTTGCACTCAATATGCCAGCAAATTTGGAAAACTCAGCAGTGGCCATAGGACCAGAAAACATCAGTTTTCATTCCAATCCCTAAGAAAGGTAATGCTCAAACTACTGCACAATTGCACTCATCTCACACACTAGTAAAGTGATGCTCAAAATTCTCCAAGCCAGGCTTCAGCAATATGTGAACTGTGAACTTCCAGATGTTCAAGCTGGTTTTAGAAAAGGTAGAGGAATCAGAGATCAAATTGCCCACATCCACTGGATCATCAAAAAACAAAGAGAGTTCCAGAAAAACATCTGTTTCTGCTTTATTGACTATGCCAAAGCCTTCGACTGTGTGGATTACAATAAACTGTGGAAAATTATGAAAGAGATGGGAATACCAGATCACAGACCTGCCTCTTGAGAAACCTGTTTGCAGGTCAGGAAGCAACAGTTAGAACTCGACATGGAGCAACAGACTGGTTCCAAAAGGAAAAGGAGTACGTCAAGGCTGTATATTGTCACACTGCTTATTTAACTTCTATGCAGGGTACATCATGAGAAACGCTGGACTGGAAGAAGCACAAGCTGGAATTAAGATTGCCGGGAGAAATATCAATAACCTCAGATATGCAGATGACACCACTTTTATGGCAGAAAGTGAAGAAGAACTAAAAAGCCTCTTGATGAAAGTGAAAGAGGAGAGTGAAAAAGTTGGCTTAAAGCTCAACATTCAGAAAACTAAGATCATGGCATCGAGTCCCATCACTTCATGGCAAATAGATGGGGAAACAGTGGAAACCGTGTCTGATTTCGTTTTTTGGGGGCTCCAAAATCACTGCAGATGGTGATTGCAGCCATGAAATTAAAAGACACTTACTCCTTAGAAGGAAAGTTATGACCAACCTAGATAGCATATTAAAAAGCAGAGACATTATTTTGTCAACAAAGGTCCATCTAGTCAAGGCTGTGGTTTTTCCAGTGGTCGTGTATGGATGTGAGAGTTGGACTGTGAAGAACGTTGACGGTCGAAGAATTGATGCTTTTGAACTGTGATGTTGGAGAGACTCTTGAGAGTCCCTTGGACTGCAAGGAGATCCAACCAGTCCATCCTAAAGGAGATCAGCCCTGGGTGTTCATTGGAAGGACTGATGCTGAAGCTGAAACTCCAATACTTTGGCCACCTCATGTGAAGAGTTGACTCATTGGAAAAGACCCTGATGCTGGGAGGGATTGTGGGCAGGAGGAGAAGGGGATGACAGAGGATGAGATGGCTGGATGGCATCACCAACTCAATGGACATGAGTTTGAGTAGATTCCGGGGGTTGGTGATGGACAGGGAGGCCTGGCATGCTGCGGTTCATGGGGTTGCAAAGAGTCTGACACGACTGAGTGACTGAAATGAACTGAACTGAACTGAACTGAATATTCCATTGTATATATGTACCACAGCTTGCTTATCCTTTCATCTGCTGATGGACATCTAGGTTGCTTCCATGTCCTGGCTATTATAAACAGTGCTGCGATGAACATTGGGGTACACGTGTCTCTTTCAATTCTGGTTTCCTCAGTGTGTATGCCCAGCAGTGGGATTGCTGGGTCATATGGCAGTTCTATTTCCAGTTTTTAAAGGAATCTCCACACTGTTCTCCATAGTGGCTGTACTAGTGTGCATTCCTACCAACAGTGCAGGAGTGTTCCCTTTTCTCCACACCCTCTCCAGCATTACTACTTGTAGACTTTTGGATAACAGCCACTCTGACTGGTGTGAAATGGTACCTCATTGATTTGCATTTCTCTGATAATGAGTGATGTTGAGCATCTTTTCATGTGTTTGTTAGCCATCTGTATGTGTTCTTTGGAGAAATGTCTGTGTAGTTCTTTAGCCCACTTTTTGATTGGGTCATTTATTTTTCTGGAATTGAGTTGCAGGAGTTGCTTGTATATTTTTGAGATTAATTCTTTTTCAATTGCTTCATTTGCTATTATTTTCTCCCATTCTGAGGGCTGTCTTTTCACCTTGCTTATAGTTTCCTTTGTTGTGCAGAAGCTTAAAATCAACACACAGAAATCCCTTGTGTTCCTATACATTAAGAATGAGAAAACAGAGAGATTAAGGAAACAATTCCTTTCACCATTGCAACGAAAAGAATAAAATGCTTAGGAATATATATATACCTAAAGAAACAAAAGACCTATATATAGAAAACTATAAAACACTGGTGAAAGAAATCAAAGAGGACAGAAATTGATGGAGAAATATACTGTGTTCATGGATCGGGAGAATCAATATAGTGAAAATGAGTACACCAGCCAAAGCAATTTATAGATTCAATGCGATCCCTCAAGCTACCAATGGTATTTTTCAGAAAATTAGAACAAATAATTTCACAATTTGTATGGAAATACAAAAAGCCTCGAATAGCCAAAGCAATCTTGAGAAAGAAGAATGAAACTGGAGGAATCAGCCTGCCTGACTTCAGTCTCTACTACAAAGCCACAGTCAGCAAGAAAGTATGGTACTGGTACAAAGGCAGAAATATAGATCAATGGAACAAAATAGAAAGCCTAGAGATAAATCCACACACCTATGGACACCTTATCTTCAACAAAGGAGGCAAGAATATACAATGGAGAAAAGACAACCTCTTTAACAAGTGGTGCTGGGAAAACTGGTCAACCACTTGTAAAAGAATGAAACTAGAACACTTTCTAACACCATACACAAAAATAAACTCAAAATGGATTAAAGATCTAAATGTAAGACCAGAAACTATAAAATTCCTAGAGGAAAACATAGGCAAAACACTCTCCAACATAAATCACAGCAGGATCCTCCATGATTCACCTCCAAGAATATTGGAAATAAAAGCAAAAATAAACAAATGGGACCTAATTAAAATAAAAACTTCTGCACTTCATTCATTTTCAAGAAAATATCTCTCAGATACCCAAATCCTAACAGACAGAGTTTGTGAAATTAGATATTCCCTGATAAATGCTGCCAGTCAGCCTGTAATGCTGGTGATTTACACAAGTGCTTTTTTTTTTTTTTTTTTTTTTTAAGACAACCATGTTTCTTTGGAATGCAGCAGAAGTGTTTCATGTGTACATCCCATTTTATCACACAAAATGTTAAGAAGTTTATGCAAGGCATGAAGATGTGATAAAATCAATAATTTCTTTGGTTTATCAGGGACTGCAAGTAGCTGGCAGTGAAGAAATACAGTGACTACTAGGCAGTTTTGTGCCATTGCCTTGATTTGAGCTAAGGTACAACCATTACCTTTGCACAGTTAGTGTAAATGCAATATAGTGATAAAGGCAAATATATAATATTTGTGGGTTCACTGAGAGTGTGATGGAGACCTCTAGGGTCTGATGGACTGCAATTTATTAAGCGCTGCTATTTTTTAGAAAAGAAAGACCTTATCATGAACTATTGAATTTCACAAAGGGGAGTGAAGATTGCAAGCACTGGTTCTCAATCGACATTAAGCAAAATGATCCAGGGTTATCATCTAGGAATCCCACCAACTGCTATCCATAAATTAAAATTAAAAATTTACTTTCTTAACACATGATTTATTTGGAAGAAGCTTTTAGTGCTAAGTTCTGAAAGAAGCCAAAAAACATCTTTTTGTAATGAGCAACATTTTAGTGTTGAGCTCAGCACCTAACTAATTTTCAATGAAATTCAGATGAACACATTAATTCTCTTTTACTGTATACTCTGGGTCTGACTCAGCAAAAGTAGCAACGTTCTCCACAAATGGTTAGGAAATACTAATAATGACTGAAGAATAAGGCCAAAAAAACCTTGCTTGAGCTCTTAATTTTTTTGTAATCTTTGTATTTGTATGAAGTCACTATATAGGAAATTGAGAATCCAACTTGGGTAAATCAATTAACCTAAAGAACATGAAAGTGAGGAGAGCTGTGTAGGACAAAACCCTGATCCCCAATGGCTTTCCTCCCAGGAACACAGACCATAATTAAGAAAATTAGCAACAGCAAAATAACGATTTTTTTTTTTAAGTTTCCCCATTTCTGTCTCTCCTATCACACAAGGCCATCGGGCCACCCTTCTCAGTTGGCCTCAGGTGAGTATTCCCTTTAGTCACCTCCCTCTCCAGGGCCTTAACCTGTGCTGTGTATGCCTGCAGTCCAGTGACATCCAGGGGTATTAAGTGTTAGCAGAAACAAGTTTCATTTCAATATACTTACAAAATATGTATTTTAGCTTTGTTGATTTTTGCTATGGTCTCTTTAGTTTCTTTTGCATTTATTTATGCCCTAATTTTTAAGATTTCTTTCCTTCTACTAACCCTGGGGTTCTTCATTTCTCCCTTCTCTAATTGCTTTAGGTGTAGAGTTAGGTTATTTATTTGGCTTTTTTCTTCTTTCTTGATGTAAGCTTGTAATGATATGAACCTTCCCCTTAGCACTGCTTTTACAGTGTCTCATAGGTTTTGGGTTGTTGTGTTTTCATTTTCATTCATTTCTATGCATATTTTGATTTCTTTTTTGTTTTCTTCTATGATTTGTTGGTTATTCAGAAGCGTGTTATTTAGCCTCCATATGTTTGAATTTTTAACAATTTTTTTTTCCTGTAATTGAGATCTAATCTTACTGCACTGTGGTCAGAAAAGATGACTGGAATGATTTCAATTTTTTTGAATTTTCCAAGACCAGATTTATGGCCCAGGATGTGATCTATTCTGGAGAAGGTTCCGTGTGCACTTGAGAAAAAGGTGAAGTTGATTGTTTCGGGGTGAAATGTCCTATAGATATCGATTAGGTCTAGCTGGTCCATTGTGTCATTTAAAGTTTGTGTTTCCTTGTTAATTTTCTGTTTAGTTGATCTATCCATAGTTGTGAGTGGTGTGTTAAAGTCTCCCACTATTATTGTGTTACTATTAATTTCCTCTTTTATACTCATTAGAGTTTGCCGTACATATTGCAGTGCTCCTATGTTGGGTGCATATATATTTATAATTGTTATATCTTCTTCTTGGATTGATCCTTTGATCATTATGTAGTGTCCTTCTTTGTCTCTACTCACAGCCTTTATTTGAAAGTCTATTTTATCTGATATTAGTATTGCGACTCCTGCTTTCTTTTGGTCTCCGTTTGCGTGAAATATTTTTTCCCAGCCCTTCACTTTTAGTCTGTATGTGTCTCTTGTTTTAAGGTGGGTCTCTTGTAGACAGCATATATAGGGGTCTTGCTTTTGTATCCATTCAGCCAGCCTTTGTCTTTTGGTTGGGGCATTCAACCCATTTACATTTAAGGTAATTATTGATAGGTGTGATCTCGTTGCCATTTACTTTGTTGTTTTGGGTTCACGTTTACACAGCCTTTCTGCATTTCCTGTCTAGAGAAGATCCTTTAGCATTTGTTGAAGAGCTGGTTTGGTGGTGCTGAATTCTCTCAGCTTTTGCTTGTCTGTAAAGCTTTTGAATTCTCCTTCATATCTGAATGAGATCCTTGCTGGGTACAGTAATCTAGGTTGTAGGCTATTCTCTTTCATTACTTGAAGTATGTCCTGTCATTCCCTTCTGGCCTGAAGGGTTTCTATTGATAGATCAGCTGTTTTCCTTATGGGAATCCCTTTGTGTGTTATTTGTTGTTTCTCCCTTGCTGTTTTCAATATTTGTTCTGTGTGTTTGATCTTCTAAAAGCTGGTTTTTTGAAAAAATAAACAAAATTGACAAACCATTAGCAAGACTCATTAAGAAACAAAGAGAGAAGAACAAAATTAATAAAATTAGAAATGAAAATGGAGAGATCACAACAGACAACACTGAAATACAAAGGATCATAAGAGACTACTACCAGCAGCTCTATGCCAATAAAATGGAAAACTTGGAAGAAATGGACAAATTCTTAGAAAAGTATAACTTTCCAAAACAGAACCAGGAAGAAATAGAAGATCTTAACAAACCCATCACAAGCAAGGAAATCGAAACTGTAATCAGAAATCTTCCAGCAAACAAAAGCCCAGGACCAGATGGCTTCACAGCTGAATTCTACCAAAAATTTAGAGGAGAGCTAACACCTATCTTACTCAAACTCTTCCAGAAAACTGCAGAAGAAGGTAAATTTCCAAACTCATTCTATGAGGCCACCATCACCCTAATTCCAAAACCAGACAAAGATGCCACAAAAAAAGAAAACTACAGGCCAATATCACTGATGAACATAGATGCAAAAATCCTTAACAAAATTCTAGCAAACAGAATCCAACAACATATTAAAAAAATCATACACCATGACCAAGTGGGCTTTATCCCAGGAATGCAAGGATTCTTTAATATCTGCAAATCAATCAATGTAATATACCACATTAACAAATTGAAAGATAAAAACCATATGATTATCTCAATAGATGCAGAGAAAGCCTTTGACAAAATTCAACACCCATTTATGATTAAAACTCTCCAGAAAGCAGGAATAGAAGGAACATACCTCAACATAATAAAAGCTATATATGACAAACCCACAGCAAGCATCACCCTCAATGGTGAAAAATTGAAAGCATTTCCCCTGAAATCAGGAACAAGACAAGGGTGCCCACTCTCACCACTACTATTCAACATAGTTCTGGAAGTTTTGGCCACAGCAATCAGGGCAGAAAAAGAAGTAAAAGGAATCCAGATAGGAAAAGAAGAAGTGAAACTCTCTCTGTTTGCAGGTGACATGATCCTCTACATAGAAAACCCTAAAGACTCTACCAGAAAATTACTAGATCTAATCAATGAATATAGTAAAGTTGCAGGATATAAACTTAACACACAGAAATCCCTTGCATTCCTATACACTAACAATGAGAAAACAGAAAGAGAAATTAAGGAAATGATACCATTCACCATTGCAACAAAAAGAATAAAATACTTAGGAGTATACCTACCTAAAGAAACAAAAGACCTATACATAGAAAACTATAAATCACTGATGAAAGAAATCAAAGAGGACACAAACAGATGGAGAAACATACCGTGTTCATGGATTGGAAGAATCAATTCTTGTCAAAATGGCTATTCTACCCAAAGCAATCTATAAGATCTCAATGCCAACACTTGTAAAAGAATGAAACTAGAACACTTTCTAACACCATACACAAAAATAAACTCAAAATGGATTAAAGATCTAAATGTAAGACCAGAAACTATAAAACTCCTAGAGGAGAACATAGGCAAAACATTCTCTGACATAAATCACAGCAGGATCCTCCATGATTCACCTCCAAGAATATTGGAAATAAAAGCAAAAATAAACAAATGGGACCTAATTAAACTTAGCAGCTTTTGCACAACAAAGGAAACTATAAGCAAGGTGAAAAGACAGCCCTCAGAATGGGAGAAAATAATAGCAAATGAAGCAACAGACAAAGGATTAATCTCAAAAATATACAAGCAACTCCTCCAGCTCAACTCCAGAAAAATAAATAACCCAATCAAAAAATGGGCCAAAGAACTCAACAGACATTTCTCCAAAGAAGACATACAGATGGCTAACAAACACATGAAAAGATGCTCAACATCATTCATCATCAGAGAAAAGTAAATCAAAACCACAATGAGGTACCATTACACACTAGTCAGGATGGCTGCTATCCAAAAGTCTACAAGCAATAAATGCTGGAGAGGGTGTGGAGAAAAGGGAACCCTCTTACACTGTTGGTGGGAATGCAAACTAGTACAGCCACTATGGAGAACAGTGTGGAGATTTCTTAAAAAACTGGAAATAGATCTGCCATATGACCCAGCAATACCACTTCTGGGCATACACACTGAGGAAACCAGATCTGAAAGAGACACGTGCACCCCAATGTTTATAGCAGGACTGTTTATAATAGCCAGGACATGGAAGCAACCTAGATGTCCATCAGCAGAAGAATGGATAAGGAAGCTGTGATACATATCCACCATGGAATATTACTCAGCCATTAAAAAGAATTCATTTGAATCAGTTCTAATGAGATGGATGAAACTGGAGCCCATTATTCAGAGTGAAGTAAGCCAGAAAGATAAAGAACATTACAGCATACTAACACATATATATGGAATTTAGAAAGACAGTAATGATAACCCTATATGCAAAACAGAAAAAGAGACTCAAATGTATAGAACAGACTTTTGGACTCTGTGGGAGAAGGCGAGGGTGGGATATTTCGAGAGAACAGCATGTGTATATATATATATATATATATATATATATATATATATATATATATAGTGAAACAGATCACCAGCCCAGGTTGGATGCATGAGACAAGTGCTCAGGCCTGGTGCACTGGGAAGACCCAGAGGAATCGGGTGGAGAGGGAGGTGAGAGGGGGGGATTGGGATGGGGAATACATGTAACTCCATGGCTGATTCATGTCAATGTATGAAAAAACCCACTGCAATGTTATGAAGTAATTAGCCTCTAACTAATAAAAGTAAATGAAAAATAAATTTAAAAAACAAACAAACAAAATATGTATTTTAAAACATGTAAAAACTTTTGGGTGCTTATGGAAGAGAAAATCAAAAAAGGCATGATGAAATTGGGATTATTAATATATTCAGATGATATGATCATTGGTTTAAAGAGAGATGAAATTGTTTTAATAGTAAATGGCTGTATAATAATTATGGTAGCTGATTTAGTACCAAGCACTTCTTTCAAGGTACTGCTCACTTAGGTCCCAACATCATGGCTTTCCTGACACCACTGATTCATTCTGCAGTGGTCTTACTGTGTCATCATCAGTGCAAGACCCAAGTAACTCCTAACACCAGAACGGAGGAATTCCACACCAGAAAATTCTTATGAGAAAGAATGGAAGAAATTGTGATGAAAAGCAAAGGAACTGTTATGATAATTTTAAAAGGAAATAACCTTTAAGTTAAAATATTAAATTACATCTGCTCTCATGAAGTGTGGCCTGAGTTAAGAAAAATATGTAAACAACTGGCCAACTTCTCCCTTTGATATCTATGTATTCATTAAGCTTAAATTTTCATGAAGATATTTAAAATGATGGGGTGTGGAGGTTTTAAAACACTTCCATAAATTCTTTAGCACACCTTCCATTGAAAGATAGAGTTTCTGTCTCCTTCCCTGTAACCTCAGCTGAGCATGTGGTAGCTTCAGCTACTGTAGCACAGCTGATGTGATGGTAAGTGGCTTCTGAGGCTGCAGATTTCACTTTGTTGACTGGGAACACTTGCTGATGGAGTCCTGAGGCACTGAGGGAGCAGTGGCCTAACCTTAAATGCAATGCCAGGGAGATCATGTTGGCATTAAGCTTGGCAGTCCGGTTGAGTCCGTACTTTCGCATCCTGGCCACAGTGCTGTTCATTGGGTGAAGAAGTCATCTTGGAAATGGGTCCTCCAGCCCCAGGCTCTTGGGCTGCCTGTAGCCATAGAAGTCATGCCAATTGAGGCTTCAAGAGACAATGGAGCAGAGAGGAGCCATCCCCACTATGCCCTCTCTGAGCTTCTAACCCACAGAACCCATGTGGGCTGTTGCTTTATATCACCAAGTTCTGGGATGGCTCATAACTTAGTGATAGGTGGCTGAAATGGGGGCGTGGGTACCTATTAGACAAATGTGAGGCCACACACTTCAGTTGGAATGAATGGATCCACCTTACGTGGTTCATTTGGTCACTTCATCAAAGGCGGAAGCTCAAGGAGGTGAGAACAGCCTGAGATCAATTGACAAGAAAGCTGTGCAAAAAGCTCAGCGAGTTTCAAAATTGATTTGTTGGTAATGATGATTTGATCTATTCATGTCAACATGTATATGTAACACAAAGCTTTGAAATACATCTTAGGATATCAAGTAAGACTGGGAAAATTCTTCACTTGTGAGATGAGAGTGCAGTGCAAGGTCTGTGAAAGTGAAACATTAAAATGACACTTCAACGACACTTCAACCACTCTAACAGTGAAGGTCATAATATTTATATGTCTCCTTAAATCCCCTGAATTTTAAATACCCCATGATTTTAATTTAATGTCCAATATGAAACTGTCCTCTACTCCCAATCCTGTCTTAATTTCTTGATTTACTCGCCTATGTAAAAAGGCAATAACAAGAAAGACCTTTAAGATCTACTTAATGCAAATCTAAGCCTTGCCTCATCCACAAAGGTAGAAAACTGAGCAAAAGCATCATAATCATTAGTAGAAGCTCCATGAGGATAGGTTTCGTTTTATGGTCTGCTAACACCCTCACCTTGCTCCTGGGCTTCCCTGGTAGCTCAGCTGGTAAAGAATCCACCTGCAATGCAGGAAACCCCAGTTGGAGTCCTGGGATGGGAAGATGCCCTGGAGAAAGGATAGGCTACCTACTCCAGTATTCTTGGGCTTCCCTAGTGGCTCAAACAGTATAGAATCTGCCTGCAACGTGGGAGACATGCATTAGATCCCTCGGTTGGGAAGACCCCCTGGAGGAGGGCATGAAAACCCGCTCCAGTATTCTTGTATTCTTGCCTGGAGAAACCCCATGGACAGAGGAGCCTGGCAGGTTACAGTTCATGGGGCTGAAAAAAGTTGGACACGACAGCAAATCCCCTCCCAGCACTTAGAATAGTGCTTAGCATACAGTACATGTTAATTATGTATTAAGTAAATGAATAGATGATCAAACATGACAGGCCCTGCAGGCTGGGCTACTGAGGAAAAGAGAAGAAAGGAAATGTTGATGAATTCCCTGAGTAAGAAACTATTTTCAGTGACTATTTCAGTTACTATCAAAGAAAGTGAAATAAATCAAGTGACTATCAATCTATCAATCTATCCATCTACATATATATATAACATGATATATAATATAGTATGCCTGATCAGTAGCTTAGTCATGTCTGACTCTTTGTGACCGTATGGACTGTAGCCTCCCAGGCTCCTCTGCCCATAGGATTTTCCAGGCAAGAATACTGGTTTGGGCTCCCATTTTCTTCTCAAGGGGATCTTCCTGACTCAGGGATTAAACCCACACTTCCTGGGTCTCCTGCATTGGCAGGCAGATTCTTTATCAATGAACCACCCAGGAAGCCCCATAATACAGTATATGTAACATATATATGCATAATATATTCTATACATACTAGATAGATAAGAGTTCATGTAGAATTCACCAAGTTTTCCAGCATGAAATGGAAAAGCTGTGGGCATGAATTTAGTATTTTGTGCAGAATTGGAAGTGTATAATGTGGAGTAACTCAATGAAAAGGCAAAATCAACTTAAATTTTATATGATTTTAGGACAGAGCTGTATATCCTCAGTCCCATGTTTCCATAATGTATTAAGTTTTCTGCTTTAAGACTAAGTGACATGTATATCTAAATGCAACTAAAGAAATGATATTTAGTAGGAAAGGATTTTTTCTTATGTTTGGTCATTTAAGATTTTTGGCAGATTTGTTTCAGTCTTGTGCCAGTACTCCCACTACAACTTCATATGAGGTTGTCACAAACAGCTCTTGAAGTTAAACAACAACTATTCTCACCTAATCTTATTTCCAGCTTGTAAAATGTGGATCCACCATTATTCACAATCAGAGCACACTCAGGAATAGTAATCATTCTGTTGCTTCTACTGCTGTGGTGAAGATGATAGCTACCCCTGTGTTGAGTAGTTATTGCTTGTATTATCACATTTAGTCCTTACATTGACTCTGTGGGGGAAGGTATTATTATCATAACTGTTACCATCACCTTTTTTTTTTGAGGACATGAAATAAAAAACGTTAAGTAACTTCCCCCAAACCAAATATATGGTGGAGCCAAGAACAAAACTCCAATCCTTTAGGCAGTAGAGTTACTGTTCTTAAGTCCTAGCCTATATCACTCCTCAGAAGTTTTATTAAGCTTATATGCCAGGAGAAATATCAATAACCTCAGATATGCAGATGACACCACCCTCATGTCAGAAAGTGAAGAGGAACTAAAAAGCCTCTTGATGAAAGTGAAAGTAGAGAGTGAAAAAGTTGGCTTAAAGCTCAACATTCAGAAAACTAAGATCATGGAATCCAGTCCCATCACTTCATGGCAAATAGATGGGGAAAAAGTGGAAACAGTGGCAGACTTTATTTTTGGGGGCTCCAAAATCACTGCAGATGGTGATTGCAGTCATGAAATTAAAAGATGTTTACTCCTTGGAAAAAAATTATGACCAACCTGGACACCATATTAAAAAGCAGAGACATTACTTTGCCAACAAAGGTCCATTTAGTCAAGGCTATGGTTTTTCCAGTAGTTATGTATGGATGTGAGAGTTGGACTATAAGGAAAGCTGAGTGCCAAAGAATTGATGCTTTTGAACTGTGGTGTTGGAGAAGACTCTTGAGAGTCCCTTCGACTGCAAGGAGATCCAACCAGTCCATCCTAAAGGAGATCAGTCCTGGGTGTTCATTGGAAGGACTGATGCTGAAGCTGAAACTCCAATACTTTGGCCAACTCTTCATGCGAAGAGTTGACTCATTGGAAAAGACCCTGATGCTGGGAGGGATTGGGGGCAGGAGGAGAAGGGGATGACAGAGGATGAGATGGCTGGATGGCATCACGGACTCAATGGACATGAGTTTGAGTAAACTCCGGGAGTTGGTGATGGACAGGGAGGCCTGGCCTGCTGCGGTTCATGGGGTTGCAAAGAGTCGGACACGACTGAGTGACTGAACTGAACTGAACCCATATCCTATTCCAAAAGTATAAGCATCACTCCTTCAATAGTTTCAATACTAAGTACATTTCTATATTAAAAGATGATAGTTTCTTTTTCATGAAAGTTAAATTTTGTCCTCCTCACTCACACAGGTCAACTTGGTAAACATCTGTCTGGCCCACTTGAGCAGGGCTGTGGGCCTTCCCAGTCAGGCTTGCCCTCCAAGTTAATGGGAGACCATGTACCAATGGGAAAATGCTGACTCCCTGGGCTACGCTCTTGTCAAGGACTCAAACTCCACTCTCCTGTGGCAGAGCAAATGGAAAAAGCACAGCCTCTGGTGTCAGACAGGATTGTTTCCAATTCTGACTTTATCACTTACTAATAACATTTTGAATGTGGACGATGTTATTTGATCTCTCAGATCCTCAGTTTTCTTCAGGTAAAATGGCAATCATGTAACCTGCCTCAAAGTAGAGTTGCCAGGTTTAACATGTAAAAATATAAGACCTGGTTAAATTTGAATTTTGGATAAACATTGGCTATTTAAAATATATAGGTATGTCCCAATTATTGCATGGGTCATACTGATACTAAAATTTTGCACAAGACATAATAAATTTGTTTTGTTATCTGAAAGTCAAATTTAACAGGGTGTCCTGTATTTTGTCTGGCAACTCTCCTCTAAAGGGCTATTGTGATGGTTGAGTGAGATAACAGATGTAAGGTGCTAGCCCACTTCCTGGAACATAATAGATGAATAATACTGTTAGCTTCCTCTCCCTGTGCAAAAAACTTAAGCATCAATTGTTCCTTCATTCACCAGCTTCTTTAGTATCTTATCTAGACTTATCTTTCTTGCAAACATCCAACTGTCCACTGAAAGAAACACACACAACCTAAAAGTTACAAGTTGGGTTTTTATTCAGGGACTTTACTGAGAACTATAGCTTGGGAGATAGCTTCTTAGACAGCTTTTAGGAAGCACTCTGAAGAGGTAATGGTGAAGCCAAGATACATAAGAATTTTTTCCTCCACTGGTAAAAAATACATGTAGTTGAACATCAAAAGATAACTGCTAATCAGAAAGAGCAAACATCTTCAGTTAATGATTTCAGGGCTTTGCTTTGTATGGGAGCATGCATGAATCAAGTCATTTGAAAATTTTTCTTAGATATGCATCTTAACTATCTAGGGGATAGTATATCCAAAGAACAGAAGGCTTCTTGTTTTTATCCATCCGGATGTCCTGATGTTCCTATCACTAGGTGAGTGCAGTGGCTAATGACTTGGCCCTTTTAGAATGCTAAATGGCAGGCAATATTCTTTTTTTTTTTTTTTTTTACACAAGTTTCTCTTAACCATTAAATGTAACTTTAAAAAAATTAAAATCTACTCTATCTGCCAGTTAGCATGGTACCTCTCCTTATTCCTTCATTGTCAAATTTACTATTTTGTTGAAGATAGTAAATAAATATTAGACTTGCCTCTTGAGAAACCTGTATGCAGGTCAGGAAGCAACAGTTAGAATGGACATGGAATAACAGACTGGTTCCAAATAGGAAAAGGAGTACATCAAGGCTGTATATTGTCACCCTGCTTATTTAACTTATATGCAGAGTACATCATAAGAAACTCTGGGCTGGAAGAAGCATAAGCTGCAATCAAGATTGCTGGGAGAAATATCAGATATGCAGATGACACTACCTTTATGGCAGAAAGTGAAGAAGAACTAAAGAGCCTCTTGATGAAGGTGAAAGAGGAGATTGAAAAAGTTGGCTTAAAGCTCAACATTCAGAAAACTAAGATCATGGCATCCAGTCCCATCACTTCATGGCAAATAGATGGGGAAACAGTGGAAACAGTGGCTAACTTTACTTTTTTGGGCTCCAAAATCACTGCAGATGGTGATTGCAGCCATGAAATTAAAAGACTCTTAGTCCTTGGAAGGAAAGTTATGACCAACCTAGACAGCATATTAAAAAGCAGAGACATTACTTTGCCAACAAAAGTCTGTCTAGCAAAGGCTATGGTTTTTCCAGTGGTCATGTATGGACGTGAGAGTTGGACTATAAAGAAAGCTGAACACTGAAGAATTGATGCTTTTGAACTGTGGTGTTGGAGAAGACTCTTGAAAGTCCCTTGGACTTCAAGGAGATCCAACCAGTGCATCCTGAAGGAGATCAGTCCCAGGTGTTCTTTGGAAGGACCAATGTTGAAGCTGAAACTCCAATACTTTGGCCACCTGATGCAAAGAGTTGACTCACTGGAAAAGACTCTGATGCTTAGAAAGATTGAGGGCAGGAGGAGAAGGGGACGACAGAGGATGAGATAGTCAGATGGCATCACCGACTTAATGGACATGGGTTTGGTTGGACTCTGGCAGTTGATGATGGACAGGGACGCCTGGCGTGCAAGGGGTCGCAAGGAGTTGGACACTACTGAGTGACTGAACTGAACTGACCCGAATACTTATTTCCCTCACACTCTCTCATTTATTCATTTCAAAAGTAATTGAAGAGCACTTACATTTGCCAGGCATTGTGCAAGGCCCTGATGTACAACTGTGAGCAAAAACTGCTGAGGTCCCTCCCTGTTTTCATGGAGCTCACCATCTCCTTAAAATCTCACTTCTGTCTCTCATTTTGGTGAAATTTCCACAATGACAGCCACCAATGCTCTCTTAAGTCCTCATTCCTCTCCTCCATCATCCTTCTAAACAGATTAATGAATCTTTTTCTCTCTACCTCAGGGATCTCACACTTTCTGTGACTACATCCTCTCTCTTCCTCTAGACCCTGCCCTCACAAAGTCCCCTCTCTAGTCTATTTCAGTAGAGAGCTTCCCCATCCACCCATTTCCTTAAGCTAGAAAATCAGAAATCATTTCCTTCTTCTTCTTCTTCTTTTTTTTTTTTTTAAATTTCCATTAACAAGCCCTGTTGACTCTATATCCAAAATATACTTCAAGTTGCCCACATCCTTTCATTGCCCTTGTTGCCAGCTTGGCTTCAATGCCTTTCAACTCTCTCTTGACAGTGTAATGGCCTCCTAAGTTGGTTTCCTGGTTCACACAGCAAAGAGACTGAACTTTTCAGAAGAGCAAATCAGACCATGTCACTTCCATAACCATAAGAAACAATATAATATAAATGAAACTTAAAGTGTTAAAGTACAAATGATATACACAGAATTTCCACATTTATTAAAGGTTTTATTTGTCTAGGACTTGAGATGCTTTAGAGGCAGCTTGTGCTGATAGAGAGATCAGTGTGCACATGCTTAGTCGTGTTCAACTCTTTGTGATCCCATAGATTGTAGTCCGCCAGGCTCCTCTGTCCATGGGATTTTCCAGGCAAGAATACTGGAGTGGATTGCCATTTTCTATTTCATGGGAGCTTCCCTACCCAGGGATCAGATTCTTTGCCACTAGTGCCACCTGGGAAGCGTGTCTATGCTGACAAGTTAAAATTCACAGTTGGGTTATGTTAAGAAAAATGTCTGTAAAGGCTTCAGAAAATCCCATGTTCTAAATGCATTTTACTACTTCTTCAAAACATTTTTGAGAGGCAGAGCCCCTTGGGTTCCCCCCATACATGTGCTGTAATAATTTCTGTCACACACCAAGAGCAGGGAGAGTCAGTAGGGAAAGGTAGAGCTCTCTTTCCCAAAAAAACCAAGAGCACCTGCTCTCTGATGCTCAGAGCTCTTCCACCAGGGATGCTGCTAAATGTTTCTTCTTGACTGATGTTTCACAGACTTCAATTTCTGCTGTAGCAGGAAGGGGGCTAGAGGCAAGAGCTTTACCAGGCTGAAAAAGTGATGGGATAGCTAGTTGAAGCCAGGGTCCCTGCAATGATACAAAGCAGAAGTTTTTTTTGGGGTGAGAGAGCATGGGGTGTTGTTGGGGTGGGGTGGGGGGTGGTGGGGGAGTCTGCTACATGAAGAAAGTCGCACCTCATAAAATCAATTGAACAAAGACTTCTCTGTTGGCTCAGACAGTAAAGAATCTGCCTGCATTGCAGGAGATGTGGGTTCCATCCCTGTGTTGGGAAGATCCTCTGTGGAAGGAAATGGCTGCCTACTCCAGTATTCTTGCCTGGAGAATCCCATGGACAGAGGAGCCTGGCAGACTACAGTCCATGGAGTTGCAAAGAGCTGCACACAACTGAGCAACTAATACTTTCACATTCTCTAACTTTGAAGTTAGTGATAACTAAGCAATAACTAACCTATCCTCACCACACGGCTCCACCATCTAACAAGCAATTTCAGTCTGCTGCTTGGGGAAGAAGAAGATATGCAAACAAACCATCCTTCATGCAGGCTTGCAGGCAGGGCTTATGGACTTCTGTGAGCAGAACAGGAATACTGGGAGAAAAAAACCCTCAGGCAATGCAGGCTTCAATCTACATACAAAGTAGGGGCAGTCCTTCATTGGCTGCATTTGAAGACTGTGGTGAACTTAATGTAACTATAGTAACACCATAGCAATAACATCCAGATTAACTACTAACAACCACTAAAGCTTGACAGAGAAAGCAGTGTGCCCATTTCCAGGTTATAAGCAATGTATGCCATTCAGTAAAAATTATGACACACCATAAGGAAAAAAAGATACCTTATCAAGTGATAAAACAGTTAAGAGAATCAGATTCAGATTCAAGTATGACTTAGCTGTTGGAATTATCAAATCAGAACTTTAAAAATAACTATGATTAATTTGTTAAAGGCTTTAGTGGACAAGGTGGGAAACATGCATTCACAAATGGAAAATTTTAGCAGAGTGATGAAAAGAAGAAAAAGAATCAAATAGAAATTCTAGAAAGTGAAATAAGTATAGACAAAAGAAAGGATCAGTGAACTTGAAGATAGCTCAATATAAATTATCCAAAATTGATCACAGAGAGAAAAAGGACTGGGAAAAAAAGGAACATATCTGAGAGAAGTAGGACAATAGCAAATGATCTAAACACATGTATCCCTGAATTCCAGAACAAGAGATAGAAAATAGGATTGAAGAATTACTTGAAGAGGTAACTGTCAGAGCTAATAAAAGACAGTAAACCACAGATGCAAGAAGCTCAGAGAGCCCAAGCAGTATAAAAACCAAGCAAAATCCACCTAGGCTCATCATAGTCAAACTGCTGAAACCAAAAAACAAAGTGAAAATCTTGGTGATAGCAAGGATAAAGAAACTTTTTCTACAAAAGCACAAAGATAGGAAGAAAAAGAAATTTCTTTTCAGAAATTAGGCGAGTAGAACACAATGGAGTCACATCTTTAAAGAACTGAAAAAAGAATTGGTTAAGTCAGAATTCTGTATTCAGTGAAAATACCTTTCAAATATGAGGGTGAAAAAAAAATGAGCATGAAATAAGGTTTTTTTTTGTCCAGAGAAACAAAGGCTGAGAGGATTGTTAGCAGACCTGCACAACAAGAAAAGTTAAAGATGTTCTTCAGGCTGAAGAAATCTGATACAAGATAGAATGGTTAATCTATACAAAGAAATAAATAGAAAATATGGGTAAATCTTACAAATATTTTTCTTATTTTACCCTTTAAAAATTTAATAATCTGAAGAAAAAATACTTAAAAGGCATGTGTGCCTTATAAAATATATTGAAGTGAAATGAATGAGAATAGTGGTATGAAGGACAAGAGGAGGAAATAAGTGAATATGACAATAAGATTCTTACTCAGTATAAGAAGTATCATACCATTATTTGAAAGTGAACTGTGGGAAACCAAAGATTGTAATATAAATCCTAGAACAACCAGATTTTAGAATGACTAAGATGGTTGAGTAAGAAGACTCTGAGCTTACCTCCTCCTGTGGGTACTCTAAAGTTATAATCATTTACAGAGCAATCATTAATGAGAATGATCTGAGGACTCACAGAAAATAATTTTCCATAATAAAGATATAGAGGAGGAACCACAACAAGATGGGGAGAGAGGTGGAGAGGCAATACAGTCAAGACTCATATAACTGGGTAGGTTACCTACAAACAGGAAGATAATCACAATTGCAGAGGTTCTCCCTAAGGAGTGAGGAGTTCTAGACAACATCAGGCTCCCCACCAGGGAGTCTTGCCCTGGGGAAATGAGCTCCCAGATCATCTGGCTTCGAAGGTCAGTGAACCTTGTGTGCAGGAGATCCAGAGGGGTGTAGAAAACAGAGGCTCCACTCCTAAATGCCATGAGCAAATTCTCACACTGTCTGAGACCCAGTGCACAAGTAATTATTTGAAAGGATTTTGGGGTCAGAATCACATACTGATCTTTGAGGGACTCAGAAAGAGGCAGGAGGTCTCTGGGATTCCTCTGGGGTACATCGATGCTATTTGGGGGAACTCCTTGTGTCATGAAGACACTGGTGCTGGCAAGTACCATTTTGGAGTTGTCTGTCTAGAATATTAGTTGTTGTTCAGTCACTAAATCATGTTTGACTCTTTGTGATCCCATGGACTGCAGCATTCTAAGCTCCTCTGTCCTCTACTGTCCTGAGTCATGTCCATTGAGTCAGTGATGCCATCCAATCATCTCTTCCTTTGATGCCCCCATCTCTTTTTGACTTCAGCCTTTCCTAACATCAGGGTCTTTTCCAATGAGTCAGTTCTTCGAATCAGGAGGCCAAAGTATTGGAGTTTCAGCTTCAGCAACAGTTCTTCCAATGAATAGTCAGGGTTGATTTCCCTTAGAATCAACTGGTTTGATCTTGCAGTCCAGGTCCCAAAGACAAGACTGGTCAGCACCAGTCCTGGGAGCCTCCACGTCACGTAGTTCAATCACATGGGGAGTTAGTTCCCACACCAGTAGGCAGGCAGCAGCCCTGGAGTCACCTAGGTCCAAAGTAGTGCACCCCAGAACCCGGCACTGCCCACAAGCAGCTGGCAGCCTCCAATAAGGCAGGGCCCAACAGTCAGTTGAGCTGGGGACCTGCCCTGCCTACTGGTGTGCTCACAGCATTTGTCTTCATCACAAAAGAATGGCCTAAACAGCTCACACAGTGGACACCCCTAGATCATGTAACTCTGATGAACAGAGGGGAGTATGATGTCTCCTACAAAAAACCACTTCTCCAAGATCAGAAAATGTAGCCAAACTAAAAAATACATAAAAATAAACACAGAGAATTAGGAAAAATGAAGTGATAGAAAAATATGTTCTAAATGAAAGAACAAGACAATATTCCTGAAGTGGAACTAAACGAAGTGGAGATAAACAATTTATCCAGTAACACAGATGTGCAATTTCCCAATTCAGGAAGAATTTCTCTCAAGTCAGGAAGAAATAGAAAAGCTGACCAGACTAGTTACTAGCAGTGAAATTATATATATGTATGTAGATACTCCCAACAAAAAAAGTACAGGACCAGATAGCCTCATAGGAGAATTCTACCAAAATTTAAATATTTATTAATTAATGCCTATTCTTCTCAAATTATTCCAAAAAAACTGAAGAGAAAGGAAAGCTTCCAATTCCATTGTATGAGGCCAGTATCATCCTGATATTTAAACCACAGAAAAATATAACAAAAAAAGAAACAGATGGGCCAGTATTACTGAAAAACACAGATGCAAAAATTCTCTGCCACATGTTAGCAAACTCAATTCAACAATACATTAAGAGGGTCACAGACCATGATTAAGTGGTATTTGTCTCAGAGATACAAAGATGGTTCGGTGTCCACAAATGAATCAATATGACAGAGAACAAATTTGTACACAGCAGGGGAAGGAGAGGGTGGGATGAACTGAGAGAATAGCACTGAGACATATACACTACCATTTGTAAAAAAAATAGCTAGTGGGAAGCTGCTATAT
Organism: Odocoileus virginianus; assembly: GCF_023699985.2. Classification (NCBI taxonomy): domain Eukaryota; kingdom Metazoa; phylum Chordata; class Mammalia; order Artiodactyla; family Cervidae; genus Odocoileus; species Odocoileus virginianus. Next base: position 35,350,115 of record NC_069696.1, on the reverse strand, counting down.
AACACAGGTAGTCCAGCCTGGCAGCCTGGTGTTCTGTGAAGACCTAGAGGGGTGGGGTAGGGTGTGGTAGAGAGGCTTGAAAGGGATGGGATACACACACACACACACACACACACACACACACACACACATAATGTATGTATTGATGTGTATACATACTTATTGGTAATTTACATTATTGTACAGCAGAAACCAAAACTATATCATAACACAATTATCCTCCAATCAAAAATTTTAGAAAATTCATAAACATAAAAATATGATACTATACATTATCATATTGAAGAATTAAAAAATCATATAATCATCTTGATAGGTGCAGAAAAAGCTTTTGAATAAATTCAACATCCATTTATGATAAAAAAATCTATAAAGTGGGTATGGAGAAATACACATAAATACAATAAAGAACATATATGACAAACATACAGCCAATATCATAGTCAATGATGAAAAGCTGAAGTGTTTCCTCTAAGATCAGGAGCAAGACCAGGATGTCCACTCTTGTCACTTTACTTAACATAATATTGGATACCCTAGACACAGTAAATAAAGAAGAAAGAGAAATAAAAGCATCAAAATTGGTTAGGAAGAGGTAAAACCATCATTGTTTGTAGATGACATGATATTATGTATATAATATAAAGACACTACCAAAAAACAGAAGTAATAATTGAATTTAGTAATAACTGAATTCAGTAAACTTGCAGGATGCAGAATTAATATACAGAAATCTGTTGCATTTCTGTACGCAAACAATAAACTGTTAGAAAGAGAATAAAGAAAATAACCCCATTTACAATGGCATCAAAATAAATAAAATACTTTAGAATAAATATAACCAAGCAGGTAAATGTCTTGTACTTGCAAACTGTAAGATATTGATGAAGGAAATTTAAGATTACACAAAAAAATGGAAAGGTATATCATGCTCATGCATTGGGAGAACTAATATTGTTAAAAGAACCATGATCTCCAAGGCAATCTAAAGATTCAGTGCTATCCCCATCAAGATACCAATGGCATTTACCACAGAACTCAGTTCAGTTTCAGTTCAGTCCCTCAGTCATGTCTGACTCTTTGCGACCCCATGGACTGCAGCATGCCAGGCTTCCCTGTCCATCACCAACTCCCAGAGTTTACTCAAACTCATGTCCACTGAGTCGGTGATGCCATCCAACCATCTCATCCTCTGTTGTCCCCTTCTCCTCCTGCCTTCAATCTTTCCCAATACCAGGGTCTTTTCCAATGTGTCAGTTCTTCACATCAGGTGGCCAAAGTATTGGTGTTTCAGCTTCAGCATCAGTCCTTCCAATGAATATTCAGGACTGATTTCCCTTAGGATGGACTGGTTGGATCTCCTTGCTGTCTATGTTCATGAGAACCCCATGAACAGGACCACAGAACTAGAACAAGTAATTCTAAAATTTGCATGGCATCGTGAAAGAAACCAAAAGCCGAATAATCTTGAAAAAGAAGAATAAAGCTGGAGATACTGTTTCCTAATTTCAAATTCTACTACAAAGATACAGTAATCAAAACAATGTGGTACTGGCACAAAATAGACACCAGATTTATGGAACAGAAGAGAGAGCACAGAAATGAACCCACACTTACATGAGCAACCTACAACATAGGAAGCAAGAGTATACGATGTGGAAAAGACAGTCTCTTCAGGGAATGGAGTTGGGAATATGGGACAACTACATGGAAAAGAATCAAACTCAACTACTTTCTCACACCACACAAAAACATAAACTCAAAACTGTATTAAATACTCAGATGTAAGACCTGGAACCATAAGAATCCTACAAGAAAATGTAGACAGTATGATACTTGACATTGGTCATAGCAATATGTTTTGGATGTTCCTTTGACAAGGGAGCAAAATAAAAAGATAAACAAATTGGAATACATCAAGCCAAAGAAGTTTTGCACAGTAAAGGAAACTATCAACAAAGCCAAAACACTGCCTACTTAATGGGAGATGGTATTTTTCAAATGATATATCTGAGAAGAGATGAATACACAAAATACACAAAGAAAACCTCATTCAACTAAACTTCAAAAAGCAAACAAACCAATTAGAAAATACACAGAAGGCCTGAATAGTTATTTTGCCAAAGAAGACATACTGATGAACAATAGGCATGTGAAAAGATGTTCAGGATTACTAAACATCAGAGAAATGCAAATCAAAACTATACTGAAATAACACCTCACGTCTATCAGAATGTCTATTATCAAAAAAAACTACAAATAAGTATAGGCAAGGATGTAGAGAAAAGTGAACCCACAAACACTGTTCCCAGGTGGCGCTACTGGTAAAGAACCTGCCTGCCATTACAGGTTAGATATAAGAGACATGGGTTCAAACACTGGGTCTGGATGATCCCCTGGAGGAGGGCATGGCAACCCACTCCAGTATTCTTGCCTGGAGAATCCCATAGACAGAGGAGACAGGCCAGCTACAGTTTCAAAATGATTTGGACATGACTGAAGTGACTTAGTGTGTGCACGCACACACACACACACACACACACACACACACACAAACTGTTAATGGGAGTGTATATTGGTGTCACTGTGGAAAACAGTATGGAATTTCTCAGAAAATTAATAGAACTATAGAATACAGCCATTCTACTTCTGAGTATTTTTTCTGAAGAAAACAGGAACATTAATTTGAAGTATATGCTCCTCTATACTCATTGAAGCATTATTTTCAATAGCCAAGATATATGCAATGGAATATTACTCAGCCACAAAAAGGAATGCGATCTTGCCATTTAGTAGAGCATGGATTGAACTAGAGGGTATTTTGTTAGTGAAATAAGTCTGACAGAGAAAGACAAGTACAGGGTTATTTCACTTATATGCAGAATCTACAAAAAATGAAACAAGTGAACAAATATAACAAAACAGAAAAAGAATCATAGATACAAAGAATAAATAAGCGATTGTCAGAGGGGAGGTTTGAGTGAAATAGGTGAGGGGGATTAAGAGATACAAACTTTTGGTTACAAAATAAATCACATATATAAGTCAGTGATGAAATATATAGCATGTGGAATATAGTAAATAATAATGTAATACCTTTGTATAGTAGCAAATGGTAACTAGACTTTTACTGTGGCGATCATTCTGTAATGAATAGAAATATCACATCGTTACATTGTACACTGTAAACTAACATCATTAGTTAATTAGTTCAGTCGCTCAGTCATGTCCAACTATTTGTGACCCCATGGACTGCAGCATGCCAGGCTTCCCTGTCCATCAACCAACTTTGAGCTTACTCAAATTCACGTCCATTGAATCAGTGATGCCATCCAACCATTCTTGTCCTCTGTTTTCCCCTTCTCTTCCTGTCTTCAATCTTTCCCAGAATCAAGGTCTTTTCAAATGAGTCAGTTCATTGCATTAGGTGGCCAAACTAGCATCATGTTGTAGGCCAATTATACATTTAAAAAAAACAACAACAACCAACCAATTGACCAAACAAATTAATAGAAAAAGAGATCAGATCGGTGGTTCCCACAGTCTTCCCTGGTGGCTCAGACGGTAAAGCGTCCATCTAAAATGTGGGAGACCCGGGTTCGATCTCTGGGTCAGGAAGATCCCCTGGAGAAGGAAATGGCAACCTACTCCAGTACTCTTGCCAGGAAAATCCCGGGGACGGAGGAGCCTGGTAGGCTACAGTCCATGGGGTCACAAAGATTTGGACACAGCTGAGCGACTTCACTATGCTATACTATACCACAGGCAAAAGGTGGAATTCGATGAAGGCAGTCAAAAGGTATAGACCTCCCCAGTTATGAGATAGATACATGCCAGTGATGTAATCAGTTCAGCTCAGTCACTCAGTCATGTCCGACTCTTTGTGAGTTCATGGACTGCAGCACACCAGGACTCCCTGTCCATCTCCAGCTCCCGGAGTTTACTCAAACTCATGTCCATTGAGTCGGTGATGCCATCCAATCATCTCATCCTCTGTCTTCCCCTTCTTCCATCTTCAATCTTTCCCAGCAGCAGGGTCTTTTCAAATGAGTCAGCTCTTCACATCAGGTGGCCAAAGTATTGGAGTTTCAGCTCCAGCATCAGTCCTTCCAATGAACTCCCAGGACTAATCTCCTTTAGGATGGACTGGTTGGATCTCGTTGCAGTCCAAGGGACTCTCAAGAGTCTTCTCCAACACCACAGTTCAAAAGCATCAATTCTTCAGTGCTCAGCTTTCTTTATAGTCCAACTCTCACATCCTTACATGACCACTGGAAAAACCATAGCCTTGACTAGACAGACCTTTGTTGACAAAGTAATGTCTCCGCTTTTTCATATGCTATCTAGGTTGGTCATAACTTTCCTTCCAAGAAGTAAACGTCTTTTAATTTCATCGCTGCAATCACCATCTGCAGTGATTTTGGAGCCCAGCAAAATAATGTCAGCTACTGTTTCCACTAATTCTAAATATGTGTGCTTCTAATTATAGAGTTCAAATACACAGATAATAAAAGACAATACAATAATTCTGTTGGTTGGTTTAGTTTATGTCAGTTAGCAAGTGCTGCAACAAAACTACTGCTCCTTTACTGCCCACCACTGTCTCCTACCTGCTTCATCAAGTTTAGTGACAGTTGTCTTTATGTAGTCATCATCAGGTGTACAATTAAAGACAGACTATTTTTACCTCCCATGAGCATATATCCTAGCACATTTTTAAAGAGGGAAAGTTAACATGAGAATGAATGAAACAAAGTGAAAGAAAGTAGAAGTGTCACAAGGAGAAGTTGGGGAAAAAAAAACCTTTAAAAAAATCTGAAGACAGCTTGTGTACAATGTGTCTGAAGCACATTGTTTGTGCTCTGAGTTAAGAACATTCACCCATTAATTAGGCTTAAGCTGTTTATCTGGAGACTTTACAGTGAATCATATCTGTTGATTAAATATGATTCCACAATCATCATTGGCTGCATTTTCCATGTTGACTCATTATTTAATTTCACACCTTGTTCTTTCTGTAATTTCAATTTTGACAGGTAGCAACTCAGTGAAGTCAGGAGCTACTCATCTGAATCAAGTCAATAAGGAAAGGTGTTCAAACTGCAAGAAAGGAATGAACAATTTTGATCTGAAGAGAAGATTTTTATTTATTAACAATACCTAATTAAATCATAGATTTTCCCCCTGTAACCTGCAAACCTCACTTCACTAACTCAAGAGCCTCTAAAAATTGATATGAGGTTTTTAATGATGATCAGAACTATAATTGGCCTCTCTAGCATTATATATGTGAAATAAAACTTTAAAATTCTACTTTAAGAGGTTAAATAATACAGTAACTCCCATACATATGAGTGAATTGTGTTCTGAGATTGAATTCATAAGTCCAATTTGTTCATAAGCCCAACAAAGTTAGCTTAGGTGTTCCACCAACACTATCAGTAATATAGTACTGTGCTACAATAGGTTTATAATACTTTTCACACAAATAATACATTAAAGTAAACACAAAAAATAAAGAAAACATTTTAAAGTTATAGTACCTTGAAAAGTATAATAGTACATTCAGGGGCTGGCATTGAGTGAACAGGAAAGAAGAGTTACTGAGTGGAAGAGAGAGATAGGAAGTAGGAGATGGTAGAGCTGAAGGATCATTAGCAATAGGAGATGGAGGGCAAGCTGCAGTTTCACTCATGCCTGATGTTGATGGAACACACATTTGCATCTTTGAAAGTTCAAAACTTGAAGGTTTGTAAGGGACTTACTTTATGAGGATAATATATACACTGTTTTCTACTTTGGAGAAAAATAGTGAAATGCAAGGTATGAAAATAAAACATTAAAACAACACTTAAACCTACAGATGGCCAACAGGCACATGAAAAACTGTTTAGCATTGCTAATCATTAGAGAAATGCAAATCAGAACCACAATAAGATATCATCTCACACCTGTCAGCATGGATATCATCAAAAAGAACACAAACAACAAATGTTGATGAGGATGTGGAGAAAAGGGAATCCTTGTACACTATTAGTGGAAATCTAAATTGGTGCAGCCACTGTAGAGAACAGTATGGGGATTTCTCAAAAACTAAAAATAGAACTATTATATGACCCAGAAATTCCACTCTTGTATATATAACTGAAAAAACATAAAACACTAATTCAAAAAGATTCATGCTCTCCAATGTTCAAAGCAGCATTGTTTTTTACAGTTTCCAAGATATGGAAATAACCATTAACATATGAATGGTGAAACAAATGAAAAGAAAAAGTGGTATACACACACACACACACACACAATGGAATACTATTTGGTCATAAAGAAATTTTGCCACTTGCAGCAAGATAGATAGACTTGGAGGGGATAATGATAAGTGAAATAAGCCAGACAGAGAAAGAAATATACTGTATGATATGACTTATATGTGGAATCTAAAAAGTACAAAAACTAATGAATATAACAAAAAAGAAACAGACTCATAGAACAAACTAGTGGTTACCAGGTGAGGAGGAGGAGAGGAACAATGTAGGACTTGGAGGTATACAATATTGAGAGAGTTCATTTTTAGGTAGGTTGATAAGGGGTCCGGGGTCCTCAAGGAGGAAGGGTCCTGAGCCCTTGAGGAGGAGAAAGCGGTCCTATTATTCCATTTGCTGTTGTTCAGTTTCCCCATTGTGGCTGATTCTTTGTGACCACATGGACTATAGCACGCTAAGCCTCCCTGCCACTCACCATCTCCCAAAGTTTGCCCACGTTCATGTCCATTGCACCAGTGATGCCATCTAGCCAGTCATCTCATCCTCTGATGCCCTCTTCTCCTTCTGCCCTTAATCTTTCCCAGTATCAGGGACTTTTCCAATGAGTCAGCTGCTTGCATCAGATGATCAAAATACTGGAGCCTCAGCTTCAGCATCAGTCCTTTCAATGAGTATTCAGGGAAGGGTAATAACATATTAAAACATGTAAAAATATGCTAAATCATCTCAGGTTTCAGTATAATGAAGGTCTTGTACTTTGGAATGTCACCTTTCCCTTATATTCCCAACCTTGGTACATGCAGAGGTGCATGTCCTAAGGATCATTATATTGCTGATCTTGACTAGCAGGATGCAGGTCACATTTTTTCCCCCCATTTAATGGCCTGGGACATATCTTGTGCTTTTATTGCCTGATTTCATTGTTAAACAGCTCTGGTTTGTGTCATAAGTTTCTGACTGCTTTCCTGTAACGATCATACTCTACCCCTATCAGTTGGTCTTAAAAGAATTTAAAGAATTAAATTGGCAAGAGAGAGATAAACAGAAGTTCAAACAAAAGTTTAATAACATGTATGCCTGTGAGAGTCTTGGGAGAACAGAGTAACTTGCCAAAATAGCCAAAGCCCTCACCTTAAATACCATCTTCAACTGAAGAGAAAAGAGAATGCTGGGGGTAGTGGTTTGGATATTCTAATGGGAAGAAGCAAAGTCATGAGGAGATAGAAAAGCAAATATTTGGTAAATAAAGTTTGCTGGATCATTTAGAGACAAAGAGACACAGAATGGGACTCTGATCTCCGGGCCCTGCTGAGTTTCCCCCAACATAACTAGCCTCTGTTCTTTGCAGATATCTGTGGAGATAACACTATTCTGTTAGCAGGATATTATTCTATTCTGTTATCTACATTCTTTTAGGCAGCTAAGGGAGAGACAACAAGAAAAACTTCCTGAATCTTCTCATTCTTAAAAATAATCAGTCTAAATTAATCCTCATGTCAAAGAGACACATTTTTGGGTGGCAAATTTTGCTTCCCTATATAATCTTTATTTGAAGTTTGAAATTAAATCAAACTATGCCATTTGTTCATTATAGTTATATACTTAGTAGTAATTAAATAATTAAATAAATTAGTAGTAATAAAATATGCATAGTAATGATAAACAGCAAATTCAGTATCATAGTTACTTCTAGGGAGGGAGAAAACTGATGTAGGAAGTGGTACAAGAGATTTAAAATGTTTCTATAAGTTTTATAAAGATGAGGCATATATATTACAGTGTCAAGATTTAATAGAGCTTGTGGTGGGAACACAAATGTTCACTGTTTTTCTTTGTACTTTATGTTAGGAATTACATAGTTCTTTAAAACAAATGAAAATACACTTTCATAAAAATGTTCTCCCAAAAGAAGATATCTAGTAAAGAAATCCTCTTTCACACTTGCTGCCTGAATTTAATTTAGGAATAAATTTCACTGGTCAAAGTGCTTCCAAAAATTGTCTTTGCTTCTGTTTTATTTTCCTGTAGCCTGAGGCATAAAGCTGAAGCCCTCAGAAAATGTCTAGTGACCAGGCACTTTGTCTAGAATTAGCAGATAAATTTCAGGGATGTGGACCTTAAGATAGGATGAAAATAGTGTGCATATGTGCTTCATCGTAGGAAGAAGGTCTACTGCTTATATTAGATTCTCAGAGTATCTGCTGTGTAACAAACCACCCCATATCTAGGACAGTAAAATACCAAACATTTTCTTAGGTCACCATGCTGAGCAGGAATTCATGCAGAACACGGGGTGATTGGCTTGTGTGTGTCCCAGGAGGATTAAAACCCTGGCTGGAGTGGCCTGAATAGCTGTACATACTATATATGCTTGGGCCCTTGGCTCTGGCAGTCGACTTGTTTCTTGGACTCTTCTGGTTGAATCTGGTGGGCATGGAATGACTAAAAATTTCTTCACGCTTTCCTGGTGACTGGGCTCTAACAGCCCTAACAGTTAAGGCAGGCTGGGTAGCTCGCTCTTTCAACACAGCCTTTCTACACAGGTAGCTTGAACTTTCAGAACGGTAGTCTCAGGATGGTGGAATTTCTCGCCTGGTGGTTGGCGTCTCTCAGAAAGAGCTTCCCAAGAGATAGGAAATTGAAGTTGCCGGTCATTTAACATCTGGATATGGAAAGGAACACAGGAACTCGCTCCTGTCAAAGGTGTCCTGTTGGTCAGAGCAGTCAGAGTCTATCCAGATGCACTGGGAGGACCTTGACTAGCATAACTGTTTCAGGTACAAATGTGAGCCCAGGCCTTGCCAGCAGATGTGCCAGGAGGTCTCTCAACTTTTGTCCTGTGTTCCTTCCATGGGAGGAGGAGGCAGTGTCGCCCAAAGGTTAGTGACATGGTCTCCAGAGTCACACAAACTTAGGTTCAAACCCTGACTACATCCCCCATTAGCTGTTTCACTTTGGACCTATTATTCTTTGAGCCTATTTCCTCCTCTGAGAAATGAAAGTAGTATCTAGTCCTTATCTTCTGGGGTTGTTGGGAAGGTAAGCTTCCCTTGTGGCTCAGCTGGTAAAGAATCTGCCTGCAATGCAGGAGACCTGGGTTCGATCCCTGGGTTGGGAAGATCCCCTGGAGAAGGGAAAGGCTACCCACTTCAGTATTCTGGCCTGGAGAACCATGGACTGTATAGTTCATGGGGTCGCAAAGAATCAGACATGACTGAGAGACTTTCGCTTACATTTTTGGAAAGGTTGGATGGTTGTTGTTGGTCAGGCTCCCTGTTAAATGCTGTTGTGGCATTCTGAACTTCCCCTTTTAGCACTTGTCACAATTGTAATCAGTTTTACTGTACATACTATGTGGTATCTACATTATCCAGCCAACTAGAAGTTCTTTGAGGTCAGGAATCATCTGTCTTGTATTTGGCTTGACTCCTAATGACCAGCAGAGCAGGAAACACACAGGGTACATACTGAACGAATGAATGCTTCCATATAGACAGAGTTGCTGGGTTTCACTTTCACTTTTCATATGGTTTGAGAAGCACAGAAATTGAAATTATGCTTTGTGGGCCTTCTAAGCTACATATCAGCAACATTATTCTTTCCATAGGACTTCTGTTAATTTATTATGAAGAAGGTCAAGAAGGATTATTCAGAGAAAAATAAACAATTATTCCCTTGGAGAAAGGCCTGACTCCATAGTGATGGGTGAAAGAAGAGAAAGGGGTGTGGCTAACATTGGGCTGGAGAGTCAGGAGACCAGAGGAGACAAGACTTCAGTGGGGACTTTAAAATAGCTCTGGATGGGACTGAACAATGAGAGAGCGGGCACAGCTGCAGTCAGCTGTCGTATCCTTCTGCTGTCAGTGAGTCAAAGTTGAGAGAAGTTAGGACACAGAGACAACATGGATACAAGAAAAAAATGAGAAGCAAGGAAGGTTTATAGGTCACCCTCTAAAAAGTTAGCCAGGCAGTACAATTACTCCTATCAGTTGGGAGGAAAGAGAGGAGAGGCTTCCTCACATAAGCTGAAGGGAGGCCTCTGGCTCACTGCTCTCAGGCGCTGTTGAAGCTTTGCTGTCACATGTACGCCAGGCACGAGCCGGGTCAGTGTGATAACTGCCTCCTGCCTGGGCTTCCCCCTCTGGGATTTACAGAGCATCATGCTGTTAAACACTCTCCAAGGATCACATGCCCAGGCAGGAAGGTGATCAGAATGTAATGACTCATCCCAGTTTCCAGGCCCTCAATAGCACTGTTATCTTCATGTCAAGGAGAATAAAGACATAGGAGCTTCAAGCAAACAAACAAACCAAAAATCCAACAGTTTTTTTTTTTTCCCCCAGATAAAATTCTTCATCTGACAAGGCAGGAAAACAAAGTAATTGCAAAAATGAAAAAGTTTAAAAGATTTAAGGCTTTAATTATTACCATTAAAAACTTCAAAACCTGCATGTCAAATGACTGCTATTTATGGGTTTAATAAACTTGGCATGTACCTCCGCCATTCTTTTCACTAATTACCTACAGGTAAAAATGCATATATTTAATTTTTTAATGAAAATAGGCTACTAAATAAAGTTCTTATTGGAATATAACATGTGACTCCAAAGTATCACCTATTCTTCTGGTGTGTTTTGTGAAATTCTAACAGGCATAATGATCCTGGGCTTTTATGTTAACAATAATGTGCCTGGCTGTCTTCTAGTCTAACCAGGATAAGCTGCCCAGGGCTCAATCCGGGGAAGGAGGAGGAAGGTTGAAGAAGGTTGTGAAGAGAATATAGGTCAGATAGTGCACCCAGAGAGTGCTCAAGGGTTTGGGAATGGGGAAAAAGAGCTTAAGCCAAAGGATGTGTGGTTTCTCATTGTAGAAAATGAGTCTCTGTGATTGTGGCAGGTGACAAACACAAGAACATTCCCTCTGTGCTCACTCATTTAAAGCCAAATCAGACAGGTTACAAGACAGATCTTTGAAAGACATGGTTACACCTAATCTTCATGCTGGATTGTCACAAAAGCAGGCCACCTGTCTACCTGTCAGGAACAATCATCACCAGGCTGGGAAATCCTGGGTCAACATTCTTGCCCTCCCATGATCCCAGCTCATTGACTCTCCTCAGTTGGCCAAGCCCGGGATTTCTCTTTCTTGTCATCTCTTTGCATAATTGACAAATAAAAATTGTATACAATCAAGGTGCAGTTAACTGATGTTTTGATAAACATGTATGTTGTGATTATTACAATCAAGCTAGTGAGCATATGTTTTGACAACATTTTATTATAAATAGTTGCAATGATTACTATAGATATTTGTGGTTTTCTACTATCATTTCTATTATAAGTCATGTGAGCAGTTGTTATTCAAGGACACAACTCTGAAATCAAAATTTCTTATTTGATCTTTTTCAAATGTTTGGATATTTTTAATTGAAGACTATGAAGAAATTCATGATAAGATATAAAAAAACTTTTGCTAATAATTATCTGTATGAACTGAGAGTTTTCTCAATTATGGTTAACCAAAACAAAAACTGAAATAAACTAGGTACAAATAATACATTTGTAGCCTACAGGTAATTTTTAACTCCAAAATTTTTGTTCACCAAAAAAAACTTCATAATTCTTTATAAGAATTTTCTAAAAAGTAAATGTTGAAACCTGAATTTAAAATAAATTTATATTGGCAAAATACTTATTTTTGTTATGATGGGGTCCCCTATGAGATCACATTTGAAAAAAGTTCTATTCCTATTTATATTTTCAATGAGAATTTGAAAAGCAGCATTTTAAGAAAACTTTTCTGTACAGTCTTCCTGCTTGATATCAAAACAGCCAAGTAACTTATGGTTTCTTTTGCTTTGAGACTGAAAACCAAGTACAGTCCAAATACCATGATGCCCTTCTCACCTGCATCTCGCAGGTCCCCAGAAACAAACTGAGCAGCAGGAAGAAGAGTGGTATAAACCATGAACAGAAAACATTCCCCAACACAATACTGGCACATACTCCTGAAAAACGACAGATTCTTTTACTACAAGAAGAAATGTGGGTTGCTAAGAAACAACAAGTTGTAAATACAGGTCTATTAAGCAATTTAACTCTATTCTAACTCATCATTAGGTCGAGGAGCAATGATTTAGCTTCAAGAATGTACAGCATAAATTTTTTAAAATTTCCAGATTGAAATAGTTGGATACCCTGCAGTAAGGCATGAATAAGTTGAGATGTATGTTTATAAATAAGACCTACACAATCATTTAAAACTGATGGAGATATATAATTTTAATGATACAGGAAAGTGAAAGTGAAAGTCTCTCAGTAGTGTCTGACTCTTTGTGACCCCATGAACTATTCCATTCCAGTCCATGGAATTCTCCAGGCTAGAATACTGGAATGGGTAGCCGTTCCCTTCTCTTGGGGATCTTCCCAACCCAGGGATTGAACCCAGGTCTCCCGCATTGCAGGTGGATTCTTTACCAGCTGAGCCATCACAGTAAGATGTTCACAATAAGTTTTTAAGTGGATAAGTTGCTTTCCAAATATTAATAATATTCACACCATGCTCTCACGGGCTCTGGTAACAGGCTCTGTGTAACAGTACACAGTCATGTACTCTAAAAAGCAAACTAAGAAAATTGTGCCTCAATTCTACCGTGTGTAAAATAGATTGAATAATAGAAACTACCATATAAGGTTGTTGGGGTTTAACTAACTATGCATCTAAGATGATAAGAACATATTAAATGTTCAATAAGTATTAGTAATTATCACTATAGTCATTCTAGTAAGAATGTGTACATACATACTGCATGGTGCTCAGTTGCTTCTGAGCAACTGTGAACTGTATGTAGCCCACCAGGCTCCTCTGTCCAAGGGATTTCCCAAGTAAAAATGCTGGAGTGGGTTGCCATTTCCTTCTTCAGAGGGCCTTTCTGACACAGGGATTGAACCTGTGACTTCTTCATTGCAGGCAGAGCCTGCAATTACCAATTGAGCCATCAGGGAAACCCATTCACTAAAGACACATAATAAAAACTAACAGCAGTTCTTTATGGTTTTGAGACCACAATTGGGGGTGGTTTATCTGTATTTTCTAATTTGTTTCAATGAACATTTGTCAGTTTGGTAACATTTTTATCTCTAAGTGTAGTTTTGAAGAGACATTTCTGAACTTTTACTTTTAAAATAAAACTATTTTCATATCAAGAAATGGGACTGTGCCCTTTAGAAGTGGAATATTCATCTCCTCCTCTTGTTTTGAAATGAAGGCCATTAGTTCTATAGTTTTGTCACCTTACTCTTGTTCCTTCACCTGCTACAGTTCCATACATCCCTAAAATTATAGTTGCAATATTTGATAAATATGCATTTTCTAATGAGACATTGCATAATTTCAATGAAAAAGTTACAGATCAACTCATTTAGAAATATCTTCACTTCTAAAATGATACACAACAGTACACAAAATAGACACTTTCAGCCACATAACTTGTTACAGTACACAGACCTCATCACCCCTGGCCTCATGGAGCTTCTATAATACAATAACTACCCACTGGGAAAGTCTGAAGGAACATAGTCAAACTAAAGAGTGCGGTCGATCCTCTTTGGTAATCTGGGACTGTAGCATTATGTTGATTGAAGATTTCCACAGCACCACCTTCGTATAATTAGAAACTTGTTTAGAACAGTGTTCTTAGAGACACTGGATCATTCATGGAGCATGTTGTACAGATGTGGGTCAGTTAGCTAAGCTAAAGATTAAGTTTCATGAAGTAGAATCAGACATCCCTCCAGGAAGCACACCAGAATCATTTCCTCAAATGTCCCTTCCCTGATCCTCAGGAAGCTCTCTAATCCTTGCCCTGCAGAAGAACTGTATACCTGTCTTGGATAGCTGCTCATAGTCATATACATTTAACAATGGCTTTACATAGGGAGGGGTTGAGGGAGGATGGTGCACGATTTTAATGTTTACTTTAAACTTCTTTCTACTGGAGAGTCAATTTACCTCATCAAAATTTATTCACTCAGTTTTTCAAAAGTAGCTTTTGAGCAAACACTCAGTATAGTCAGCTTCCTGGGTTCTAAGGTATTAGGGTGTTTAAAATAATGAGATGAGAAGAGAGGCATAAATTACTAATCATAATGCCATGATAAAATTAAGGCACATTTATAAAGAACTATGTAATGGAAGAGCGCAATAATTCTGTCAAGAATTATTTGGAGGTGGGATATGGTTCAGGAAGTGCTTCAAAGATAAAGTCACACTTTGAGCTAATTCTTAAAGGGTGAACCAGAGTTCACCAAAGGAAAGAGCTCAGGTGACAGAAAAGAGCAGGAATGGAGAATCAATGATTGATTAATAGCAGATAATAATTTTCTGGGAAATATATTGGCAATTATCCTTATAAGATAAACCTGCTCACTTTGATGTTAAAAAGGCAGGATAGTTTAATGAGCATGGGTGTTGGTGCTAGTATGCATGCATGCTAAGTCGCTTCTGTCATGTTCAACTGTGCTACCCTATGGACTGCAGCCTGTCAGGCTCCTCTGGCCATGGGATTCTCCAGGCAAGAATATTGGAGTGGGTTGCCATACCCTCCTCCAGGGGAATCTTCCCTGGATAGAGGGAAGGGATCGAACCTGTGTCTCTTAAATCTACCTGCATTGGCAAGCAGGCTCTTCATCATTAGTGCCACCTTGGAAGCCCTTGTGCTTGTATAAAACATACTAAAGGAGATCAGTCCTGTGTGGTCACTGGAAGGACTGATGCTGAAGCTGAAACTCCAATACTTGGCCACATCATGTGAAGAGTTGACTCATTGGAAAAGACCCTGATGCTGGGAGGGATTGGGGGCAGGAGAAGGGGACGACAGAGATGGCTGGATGGCATCACCGAGTTGATGGGCATGAGCTTGAGTAAACTCCGGGCATTTGTGATGGGCAGGGAGGCCTGGCATGCTGCAATTCATGGGGTTGCAAAGAGTCGGAAACGACAGCGACTGAACTGAACTGAACTGAAATGGTATACTGAGAAATACGCAAAGTGCTTGGTCAACGCACAGTCAGAGGAAAATACATGCAAGTGAGTGACACATATTTCTACCTGGTTATTCAAATCAAGGTTTGAATCCACACACCATCACCTGCCAGTTGTCTGCCCATAGACAAGTTTATCTTAAACTTTTTAACCTCAGCTTATCATCTTAAAATGAGTAGAACACCTCCCATCTCCTACCTCACATAATTTGTATTTGTATTTAAAGAGAGAACACACACAAAGTAGATGCTCTATAAAGTTTGATGGCTCTCTCTCCTCCTTTCCACTTTCAAGGAAGAGGGCAGAGCCATAACTATTTCACCTGTTTTACTGTGTTTGGAAAAATCATTTTACTAATTTAAATTTCACCTGGATATTACTTTAAATTATCTTTATTACTCAGAGTAATAAACTAATCATAAATTTAAATAAAAAGGAATTAAATTATATACATACACATAGATTTACACCAAGTCATGTATAAAAAGAAATGCTCTACTGACCTACACCCAAAAAAACCTTGAAGACAGAAAAATATTTTCATTGAGAGCAGAGAGCTGAAAGCTATGACCACAGAGCTCCTGGTAGAACCACAGTCCATTGATTTGTGGATCTTTGAACAGTTAGAAAATTAGGAAGACAGAGAAGGGGAATGTGATATCACTGTGGTATAGGACCCTAGCCAAAGCCTTTGACTGTGTAGATTACAATAAACTGTGGAAAAATCTTCAAGAGATGGGAATACCAGACCACCTGACCTGCCTCCTGAGAAACCTGTATGCAGGTCAGGAAGCAATAGCTAGAACTGGACATGGAACAACAGACTGGTTCCAAATAGGAAAAGGAGTACGTCAAGGTTGTATATTGTCACTCTGCTTATTTAATTTATATGCAGAGTACATCATGAGAAACTCTGGGCTGGAGGAAGCACAAGCTGGAATCAAGATTGCCAGGAGAAATATCAATAACCTTAGATATACAGATGACACCACCCTTATGGCAGAAAGTGAAGAAGAACTAAAGAGCATCTTGATGAAAGTGAAAGAGGAGAGTGAAAAAGTTGGCTTAAAGCTCAACATTCAGAAAACTAAGATCATGACATCTGGTCCCATCACTTCATGGCAAATAGATGGGGAAACAGCGGAAACAGTGGATGACTTAATTTTTTCGGCTCCAAAATCACTTCTGATGGTGATTGCAGCCATGAAATTAAAAGATGTGTATTCCTTGGAAGGAAAGTTATGACCAACCCAGATAGCATATTAAAAATCAGAGACATTACTTTGCCAACAAAGGTCCATCTAGTCAAGGCTATGGTTTTTCCAGTGGTCATGTATGGATGTGAGAGTTGGACTATAAAGTAAAGAAAGCTGAGTGCCAAAGGATTGATGCTTTTTTTAAAATTATTTTTTAGAATTAATGCTTTTGAACTGTGGTGTCGGAGAAGACTCTTGAGAGTCCCTTGGACTGCAAGAAGATCCAACCAGTCCATCCTAAAGGAGATCAGTCCTGGGTGTTCATTGGAAGGACTGATGTTGAAGCTGAAACTCCAATACTTTGGTCACCTGATGTGAAGAGCTGACTCATTGGAAAAGACCCTGATGCTGGGAAAGATTGAGGGCAGGAGGAGAAGGGCATGACAGAGGATGAGATGGTTGGATGGCATCACCGACTCGATGGACATGGGTTTGATGGACTTTGGGAGTTGGTGATGGACAGGGAGGCCTGGCGTGCTTCGGTCATGGGGTCGCAAAGAGTCGGACATGACCGAGTGACTGAACTGAACTAACTGAAGACCTAACTCTGACCCTCAGGCTGAAGGCAATGATTATGAGTAGAACAGCTGTGAGGCCCAATCTGTTCCATCTACATACAGGCACTTAGCTCAGCATCACCTGCAAGGCATCCTAAAGGTTAAACAGAGAACCAGGCTCATCAGTGATGAGGTCCTGGGGTGAAGCATGTGCCTGAGCTTGGATGAACACTCTCTCTGCATATGTGTATTTGTAAAGGGAACACTGCATGTGCAAGGGCCCCTGGGGCAGCAAGTTGGAATGAGGAAATCATAAACTGGGCAAGCATGGCTCAGGCTTCAGTGATGCCCTGAGGCCCTGCTTCTCACTCCATGGTCCAGCCAGGTGCTACTGGAAAGCCTCACTAGCAGCAGAATGTGCCAGCCTCATGAACCCTGCTGTGAAGGATGTAGCACTGGAACTTTCCTAGAGGTCCAGTGCTTAAGACACTGATCTTCCAGTGCAGGGAGCATGGGTTTGATCCCTGGTCGGGGCACTAAGAGCCTACATGCTGTGCAGTGTGGCTGAAAATAAAGATAAATATATCTTCTTAAAAGAATGGAGCATCCCCTGGAGTAGAGACTTGGAGAATAAAGTAAGATGTCAGAGATGCTAATGCTGATGCCAGACCTAAAGCCAATTACCATGAAGGAGAAGGAGCTATACACGTGGCCTCTTCAGTCACACCTGACATTCAGATATGAGCACTTAGCATTCATTTAACACTTACCCTGTGCTCCAGTTTGTGCTGGGAACTGTGGGGACACTAGGGCTTTAAAAAATAAGGTGCTTGTCATCAACGGATGTAAGCTGATACCTGAATCACATTAGCAGATGTCACCATCTTCAAATTAGTATTTCATTCCCGTCAACAAACTTTTCTCAACTTCCTCCTACTAGTCCAGTGCTGTGACAGTGAGAGGGGAACAACTTGCTTCAAGGAGTTCGCCTCCTAGTGGGGAGGCAAAGAAGAGTATTAACTATGGTATCAGGACACTGCACATGCCATCAAGAGAAAAAATAACTGCCACAGGAGGACAGAAGATTGGGAGGAACTTGGACTGGAGGATCTGGGAAGGCTTCATGGAAAAGTTGGCCTATGAACTGAGACTTAAGAAAGCAGAAGTGAAGGGAACATTCATTTGAGGGCAGAAGGGTGAAAAGATGCACTCCAGACAGAGGAAACAGTCAGAGCTAAGGAACAGGGATCTAAAGCAATATAGGGAATTTCCAGGAGGGGAGGCACAAACTGACCAGACACAGAGTGAATGAAAATGGGAGGAGGGCCATGGGAGGCAAAGGTAGAAAAGAAATTGAGACTAGAATATGAAAAGCCTTGAATGCCACACTAGAACAGGTGGACTTTATAATGAAGAAATACTAATGAGATACTGAGAAGATTGTAAAAGCCTTGGTCAACTTACAGTCAGAAATGCTTGCAAATAAGTAACACGTATTTCTGCTTCAAACTGGAGGCTGCCATTGCAGGCAGGTGGACTGAGCTGGGCAAATTTCAGATGCCATCAGCACTTTCAGGAAGCTCCTCCAGGTATCCCCAGGATTGACATCAGGGCAGGGATGGGGTCTCTGCTGCACCAAGCAGTCTATGCTGGCATGAAATATGGGCATGAATATTTGTGGGAAGAATGAGCAAATGAATAAGCTCTTTCCTGTTACCCAAGTTGGAATCAAATTCTCTCCCTGCTGAGGTTCTTGTTTATGTCACAACAAACTGCTATTTCTTGTAGCTATTTTTGTGTTCTTTTTCTTTCCTATGAGACTGTAAACAATTCCTGGGCAGGGACCAGTCTGTGGGAGCCATGTACCCGGTGGGCATTTACTAAACAGTGGTTGAGTGTGTAATTAGTATGGCAGATGAATGCTCTGGTGAAGTCACATGAATAAAAAGAGATTTTTAAAAATTTCCCATCTTTCCTTTTGTTAGTTATGATCTAGTTTTTTGTTGTTGTTGTTTCCAACTCAACAAAAGGGAATTATTCTCGTTACCCCTTTATTTCTACATGATCTTCAATTCTTTATTAAATTATATTTATATTAATTCTATCTTGCTGGTGAAGGAAAAATTCCAGGTAAGTGCACAACTCAATATTCAAAAAGCTAAGATCATGGCAACCAGTCCTATAACTTCACAGCAAATAGATGGGGAGAAAATGGAAAGAGTGACAGGTTTTATTTTATTGGGCTCAAAATCACTGTGAATGGTAACTGCAGCCATGAAATTAAAAGACACTTGCTCCTTGGAAGAAAAGCCGTGACCAACCTAGACAGCATATTAAAAAGCAGAGACATCACTTTGCCAACAAAGGTCTGTCTAGTCAAAGCTATGGTTTTTCCAGTAGTCATGTATGGATGTGAAAGTTGGACCATAAAGAAGGCTGCGTGTAGGAGACAGGAAGAATAAAAGAAAAGCAGGCCCTGGCAAGGGCCACAAAAGAAATTTATAATTATTGATAAATTGGATGCTATAAGGCATGAGACTCTTGGAACAAGTCCAGAGGGAACAGTTCATAATCTTGAAAACAGGATGTGATCCTGGGGTCAGAAAACCGACCCCAGACTGTTTCTCAACTGGTGTCTCAGAGTCACACGTTTTACATATCTGGTGGAAAATCTGTAGATAAGAATATTAGTCTTAGTTACTGATTTGTTATTGATTAGTTTCCTAATTACTCAATGGTTAATGATCATTTTTGTTCTTTGGCCCTGAAGGCCACATGAGTTATAGTTTAACTCCCCACATATTCTTTCACTCATGGCTGCAAGTATAATAAAGCTGGCTTGGATTCAGTTTCGGCACCTTCACCTTGGAGCAACGTTGGTACACTCATCCTCACTTTTCTCTGAATTCTTGTGTCTCATTTCTCATTCTCTCGTCGTATCGCGCTTTCAGAAACCCTGCTTGTCGAGCTGGTCTCAATAGCTGAGCACCAAAGAATTGATGTTTTTGAACTATGGTGCTGGAGAAGACTCTCGAGAGTCCCTTGGACTGCAAGGAGATTAAACCAGTCAATGCTAAAGGAAATCAACCCTGAATATTCATTGGAAAGACTGATAATGAAGCTGAAGCTCCAATACTTTGGTCACATGATGCGAAGAGTTGACTCATTGGAAAAGACCCTGATGCTGGGAAAGATTGAAGGCAGGAGGAGAAGGGCATGACGGAGGATAAAATGGTTGGATGGCATCACCGACTCGATGGACATGAGTTTGAGCAAACTGTGAGATGATGAAGGACAGGGAAGCCTGGTGTTCTGCAGTCCATGGGGTCACAAAGAGTTGGACACGACTGAGCAACTGAACAACAACATTCTCACAAAGGATAGCATGTCATCAGCATACTACCTTCCTAAATAACTCTTTATTGACCAAGGGGTTTTTGCAGAAACTAGTGCCTGTGGTTGGCAATGTGTTATGTAACTGGGTATTGAAATACTCTGGTTAATAATTCATTTTTAAAATATAATTTATCCTTATGTTCTGTGCAAAGTGCATCTCTTTTCCTTTTTCTCTCTTCTTCCTTATGACATGAACTGAGGTATATATTTTTCAAATGAGTCTCTTGGGTTTAATTTTCCAGTGTAATTTGTCTCATGAAAATTTTCTGGACTTCTTCTGAGACCTCTCCCATCTTCTCTAACACCCTTCCTTAAATGAGTATCTGCTCCCTGTCTCCATTGCCCCTTTCATCTAATTCCCATGGATTTTTTTCATTTAGTACTAAAATGTGATGAAAAAAATTAAGATTATTTTATTAATAGGGTTTTCCTTTTTCCTTGGAAATTGACCTAAACTCCCCCAGCTTGTGATCCTGCTGCTCAATGTGATCTGTAGTTTCATGCATCCCATCTCTGCAGGTATTGAATTCAGATGGTTACCTGCTCTGCTTAATTGTTCTTTCTTCTAATAATTGACTCCAAGGTACTCTAAACATGGATTTGCAACTAAAACTATCTCCTGTCAGAAGTATAATGCTGACATTTAAAGCAAGGTGACATGCTGCCAGTGACACTCTATCAGAAATACTAGTTTACAGCAGAAGCATTTTACCTTTTTGCCTCAAAAGGTTTTTTTTATTTTATTTTAAGAAACTATGCATCCTCTCTCATCTTTTAGGTTAATATTTAAATTTACATGATAATTTTAAATAAAAAGGATTTCAGTTTATGGTATATCTGACATTTATGAGACAAGTGCTCGGGCCTGGTGCACTGGGAAGACCCAGAGGGACCGGGTGGAGAGGGAGGTGGGAGGGGGGACCGGGATGGGGAATACATGTAAATCCATGGCTAATTCATTTCAATGTATGACAAAAACTACTGTAATGATGTAAAGTAATTAGCCTCCAACTAATAAAAATAAATGGAAAAAAAAAAAAAAAGAAAAACTCAAAAAAAAAAAAAAAAACTTTTAATGTCACTGTGTTAAATGTACCCAGTGGACTCAAAATGCCATGGTGATATGAAACCCCATCATCTTCCATTTGCACAAACACGAACAAGCTCTTTGTTAACAGTTGGGATATTTTATATCCTTTCTTTTCTCTTAAAAGAAATATTTCTGTTCTATTTCTCTCACAGCATTTTAGCTTGCTTTAATATATATATTTATTCTGGAATATCTCTTATTAATTGCTTCATCTCTCAACATCATAAATATGTATGTAAATTAAAAATTCTATTTCCTATAGCTGTAAGGCTCTAAGTGTTAAAAATTTTTAATTTGGATTAAGTTGTCATTACTGTTGTTGATACAGATTTGATCATTCCACACACACACATATATGTGCACACACATAGTACATTTTTATAATATAACTTTATTAAGTGTAAAAATGCACTTTGGGGGATGTTTCTCTTGCATCTGTGGGTGAATGTTACCTACTGCTAGAACAAAACAGTGAGCACAACCAACAACATTCCTAATTTTTTCTTTACCAGCTGCTCATGTGTATTTTGTCCTAGCAATTACTCCGTTCTTTGAACTCCTTTCAGAATGCCAAAATTCACACAGTGATTTATCATCAGAAGCAGTTTTTTAATGTGGTGGCAGCTGACAATTCAATTCCTTTGTAGGAAGCAAATTACTGGAACCCATCTGACATAAAGTGATTTGTAACTCTGTCATGAGAGTCTTTCATTTGCCCAGTTTCTGGAAAGTACCCCATAAGGTTTTATCTTTATTAAAGGAGTTTTTACTGATGTCTGTTACTTCTTCACCTGGAGACACCTTAATTAATCCAACAAATTTAGAATGGATTGTAAAATGGAAACATCAAAAAAGCAAAAGAGTTCCAAAAAAAATCTACTTTTGCTTTATTGACTACGCCAAAGCCTTTGACTGTGTGGATCATGACAAACTGTGGAAAATTCTTCAAGAGATGGGAATACCAGACCACCTTACGTGCTTAATGATAAATCTGTATGCGGGTCAAGAAGCCACAGTTAGAACCAGACATGGAACAACAGACTGGTTCCAAATCGGGAAAGGAGTACACCCAGGCTGTATATTGTCACCACGTTTATTTAACTTATATGCAGAATACATCATGCAAAATGCCTGGCTGGATGAAGCACAAGCTGGAATCAAGATTGCTGGGAGAAGTAACAATAACCTCAGATATGCAGATGACACCACTCATATAGCAGAAAGCAAAGAAAAAGAGCCTCTTGATGAAAGTGAAAGAGGAGAGTGAAAAAGTTGGCTTAAAACTCAACATTCAGAAAACTAAGATCATGGCTTTGGGTCCCATCACTTCATGGCACATAGATGGGGAAACAATGGATACAGTGACAGACTTTATTTTTTTGGGATCCAAAATCACTGCAGATCGTGACTGCAGCCATGAAATTAACAGATGCTTCTTGGGAAAAAAGTTATGATCAACCTAGACAGCATATTAAAAAGCAGAGACATTATTTTGCCAACAAAGGTCTCATCAAAGCTATGCTTTTCCCAGTAGTCATGTAGGTATGTGAGAGTTGGACCATAAAGAAAACTGAGCGCTGAAGAACTGATGTTTTTGAACTGTGGTGTTGGAGAAGACTCTTGAGAGTCCCTTGGACAACAAGGAATTCAAACCAGTCAATCCTAAAGGAAATCAACCCTGAATATTCATTGGAAGGACTGATGCTGAAGCTGAAACTCCATAATTTGGCCACCCGATGTGAAGAACTGACTCATTTGAAAAGACCCTGATGCCAGGAAAGATTGAAGGTGGGAGGAGAAGGGGACGACAGAAGATAAGGTGGTTGGATAGCATCACCGACTCGATGGATATGAGTTTGAGTAAGCTCTGGGAGTTGGTGAAGGACAGGGAAGCCTAGTATGCTGCAGTCCATGGGGTCTCAAAGAGTCGGACATGACTGAGTGAATGAACTGAACTGATAAGACATTTTTATAATACAGTTTTATTAAGTGTAAAAATGCACTTTGGGGGATGTTTCTCTTGCATCTGTGGGTGAATGTTACCTACTGCTAGAACAAAACAGTGAGCACAACCAACAACATTCCTAATTTTTTCTTTACCAGCTGCTCATGTGTATGAGAATAGGGGAACTTGTATTCCAGCAGTTACTTCATTCTTTTGAACTCCTTTCAGAATGCCAAAATTCACACAGTGATTTATCATCAGAAGCAGTTTTTTAATGTGGTGGCAGCTGACAATTCAATTCCCTTGTAGGAAGCAAATTACTGGAACCCATCTGACATAAAGTGATTTGTAACTCTGTCATGAGAGTCTTTCATTTGCCCAGTTTCTGGAAAGTACCCCATAAGGTTTTATCTTTATTAAAGGAGTTTTTACTGATGCCTATTATTTCTTCACTTGGAGACACCTTGATTAATCCAACAAATTTAGAATGGATTGTAAAATATAAACACCTCTGCCAAATTAATACTTTAAAAATATGAAATATTTTAAATAAGTACTGTTAATATATTTATTATTTTTTGTATATTATACAAGTATTATGATTTAAATATTTTCATCAAAATTTGGAGTTTTAACTCATTCAATTTATGAAAGATATCTAACAGCTTAACTGAAAAAGGCAGTCTCCACTATCAAACCAATTGCAAACTAATGTGCTTTCTGCCGCAAAGTCCTGTTTTGTGTTTTTAAATTGAGTAAACCAATGATACACATTCCCAGGAGAACTGTCTCCCTTCTGAATTTAAAACACCCCAATACAGGCCCAAATACCCTATTTCTAATGTCATTTTTATCCATTTGAGAAAGAGACTGGGAGAAAGAAATGAGGTTTACTTTTGTTTTATGGGGTCTTGATTAAAGAAGGGTTTTTTTTGACCCCAATACTTCAAATTATCCTTCTGCTTGTCTCAGGTTTTTATACCAGAGTCAAAGGTAAGGGGTGACTAATTGGTTGAGTAAAGATGATGATATATATACATAAAGAAGAAAAACTTACTGTCAGCAGGGAAGAGGGATAAGAGAATCATCATGGTGTCATGGCCACAGGCATATTCTCAGGCAAGTCAGTTTTAGGAGAGTGTGCAGATGGAAGTTAAGGCTGTGGGAACTGATTTTCTAAAAATGTCAGGCGCATGTGCCCCTGGGGAAGTGTTTGTCCTCCCTAAGATGTTTGGGACCCATTCTAGCTTCCTGAGAATGGGCTGCCTACGGTATTGTGATGGGTAAAAGGAGCTGAATAATTCCAACTTAGTACACCATCAAAAGAGGGTTGTAGGACCAGAATATCTCTAATTTATAAATCAGTAACTTTTTGTCCCCACAAAATAACTTGACTTCTTATAAAATAATTTAGAAAACAATGTCTAGATCACAAAGTCTGTCATTATAACATGAAGAATGGGATACTAACTTTCTCATGGTCCTCTCAGAACATTCACAATCCTGCATCATAAACACTATGAATGAAAATGTAGCAAGAGGACAAAGTAAAATATAAATTTAGGACAAGAATAATGAGTCAGAATTATCATAGGCACCTCAAAAGATGTTCAATGCTTAAAAAAACCCTGGGATATCAATTTTCTGCAACGAAAGACTGTGGGTCTTATTCATATTTCTAATGATAGGGATGTTTAATAATTTTAAAAATTCTGGTCATCTTGGATGTTCAATAAAGGCGGTGTGATCACAAAAGAAAGTTCCCAAGCAGTTACATGGTATATTATTTAGGAAGATAAAGAAAATTTTACTGACTTAAAAAAAAAAAAAAAAAAAAAAAAAAAAAAAAAACCCTGGCCACCAGCTATTACTTCAAGTAGAGAAAAACATCAAATTAGCTTGTACTTATTTTTTAGTTCATCATTTCATTGAGTTCCTCAGTGGGAATAGAGTACACAGTGAAAAGCAATACTTTATAAAAGCAAGTCCACGATTCTTGAAAACAGATTTGTCACAGGTATATATGAGCTCAAGAGCCATAAGACAGTGTAAAATCACATTTACTGCTTAGAAATAGATGGTTTATGCCTGTCAAAATAGGTTTTTCCAAGGATTGGAGATCAAGATGGCAGAGTAGGGGGATGCTGAGCTCACCTTCAACCACAAACCCATCAAAAATGCACCTATATTTGGAATTCTCACTGAAAAGAAATTGGTGACTGGCAGAGAGACTCTTATGCAATCAAGGATGACAAAAAAGATCCAGACAGTGTACAGTAGGGAGGAGAAGTGATAATGTTGGGTTCCACACCCCTAGGAGGGGATTCAGAAGAGGAGGGGGTTACATGGGCTCAGAGAGCATCCCTGGGGAGTGGGGTTTGAGCCATATATTGGTTACTGCAGCATGGGGTGTGAAACTGAGAAGAATCCCCTTAGCTGGTCTGAAAACCAGTAGGATTTATAGGAGGGCTGTAAGAAACTGAGACGTTACTTCTGAAGATCACACATGCACTTGCTTACTCCCAGGAAACTACCAGCCAGTTTTTCACAACTGTCCCACATATGCCAGGTCACTCTAGTTCCTGAGCAGCTTCCCACTCAGAAGAAGGCTGCCCTTGCCAAGGAGTGTGAACACTTGAGGAGAAAAGAGGAGGCTTAGACTTAGCACTGTACCTGAACTGGGTCAGGGTGGACGCTACTGGCACTCATGAAAGTGAACAAAAGTGTTAGCCACTCAGTTGTGTCCAGCTCTTTGAGACTCCATGTGCTGTAGCCTGCCGGGCTCCTCTGTCCATGAGATTTTCCAGGCAAGAATACTGGAGTGGATTGCCACTTCCTTCTTTAGGGGATTTTCCCAACCCAGGGATCAAACCCGGGTTTCCTACATTGTAGGCAGAGTCTTTACCGTCTGAGTCACCAGGGAAGCCTTGGCAGCAGCAAATCCAGAGTGGTCTGGAACCCTGTTTGACATGTCAGAACCATCCCAGTGTACATTCCAGCCCACATTGAACCCCCATTCTGGCCCCTCTTGCTCCAGCACTGCTCCCCTCTGGGGTGACAGTGTCATTGCCAGGAGTGAGAAGAGCATATACTTAGAGGAAATAGAACCAGCTCAGGCCAGATCTCAGGGTTTTTGCTCCAGAACCTTGGGAACCAACCTTGTCCTGATAGGGTAGTGATGGCCCTGAGGATAGGAGAAGCCCCAGTTCACACCTGGCTCTGGCTCTATCCTCTCCATCTCCAGCCCCTCTTCTCACCAAGGTGATAGCTGCTAGTACACCTGGGGCAAGATGGAACCTTTGCTCATATCAGATCCAACCAGCTTGCCCGCCAAAGGCATTGGGCACATGCAGACTGCATAGAAACTCTCCTACAGAAGGACACCCCTTCAAGACTGGGACAGGAAACTGTTTCACCTAATTTCACAGAGACAGAGAAAGTAAAAATGAGAAATATGTTTCAAATGAAAGAACAAGTAAAAAAAATCCTGAAAAAAAACACCTAATGAAACAGAGATAAATAATTTACCATATAAAGAGTTCAAAGCATTAGTAGTAAGAATAGTAATTGAATTTAGGGAAGGAATAAACAAATACAATCAAAATTTAATAAGGAACTAGAGAATATAAAAACTATCAGCCAGAGCTGAAGAATACAATACCTGAAATAAAAAACACACTAGAAGGAGTTAACAGCAGAATAGGTGATACAGAAGAACACATGTGATTGAAAAGATAGGATAATGGAAATCACCCAATCAGAATAGTAAAAAGAAAAACAAAAAATGAGACCAGCTTAAGGGACATTTGGGACATCAGTATTCTAACATTTGCATTATAGGGGCCCCAGATGGAAAAGAGAGATAGAAAAGAGTAAAAACATGTATTTGATGAAACTATGGCTGAAAAATTCACAAAGTTGGAGGAAGAAGCAGATTTCCAGGTACAGGAAGAACAAAGAATCCCAAATAAGATAAAGCCAAGGAGACCCACATGAAGACATGTCATAATTAAAATGGCAAAATTAAAGATAAGGAAAGAATTCTATGGACAGCAAGAGAAAAACAAAGAGTCACATACAAGGTAACCCCCAAAGGGTATCAGATGATTTTTCTGCAGGAGACTTGCAGGCCAGAAGAGTAGCATGATGTATTTCAAGTGCTGAAAGGATAAGAAACCTATGACCTAGAATATCTTAACCCTCAATATTATTGAATTCAGAATTCAAGGACAGAAAAAGAGATTCTCAGACAGGCAAAAACTAAAATAATTTATCACCACTAAATAAGTCTTAAAAGAAGTAGTAAATGATCTTCTTTAAATGAAAAAGAATAGGATACAAGAAGAAGTAAGAATTTATAGGAGGAAAAAATTCCATTAGTAATGGCAAGCATTTAGTAAGTGGTGTGGATCAGCCACTTAAATAAGATGATGATTAAAAGTCTAAAATTGTAAAAATCAGTTATAATTGCAATAAACAGTTAAGGACTAAATTTGGAGATGAAAAATAATGACATCAAAAACAACAAGGAAACAAGTAACAAAGTGGCAAGAAGTGCATATCTATAATCACTTTAAATGTCAATTAGCTAAATGCTCTAATCAAAAGACATTGGGTAGAGGAGGAGCCAAGATGGCGGAGGAATAGGACGGGGAGACCACTTTCTCCCCTACAAATTCATCGAAAGAACAATTGAACGCTGAGCAAATTTCACAAAACAACTTCTGATCACTAGCAGAGGACATCAGACGCCCAGAAAAGCAACCCATTGTCTTCGAAGGGAGGTAGGACAAAATATAAAAGATAAAAAGAGAGACAAAAGAGCTAGGCACGGAGATCTGCCCCGGGAAGGGAGTCTTAATAGAGGAAGTTTCCAATCACCAGGAAACCCTCACACTGGCGGGTCTGGGGGAACTTTTTGAATCTCGGAGGGCAACCTAACTGGGAGGAAAAATTAAATAAGGCCCACAGATTACGTGCCTAAAAGCAACTCCCAGCAGAAAAGTACCCCAGACGCCCGCACCCACCACCAACAATTGGGGGCAGAACGGAGAGGAGCGGGTGGCATTGCTTAGGGTAAGGACCGGGACTGAAGGCCCTGAGAGCAATTGGAGGGAGCTCTTTTAAACTGTGGGATAGCAAGGGAGAAAATTAACCGTCCAAACACACTGCCGGCCATTCGCAAAACAAAGGGACTGAGAAACTCCAGAGAAGAGCCGGCCCATCCCCGCCGGAGGTAGGAGGCAGGGGGGAGGGGAAAGGGGCAAACTCTGCCCCAGACAAGGCACCCCCTCCCACACTGCAGACAGGTCTCCAGTTTCCATCTAAAGACTTCCTGAGATTCTGGATAGTCGACATTTGCCGCTGGGAGGGTCGAGGCTAGAGGCCCGCTCCTGAGAACAAACACAAGCCGCAGGCACCCGACCGGCACGCGCGGAAATTGAGGCTGGGGCCGCGGAGGAGAAAGCGCGCACCGCACCTGGGGAAAGTGCACCTGTCAAGTCCCTGGCTGCCTGAGCCACTCAGGCCAGGAAAGGCACAAAACGCAGGCGCAACCAAATCCGCGCTTGCGTACCCGAAAACTGGAACCGCACGCAACGCAGGGCCCACTCCATATAGAGCACCCGGGAGCCTGAGCAATGTAGACGGGGAAAGCACAGACGCCCCTATTCGGGGCAAACCCAGTGTGGCCGGAACACGGTGAGTGCTATCCACAGGCAGTGATATCTGCCTACAGTGCCCTGCCCTCTCCATAGCAGGACTGAACTGAACTAGCGAACCTAAATAAGAGATCACCTCCACCCACCTGTATCAGGGCGGAAATTAGACACTGAAGAGACGGCAAACAGAAGCCAAATAAAGGGATCTACTTCAGAAAGGACCGGTGCAACAGATTAAAATCCCTGAAGGTAACACCGACTACACCGGAAGGGGCCTATAGATATTGAGAAGTGCAAGCTTGAAAGAGGAGCTATCTGAAATTGAACAAAACCCACACTGACCGCAACAGCTCCAGAGAAATTCCTAGATATATATATATATTTCTTTTTTAATTAAAAAATTTTTTTTCTTTCCTTTTTTAAAATTTTTTCTCTTTTATTTTCTTTTAAAATTCCCTATTACTCCCCCATTACTCCTCAACTTTCATTTTCATATATTTTTATGATTTTTTTTAATCAGGGAAAAAAAATTTTTTTTTCTTTTTCTTGTTTTTCTCTCCTATTTCATTTTAAAGTCCTCTAATACTCCTCTATTATTCCTTAATTTTCATTTTCATTTCACTATAACCTTGCAAAAAAAAAAAGAGAGAAACCCTATTTTTAAACCGAACTTCATATATATTTCTAAATTTTTTGTGTTTTAGTTTTTAAATATTGTATTTCAAAGAGTCTAACCTCTATGCTGGATTTTTAATCTTTGTTTTTCAGTATGTGATATAAATTTTGGACATTTAAGAATCCAATATTCAGTTCCCATTTCTACTCAGGAGTGTGTTGATTACTCTCTCCCACTTTTGACTCTCTGTTTTGTACCTCAGAACACCTCTATTTCCTCCTTTCCCCTTCTCTTCCCAATCCAATTCTGTGAATCTCTGTGGGTGTCTCGGCTACAGAGAACACTTTGGGAACAGATAACTGCATGGATCTGTCTCTCTCCTCTCGAGTCCCCCCTTTTCTCCTCCTGCTCACCTCTATCTCCTTCCTTCCTCTCCTATTCTTTATGTAGCTCTGTGAACCTCTCTGGTTGTTCCTCATGGTGGAGAATCTTTTCACCATCAACCTAGAAGTTTTATTATCAGTGCTGTATAGTTGGAGAAGTCTTGAACTACTGGAAGAATAAAACTGAAATCCAGAGGCAGGAGACTTAAGCCCAAATCCTGAGAAAACCAGAAAACTCCTGACTACAAGGAACATTAAGTAATAAGAGACCATCCAAAAGCCTCCATACCTACACCAAAACCAACCACCACCCAAGAGCCAATAAGCTCCAGAACAAGACATACCACGCAAATTCTTTAGCAACGCAGGAACATAGACCTGAGTGTCAACATACAGGCTGCCCAAAGTCACACCTAACACATAGACCCATTGCAAAACTCATTACTGGACACTCCATTGCACTCCAGAGAGAAGAAATCCAATTCCACGCACCAGAACACTGACACAAGCATCCCTAACCAGGAAACCTTGACAAACCAATTGTCTAACCCCACCCACTGGGTGAAACCTCCACAATAAAAAGGAACCACAGACCACAAGAATACAGAAAGCCCACTCCAGACACAGCAATCTAAACAAGATGAAAAGGCAGAGAAATACCCAACAGGTAAAGGAACATGAAAAATGACCACCAAGTCAAACAAAAGAGGAGGAGATAGGGAATCTACCTGAAAAAGAATTTAGAATAGTGATAATAAAAATGATCCAAAATCTTGAAAACGAAATGGAGTTACAAATAAATAGCCTGGAGACAAAGATTGAGAAGATGCAAGAAATGTTTAGCAAGGACCTAGAAGAAATAAAAAAGAGTCAATTAAAAATGAATAATGCAATAAATGAGATCAAAAACACTCTGGAGGGAACCATGAGTAGAATAATGGAGACAGAAGATAGGATAAGTGAGGTAGAAGATAAAATGGTGGAAATAAATGAAGCAGAGAGGAAAAAAGAAAAAAGAATCAAAAGAAATGAGGACAACCTCAGGGACCTCTGGGAAAATGTGAAACACCCCAACATTCGAATCATAGGAGTCCCAGAAGAAGAAGACAAAAAGAAAGGTCATGAGAAGTTACTCGAGGAGATAATAGCTGAAAACTTCCCTAAAATGGGGAAGGAAATAGCCACCAAGTTCAAGAAACCCAGAGAGTCCCAAACAGGATAAACCCAAGGCGAAACACCCCAAGACACATATTAATCTAATTAACAAAGATCAAACACAAAGAACAGATATTAAAAGCAGCAAGGGAGAAACAACAAATAACACACAAAGGGATTCCCACAAGGATAACAGCTGATCTATCAATAGAAACCCTTCAGGCCAGAAGGGAATGGCAGGACATACTTAAGAGTAATGAAAGAGAATAACCTACAACCTAGATTACTGTACCCAGCAAGGATCTCATTCAGATATGAAGGAGAACTCAAAAGCTTTACAGACAAGCAAAAGCTGAGAGAATTCAGCACCACCAAACCAGCTCTTCAATAAATGCTAAAGGATATTCTTTAGACAGGAAACAGAAAGGTCATATAAACGTGAACTCCAAACAACAAAGTAAATGGCAGTGGGACCACACCTATCAATAATTACCTTAAATGTAAATGGGTTGAATGCCCCAACCAAAAGACAAAGGCTGGCTGAATGGATACAAAAGCAAGACCCCTATATATGCTGTCTACAAGAGACCCACCTCAAAACAAGGGACACATACAGACTAAAAGTGAAGGGCTGGAAAAAAATACTTCACACAAACGGAGACCAAAAGAAAGCAGGAGTCGCAATACTCATATCAGATAAAATAGACTTTCAAATAAAGGCTGTGAAAAGAGACAAAGAAGGACAATACATAATGATCAAAGGATCAATCCAAGAAGAAGATATAACAATTATAAATATATATGCACCCAACATAGGAGCACTGCAATATGTAAGGCAAATGCTAACAAGTATGAAAGAGGAAATTAATAGTAACACAATAATAGTGGGAGACTTTAACACACCACTCACAAGTATGGATAGATCAACTAAACAGAAAATGAACAAGGAAACACAAACTTTAACGGACACAATGGACCAGCTAGACCTAATTGACATCTATAGGACGTTTCACCCCAAAACAATCAACTTCACCTTTTTCTCAAGTGCACACGGAACCTTCTCCAGAATAGATCACATCCTGGGCCATAAATCTAGTCTTGGTAAATTCAAAAAGATTGAAATCATTCCAGTCATCTTTTCTGACCACAGTGCAGTAAGATTAGATCTCAATTACAGGAAAAAAATAATTAAAAATTCAAACATATGGAGGCTAAACAACACGCTTCTGAATAACCAACAAATCATAGAAGAAATTAAAAAAGAAATCAAAATATGCATAGAAATGAATGAAAATGAAAACACAACAACCCAAAACCTATGGGACACTGTAAAAGCAGTGCTAAGGGGAAGATTCATAGCATTACAGGCCTACCTCAAGAAACAAGAAAAAAGTCAAATAAATAACCTAACTCTACACCTAAAGCAACTAGAGAAGGAAGAAATGAAGAACCCCAGGGTTAGTAGAAGGAAAGAAACCTTAAAAATTAGGGCAGAAATAAATGCAAAAGAAACTAAAGAGACCATAGCAAAAATCAACAAAGCTAAAAGCTGGTTTTTTGAAAAAATAAACAAAATTGACAAACCATTAGCAAGACTCATTAAGAAACAAAGGGAGAAGAACCAAATTAACAAAATGAGAAACGAAAATGGAGAGATCACAACAGACAACACTGAAATACAAAGGATCATAAGAGACTACTACCAGCAGCTCTATGCCAATAAAATGGAAAACTTGGAAGAAATGGACAAGTTCTTAGAGAAGTATAACTTTCCAAAACTGAACCAGGAAAAAATAGAAGATCTTAACAAACCCATCACAAGCAAGGAAATCGAAACTGCAATCAGAAATCTTCCAGCAAACAAAAGCCCAGGACCAGATGGCTTCACAGCTGAATTCTACCAAAAATTTAGAGAAGAGCTAACACCTATCTTACTCAAACTCTTCCAGAAAATTGCAGAAGAAGGTAAACTTCCAAACTCATTCTATGAGGCCACCATCACCCTAATTCCAAAACCAGACAAAGATGCCACAAAAAAAGAAAACTATAGGCCAATATCACTGATGAACATAGATTAAAAAATCCTTAGCAAAATTCTAGCAAACAGAATCCAACAACATATTAAAAAAATCATACACCATGACCAAGTGGGCTTTATCCCAGGAATGCAAGGATTCTTTAATATCCGCAAATCAATCAGTGTAATACACCACATTAACGAACTGAAAGATAAAAACCATAGGATTATCTCAATAGATGCAGAAAAAGCCTTTGACAAAATTCAACACCCATTTATGATTAAAACTCCAGAAAGCAGGAATTGAAGGAACATACCTCAACATAATAAAAGCTATATATGACAAACCCACAGCAAGCATTACCTTCAATGGTGAAAAATTGAAAGCATTTCCCCTGAAATCAGGAACAAGACAAGGGTGCCCACTCTCACCACTACTATTCAACATAGTTTTGGAAGTGTTGGCCACAGCAATCAGGGCAGAAAAAGAAGTAAAAGGAATCCAGATAAGAAAAGAAGAAGTGAAACTCTCTCTGTTTGCAGATGACATGATCCTCTACATAGAAAACCCTAAAGACTCTACCAGAAAATTACTAGAGCTAATCAATGAATATAGTAAAGTTGCAGGATATAAACTTAACACACAGAAATCCCTTGCATTCCTATACAACAACAATGAGAAAACAGAAAGAGAAATTAAGAAAACAATACCATTCACCATTGCAACAAAAAGAATAAAATACTTAGGAGTATATCTACCTAAGGAAACAAAAGACATATACATAGAAAACTATAAATCACTGATGAAAGAAATCAAAGAGGACACAAACAGATGGAGAAATATACCGTGTTCATGGATTGGAAGAATCAATATTGTCAAAATGGCTATTCTACCCAAAGCAATCTATAGATTCAATGCAAACCCTATCAAGCTACCAACGGTATTTTTCACAGAAGTAGAACAAATAATTTCACAAAAACCTCGAATAGCCAAAATAATCTTGAGAAAGAAGAATGGAACTGGAGGAATCAACCTGCCTGACTTCAGACTCTACTACAAAGCCACAGTCATCAAGACAGTATGGTACTGGCACAAGTACAGAAATATAGATCAATAGAACAGAATAGAAAGCCCAGAGATAAATCCACGAACCTATGGTCACCTTATCTTCGACAAAGGAGGCAAGGATATACAATGGAAAAAAGACAACCTCTTTAACAAGTGGTGCTGGGAAAACTGGTCAACCACCTGTAAAAGAATGAAACTAGAACACTTTCTAACACCATACACAAAAATAAAATGGATTAAAGATCTAAACATAAGACCAGGAACTATAAAACTCCTAGAGGAGAACATAGGCAAAACACTCTCCGACATAAATCACAGCAGGATCCTCTATGACCCACATCCCAGAATTTTAGAAAGAAAAGCAAAAATAAACAAATGGGACCTAATGAAACTTAAAAGCTTTTGCACAACAAAGGAAACTATAAGCAAGGTGAAAAGACAGCGCTCAGATTGGGAGAAAATAATAGCAAACGAAGCAACAGACAAAGGATTAATCTCAAAAATATACAAGCAACTCCTCCAGCTCAAGTCCAGAAAAATAAATGACCCAATAAAAAAAGGGCCAAAGAACTCAACAGACATTTCTCTAAGGAAGACATACAGATGGCTAACAAACACATGAAAAGATGCTCAACATCACTCATTATCAGAGAAATGCAAATCAAAACCACAATGAGGTACCATTACATGCCAGTCAGGATGGCTGCTATCCAAAAGTCTACAAGCAATAAATGCTGGAGAGGATGTGGCGAAAAGGGAACTCTCTTACACTGTTGGTGGGAATGCAAATTAGTATAGCTGCTATGGAAAACAGTGTGGAGATTTCTTAAAAAACTGGAAATAAAACTGCCATATGACCCAGCAATCCCACTTCTGGGCATACACCCCGAGGAAACCAGATCTGAAAGAGACACGTGCACCCCAATGTTCACCGCAGCACTGTTTATAACAGCCAGGACATGGAAGCAACCTAGATGCCCATCAGCAGAGGAATGGATGAGGAAGCTGTGGTACATATACACCATGGAATATTACTCAGCCATTAAAAAGAATTCATTTGAATCAGTTCTAATGAGATGGATGAAACTGGAGCCCATTATACAGAGCGAAGTAAGCCAGAAAGATAAAGACCATTACAGTATACTAACACATATATATGGAATTTAGAAAGATGGCAATGATAACCCTACAAGCAAAACAGAAAAAGAGACTCAGATGTATAGAACAGACTTTTGGACTCTGTGGGAGAAGGCGAGGGTGGGATGTTTCAAGAGAAGAGCATCGAAACATGTATATTATCTATGGTGAAACAGATCACCAGCCCAGGTTGGATGCATGAGATGAGTGCTCGGGCCTGGTGCACTGGGAAGACCCAGAGGGATTGGGTGGAGAGGGAGGTGGGAGGGGGGATCGGGATGGGGAACACATGTAAATCCATGGCTGATTCATGTCAATGTATGGCAAAAACCACTACAATATTGTAAAGTAATTAGGCTCCATTTAATAAAAATAAATGAAAAACAAAACAAAACAAACAAAAGACATTGGGTCACTGATGGGATTACTAAACAAGACCCATGGGATCTGCAGCAAGCTAGAGGGGTGGCATGGGGAGGAAGGTGGGAGGGG
This sequence comes from Odocoileus virginianus, assembly GCF_023699985.2. Lineage (NCBI taxonomy): Eukaryota > Metazoa > Chordata > Mammalia > Artiodactyla > Cervidae > Odocoileus > Odocoileus virginianus. The sequence continues at coordinate 35,314,097 of NC_069696.1, read as the reverse complement.
ACATAGGTATACCTATGGCTGATTCATGTTAACATTTGGCAGAAACCAACACATTACTATAAAGCAAATATCATTCAATTAAAAATAAATTAAAAAACAAAAAAATAAGACCCATCTATAGATATATATGATGTTTATAAGGGATTCACTTTGGAGATAAAGACACATATATATAGAAAGCAAGGGGGTGGAAAAAGATATTTCATGCAAATGGAGATGACAAAAAATGTGGAGGTAGCAATAATCATATCAGACAAAGTAGGTTTTAAAACACATCTATAACAAAAGACAAAGAAATGCATTACAAAATTATAAAGGGATCAACTTGAGAAGAGGCTATAATGTTGGTTAACATAAATGTATATACCTAACATAGAAGCACTTATATATATTGTAAATATTTAACAGACTAAAGGGAGAAACTGACAATAATACAATTAATTGTAGGGGACTTTAACACCCCACTTTCATTATTGGAAAAATCATCCAGACCAAAAATAGTCAATCAATAAGGAAACAGTGATCTTTGAAAAGTCACATATTAGACTAATTGGACTTAATAGATACCTATAACATTCCACTGAAAACAGAAGAATACACATTCTTTTCAAGTGCACATGGAACACTCTCCAGGATAGATCACATCACCATAAAACAAATCATAAGAAATTTCAGAGGATAGAAATTATATCAAGCATTTGTTCTGACCATAATGATATTAAACTAAAAATTAATTACAGGAAGAAAAATGGACAAAACACGAATACACGTACACTAAAGGAGACACTACTGAAAAACCCAATGGGTAAAAGAAGAAATAAAAGAGGAAATCTGAAAATATCTTGAGACAAATGAAAATAAAAACACAACTTTCCCCAGTCTGTGAGACACAGTAAAGGCAGTTATAAAACAGTAGTTTATACTGATACAGGCCTACCTCAAGAAATAAGAAAAATCTCAAACAAACAACCTAACCTACCATATAAAGGAAGTAGAAAGTGAAGAACAAACAAAGCCCAAAATCAGAAGGAAGGAAATAATAAAGATCAGAGCAAAAATAAAATAGAAACAAGTGAACAAACAAAAACAATGGAAAAGATCAAATGAAACCAAGAGCTGTTTTTTTTTTTGAAAGGTTAAATGAATCTGATAAACTATTGGCCATCAAAAAACTATAGGTTCATCAAGAAAAAAAAAAAAAAAAGGACCCAAATAAACAAAATAAGAGATAAAAGAGGAAAAATTACAACTAATATCAAAGTCATACAAAAACTTTTAAAAGAATACTATGAACAGTTATATATCAACAAATAGGACAACCTAGAAGAAATGGATAAATTTCTAGAAACACACAATCTTCCAAGACTAAATCAGGACTAAACGGGTAATCTGAACAGAGCCATCACTAGTAATGAAATTGAATCAGTAATTAAAAAACTCCCAGGAAACAAAACTCAAGGACTGGACAGCTTTGCCAGAGAATTCTACCAAACATAAGGAAGAGTAATACTTATCCTTCTCAAATATTCCAAAAAATCAAAGAGGAGGAAATGCTCCTAACTTTATTCCATGAGGCCACCATTACCCTGATACCAAAACCAAAGATACTAGAAAAAAAGTTAAAATTACAGATCACTATCTCTGATGTATATAGATGCAAAAGTCATCAACAAAATATTAGTAAACAGAATTCAATGACATAGAAAATTGATCATATACCATGATCAAGAGGAATTAATTTCAGGGATGTAAGGATGGTTTAATATTCACAAATCAAGCAATATGATAGTCTACATTAACAAAAGGAAGGATTAAAACCACATGGTCATTTCAATAGACTCAGAAAAAACATTTGACAAATTTCAAATTTATGATAAAAAGTTCTCATCAAAGTTGTTATAGAGAGAATATATCTCAATACAATAAAGGCCATTGACAACAAACCCACAGTTAACATCATACTCAAGTCCTAACCTTAGTAACCAGACAAGAAAAAGTAATAAAAAGCATCCAAATTGGAAGAGAAGAAATAAAACTGTGGCTATTTGCTGATGACATGATATTACATACAGAAAGCCCTTAAGTCTCCACCAAAATATATTAGAACTAATAAAAAGTTCAGTAAATTTTCAGGATACCAGATTAATATAGAGAAATCTGTGGCTTTTCTGTACATTAATAACAAACTATCAGAAGAGAAGGCAAGAAAAAATTATTGTTTTAAATTTCATCAAAAAGAATAAAATGTTTAGGAGTAAATGAAGGTGAAAGACCTATATTCTGAAAGCTATAAGATACTGATGAAGGAAACTAAAAATGATGGAAAGAAAACTACCATATGACCCAGCAGTTCCACTCCTGGGTATATATATCCAAAGGGCAGTAGACTTGACTAATAGGAAAGTACAACTAGATCTTCCACATTCCCTGTCAGGAGGGTCTGTATGTGGTGGGTTGCCTTAAAGAATCTGAGAGACCCTGGAGAGAAGGACATGACAAATTCCCATCCTCAGTGAAAAACATTCAGGCTCATTTCCCTCAGGGTGGCCAAACTGACATTGTTTTATACTTCTTCAGGCTAAGTCTTCCTCACCAATTAGGCCATTCACTTAAAATCAGGTGTTGATAAAGAGAAGCATGTACTTTCAAAGGCTTGAGTTTTCTGTAAAAGGCTCAGCATAGAGATGAAAGATAGACAAAAGAGCAAATTTGGAGGGGCAGGGGTCTATATCATATTTTCCGCTAATAGCACAATGCTTGGCTTATAGTATGCACTCAATAATATCAGAAAGCATACATGGATGGTGGAGAAGGGAATGGCTAACCCACTCCAGTATTCTTGCCTGGAGAATTCCATGGACAGAAGAGCCTGGCGGGCTACAGTCTATGAGATCACAAAGACAGAGTAACTAAGTTTCATACTTGAATGTAAAAATGCATGAGTGTGAGTGCTAAGTTGATTCAGTCATGTCTGACTCTGCCACCCTACGGACTGTAGCCCACCAGGTTTCTCTGTCCATGAAATTCTCCAGGCAAGAATACTGGAGTGAGTTGTCCGTACCCTCATCCAGGGAATCTTCCAGATCCAGGGATCAAACTCGTGTCTTTCATGCCTCCTGCACTGGCAGGCGGGTTCTTTTCCACTAGCGCCACCTGGGAAGCCCAGAAGAATGCGTGAATGAATGCGTGAAACACTGAAAGAGTATATTTGTTTGAGTAGCTCTCAATGGAGAAGTTCCTTCTTTAGCGCTATTAAGATCATGATTTATTCAGATGTGGCAAATAGGCTGCTCGAGGGGCAGGTCTAGTCTGTGAACTTATTTTGATTAGCTGTAATTAATTGTAATTCTGTGTAATAGAATACACAGAAGAACTATACAAAAAAGATCTTCACGACCCAGATAATCACAATGGCATGATCACTAACCTAGAGCCAGTCATCCTGGAATGTGAACTTAAGTGGGCCTTAGGAAGCATCATTATGAACAAAGCTGGTGGAGGTGGTGGAATTCTAGTTGAGCTATTTCAAATCTTAAAAGATGATGCTGTGAAAGCGCTGCACTCAGTATGTCAGCAAATTTGGAAAACTCAGCAGTGGCCACAGGACTGGAAAACATCAGTTTTCATTCCAACCCCAAAGAAAGGCAATGCCAAAGAGTTCTCAAACTACTGCACAGTTGCATACACTAGCAAAGTAATGCTCAAAATTTTCCAAGCCAAGTTTCAAGGGTACATGAACCATGAACTTCCAGATGTTCAAGCTGGTTTTAGAAAAGGCAGAGGAACCAGAGATCAAATTGCCAACATCTGTTGGATTATCAAAAAAGCAAAAGAGTTCCAGAAAAACATCTATTTTTGCTTTATTGACTATGCCAAAACCTCTGACTGCATGGATCACAACAAACTGTGGAAAATTCTTAAAGACATGGGAATATCAGACCACCTGATCTACCTCTTGAGAAACCTGTATGGAGGTCAGGAAGCAACAGTTAGAACTGGACATGGAACAACAGACTGGTTCCAAATAGGAAAAGGAGTGTGTCAAGGCTGTATAGTGTCACCCTGCTTATTTAACTTCTATGCAGAGTACATCATGAGAAATGTTGGACTGGATGAAGCACAAGCTGGAATCAAGATTGCTGGGAGAAATATCAATAACCTTAGATATGCAGATGACATCACTCTTACAGCAGAAAGCCAAGAACTAAAGAGCATCTTGATGAAAGTGAAAGAGGAGAGTGAAAAAGTTGGCTTAAAGCTCAACATTCAGAAAACTAAGATCATGGCATCTGATCCCACCACTTCATGGCAAATAGATGGGGAAACAGTGGAAAAAGTGGCTGACTTTATTTTGCTCCAAAATCACTGCAGATGGTGACTGCAGCCATGAAATTAAAAGACACTTACTCCTTGGAAGAAAAGTTATGACCAACATAGATGGCGTATTAAAAAGCAGGGACATTACTTTGGCCACAAAGGTCCATCTAATTAAGGCTATGGTTTTTCCAGTAGTCATGTATGGATGTGAGAGTTGGACTATAAAGAAAGCTGAGAACTGAAGAACTGATGGTTTTGAAATGTAGTGTTGGAGAAGACTCTTGAGAGTCCCTTGGACAGCGAGGAGATCCAACCAGTCCATCCTAAAGGAAATCAGTCCTGAATATTCATTGGAAGGACTGATGCTAAAGCTGAAACTCCAATACTTTGGCTACCTGATGTGAAGAACTGACTCATTTGAAAAGACCCTGATGCTAGGAAAGATCGAAGGTGGGAGAAGGGGATGACAGAGGATGAGATGGTTGGATGGCATCACCGACTCAATGAACATGAGTTTTGAGTAAACTCTGGGAGTTGGAGATGGACAGGGAAGCCTGGTGTGCTGCAGTCCATGGAGTTGCAAAGAGTTGGACACGACTGAGTGGCTGAACTGAACTGAACTGAAAATGTTTAATAAGCCAACATCTAGAAGTCATATTTTAAATTAAAAAAATTATTTCTGGTCTCTCGAAATAGCAGAACTGGTATGGTGGGGACTGTATTATTAAACATGAAAAATTGAAATGACAAAAATGGCTGCTTCTCTCAATGATGGAAAATGTCTCGAGATGAAAAATAGAAAATATACTTTCTTTGAAAGAGGAAAGTATTTTCATGTGCTGGGTAGCTCAAATGGTCAAGAATCTGCCTGTAATGTGGGAGACCTGGCTTCGATCCCTGGGTTGGGAAGATCCCTTGGAGAAGGGCATGGCAACCCACTGCAGTATTCTTGCCTGGAGAATCCCATGGACAGACGAGCCTGGCAGATTACAGTCCATAGGGTTGCAAAAAGTTGGACACAATTGAGTGACTAACACTTTCACTTCTTTATGTAAGCTGCCCTGAATTGAAAGAATACATCCAACACTTAGCTTGATTATATACCAGATTGACCCTTTGGGTATTTATACTCAATGTTTTGGTATCCAGGAAGCAATTTCATTTCAGTCAAAGAAAGAATTGATGCTTAAACCGGGGGATAGGTGTTTGTAGTACCAAAAATGTCCATATAAAAGCCTGATGACAGTACACCTGAAATACTACCTAAAGAGGAAACTATCTCAGGTCCCACATCACCTTGAACAGACCCCCATTAAAGTATGTAACCAGCTTTTAAAACTCCTTAACTGTTTCTTTTAATAGATAACGGGCAGATTTTTCATAGTTTATCTTGTCATCATTGTATCCTCCACACTTAACACAGAGTAGGCTCTAAATGAAAGTTTATTGAACGGATGAATAACTATTGTATTGAGCTGGAAGCTGGAAAAGACTGTTTCTCAGTTTTATGAGTCTCCAACTCTATTTGGCTTAGTGTTCATTTCTCACTAAAAAATATGCCAGGTAGTAGGAAAATAATTTTTTTTCCTTGAAATAATTTTGATAGCAACCTCTTACAAACAGTCTTCCAGACAGCGGCAAATATGAATGCAAATATCCTCTGCTCCATGTAAACTTCTGCTTACCTCCTTGGAAAACAGCCCAAGAAAGAAGGGCACAGTGAGCTCACAGATGCCAGAGGGTGAGGGTGTTGGTTTCTGAGAAGGTCTTGGGCACATGGGCTGAAAAATCATGGGAACTGTGTATGAAGAGAAAGGGAAAAACAGACATGTGTTATCTTCTTCACATTCTCAGGAGCCTGGTGCTTGAGATACAGTACATCTTTCTCTTTCATTCTTCTTTGAAAAATAGCTCAGGTTTAAAAAAACAAAAAGACTGTACCCTGGAAGAGAGACTTGTGCCAAGGAATACAAAAGCAACTGCTCTCCTGGGGATGACTGAAGACCAAGCTGTTTCTTATAGATCCCTTTGGGAGCTTCCCTGGTTCAGATGGTAAAGAATCTGCCTTCAATGCAGAAGACCCAGGTATGATCCCTGGATCAGAAAGATCCTCTGGAGAAAGGAATGACTACTCACTGCAGTATTCTTGCCTTGAGAAGCCTGAAGGAGCTTGAAGGGGTATTGCCTTGGGGAGCCTGGAGAGGTATAGTCCATGGGGTCATAAAGAGTTGGACACGACTGAGTAACTAACACGTGCAATGAAAGCTAACAATATTCTCCCCAGAGAAATGCACAAGTACTCACATGAACAACATTTTGCCTGTATTTTCAAGGAATTCAAAGATTACCTCCCTTTGGGCACAAGTTAAGAAACTCTGTTTGAAACACTTTGAATGTCTCTTCATTTGAATGTCCTACATCATCCTGATGTTCCTACAGTCACTAAATTTTGATTCCAGGTCTTGGAAGGCCCTGCCTTGGTCTGCCCTCTTCATCCCTTTCCTTCCCACCTCCCCTCTTCACTAAGGCTCCCAAAAAACTTTCTCCTTGTGTGAAAAGAGTTTTCAACATAACATCAGTTCAGCATTCCCTGGGGAGATAACCAGAATAAATGACATGATTCAGCAACTCACTTCTATTTATTTAAAATCACTTGGAGAACATTTCCAAGGGGCCTGTACACTGTAAACACTTCAGATAGTTACCCTCCTTAAACAGGAACTGTGCATGTAAATACATGGTTCCCTGGGCTAGTGGTAAATTCACATTAACACACAGGAAGAATATGATGTGTTCATATTTCCCTGGGGGATTTCTAAGGCTCCCAACCAACAGGAAAGTCTCACTCCCATTGACGGGAAAGGGATATAAATAGACTGAGTTGCATTTCAATTCCTTCATGTGGATGACTAGATAACATGCCCAGGCTGAGGGGGAGAAAACAGCTCAGGTCAGGAATCAGGAATGTTCAAACAGGATGCCAGGTAGATATGTCCTGGGAAACTTGATATAAGAGACTAGGAAAGAGGCACTAGAGTGGACGTTCTCCAGTGAGCATCAAACTGTCAATGTTATCCCAATGCTATGTTTTCCAATGTTAACTTATATATTCGTTCATTTTAAGAAACTCACTCTGTATGCTCTTGTGTTCAGTGTTTTTCTACAATATTTATTTTCTCCATGGTCTGGAGTAGTAGGCCAATATGCTCTTATAAGCATTTATTCTTTGTCTTCCACCACTAGCATGTAAGCTTCCTTTGGGCAGAATCTTCTTTTGTGATAAGGTAGTTAACAATCCAAGCTCTTAGAGTGCCTTGGTTCATCATTATAAATATGATTATTCTATGTTAAATAGTATGAGTTGAAAAATATGGACATAACAGTTGGAAGAAGAATCCCCCTTAGTAACATGACACCAAAAAACCCCACTCCCCCCCCCCCCCAAAAAAAAACACTAAAAATTTTTAAAATACGAGTTACCATTTAAAGAATGCCAACTTGGAAACTTCTTTGAGGTCTAGTCTCTTAAGCCTTGAACTGAAGTTCTCTTGCAGGCAGGCAATCTCAACCTAGTGTTTTGAAAAGCAACAAAAATTCTCATAAAGGTTTTTCACTATTTCAAATGAAGGAGCTGCTTTTCAAAATCAAATCTCTCCTAGACATTAACTGCTGAAACAAAAAGACATAAATTCCATGATCAAGTTGTCAGAAAATAAATCAGCATTTTCCAGTTATAGGTGCCCTCACATATTTCACGTGCACACCCAGGACCTTAAACCGTTCATTCTGTTCTGTTTACAAACAAAAAGAAAATGTGACATGTGAATTCACCTTTAATAAAAAAGGGAGTGTAAACCTCTTCCCCTGGCTGTTCCATCCTATGAGGCTGACAGGATTTCAATTTTAACTGTACTCAGAGGAGGCCCCCTGGTATGGTGAAGAGCCTGAAATGAGAAGCCAGACTGCAGGCGAGGGCAACCCTGGCTCTGATGCTCCTTAGTGGTATCAGCTGGACAAGTTACTGACCCTCTTTGAACTTCAGTTTCCTTTATCTGTAAAACTGTATCACTAATAATACCTAATTCTTGGGGTTCCATGATAATTCTTGAGGAATAAAATGGTTGAAGATTTAAAACAGTAAACACTGCTACACAAATAAGTGTTAGCTATTACCATAAACTGAAGTGATCTATGCAACGCAAAAGGCAAAGAAGAAAAGGAAAGATACATCCATCTGAATGCAGAATTCCAAAGAATAGCAAGAAGAGGTAAGAAAACCTTCCTAACTAAACACTGCAAAGAAATAGAGGAAAACAACAGAATGGGAAGGACTAGAGATCTCTTCAAGAAAATCAGAGATACCAACGGAACATTTCATGCAAAGATGGGCTCAATAAAGCACAGAAATTTTATGAACCTAACAGAAGCAGAAGATATTAAGAAGAGGTGGCAAGAATACACAGAAGAAACATACAAAAAAGATCTTCATGACCCAGATTACCATGATGGTGTGATCACTCACCTAAAGCCAGACACCCTGGAATGTGAAGTCAAGTGGGTCTTAGGAAGCATCATTATGAACAAAGCTAGTGGAGGTGATGGAATTCCAGTTGAGCTATTTCTAATCCTAAAAGATGATGCTGTGAAAGTGCTGCACTGAATATGCCAGCAAATTTGGAGAACTCAGCAGTGGCCACAGGACTGGAAAATGTCAGTTTTCATTCTAATCCCAAAGAAAGGCAATGACAAAGGATGCTCCAACTACTGCACAATTGCACTCATCTTACATGCTAGCAAAGTAATGCTCAAAATTCTCCAAGCAAGGCTTCAACAGTACATGAACCAAGAACTTCCAGATATTGAAGCTAGATTTAGAAGAGGAAGAGGAACCAGAGATAAAATTACCAACATCTACTGGATCATAGAAAAAGCAAAAGAGTTCCAGAGAAACATCTATTTCTGCTTCTTTGATCATGCTAAAACCTTTGACTGTGTGGATCACAACAAACTGTGGAACATTCTTCAAGAACTGAGAATATCAGACCACCTTATCTGCCTCCTGAAAAACCTGTATGCAGGTCAACAAACAACAGTTAGAACCGGACATGGAACAACAGACTGGTTCAAAATTGGGAAAGGAGTATGTCAAAGTTGTATATTGTCACCCTGCTTATTTAACTTACATGCAGAGTATATCGTGCAAAATGCCCAGCTGGATGGAGCACAAGCTGGAATCAAGATAAATATCAATAACCTCAGATATGCAGATGACACCACCCTTATGGTAGAAAGCGAAGAAGAACTAAAGAGCCTCTTGATGAAAGTGAAAGAGGAGAGTGAAAAAGTTGGTTTAAAACTCAACATTCAAAAACCAAGATCATGGCATTGGCTTCCATCACTTCATGGCAAATACATAGGGAAACAATGGAAACAGTGACAGACTTTATTTTTGGGGGCTCTAAAATCATTGCAGATGGTTACTACAGCCATGAAATTAAAACATGCTTGCTCCTTGCCAGAAAAGCTATGACCAACCTAGACAGCATATTAAAAACCAGAGACATTATTTCACCAAGAAAAATCCTTATAGTCAAAGCTATGGTTTCTCCAGTAGTCATATATGGATGTGAGAGTCGGACCGTGAAGAAGGCTGAGCACAGAATTGATGCTTTTGAGCTGTGGCATTGGAGAAGACTCTTGAGAGTCCCTTGGACAGCAAAGAGATCAAACTGGTCAATCCTAAAGGAAATCAATCCTGAATATTCATTAGAAGGACTGATGCTGAAGTTGAAGTTCCAATATTTTGGCCACCTGATACAAAGAAGGGACTCATTGGAAAAGACCCTGATGCTGGGCAAGATTGAAAGCAGGAGGCGAAGGGGACGACAGAGGACAAGATGGTTGTATCGTGTCACCAACTCAATGGACATGAGTTTGAGCAAGCTCTGGGAGATGGTGAAGGACAGGGAAGCCTGGTGTGCTGCAGTCCATGGGGTTGCAAACAGTCAGACATGACTGAGCAACTGAACAACAACAATTACCATAACCAGTGGTTTCTGAGTTTTGAGTATCTGGGAATCACCTACTGTGCTTGTTGTGAAGCAGGTCCTCTGAGGTATCCTCTATAAATTTTCACTTGATGGAGCTGGAGGGGGCCCAGAAATCTATAAGTTTAAGGGCGGGACGCAGAGAGCTAACTGCCATGCTTTCCAGCTGAACCCAGCTCTCTTGTAACTGAATACATCCATTTGCAATTTAAGCTAAATCCAGGGAAGAAAAAATTGAAATGTATGCCTTCATCACTTGTTTCTGGTGTCTCAAATGATGCATTCTATGATATTTTCTCAGTGAGTTTTCACAGCCCAATACTAAACACGCACCCCCTTCTTCTTTCTCTAAAGTTACTGGTCCAAATCTTATAAGTGGTTTCCAGAGTCTTCTTGGATCACTCAACCAATAAATAACATCATCTGGTTTTTCGTGTTTTCCTCGAAACTAAGTCTCTCTGGCTCTTTATCATTCTGGTTGCTCTTCTATATTCCCTCTAGTACCAGGAACAAATCAGCAAATCATCACTACTTCATGTCTCTGAAGTACCAAAGGAAGTGATTCACAGGAACAAATGCGCCAGTGCAAATATTATTGTAGGTTATAGCAAGGTTCATCATTGTAGTTCAAGTTTAAAGCATGGCATCTTCACAGGGCTTTAAAGGGAACGGGAGAGAGGGAGCGTGAGAAAAGGGTGAGGGGGAGTGGTTAAGAGGAGTCCAAACTCATGACCAAGCTCAGAAGTAGTTATTATCACTATTGTCACCTTAGTAGGCACATGAACAATTGCACCAAAGAAAGGATGTGAAAATCAAGGACAAAGAACATCACTAATCCAATGTAGAAGGTGGCAAGTCCCAGAAGAAAGCCCTCATAGGAGGAGATCAACAAATATTTTAAAATTAGATTATCTCAATGCCAAATATCTTCTTTATAATTGATTGCTGAGCAATTCGTTTTAGTAATAATCTAGCTGTCATATAGAGATGTGTGTTTGCTAGACTGCTGGGGGTGGGTGGTGGTGGAGAGGTGCATTAATTCCCATGGGGCAGACTATTCACAGGTCCTTTCATTCCATTTAATCCAACCTAAAACAGTATTCCACGGTCCCACCCCTGCCCCCACCCTTTTTTTGTTTTACTTCAAATAAACGTGAACACTCCTTAGAGAAGGCTATAATGGAAAACAGCTCACTAATAGAAGACTTGGAGAGAATCCCTCTGGTTGTGGATTGACCTTGGCAGGTAAGGATTTGACAGTAAGGTCAAATCCATACGATTAGGTATGATGACTCTAGGTACGATGACTCTTAGGTATGATGACTCTAAGAAATTATTACGCTGATAACAGTATTTCTACCCCTGGCTCCCGGCCCCATCCACATACCCCTCTGGAGAGGCTGTACGGGGACTGGTCCGCTTAGTCACTGTGGGGCCCAAGATGTGGGTAAGGAGGTGAGCCTGCTCTCGGCTCTATCCAGAGACAGCCATCTCCTAGAGCGAAGGTACTTGGGGAAAACGCCCCAACTCCCCAAACTTCTCCTCCCGAACTGCCCCAGGAGCTCAAAGAAGCGCGGCACCGGGACGACGGAGCAGAGTGGTGTGGACAGTCTCGACAGGAGGGAGGTGTGGAGGAGAAAGGGCAGCAAGAGAGAGAAACTCTCCTCCAGCCAGACTTGCAACTTCTATCACCAGCACGTTTGAAGGTGAGGACGCAGAGCGGCCGGTTGGACTTGTGGCTGGTATTCTCGGCCATGCCCTTGCCCCAGAAATCGTTGGAGAAGATGCCCCAGCGCAGCGGGGCCCTGGGCCGCACGTCGGGGTTGTTGACGATCGCCCACACGTCGTCGTGCACGAACTCGCCCCTCAGGGAGCGGCCGCAGCACAGGCAGCTCGCCCCGGCCAGCAGCACCGCGGCTCCCGCCAGGCGAGTCCGCAGTCCCGCCGCTGGGAGGCCGCGCGGTCCCCGCCGCCGCCTCGGGCAGAGCGGGTCACCACCATCGCGCCGCCGCCGCTGTCCTGGTTTCTCCCGGGCGTCTAGCATTCTCCCCGGCCGGGGCCCGGACGGTGCGCGGGCATGGCCGGCCCAGCTGTCCCTCCCCGCCTCCTCGGGCCATCGCCACGTCCTCTGCCCCACTGCGTTCGTCCCGCTCGCCATTGCCTCCACCTCGAAATCCCGGGACCCGCGCCGCTTCCCTCCCACGCCCCGCACCCTCCGCCCGTGCCGGGCTGGCCTCGCGCTCAGCCTGCCGGCGCGGCGGTAAGAGACGGCGAGAGTCCGCGTGCAGGTGGAGAGGTCGCTGCGTGGGGCCGCCCGGAACGGCGGGAAGGGGGCACCGGGATCCTGTACGCTGTGCCCGCGATGCCCTCCGTCCCTCATCATTTCACCATTAAGGGTCTGCTGTGAGGACCTCACCGGCGGGCACCTCCAGGCCCCGGGCCAGGACGGGCTGAGCAGGTGCGCAGCCGGAACCCCCGCCCGCGCTCCGGGAGAGGCAAGTGGCGGCCGCCGCCGCCCGGGACGTCCCCGGCTTTTCAGCACCCCGGACTACAGCGGCGGCCCCCGGGCCACGCTCTCTCTCCCGCTCCGCGCTCCTGTCCCGTCTCCGCCTGCGCTGTCTGCTTCCCCGGCTTTCTGTCCCCACCGCCCCGCATCCCGCGGTTGCAGCCTCGGAGCGCAGGTGGAAACTGCAGGGAAATGGAGCTTCGAAGAGTCCTGAAAACCGAGAGTGGGTCTCCCTGAGGTGGGCTTCCTGCCCTCCCTGCCCCGGTTCGTTTACCGGCTGTTTTCCTTTACCGTCCGTTGCTCTGCTTGCCTTTAAATTCTCAGGTTCAATTTTTGGTTTGGGTTTGGGGTCTGTTGATTACTGAAATATTTTTCCTAATTTTATTTTCTAAAGAGATGATGCGGGAAAGGCAGAGCAAATTCATCTTCACTTGGTTTTGAATATTATTTTCTGGTCTTTGCATCTGAACTGTTCCTGCCCTCGTTATGCAAAGAACTGCTCAATTTCTCTCGCTAAACTGACCTGTCTGATTTTTGTATTTTGTATTTTAAACATCAATTATATATATATATAATTTGTTAGATATATATATATATCTAACAAATTAGATATCCCAGGGTTCTTATTACTCCATCTATCTTGAAGTTTGAAAATTTGTTAACTCTTTGATTTGAAATGTAACATTGGTAGATGTTAGTCACCTGGAATTTGACATCCAAATAAAAAACTGTAAAATGCTTTCTTCACCACTGATTTGGTTGTTTTCTACCCAAATTTATTCCAAACAAAGCATTTGAGGCAAATTGTTTGAGTAGTTGAACACTCACTAAATGGAGTGACACATTCACTTGGAATAAAAATATTCCGACAGGCAGCATTTTATCCATTTTTGGTAACTTAAAAATTAGTGAATGAGATTGAAAATTTGAAGCTGAACATTCCCAATTTTCATCAAATGATTTCACACTCTGGCAGCTTTCAGTTCAGTTCAGTTCAGTTGCTCACTCTTTTCGACCCCATGGACTGTAGAATGCCAGGATTCCCTGTTCATCACAATCGAGTCAGTGATGCAGTCCAACCATCTCATCCTCTGTCATCCCCTTCTCCTCCTGCCTTCAATCTTTCCCAGCATCAGGGTCTTTTCAAATGAGTCAGCTCTTCACATCAGGTGGCCAAAGTATTGTAGCTTCAGTTTCAGCATCAGTCCTTCCAATGAATACTCAAGACTGATTTCCTTTAGGATGGACTGGTTTGATCTCCTTGCTGTCCAAGGGACTCTCAAGAGTCTCCTCCAACACCATGGTTCAAAAGCATTAATTCTTCAGTTCTCAGCTTTCTTTATAGTCCAGCTCTCACATCCATACATGACTACTGGAAAAACCATAGCTTTGACCAGACGGACCTTTGTTGGCAAAGTAATGTCTCTGCTTTTTAAAATGCTGTTTAGGTTGGTCATAGCTTTCCTTCCAAGGAGCAAGTGTCTTTTAATTTCATGGCTACAGTCACCATCTTCAGTGATTTTGGAGCACCCAAAATAAAGTCTCTCACTGTTTCCATTGTTTCTCCATCTATTTGCCATGAAGTGATGGGACTGGATGCCGTGATCTTAGTTTTCTGAATGCTGCATTTTAAGCCAGCTTTTTTTTCACTCTCCTCTTTCACTTTCCTTAAGACACTCTTTAGTTCTTCTTCACTTTCGGCCATAAGGGTGGTGTCATCTGCATGTCTGAGGTTGTTGATATTTCTCCCAGCAATCTTGATTTCAGCTTGTGCCTCATCAAGCTCAGCATTTCACATGATGTACTCTGCATATAAGTTAAATAAGCAGGGTGACAACATATAGCCTTGACATACTCCTTTTCCTATTTGTAACCAGTCTGTTTTTCCATGTCTGGTTCTAACTGTTGCTTCTTGACCAGCATACAGATTTCTCATCTGACAGGTATGGTGCTCTGGTATTCCCACCTCTTGAAGAATTTTCCACAGTTTATTGTTATCCACACAGTCAAAAGTTTTGGTATAGTCAATTAGCAGAAGTAGATGTTTTTCTGGAACTCTCTTGCTTTTGTGATGATCCAACAGATGTTGGCAATTTGATCTCTGGTTCCTCTGGCTTTTCTAAATCCAGCTTGAACATCTGAAAGCTCACAATTCATGTACTGTTGAAGCCTGGCTTGGAGAATTTTGAGCGTTATTTTGCTAGCATGTGAGATGAGTACAACTGTGCAACAGTTTGAATGTTGTTTGGCATTGCCTTTCTTTGGGATTGGAATGAAAACTGACCTTTTCCAGTCCTGTGGCCATTGTTGAGTTTTCCAAATTTGCTGGCATATTGAGTGCAGCACTTTCACAGCATCATCTTTTAGGGTTTGAAATAGCTCAACTGGAATTCCATCACCTCCACTAGCTTTGTTCGTAGTGATGCTTCCTAAGGCCCCCTTGCCTTCACACTGCAGAATGTCTGGCTCTAGGTGAGTGATCACACCATCATTTGGAAGGAAAGTTCTGAAGATATCAGTTAGGTCCATTTGGTCTAATGTTTCATTAGATTTGGTCTAATGTTTCCTTCTTGATTCTCTGTTTTGATGATCTGTCTGTTGGTGTAAGTGGGGTGTTAAAGTGCCTAGTACTGTGTTACTGTCAATTTCCCCTCTTATGCCTGTTAGTGATTGCCTTATGTATTGTGGTGCTCCTATGTTGGGTGCATAAGTATTTACAATTTTTATGTCTTCTTATTGAATTGATTCTCTTGATCATTATGTAGTGTCCTTCTTCGTCTCATAATAGTCTTTATATTAAAGTCTATTTTGTCTGAAACAAGGATTGCCACTCCGGCTTTCTTTTGGTTTCCATTCGCATGGAGTGTCTTTTTGCTTCCTTTTACTTTCAGTCTGTATGTTTCTGTAGGTCTGAAGTGGGTCTCTTATAGGCAGGATATATATGAATCTTGTTTTTGTATGCATTCAGTCAGTCTGTATCTTTTGGTGCATTTAATCTGCCTATATTTAAGGTAATTATTGATATACATGTTCTAATATTGACATTTTCTTAATTGCTTTGGGTTTATTTTTATAGGTATTTTCTTTCTCTTGTGTTTGTTTACGGGCTATGTAAGTCCCTTTAGTATTTGCTATAAGGCTGGTTTGGTTGTGCTAAGTTCTTTAACTTTTGCTTGTCTGTGGAGCTTTTTATTTCTCCATCAATTTTGAATGGGCTTCCCTTGTAACTCAGTTGGTAGAGAATCTGTCTGCAATGCAGGAGACCTGGGTTTGATTCCTGGGTTGGGAAGATCCCCTGAAGAAGGAACTGGCAACTCACTCCAATATTCTTGCCTAGAAAATCCCTGTGGACAGAGGAGGCTGGCAGGCTACAGTCCATGGGGTTGCAAGAGTCGGACATGACTTAGTGACTAAACGACCACCACCATCAATTTTGAATGAGATCTTTGCTGGGTAAAATAATCTTGGTTGCATTTTTTTTTCTTTTAGTACTTTAAATATATCCTTTAATGACATATGTGTGTATGGATGTGTGTGTGTATGTTCCATTATTTCTGTAATTACCAGCTTGATCTGCTGGGAATGAAAAGATATCCTTTCACTCCCTTCTGGCTTGCAGTTTCTGCTGAAAGACCCAGTCTTAATCATATGGGTTTTCCCTTGTATGTTACTGGTTGCTTTTCCCATGCTTTTTTAAAATAAACTTTCTTTGTGTTTAATCTCTGTTAGCTTTCCTAATATGTCTCGATGTGTTTCTCCTTGGACTTCTGTAAGGAACTCTGTTCTTCTTGGACTTGATCGACTATTTCTTTCTCCATGTTGTGGGAGTTTCAACTATAATTTCTTCAAGAATTTTCACAATGCCATTCTTTTTTCTTCTTCCTCTGAGTTTACTATAACTTGAATGTTGGTGCATTTAATATCAGCCCCAAAGTATATGAGGCTATCCTCAGTTCTTTTTATTCTTTTCCCTTTATTCTGTTCTTCAGCAGTTATTGCCACTATTCTATCTTCCAGCTCACTTGTCCGGTCTGCCTCAAATTTTCTGCTATTGATTCCTTCTAGAGTATTTTTAATTTGAGTAGTCATGTTGTTCATCTCTGCTTGCTTATTCTTTATTTCTTCTATGTCCTTGGTGTTTTATTGACTGTGTCAATTATTTCTTGCATTTTCTTCATTCTATTTTCAAGTCTTTGGAACATCTTTAGTATCATTATTCTGAATTCTCTTTCAAATAGATTGCTTATATAGTTTTCATTTATTTATTTGGTCTTGTGAATTTCTAACTGTTTCATTTGTGATGGTGAGGGTGGGATGATATGGGAGAATGGCATTGAAAAATGTGAATTATCATATGTGAAATGAATCGCCAGTCCAGGTTCAATGCATGATACAGGGTGTTCGGGGTTGGTGCACTGGGATGACCCAGAAAGATGGCATGAGGAGGGAAGTGGGCAGGGGGTTCAGGATGGGGAACACATGTACACCCATGGTGGATTCAAGTCAATGTATTGCAAAACCAATACAATATTGTAAAGCAAAATAAATAAATAAAGTGAGGGGGAAAAAATAAGGGCCTTAGGATTTATGTAATGGCAAAAGAATATTGATTTTAACTTAGAATCACCAACTGTATTAGCACCTAATAAGAGAGTTAGCCTATTGTTTGAAGGTTTGAAGCCAGGCCTTGACTTCTCTCTGGCTATGAGTCCTCAAAGGCTGTTTGCCTACTTTTAATATCTATTGATTAGTACTAATTTTGTTAGCTAGATCTTCTGAATAAAGTGATATTCCACTGAACTCACAAATGATAAACAAGTGAAATAGCTTTGTTGCTGATATGGTAAAAGTTGTAGTGGTCTGCATGGAACATCAAACCAGCTGCAACATCCCTGTAAGTCAAATTTTAATTTGTGCATAGCAAGACCTTGTTGCTGTTTGTTGTTTAGTCATTAAGTCGTCTGACTCTTAGTGACCCCCATAGAGTGCAGCATGCTAGGCTTCTCTCTCTTTCACTATCTCCCAGAGTTTGCTCAAATTCATATCCATTGAGTCAGTGATGCCATCCAACCATCTCATCCTCTGTCACCCCTTTCTCCTCCTGCCCTCCATCTTTCCCAGCATCAGGGTCTTTTCGAATGAAAAGGTGACCAAAGTATTGGAGCTTCAGGTGGCCAAAGTATTGGAGCTTCAGCTTCAGCATCAGTCCTTTCAGTGAATATTCAGGATTGATTTCCTTTAAGATTGACTAGTTGGATCGCCTTGCACTCCAAGGGACTCTAACAAGTCTTCTCCAGCATCACAATTTGAAAGCACCAGTTCTTCAGTGCTCAGCCTTCTTTATGATCCAGTTTTCACATCCATACATGACTACCAGGAAAACCATAGCTTTGACTCTATGGAACTTTGTCAGTAGATTGATGTCTCTGGCTTTTAATATGATTCTAGGTTTGTCACAGCTTTCCTTCCAAGGTTCAAGACCTTAACTCTCTTCAATTCTATAAATCTTGAGAATGGTGAGGGCACTGTAGCTGGGCCTCTTGCAGTGAACAGTTAGCAAAGTTTTGGATGCAAAGGCAGCTGCAGAAAAAGGTTTGAAACTAACAGAGGTTGGTTCGTGAGATTCAAGGAAAGAAGCTATCACCATAACATAAAAGTGCAAGATGAAGCAGCAAGTGCTGATGTAAAAGCTGCAGCAAATTATTCAGAAGACCTAGCTAGCAAAGTTTATTTGTTTATTTATTTGGCTGTGCTGGGTCTTAGTGATTCATGTGGGATTTAGTTCCCTGACCAGGGATTGAACCCAAGCCCCCTGCATTGGTAGTATGGACCACCAGGGAAGTCCCTAATACATTCTTATTTGATCTGTAAAGGCAGAAAAATGTTAGGTTGACTGAAAAACATGTCTAACTTGAGTTGTAAAAACAGTCATGGCCCCTCAAGCAATTTCCTCACTCGAGACAGTTTATAAACTCAGAACTCTTTGAATGAGGGGAGAGGCAGGATCTTCTTGAAGAAGGGTCTTGGTACACTGCCAAAATGTATACTATTGGTCTTTCTCCCAGCCCTTCCCAAAAGGACCTACAGGGTAAATGTACAGTGGGGAAAAGGAAATAATGAGAGCTTTAGAGGACTTCTAGACACTAATTTTGTTTTTTTTTTTCCATTTATTTTTATTAGTTGGAGGCTAATTACTTTACATCATTACAGTAGTTTTTGTCATACATTGAAATGAATTAGCCATGGATTTACATGTATTCCCCATCCCAGTCCCCCCTCCCACCTCCCTCTCCACCCGATCCCTCTGGGTCTTCCCAGTGCACCAGGCCCGAGCACTTGTCTCATGCACCCAACCTGGGCTGGTGATCTGTTTAACCCTAGATAATATACATGTTTCAATGCTGTTCTCTTGAAACATCCCACCCTCGCCTTCTCCCAGAGTCCACAAGTCTGTTCTATACATCTGAGTCTCTTTTTCTGTTTTGCATATAGGGTTCTCGTTACCATCTTTCTAAAGTCCATATATATGTGTTAGTATACTGTAATGGTCTTTATCTTTCTGGCTTACTTCACTCTGTATAATGGGCTCCAGTTTCATCCATCTCATTAGAACTGATTCAAATGAATTCTTTTTAATGGCTGAGTAATATTCCATGGTGTATATGTACCACAGCTTCCTCATCCATTCGTCTGCTGATGGGCATCTGGGTTGCTTCCATGTCCTGGCTATTATAAACAGTGCTGCGATGAACATTGGGGTGCACGTAGACATTAATTTTGAAATGACAGTACTTTCAGGAACCAGCCCCACTCCCCGCCAAATATCACTGTGGTTTATCTGTTGCATGGACTATGTAGTTCATGTGATCAATGAAATTTTAGCTTATGTCTTTCTTACAGTGGGACTGGTGGGTCCTCAAAACTGTCCTGTAGTTATTTCCCAGGTCAAGAATGCATAGTGTAATAGATACACTCAGCAGCTTGCCGAATCCTCACATTGGTTGCATGATCTGTGGAGTGAGAACTATTATGATGGGAAAGGCCAATTGGAAGCCATTAGCCCCAGGAGAAGAGTAAACCAAAAGCAATACTGCATTCTTTTTTTTTGTTTGTTTGTTTGTTTTTCCATTTATTTTTATTAGTTGGAGGCTAATTACTTTACAACATTGCAGTGGTTTTTGTCATACATTGAAATGAATTAGCCATGGATTTACATGTATTCCCCATCCCGGTCCCCCCTCCCACCTCCCTCTCCACCCCATCCCTCTGGGTCTTCCCAGTGCACCAGGCCCGAGCACTTGTCTCATGCATCCAACCTGGGCTGGTGTACCCAGCAAGGATCTCATTCAGATACGAAGGAGAACTCAAAAGCTTTACAGACAAGCAAAAGCTGAGAGAATTCAGCACCACCAAACCAGCTCTTCAACAAATACTAAAGGATCTTCTCTAGACAGGAAACACAGAAAGGTGGTATAAACGTGAACCCCAAACAACAAAATAAATGGCAACGGGACCATACCTATCAATAATTACCTTAAATGTAAATGGGTTGAATGCCCCAACCAAAAGACAAAGGCTGGCTGAATGGATACAAAAGCAAGACCCCTATATATGCTGTCTACAAGAGATCCACCTCAAAACAAGGGACACTTACAGACTAAAAGTGAAGGGCTGGAAAAAAATATTCCACGCAAACGGAGACCAAAAGAAAGCAGGAGTCGCAACACTTGTATCAGATAAAATAGACTTTCAAATTAAGGCTGTGAAGAGAGACAAAGATGGACACTACCTAATGATCAAAGGATCAATCCAAGAAGAAGATATAACAATTATAAATTTATATGCACCCAACATAGGAGCATCGCAATATGTAAGGCAAACACTAACGAGTATGAAAGAGGAAATTAATAGTAACACAATAATAGTAGGAGACTTTAATACCCCACTCACAACTATGGGTAGATCAACTAAACAGAAAATGAACAAGGAAATACAAACTTTAACGGACACAATGGACCAGCTAGACCTTATTGACATCTATAGGACGTTTCACCCCAAAACAATCAACTTCACCTTTTTCTCAAGTGCACACGGAATCTTCTCCAGAATAGATCACATCCTGGGCCATAAATCTAGTCTTGGTAAATTCAAAAAAATTGAAATCATTCCAGTCATCTTTTCTGACCACAGTGCAGTAAGATTAGATCTCAATTACAGGAAAAAAATTATTAAAAATTCAAACATATGGAGGCTAAACAACACGCTTCTGAATAACCAACAAATCATAGAAGAAATCAAATCTTCATTCAGTTCACTTATTTGGCCTGTCCAGAAGGCAAATGGATTTTGAAGAATGACAGTGGATAGTCATAAGCTTAACTAGGTAACTCCAACTGCAGTTGCTGTACCAGATGTGGTTTTATTGCTAATTAACACATCCCTGGAACCTGGTGTGCAGCTATTGATCTAGCAAGTGCCTTTTTCTCCATGCCTGTCAATAAGAGCCACCAGAAACAGTTTGCTTTCACTTTTAACCTCAAGGGTATATCAACTCTTCAGCCCTATGTCATCGTTTAGTTTGTAAGCATCTTGATTACCTTTCTCTTCCACTGGATATCACACTGGTCCTTTAAATTGGTGACATTATGCCAGTTGGACTTAGTGAGCGAGAAGCAACTGTAAACTTATTTTAGACATTTGCATCTCAGAAAGTGAGAAATAAATCTGACAAAAAATTCAGAAATATTCTACCTCAGTGAAATTTCTAGGATACCAGTGGTTTGGGCATGTTGAGATAACTCTTCTCAGGTGAAGAATAAGTTATTGCATTTGGCTTTTCCTGCAAGTAAGAAAAAATATAGTGCCTACTAGGTTTCTGGATTTTTGCAGTAACATATTCCTCATTTGGAGTGTGTTACTATGGCCCATTTACAGAGTGACCCACAAAGCAGCTAATTTTGAGTGGAGCCAGAATATGAAGAGAGGACTGTGCCACAGGTCCAGGATGCTGTGCGAGCTGCTTTGTCACTTGGGCTATGTGACTCAGCAGATGCAGTGGTCCTTGAAGTGTTGGTAGATAGGGACACTGGGGCTTTTGGCAGGTCCTTAAAGGAGAATCACGGGTTTCCCCAGTGACTCAGTGGTAAAGAATCCGCCTGTCAATAGAGGAGATGCCAGTTTGGTCCCTGGGTCAAGAAGATCCCCTGAAGAAGGAAATGGCAATCCACTCCAGCATTCTTGCCTGGGAAATTCCCTGAACAGAGGATCCTGGAAGGCTAAAAGTCCATGGGGTCACAAAACAGTCAGACACAACTTAGCGACTAAACAATAACAACAAAGATAGGAGAATCATAGTGCAGGTCCTTAGCATTTTGGACCAACACCCTTTCATCCTCTGTAGATAACTGGTCTTCTTTTGAGAAACAGCTCTTGGTCTGTTATTGAGCCTTAGCAGAGATTGAATGCTTAACCATGGGCCCCCAAGTTATTATGGTGACTTGAGCTGCCCATGATGAACTGGGTATAACATTAGGTGTACACAGCAGCAATCCATCATCGAATCTCAGTGGTATGTATCTGATCAAGCCCAAGTAGGCCCTGAAGGCCTAAGTATGTTACATGAAGAAGCATCCCAAATGTTCTTGATCCCCACTCCTGCTCTACTGTTTTTTCTCTCTCTACCTGCTCTCATGACCACAAGGGGAATTCTCTATGATTAGTTAACAGAAGAAGAAAAGACTAGGACATGGTTTATAGATTTTGCATGATATGCAAGCAGCACCTAAAAGTGGATGGCTGTAATACTATAACCCCTTTCTGGGACATCCCTGAAGGACAGTGATGAAGAAAAGTCCTCCTTCTCAGTGGAACTTTAGGCAGTTCATATGGTTGTTCACGTTGCTTGAAAGGAGAAATGACAAGACATGCAAATGTTCACTGATTCATGGCCTATGACCAGTGGCTTGACAGGATGGTCAGGAACTTAGAAAGAGTATGATTGGGAAAACCTCTCTGAATGAGTTGAAAAATGTGAAGATTTCTGTGTCTCATGTGAATGCTCACCAAAATGTGACTCAGAAGAGAAGGATTTTAATAATTCACTTGATAGAATGACCTGTTCTGTGTAGTTCAATCAGCCTCTTTCCTCAGCCAATCCTGTCATCACCCAATGGACTTATGAACAAGTGGCCATGGTGAAAGGGATGGATGGTATGCATTGGCTCAGCAACATAGAATTCCATCTACCAAGGTCGACCTGGCTACAGTCCCTGCTGAGTATACAATCAACAGCAGAGATCAACACTGTGTCCCTGACATGCACCATTCCTCAGAGTGATCAGCCAGCTACCCAGTGGTGGATTCATTACATTGGGCTGCTGCTTTTGTGAAAGGGCAGTATTTGTTCTTACTAAAATAGACAGTCTTGATACAGATTTGCCTTCCTTGCACACAATGCATTTAAATCGGTACAGAGAATAAAACGGATTTCCCTCTGCAATATGGATGGAAATCACACAATTTGTTTAGAGCATGCATAGAAGAAACAGACAGAGAAATGGAGAATTCACTCTTTATGCCTGACTCTTGAACACAGACATTTGTCTTAGTTTTCCCTCAGACCAAAACTTATACCACCCACCATAAGCTGTCCTGGTCTTCAGGCCTTCAGATTCAGATTGGACCTACACCACTGGTTTCCTTGGTCTCCAGCTTACAGGGAAGAGATCATGGAACTGCTCAGCTTCCATAATTATGTGGGCTAATTACTAATAATTAATCTCTTTCTTATATTCTCTGTGTATGCATAAAATTATCTATCTATTGATCTATCTATCTACCTATCCATCTATCTATCTCCTATTGGTTCTGTTTCTCTGGGAAACCCTGAGTAATACAACTTCACAAGAAGAATTGTCACTGACTTTTAAGAGGCAAAATTATACTTTTCTTTTAGATACAGGTGCTTAAAATTTGACAATGAATTCTTCTACTATGTTATCCCTATCCCTCAAAGTCAACAAATGACCCACTTGGTAGACATCTACAGCAACCATTCACATGATACTTCTGTCAAAATTTACAAACCATTCACATTCATTTTGCATGATGCTTCTGGTCACCCAACCAATAATTGGTACCCTTGGTCCTTTGACACAGAAACATGGCTTTTATCTTCTGTAATGCCACACTAGCCAAATTAATAAGGAGAGATTCATTTTATTTTATTTTTTTTCCATTTATTTTTATTAGTTGGAGGCTAATTACTTTACAACATTGCAGTGGTTTTTGTCATACATTGAAATGAATTAGCCATGGATTTACATGTATTCCCCATCCTGGTCCCCCCTCCCACCTCCCTCTCCACCCGATCCCTCTGGGTCTTCCCAGTGCACCAGGCCCGAGCACTTGTCTCATGAATCCAACCTGGGCTGGTGGAGATTCATTTTATAATTGAATTGTCAGATTAAGTGGTCTTTAAAATCTCTGAGAGCTCCCTTATTCATAATCAGATTTGGCTAAACTGGACACAGACGTACCAATGACTTATGCCTAAATCAGACACAAATTGAAGAACTATGTGAAGCTTCAAATTTCTTATGGGAGAAAGATCCTGCTGATATTGTTAGGACTATTGGAGCTGAGTCCTACCCAATCTTGCAAAATACCCTTTGATACCAGAATAAAAGGAAGGAATAAGGTCTATGATAGGAAAGATAGTAGAAGACTATTTTACTTTGCACCAGTCTTTGTGATGTTCTTTACTACCTGTTGAAAATAAGCAGAAAAGGAGGTACGGATTTGTTCAAGACACCAAGCTATCAGTAGAATAACTATAATTGTTTCCTGGTAAAGCTGATAATTTTAAATTTTAAAATATTCCTCCAAATTTAAAATTTAAATAACAATCTGCAAATTTAACCTACATTTAGAAACAGTCATGGGTAGAGAATTAGGCATTGTGGAGGTGGGAATATTTTTGTTGTCACTGGTTTTGGTTGAGAAATACCCCATGGAGGTGTATTGTCAAGTCTTTTAATTTGTAATTAAAATTCTCAGGAAAAAATATGAAAGATTTTTGAAGTGGAAAAAAATTACTGGGTGTCCTTTCAATCAAATGATGGGCATTGTCTAGGTATCCTGGTTGAAATAATCTGATTCTGTAGGATTTTATACCTTTCATCATTTTCAGCTATTTTAAAACTATAATTTGCAGTAAAATAATAGTAATGCAAATTATTTTAATTCATAGAGAGGCAAATGAATTTTGTCAGAGATGTAAATGATTATTACTCTTTGGATAGTGACCAGTTTTTATATTTGTATTACATATGTTGTGAATATATAAATGAATTATATATATTTGTAACTTTTGGTCAATCAATAGATCTTTAGAAGAATATTTTGGAGATATTAGTGACCATGATGGGAAAACATTGTTTCTATTGTTAAACACATAGATTTTTGTTTCTTCAGATTCTTTAGGCCCTTCATCTAGTCAGAATATATAACTTCCCTTGTTGACTCAAAAGAAAGTGAAATACCTAATGTGTCACCTATATATTTTGTTCAATGGTTGGCAATTCTTTCAAGATTTCTTATCTAAACATGACAATAGTCCCGTGTTGCTGAGTTAATATACTAAAAGGATTATAATTTTAAAACTATGAATGTTTTTTACTTTTCTACTTAAATATTTAGAGGCCAACGATTTATTTAAATACACAGAAAAAATATTGGTTGTATAGAAGTATTTCATTAACATCAGAAAACATTGTCTTTTGGAACACTTAAATATATAAAGCAAATACTATCAGAACTGAAGAGAGAAATAGATAACAATGCAATAATAGTAGGAAACTTCAATACTTCACTTTTAGCAACAGATAAATCCTTCAGAGAACAAAATATTGAGCTTAAATTACACATTAGCCCGTATGAACCTAAAACACATTTTGAAAACATTCCATCCAACAGCAGCAAAATACACATTCTTTTCAAGCACATGTGGAAAATTGTCCAGGATAGGTCATATGCTAGGCCACAAAACATTAAAGAGAAATAAAGAGCTCAAATAAACAACCTAACTATACACCATACGAAAGTAGAAAAGAAGGAAAAACTAAGCCCAAAGTTAGCTGAAGGAAGGAAGCAGAAAAGGTCAGAGAGGAAATAAATAAAATATAGACTAAAAGGACAATAGGAAAAAGTCAATGAAACAAAATTTTTTTTTTAAAGATAAGCAGAGACAAATCTTTAGTAGACTTACCAGAGGAAAAATGGAATTCAAATAAATAAAATACAAACGAAGGAAAAGACATTGCAACTGACACCACACAATCACAAGAGATTTTAAGAGACCACTATGAGAAATTATGTCAAAAAATTTGACAACCTAGAGGACGTGGATAAAATTTCTAGAAATGTATAACCTACCAAGACTGTGCCATGAATAAATAGAATGTGTGAACAGACTAATTACTTGTTTTCAAACCATGAGCATGGAAATATATAAGGAGATAGAGCCAAAATAAAAAACATACCAACAAATGAAAGCCCAGGACAAGATGACTTCTTTGATGACTTCTACTAAACATTTAAAGAAAAAGTAATAACAATTCTTCTCAAACTCTTCCAAAAATTAGAATAGGAGGGAAACACTTTCTAATTAATTTTACAAGACTAGCATAACCCTGATACAAAAACCAGATAAGGACAGTACAACAAAAAAAAGTTAGAGACCAATATTCCTGATGAACATAGATTCAAAAATCTTCAACAAAACAGTAACAAACTGAATTCTACAATATATTGAAAGGAGCATATACCATTCTCAAGTGAAATTTATTCCAAGAATGTGAAAATAGTTCATCATACTCAAGCTAATCAATGTAGTACCCCATGCTAATAAAGGATTAAAAATCACATGATCATTTAAGTAGATGCAGGAAACACATTTGACAAAATTCAATATCCTCTCATGATAAAAATCTTAACAAACTGAGCATAGAGGAAATGTATTAATACCTCAATATAATAAGGACATATATCATAAGCCCACAGGTAGCATCATGCTCAATGGTGAAAAACTGAAGTCTTTTCCTCTAAGATCATGATCAAGACAGGGGTGTTCAGTCTTACCACTTTTAATCAGCACAGTACTGGAAGTCCTAACCAGAGCAATGAGGCAAGAAAAGGAAATAAGGGGCATCCAAATCAGAAAGGAAAGTTTCTATTTTCAGATGACATTATATTATATATAGGAAACCCTAAAGACTCCACCAAAACTGTTAGAACTAATGAATGAATTCAGCGAAGTTGCAGTATACAAAATTCATATACAAAAGTCAGTTGTATTTCAATATGCCAACAATGAGCTATCATAAAGAGAAATTAAGAAAGCAATTGTATTTACAATTGAGTCTACAAGGATAAAACAGTAATAAATTTAACTAAGAAGATAAAAAATCTGTACACTGAAAACCATGACATTGGTGAAAGAAGCTGAAGAATGCACAAATAAATGGAAATATATTTCCATGCTCATGGTTTGAAAAAATATTGTCAGAATGTCTATGCTACCCGAAGTAATTTACGGAATCAATGCAATCCCTGTCAAAATTCCAGTGGCATTTTCCACAGAAATCTAACAAATAGCCTTAAAATTTTTATGGAACCACAAAAGAGCTTGAGTGGCCAAAACAATCTTGAGAAAGAACAAAGCTAGAGGAATAATGCATCCTAATTTCAAACTGTATGTAAAAGCTATAGTAATATAAACAGCATGGTCTTGACATAAACACACACACACACACACACACACACACACATCGATCAATAGAAAAGAACAGAGAACCCAGAAATAAATCCATGCATGTGTTGATTAGTGTAAGACAAAGAAACAAGAACATACAATAAGGAAAGATAGTCTCATCAATAAAAGATATTGAGGAAACTGGATAACAGCATGCAAAAATATGAATCCTTACCATACATCACACGCAAAAGTCAACTCAAAATCAATAAGACTTGAGTGTGAAACCTGACACCAAAAAACTCCTAAAATAAACATAGGTGGTAAACTCCTTGATATAAGCCTTGGTGATGATTATTTGGATTTAACACCAAAACAAAGGCAGCCAAAGCAAAAATAAACAATAGGACTACATCAAATTTTTAAAATTGACACAACAATAAAATCAGCAACAAAATGAAAGGGCAACCTGTGGAGTGGGAGAACATATGTGCAAATCATATATAGGATAAGAGAGAGCTCATATAACCCAATGGCAAAAAAATTAAAATTTAATAATTTAGCAGAGGAACTGAATAGGCATTTTTCAAAGAAGACATAAATGTACAACAGGTATATTAAAAAGTGCACCACAACACGAACCATCAGTGAAATTCAAACCAAAACCACAGTGAGAGATCACCTCATATCTGTTAGAATGGCTATTATCAAAAAGACAAAAGACACAGGGGTTGGTTGTGAGGATGTGGAGAAAAGGAAACTCTCGTATGCTGTTGGTGGGAATGTAAATTGGTGCAGCCTCTATGGAAAACAGTATGTATATTCCTCAAAAAATTAAAGATAGAACTAAACCATACTATTTGGCAACACTTTTGGCTTTATTCAAAGTAAATGAATATAGAATATTGAAGATATATCTTCACTATCATGTATACTGTATCATTTTTTACAATAGTCAAGATATGGAAACAGCCCAAGTGGCGTTTGTCTAAGTTGAGTGGATAAAGCTCAGCAAATAGAGATATCGATCTATGTTGCTGTTGCTTTGTCTGACTCATTGCTACCCCATGGACTGCAGCATGCCAGTCTTCTCTGTCGTTCACTATCTCCTGGAGCTTGCTCAAACTCATGTCCATTGAGTCGACGATGCCCTCCAACCATCTCATCTTCTGTCTTCTCCTCCCACCTTCAATCTTTCCCAGCATCACGGTCTTTTCCAATGAGTCAGCTCTTCACACCAGGTGGCCAAAGTATTGGAGTTATAGCATCAGTCCTTCCACCGAACATTCAGGATTGCTTTCCTTTAGGATTGACTGGTTTGGTCTACTTGCAAACCAAGGGACTCTCGAGAGTCTTCTCCAATACCACAGTTCAAAAGCATGAATTCTTTGGTGATCAGCCTTCTTTGTGGTCTGAAAAACCATAACTTTGACTATATGGACCTTTGTTGGCAGTTATGTCTCTGCTTTTTAATACACCGTCTACATTTGTCATAGTTTTTCTTCCAAGGAGCAAAAGTCTTTTAATTTCGTGCCTGCAGTCATCATCTGCAGTGATTTTGGAGCCCAAGAAAATAAAATATGTCACTGTTTCCATTTTTTCCCCCATCTATTTGCCATGAAGTAATGGGACCAGATGCCATGATCTTAGTTTTCTGAATGTTGAGTTTTATTTTATTTTATTTTTTTTTTGTTTTTTTTTTCCATTTATTTTTATTAGTTGGAGGCTAATTACTTTACATCATTACAGTAGTTTTTGTCATACATTGAAATGAATTAGCCATGGATTTACATGTACTCCCCATCCCGATCCCCCCTCCCACCTCCCTCTCCACCCGATCCCTCTGGGTCTTCCTAGTGCACCAGGCCCGAGCACTTGTCTCATGTATCCAACCTGGGCTGGTGATCTGTTTCATCCTAGATAATATACATGTTTCAATGCTGTTCTATTGAAACATCCCACCCTCGCTTTCTCCCAGAGTCCACAAGTCTGTTCTATACATCTGAGTCTCTTTTTCTGTTTTGCATATAGGGTTCTCGTTACCATCTTTCTAAAGTCCATATATATGTGTTAGTATACTGTAATGGTCTTTATCTTTCTGGCTTACTTCACTCTGTATAATGGGCTCCAGTTTCATCCATCTCATTAGAACTGATTCAAATGAATTCTTTTTAATGGCTGAGTAATATTCCATGGTGTATATGTACCACAGCTTCCTCATCCATTCGTCTGCTGATGGGCATCTGGGTTGCTTCCATGTCCTGGCTATTATAAACAGTGCTGCGATGAACACTGGGGTGCACGTGTCTCTTTCAGATCTGGTTTCCTTGGTGTGTATGCCCAGAAGTGGGATTGCTGGGTCATACGGCAGTTCTATTTCCAGCTTTTTAAGAAATCTCCACACTGTTTTCCATAGTGGCTGTACTAATTTGCATTCCCACCAACAGTGTAAGAGGGTTCCCTTTTCTCCACACCCTCTCCAGCATTTATTGCTTGTAGACTTTTGGATAGCAGCCATCCTGACTGGCGTATAATGGTACCTCATTGTGGTTTTGATTTGCATTTCTCTGATAATGAGTGATGTTGAGCATCTTTTCATGTGTTTGTTAGCCATCTGTATGTCTTCCTTGGAGAAATGTCTGTTGAGTTCTTTGGCCCATTTTTTGATTGGGTCATTTATTTTTCTGGAGTTGAGCTGGAGGAGTTGCTTGTATATTTTTGAGATTAATCCTTTGTCTGTTGCTTCGTTTGCTATTATTTTCTCCCAATCTGAGGGCTGTCTTTTCACCTTGCTTATAGTTTCCTTTGTTGTGCAAAAGCTTTTAAGTTTCATTAGGTCCCATTTGTTTATTTTTGCTTTTATTTCTAAAATTCTGGGATGTGGGTCATAGAGGATCCTGCTGTGATTTATGTCGGAGAGTGTTTTGCCTATGTTCTCCTCTAAGAGTTTGATAGTTTCTGGTCTTACATTTAGATCTTTAATCCATTTTGAGTTTATTTTTGTGTATGGTGTTAGAAAGTGTTCTAGTTTCATTCTTTTACAGGTGGTTGACCAGTTTTCCCAGCACCACTTGTTAAAGAGGTTATCTTTTTTCCATTGTATATCCTTGCCTCCTTTGTCGAAGATAAGGTGACCATAGGTTCGTGGATTTATCTCTGGGCTTTCTATTCTGTTCCATTGATCTATATTTCTGTCTTTGTGCCAGTACCATACTGTCTTGATGACTGTGGCTTTGTAGTAGAGTCTGAAGTCAGGCAGGTTGATTCCTCCAGTTCCATTCTTCTTTCTCAGGATTACTTTGGCTATTCGAGGTTTTTTGTATTTCCATACAAATTGTGAAATTATTTGTTCTAGTTCTGTGAAAAATACCGTTGGTAGTTTGATAGGGATTGCATTGAATCTATAGATTGCTTTGGGTAGTATAGCCATTTTGACAATATTGATTCTTCCAATCCATGAACACGGTATATTTCTTCATCTGTTTGTGTCCTCTTTGATTTCTTTCATCAGTGTTTTATAGTTTTCTATGTATAGGTCTTTAGTTTCTTTAGGTAGATATACTCCTAAGTATTTTATTCTTTTTGTTGCAATGGTGAATGGTATTGTTTCCTTAATTTCTCTTTCTGTTTTCTCATTGTTAGTGTATAGGAATGCAAGAGATTTCTGTGTGTTAATTTTACATCCTGCAACTTTACTGTATTCATTGATTAGCTCTAGTAATTTTCTGGTAGAGTCTTTAGGGTTTTCTATGTAGAGGATCATGTCATCTGCAAACAGAGAGAGTTTCACTTCTTCTTTTCCTATCTGGATTCCTTTTACTTCTTTTTCTGCCCTGATTGCTGTGGCCAAAACTTCCAAAACTATGTTGAATAGTAGTGGAATGTTGAGTTTCAATCCAACTCTTTCACTCTCCTCTTTCACCCTCATCAAGAGGCTCTTTAGTTCCTTTTCACTTTCTGCTATCAGAGTGGTATCATCTGCATATCTGAGGTTGTTGATATTTCTCCTTGCCATCTTGATTCCAGGTTGTGATTCATCCAGCCTGGCCTTTTGCATGATGTGCTGCACTTTTAAGTTAAATAAGCAGGGTGACAATACACAGCCTTGACATACTCTTTTTCCAATTTTTAACCACTCCATTGTTCCATGTCTGGTTTTAACTGTTGCTTCTTGACCTGCATACAGATTTCTCAGGATACAGGTAAGATGGTCTGGTATTCCCATCTCTTGAAGAATTTTCCACAGTTTGTTGTGGAAATGCACACAGTCAAAAGCTTTAGCATAGTCAATGAAGCAGGAGTAGATTTATTTTTTGAATTCTCTTGCTTTTTGTGTTGCAATTTGATTTCTGGTTCCTCTGCCTTTTCGAAATCCAGCTTGTACATCTGGGAGTTCTTGGTTCACATACTATTGAAGACTAGCTTAAAGGATTTTGAGCATTACCTTGCTAACATGTGAAATGAACACAGTTGTGCAATAGTTTCAACATTCTCTGGTATTGCCCTTCTTTGGAATTGGAATGAAAACTAACCTTTTCCAGTCTTGTGGCCACTGCTGAGTTTTCCAAATTTGCTGAAATATTAAGTTCAGCACTTTCACAGCATCATCTTTTAGGATTTGAAATAACTCAGCAGGAATTCTATCACCTCCACTAGCTTTGTTTTTAGCAGTGGACTTGACTTCGCATTCCAGGTGAGTGATCACACCATTGAGATTATTCGGCTCATTAAGACCTTTTTTTTGTACAGTTCTTCTGTTTATTCTTGCCACCTCTTCTTAATGTATTCTGTTTCTGTTGGGTTCATGTCATTTCTGTCTTTGATTGTGCTCATCTTCACATGAAATGTTCCCTTGGTATCTCTAATTTTCTTGGAGATCTCTATAGATTTCCATTCTATTGTTTTTTGTTATTTCTTTGCACTGTTCACTTAAGAAGCCTTTCTTGTTTCTCCTTGCTATTCTTTGGAACTCTGTGTTCAGATGGTATATCTTTCCTTTTCTCGTTTGTCTTTCATGTCTCTTCTTTCCTCAGCTATTTGTAAGGCCTCTTTAGACAACCATTTTGCCTTTTTGCATTGGTTTCTCTTGGGGATGGTCTTGATCAATGCCTCCTGTACAATGTTATGAACTTCTGTCCATAATTCTTCAGGGACTCTGATTGTCAGATATATTCCCTTGAATCTAGTCACTTCCACTGTATAATCATAAGGAATTTGATTAAGGTCATACCTGAATGGCCTAGTGGTTTTCCCTGCTTTCTTCAAGTTAAGTCTGAGTTTTGCAATAAGGAGTTAATGATCTGAGTCACAGTCAACTCCCAGGCCTGTTTTTGCTGACTGTATAGAGCTTCTCCATCTTTAGCTGCAAAGAATATAATCAATCTGATTTTGGTATTGACCATCTGTTGATGTCCGCGTGTAGAGTCATCTCTTGTGTTGTTGGAAGTGGGTGTTTGCTATGACCAGGGCATTCTCTTGGCAAAACTCTGTTAGCCTTTGCTGTATTTCATTTTGTACTCCAAAGCCAAACTAGCCTGTTACTCCATGTATCTCTTCACTTCCTACTTTTACATTCCAGTATATCTATATCCATATATTTTGACCATGAGAAAGATGAAGATTCTGATGTGTGCAACAATGTGAATTGAACTTGACAGCATTAAGCCAAGTTAATAATGTCAGAGAGAGAAAAACAAATACCATGTGATGTCACTTATATGAGGAATCTAAAAATGCCGAACTCATAGAAACAGATACTAGAATGGTGGCTGCCATGGGGTGGAGGTGAGGGATAGAGGGGAAAGAGAGTACAAGCTCCCAGTTATAATAAGTTCTGGTGATGCAAGGTACAGCATAGTGATCATAGTTAATAATACTGTATTATATACTTGAAAGTTGCTAAGAGATTAGATCTTACGTGTTCTTACTACAGAAAAAGGAATGGTAATTATGTAACATGATACAGGTGTTAGACACTGCTATGGCGGTAATCATTTTGCAATATGCAAATCAAAATGTTGTACACCTTAAAGTTATACAATGTTATGTGTCAATTATATCTCAATAAAAGTGAAAGTTATTCTCTTTAACACATATTGATATTGTAATGTGTTGTAAGAATGTCTAGAGAAGTAAATCTATAAAAAAATTTCCAACTTTGCTTTTACCTTCTTGCATTTCCTAATTTGTTTTCCCAACTCAACAAATCTAGAAATTTGATATCAGTTTATCCAGATTCTTGGGTGGGAGAAGTCAACCTAACTGGCCCAGTGCTCATTAGTTTAATTTTTATTTGAAAATCAATTTAATAATTCACAACATAAATGATTTTTTTTCCAATTTGGAACCATATTTTAGAAACCAAAGTAGTTTAGTGAGTACATGAATCAGAGGATGCCAGGGGAAGGCCCTCCTTTCTTCATCTAAAAGCAGAGATGCACTACTTCCAGTTCCTCTCCACAGTCTTCAACATGCCGATTGCTTCATTGTGTGCATGGGTGTGAAGGTGCTTCAGTCCTGTCCTCTTCCTTGAAACCCCCATGGACTGTAGCCCACCAGGCTGCTCTGTTCATGGGATTCTCTGGCAAGAATACTGGAGTGGGTTTCCATGCCCTCTTCTGGGATCTTCTGACCCAGGGATCGAATCCCAGTCTCCTGTGTCTCCTGTAGTGCAGGTGGATGCTTTATCCCTGAGCCACTGGGGAAGCCCCAACTGATTTGTTAAGTTCAATCAAATTACTAAGAGAAATATTTATAAACTACAAAAAATTATCAAAATATTAGGCATTAAATTTAGAAATACCTTTAATGTGAAAGTGTTTCCCAGGTGGCACTAGTGGTAAAGAATCTACCTGCCAATGCAGGAGATGTAAGAGACATGGGTTAGATCCCTGGGTCAGGAAGATCCCCTGGAGTAGGAAATGGAAACCAGCTCCAATATTCTTGCCTGGAAAATTCCATGGACAGAGGAGCCTGGTAAACTACAGTCTGTAGGGTTGCAAAGAGTCAGACCCAACTGAGCACACACTTGCTATATTTCTCTTAACAGCTAGGAAGTTTGACTTTCATCTGTGAATATCTATGTACTTTTTTTTTTTTTGAACTTTTAATACTTTATTTTGAAATATTCCCAAACTTACAGAGACATTGCAAAAATAATATAACAAACTTCCATTTATCCTTTATTAACTTTTAACATTTTGCCTCACTTGCTTTATTAGTTTTTGTTCTGTTTCTCAGAAAGATCACAGGAGGTATGTGATGGTATACATATATTTTTTTTCCCCTTGAATCATTAGTAAGTTTTATGTACTTTTAATAGGTAAGAGTTATGTAATTTTGGTTCCAGTTTTGTTTTGGCTTCCAGGAAATTCTGAGTTAGATTTTCTGTTTGATTGCAGATTTTCAAAACAATGATAACTTCCATGTTGTTACATAGCCCTTGTTCTTTCACAGTTTGTGCTATGGATTTATTATAGTTGTATGTTATTATAAACCCACATCAATATTGACACATAGCAAGGATATACATAATGATACATGAAAAGAAGAAAATATTAGCCTTAACATAAGATAAATTTCCCATATATGACAATTTCTGACCTTTGAAAATATTAGTTTCATAAGATTTAACCTAATAATGGACAAATGAAGATATTACCTATAATTATTTTAATTAATTTTTGAAAGATGTTGTTTACCAACCTCTTTAACAAAATTTGTGTCTTAATAAGAATATTTTCAAACTACAGATGTATTCACTCCTCTATATTATCCCTTCTCCCCATTACTATGGTGATTGAAACTAGAAAATATCTTTGAAACCATTTTGATAGCAACTATCAGACTTTAATCACTTAGTAGCTCTTTTTACCTACCACACATATCCCATATAGTTTGAGTAAAATATCCTCATAAACATCTTACAACCTCATTTTAATAAAAATTACGCAAATAAAAAATACTTTTTTTCTTTTCTTCTGAGTGGAAATAAAACATGCAAACTTCTTTAGGTATGTATACAATTTGTTGAAAATTTCCCAAAAGCTGTGTGAACATACACTTAAAAATCAAATGCAAGTCACCCTTGTTAACAATGTATGAAGTAGTAATGAAATATTAACTTAGACAATTTATTTTTAAAAAACAACTAGTGTTTAGTTTACAATTACAACAGCTGGAGCTATCCAACTGCCTGTGTGAAATTCTTGTTCCTGATTTTTTTTTCTGGCATAAACTCACTGTGGCTGCATTGAAATAATTAAGAGGTTCACTTTGCCTGCTGTGGACAAGGAATCATACAGGAAGCAAACATCTAGGCACATCACTACAGAATGAGGATAAAATTTGTGTTTATGGGAATAAAGGCAGCAAAAATGACAACATAATGACTAAGTGAAAAGACAGTCGCTCATTGGTGTCCAACTCTTTTCAGCAGTTCTCTAGGCCAGAATACTGGAGTGGGTAGCCTCTTCCCAACCCAGGGATTGAACCCAGGTATCCACCTTGCAGGCGGGTTCTTTACCAACTGAGCCATAAAGCAAGCCCAATTACCACGTAGCCTTTCCCAGTTTTTTCCTGTTATGTTCCTCAAGGAGATCCAAAGTACTGAATTAGTTGCCAAGAAGTAGTTTAATTTCTAAATGACAAGCCAGGGCATTTTATAGCAGCTGATGTACAACGCACACCAGAGACAGTTTAGGTGAGGTTTAGGCACTTTTGCTACCTTGTGATGGTGGATTTTATTCAGGGAAATGATAGTTCATTACCCATTAAATATTAAAAATTCTCAACATATTCCAAATTTAGAGCTTTTATCTTCCAGCTAAATTATTGACATTGTTTTCTGGACAACTCATGCTATTCAGATACCCGGAGAAAAACTAAAAAGTGCTTAAATAAGATAGTTTTAAAGGGGGAAATATCTGATGACCCATTACTGCAATAAAGATTATAATAATCCTGGGTTTTATAGAATCCAGTTTCCAGAGAGAAAACAATGATTCATTTCCTTTTAAAATTCCCCATGGCTTTGACTCCATTCTCCACTTGGAGCGCACACACACACACACACACACACACATGCACACACAAACACACTCACATGTAGTTATTTTAAAAGTTGCCTTCACAACAGTGTTTCACATCATTTTTAGCTAGAGGAAGCTGCAAGAAGGAAATGTCCAAAATTTGGTGTTTACATGTACCATGTCATTAACATTTCCAATTTGCTGAGTGATTTTCATGTTTCCCAGAAGCCCTCATCCTGTAAAAGCTGATGGATGGGCTGATAGAACCTTCCAGGCTTGTTGGTATAATATGAGCTGAGTGCCTGGAAACAATAAAGCAACAATTTTCTGAGAGATTTACCTGCAGGAAAAGCCAGGAACATAAAGGCCGTTTTCAGTTTCCTGCCTTAAGCCTCTTCTCTCAGTTTGGGAGGACTGGATCCTGTCAGGTTAATGGAGGCTGCCATTAAATGTAATCTCAGCAGCAGCAACTGGGATGGCTCCAAGGGAAAGACACTACAGCAGGAATCAGAGAACTGGGCTGTGGTCTGACTAGAGTGGAGGCTTCATATCATGAGCAACAGAAACAAAAGCTGAAGGGGTTTTGAAATGTTAAATCTTTTCTCTTGAAAGTTGGAAGGGTCATCCAGTCATGATTTGATAAGCAATGGTTCTGGCTTCAGGCTTCCCAGGTGGCGCTAGTGGTAAAGAACCTGCCTCCCAGTGTAGGAGACGTAAGAGACACAGCTTGATCCCTGGGCCAGGAAGATCCCCTGGAAGAGGGCATGGCAACCCACTCCAATATTCTTCCCTAGAACATCCCTTGGACAGAGGAGCCTGGTAGGCTACAGTCCATAGGGTCTCAAAGAGTCATGTATGTCTGAAATGACTTAGCACGCATGCACAAACAGTTCTGGTTCCAGTAGCAAATACAAACCAAGAGAAGGGTCCTCTCAAGTTAAGCTCATCACAGCTGGGCCAGATTTTTTGAAATTCATATTGGACGTCCTCCACAC
Source organism: Odocoileus virginianus (assembly GCF_023699985.2). Lineage (NCBI taxonomy): Eukaryota > Metazoa > Chordata > Mammalia > Artiodactyla > Cervidae > Odocoileus > Odocoileus virginianus. Next base: position 35,276,451 of record NC_069696.1, on the reverse strand, counting down.
CACTGAATTCTCAAAGCTGGACCTCTTTATGTCACAAAACAAGAAGGAATACTCATCCTGGACTCAGTGCCATAAGGAGGGATTAAGATTAAGGAGATATGGACTAAAGTGATGTGAGGGCTACCAGAAGGATCTTGACTAGGAGGACATGGAATTTGCCTCTCTTCACAAGAACATCAAGAATACTCCTATAAATGGGACAATTCTCAAAAAGCACCAGCTAAACACTAGTGGAAGACCTTGGACACCTAAAAGGATAAGAAAAATCCTCATCTGACCAGTTAGAATGAAAAAAAAGAAAGACAAGAGGAAACGGAAGAAGACCAGCACCACTGGTGGGGAACCGACGGTGAGGAGAGGTTCCCGCACTCGGAACAGCCCATCCATGGTGAGGAAGTCAGCTGGGGCAGAAGGGAAACCTTTGGGGGCTCAGAGGAAAATGAAGCAGCCTGTTTGTGGAAGGCAGGACAAAGTAAGAACTGCACACATGGTCTATGCCACTTGCCCTGTGCACCACATCCTGAGTTATGTGTCTCCTGATGCAGACGGGAGCTCGGTGCTGGAAAGTGGGGCTTGGGGTGTGGACCCAGGGAGGGGACAGCTGCTGGCTGTGAAGAGAAAGCCTGAGGGACAGGAGGAAGAAGCTCCACTACTGGGAACATTTTCAGAAGAAACCTGGAGCATGATAGATCAAGGAACCATTGTTGAGTAGTGTGCAAGGCATGGGGTCGCCCCTGCAACTCCCTTCTCCACCTGCTGGCCCCTTGCCCCCATGGGCACTGGGAGGGCACCCCATTTGAGGAGGTTCATCCACCCTTCAAGCCAAGGCCTCCTCAACCCATGCAAGCTCCAGAGTCCTGAGCACTGCCACCATCAAAGCTGGAATCAGCCCTGGGCACCCCGGCCTGAGACAGGAAGCTTCCACCGCTGGTGGGGCCGAGTGCTAAAGCATGCAGTTAGGAGAGTGGATCTGGGGAGAGGACTGCTCTTGGCTGTACAGAAAGAACCTGAGGGGATGGGAGTGAGGGTCTCCATGGCCAGGAATGCTCTTAGAGGAAGCATAATCTACCTAGGAATCAAGGCATCACTGTTGAATGTGCAAGGGGCCATTACAACCCCTTGCCCATTGGACAGCTCCTGCCTCTGTGCTTACTTGGAGGGACTCCCACCAGAGCGAGCATGTCCCAATCTGTTATTTTTCTGTCAGTTTCTGCCACCTCAGGGTCTTTGCACACACCCCAGTTGTGGCTGCCTTATTCCTCCCAAGCCTGTGTGAATAAGTTCCCCAATCAGACTGAGAGCCCCAATCAGCTGCTGCTTTTGTCCCCTCTCACCTGGGTGGGGAACAGACACCTGAGTGTGGCCCACACCTAGAGGTGGGGCCCAAACTAAAGCTGAGTCTCAAGGGCTGTGTGACTAAGGAAGAGGGACAGAAATATCTTTGTGCAGCCACGCAAGATGTTTTGTAAATCCTGGATCTGTAGAGTATCTGAATGGATAGTAAGTACTCCCACAACTGAGATCAGTCTAATTTTGGCAGCTGTGGACTTTGGGGGCAAGTTCACAACAGGAGATGGACAAGGTCAGAGTCTGAGCTGCCCCACAGTGCCCTTGGTGGGTCCAGAGACCTACCCAGAAATATTGGAGGGCCTCCTAGAGAAGTGGAGTTTGGTTGTGGCTCACTGCGGGGACAGGGACATTGACAGCAGAGACTTCAGGAAAATAGCATTATTACTATTCTTTATTCTGTTGTAGTTTTACATTTTTTAACCTACTTTTTTCTTTTTAAAAAAAGTTAACTTAAAATTCTTTTCCTTTTTTTTTGTTTTACAATATTTATTTATTTATTTATTTTTTCCATTTATTTTTATTAGTTGGAGGCTAATTACTTTACAACATTGCAGTGGTTTTTGTCATACATTGAAATGAATTAGCCATGGATTTACATGTATTCCCCATCCCAGTCCCCCCTCCCATCTCCCTCTCCACTCGATCCCTCTGGGTCTTCCCAGTGCACCAGGCCCGAGCACTTGTCTCATGCATCCAACCTGGGCTGGTGATCTGTTTCATCCTAGATAATATACATGTTTTGATGCTGTTCTCTTGAAACATCCCACACTTGCCTTCTCCCACAGAGTCCACAAGTCTGTTCTATACATCTGAGTCTCTTTTTCTGTTTTGCATATAGGGTTATCGTTACCATCTTTCTAAATTCCATATATATATGTGTTAGTATACTGTAATGGTCTTTATCTTTCTGGCTTACTTCACTCTGTATAATGGGCTCCAGTTTCATCCATCTCATTAGAACTGATTCAAATGAATTCTTTTTAATGGCTGAGTAATATTCCATGGTGTATATGTACCACAGCTTCCTCATCCATTCGTCTGCTGATGGGCATCTAGGTTGCTTCCATGTCCTGGCTATTATAAACAGTGCTGCGATGAACATTGGGGTGCACGTGTCTCTTTCAGATCTGGTTTCCTTGGTGTGTATGCCCAGAAGTGGGATTGCTGGGACATATGGCAGTTCTATTTCCAGCTTTTTAAGAAATCTCCACACTGTTTTCCATAGTGGCTGTACTAATTTGCATTCCCACCAACAGTGTAAGAGGGTTCCCTTTTCGCCACATCCTCTCCAGCATTTATTGCTTGTAGACTTTTGGATAGCAGCCATCCTGACTGGTGTGTAATGGTACCTCATTGTGGTTTTGATTTGCATTTCTCTGATAATGAGTGATGTTAAAAAAGTTAACTTAAAATTCTTTTTCTATGTTTGCTTTTTTGTTGTTTTGTCTTCATTTTGTATTGTACTGTTTTTATTGTTCTTGCATGTTTATTTAATGTTTGGGTTTTTTTTTTTTTTACTTTGTGTTATGTTATTGTTCTGTTTTTTGTGTTTGTTAGTTTAGTGTTGGCTTTCTTTTGCATGTAACGTTGTCCTTGGTTGTTTTTTCTTTTATCATTTTCTCTTGTTTTTTTTTTAATCTGTTTGTTTTCTTCTCTTCTTTTCTTGTTTTTACTGGCTGCACCACATGGCTTGCAGGGTCTTGTTTTCCTGGGGTTGGGTCTGAACCTCTGGGGTAAGAACAGCAAGTCCAAGATGCTAGATGACAGAGAATTCCCAGCTCCAAGGAATATTAATTGGTGTGACCTTGTCTGGAGATCTCCATCTCAAACCAAGACCTGACTTAATCAAACTGCCCCTAGGCTCCAGTGCTCAACACCTCATACCAAACAACCAGTGAGACAAGGAACGCAGCCCTGCCTAATAGCAGATAGGATACCTAAAGTCATACTAAGCTTACAGACACCCCAAAGCTTACCACGTGACACAGCCCTGCTCATCAGAGAATCAAGACTCAATTCCATCCACCAGAGCACAGGCACCAGTCCCTCCCATCAGGAAACCTATACAAGGTCTTGGACCAGCCTCACCCACCAGGGGGCAGACACTAGAAGAAAGAGGAACTGGGATCCTGCCACCTGCAAAAAGGAAATCACAAACACAGTAAGATAGACAAAATGAGAAAACAGAGAAATATGTTATAGATTAAAGGGGCAAGGTAAAAACCCAAAAGATCAAATAAATGAAGAGGAAATAGATACTTAACCTGAAAAAAGATTCATAATGATAGTAAAGATGATCCAAGATCTCAGAAATAGAATGGAAGCATGGATTGAGAAGATATAAGAAATGTTTAACAAGGACCTAGAACTAAAGAACAAACACTAATGAACAATACAATAACTGAAATGAAAAATATATTAGAAGGAGCAATAGAATAACTGAGGGAGAAGAATGGATAAGTGAGTTGGAATATAGAATAGTGGAAATAACTGCTGCAGAGAAGAATAAAGAAAAATAATGAAAAGAAATGAGAACAGTCTCAGAGGCCTCTGGGACAACATTTGTTGTTGTTCGGTCATTAACTCGTGTTTAACTTTTACGGATGTCATGAACAGCAGCACACCAGGTTTCCTTGTCCTTCACAATCTCTGGGAGTTTGCTCAAACTCATGTCCATTGAGTCAGTGATAGTCATCCTCTGTCTCCCCCTTCTCCTGGCCCTCAATCTTTCCCAGCATCAGGGTCTTTTCCAATGAGTCAGCTCTTTACATCAGGTGGCCAAAATATTAGAGCTTCAGCTTTAGCATCAGACCTTCCGATGAAAACTGACATTTTCCAGTCTTATCATGATGGACACAAGACCAAAGGCCCTTCTTCATTTTTCTGGATTGAATATATCCCTCAACCTTCTTGTAAATTAAGATATTAAATATCCTTAATGAAAATGCATGCAAAATTTAACTTGATTTGGAAAAATTTTGGAATGCAGTGATTCTTGCCCCATGTACTGAGGAGACAGCTTACACATATTAATGAGGATCCAGAGGTTTTATTTTCCACTTACCCAGTCCACAGCATACACTGTTGTTCTCAACTAATGAGCAGTGGTCTCTGCATGAGCTCAGCAGAGTGACCGTTAATAAGGGAACTGATGGAGCAAAGTCAGTACAAAGCTACAAGACAAGTATGAGTCCAAATGAAAATTTATTCAGAAAAATTAGGGTATGCTTATCAGCCGATGGATATAATGCATAGTAGCAAACAGCAGAGACTTTGGGATCTACTTCCTACTTGCTGGAATGCAAAGTAGTTTGAGCCTTGGTTGGCTCTAACTTTACCTCAGAAAGTTCATAATCAGCTGTAGGCCAGAGATCAGGTTGCAATTCCCAGGTCTACCCAGGAATGCTCCTAACCTTCAGTCCTGGGTCTGGGTCACACCTCTGCCCTTGGCCTGGATATTGACCCCAAAGCAGCAAAGTGTTGGACATCATCAACTTCTTATGCAGAGCAGTAAGGGGAAGACTATATGGAGCCATCTTTCTAGCCATAGCTAGAAGGCACAGAACAGGCTGGACAGGCAGCAGCAGAGTGGACTTCAGAGGCTATGGCTTGGTGTCAGGAACTGCGGCCAGCTGTGCCACAGTGCATGAACACTGTCTGGCTGTCGTGAGGTCTTTCCAAACTGTGATCGTGCTGGCTGGGACTCCCACCTCCTGTCTAACCTTCCTGGCATCACCTCCAGGCTTCCACTGGCAGTGATGCTTTCCAGGCTGATTGTTCCCATTAAATGAGTTTCACATGCTGATTTTCTCTGTTACAGATGAGCAAGCATTTCCCTAAGTTGCATCTCATTTTATCAACATCACTAATTTCTCTGCTTTCTTACATCCAATCAATCATTTCTCTTCAACTGTGCATTTTATTAATGAGCCATTGATTTCCTCTTCCAGATGATTAGTGAAGATATCAGCTTCTAACTGGACCTGGTACCAGTTCCCTGGGGCTCAGTTCTGGCTTCCCTGAGAGCTCCCTGAGGAGACATTATTCACTCCCCTTCTAGCTCCTTCATATCCTAAGCTACTTTAACATGCTTATTAATTCACTTTCAAGCACTTTTTGGGATGTGCACATAAATGTTTACCCAGGAAGCTCCTGTTTGTGGGAAGAATGAGCAAATGGTCATAGGATACACAACACACATAGCCATGAAATTCCATCTTCACTAAGCATACAGAGCAGACTCATCTATTCACTTGCTTTTGTCTAAAGAGCAGAAGAAGGATTTGACTATATTCCTTTGACTGTGACTGCCTCCGCTGTTTCTGTCCTTCCAGCACTTACACACATATGCTGATGTGCCTGTTATACTTGACAGAAGCTTCTGATTTCAGTATACCTTCCTGGCTGGCTCTCAGGGTATTTCCTGAATAATCACAGGTTATTGGCTGGCAGTGAAACTTACTCAGGTGGCTAATGGGTAACTTTGGACAAGCCAAAGTTTTCATGACTAGAAGAGCTGGAATTATTTGCTGGGCTTTGTTTGTCTGCCTTCATCTACACTCAGTATAAATATGGCTTTAAATTTGTGGCTTAAATAAAAGGAAATAACACATTAGATGAAGTTGATTTTCTTTTCTTTGTATTTACAGGTTTTAGGTACAGAAGATATGCAAGTCCTAGGTAAGCCTCATTACCAACTCTTTCATCTTTGACCACTGGAAACACCTTTTATCCTTCTATTAAAATACTTTGAAAAACTTGATATGATGAAAGCTGAATATTAAATTGTATCTGTCCTATCATTTTAACATCTAAAAATATACATTTGGATACAGCTGAAAGAAAAAAGAAAGCACAAATGATTTTCTGAGGTCGCATAACTCTGGGTAAATTATTTTTTACTTTAGAATAATTTCCTTATTATAAAGAGTTATTTATGCAGTATACTTTTACATGTTCCAGATTGGGATATGTTCTTCCAAAACTGTTAAAATTATGGATGTTTAAAAATATAATTTTGGCGAAAGAATTTTCCCCAAATCTTTCAGTTTGGAGACCAAAGTGAATATGGACCTCACATTAGTTAAGAATTGTGGTGTTCCCTGCATGGAAGGAAGCATTAGACATCTCCTGGGCAACAGGTTTTCCAATGCTATAGCTTTGCCACTTAATGCTAAGTACCATGTGATCAACAGACCATTCCAGAATGTTAAACATCTCTTCCATGATGACCTTGTGTGCATGTTCCAGTTACAAAGATGCTCATATAAATTATTAAATTATACTAAAGAGCATAGCATAATGTAATGAAGTATAATATTCATATAGTTATATGGCCAATATATTTTGGCATAGTATATTCTTATATCTTAATGTGGTATATTACACTATAGTATAATAAAGTATACTATAGCACATATTTATATTTTATATTATACTTATTATATAATATATATATTATAATATTATATATGTAGTATAATATACTATAGCACAATTAGCTTCCTTTGTAGCTCAGTCAGTAAAGAATTTGCCTGCTAAGCAGGAGATATGGGTTCGATTCCTGAGTTGGGAAGATCCCCTGGAGAAGGAAATGGCGACCCACTCTAGTGTTCTTGCCTGGAGAATCCCATGGACAGAGGAGCCTGGCAGGTCACAGTGCATGGGGTCGCAAGAGTCAGACACGACTTAGCAACTAAACAACGATGACTATAGCACAGGGTAGTATAGTGCAATATAGAGTGGTCTGGTGTAGAGCGTAATAGCCTAGAATAGTATGGTAGAGTACAATACAGTACAGAGCTGCATAGTATCTATATAGCCTAATAGTTAGAACAATGACTTTAGAATCCTTGACTTTAGACCTAGTTTCAAATTGTGATCCTTCCACATACTAAATGTACAGTCTTAAGCATTTTACTTAGTGTCTCTGAGCCACAGTTTCTGCATCTGAAGAATGAGGATTAAAAATACTTACCATGCATTGTGAGGATGAAGTTGTTGTGAGGACTGTGAAGGTAATATATGTAAGGAGGAAGCACTAACAATTCATAAGCTCTCAATCTCCACTCTCATTTTATGTATCTCACTGACGGTGAGATGAGTGATGAAAGTGCTTGCTTTAAGGAAACTGCCTTGCTAAAAGCATTCTAAAAGGACTGGCTAGGATATTTTAGACTCAGGAGTGATTGAGTAGTTGCATATCTACTTCTTAACTCTAGCATCCTAAGTGAACCTCCCAATCACTTACTATATTTTGCAAAGATAGGAGGTGACCCTGGAATAATATGGAGCAATTGAATCTTGGCACTGGTGATGACAACAGGAGAGAAAGGCTTTTAGAAATATTCATAGATGACAAACAGCTGCAGAGCTCTCTATCTTGGGAAAAGCAGTGCCAACTCCATAAACAAGTGCATATATTTTATTTTGCACTTGTCTCTTTCAAAACGTCCAGAAGGAAATGATCCAGATATGCTCAAAGATTTGCTCTCCAAAATAGTGGAGGTAGAGAATGTGTACAACCAAAATCAAGTGAAAGTCCAGTGGAAAACACTGTGGAAATCAATCAAATGTTCAAGACATTAAAGTGAACAAAAATAAATTTGACTCAAATTTCTTTCTGACTGGACTACTAATAACAGCCTTGCCTCTGACTGGCTTTGATATGTTTCAGATTTAGACGTGCTTGGCCAAGATATTTGTACCCTTATACCCAAGAATGTCCATGCCTGCACCAGAAAGGAAATCACCCTTAAGAGAACACTCAGGGCTCAAGAACACAGACAATGAGAGCGAGACCCTTTGCGGCAGTGCTGCAAGGCTGTACATGGACAAACCTCTCCGAACCACAAAACGCAAAGATACTATATGAAACTAAAAATAACTGCATGAATGCTCAGTTGGGGAAAATTATGGACAAAAGATACAAAGAGACAAAAAAGACTAATTGTTCTTATTAGGAACTTCCCTAGTAACTCAGATGGTAAGGAATCTGCCTGCAATACAGCAGACCTGGGTTCCATCCCTGGGTCGGGAATATCCCCTGGAGAAGAGAATGGCAACCGCTCCAGTATGGTTACCTGGAAAATTCCACAGCCTTTTGGATGTTCAGAAGAGTATTGTGTTCGTCACTCAGCTACATCCGACTCTTTGCGACCCCATGGACTGTAGCCCGCTAGGCTCCTCTGTCAGTGGAATTTTCCAGATAACAATACTGGAGTGGGTTGCCCTGCCCTCCTCCAGGGGATCTTCCCAGGGATCTTGTCAGGGATCCAACCTGAGTCTCTTATGTCTCCTGCATTGGTGGCAGATATTTATTTACCACTTAGCACCACCGGTGAACTGCCACTTGTCTGGCCTCTAGTCATTTTCTAATGATGGGGGAAGGCTAAGAACTCTGGTTGGTATCAAATGTGAAAGAAAAATATAGGTGTTATTAATTTAGGGTCAATTTGATGTTTCAAAATGAGATACAATGAAAATCACATTGAAGAGGGGATTGGAAAACTGAATTCAACACCTAATTTGACATTTCAAAGGTTTGTGACTTTGGGAAAGTTTCTGAATTGTTTCTTCCACACCTCTGTTACAGAGAAACTATCATGGCCTTTTCCTATGATCCAGAGAAGCTGTGGTTATCAAATAAAACCACGTATGTATGGGATGTTTCAAGAGAACAGCATCGAAACATGTATATCTAGGGTGAAACAGATCACCAGCCCAGGTTGGATGCATGAGACAAGTGCTCAGGCCTGGTGCACTGGGAGGACCCAGAGGGATGGGGTGGAGAGGGAGGTGGGAGGGGGGACCGGGATGGGGAATACATGTAAATCCATGGCTAATTCAATGTATGACAAAAACCACTGCAATGCTGTAAAGTAATTAGCCTCCAACTAATAAAAATAAATGGGAAAAAAAAAAAAACCACGTATGTGAGACTCCTTTGAAAAATGAAAATGTTGGCCTGATTTTTCTTATCAGAAAGAGGAGGAGAGAGGCAGGGGGGGGAAGTGGGAAGAGTAAGTAAGGGCTTTGGAATGGAACCTACCTGTGTTTCATAGTGACTCACTCATAAGAGAGTCCCTCCTCTTAGCAAATTTGTGACTACAGGTGAGTCATTTATTTCTTGGATTTAGTTTCCTTATATGTAACAATGGATATAATATGTACTATATCTCATAGTTGTTTTAAGGATTAAGAGGAAAAAAAAGTAGATAAGCTCAAAGATATTTTGGTTTGCAGGTTTCAAGCTATGCCTCATGCCCCTGGAGGTGTCAGGCCTATTTCTTAATCATCAAAGTGCTTAAATTTCAAGAGTCTGAGTGACCAGCTCAGGTATATGCCAGCAGATACAGAATTCCTGATGGAAATCTCTTGATCAGATAGATTATTTAACAATAAAAACACTTTTAGAACCCAAGACCTTGGGAAAAATACCTGTTTTGATTCAAGTTGTGATGACTATCACTCACATGAATACAGTGAAGTACATCTTACAATTTAGGAAAACGGAATATTTTAGAGGTTTTTTCCTCTTATGTTGAATGTTTTTCCTGCCACTGAATTTCAACTAAGCATCAATTGCACTCTTCTTTCTTTGCAGATCAAGTGTTCCAGTGTTAGGAAACAAAGGAAGAGGTTAGTGAGATTCACATAGTTTTAGATTTCCTAAGCAAACCAGATATTTTTAAGAGCACACTGAAGGGTTTGTGCCTCATCTGGTGACCCTAGTCATGACCCTTCTGGTGTCAAAGTAGAACATTTTCCTCCATATCCCACTGAGGACTCAGCATTCTGGACCACTGTCACCAGGGGGAGGAGAGGGATGGAGGAAAGGATGCAGCCCATCAAGCTCAGGTATCCACTCCCACAATTTATAATATAAATATCAGGTTCTCCAGAAATATAGTCTTTTTTCTCTAGATGAAAAATTGAAGAAATGTTTCTCTTTATTCACTTCTATTTCAATTTAATTCTCATGTATTAGAGGCTAAATGAAACAATAGACAAAAATTCTTCTAAATTTAGAAAGGATTATCCCTTGTTATTATAATCAATCCATTGTTACATGAAGGCTATGCATAAGCTGAGGTCCTGAATCTTGTTTTCCTTCACTTTTGTGTCTCCAGAACCTGCCCTTCAGCCTGTGTTTAATAATATTTGCTAGAAACACAAACAGACATATCTTTCTGCTCAAAACCACTGCTGTGGATTATATTGTTGTTGTTTAGTTGCTCAGTTGTGTCTGACTTTTTTGCAACCCCAAGGGCTGTAGCCCACCAGGCTCCTCTGTCCATGGGATTTCTCAGGCAAGAATACTGGAGTGGGTTGCCATTTTCTTTTCCAGGGGATCTTCCCGACCTAAGGATTGAACCTGCATCTCCTGCATTGGCAGGCAGATTCTTTACCGCTGAGCCACCAGTGAAGACTCACATACTCTTCAAAACTGATATGTTGAAGCCCTTATTTTCCAATGTGATTGTATTTGGAGATAAGGCTTTTAGGAGGTAGTTAAGTTTATATTGGGTCATAACAATGAAATCCTAATCCAATAGGACTAATGGCTTCATTTGAAGAAGGAGAGAGTTCTCTGCCCAATTGTACTGGCCTACGGCCGTATAGGACCTCAGTGAGAAGGTGGCTGTCTGTAAGCCCTGAAGAGACCTCTCACCAGAATCAGACCTTGCTGGTACCTTGATTTTGAATTTCCAGCCTCCAGAATTGTGAGAAAAGTTTCTGTTGTTTAAACCACTCAGTCTATGGTATTTTGTTATGACAAGCCAGGCAGACTAAAATAGTCACCAAAAGTAATGATTGAAATTTTTGTCTCAGTGGAAAACTACCTTTTGAATCATGTACATAGATGCACATATACAGGTGGTGCTAGTGAAAAGAACCCATCTGCCCATGCAGGAGACAATCCCTGGGTAGGGAAGACCCCCTGGAGGAGGGCAAGGCAACCCACTCCAGTATTCTTACCTAGGGAATCCCCATGGATAGAGGAGCCTGGTAAGCTGCAGTCTGTGGAGTTGTAAAGAGTTGGACACGACATGGGTTTGGGTGGGCTCTGGGAGTTGGTAATGGACAGGGAGGCCTGGCGTGCTGTGGTTTATGGGGTTGCAAAGAGTCAGACGTGACTGAGCGACTGAACGGAACTGAAGCGATTTAGCATGCAGCACACATGCACATGAATCCACTTATATCCACCCCTAAAAATGTACAAAAATGTGGACTAAGAAACCTAGATGTATTAAATATATCAAATGTGACTCTATAATGAAATGATGGCAAATACCACACACACCTGATGAGAGTAGAACAAGCAAAACCCCTGGTCAGTAAATTTGAAATACAGTTAGAACCAAACAGTTGAGTGGACACTAAATCAGCAAAGTAACTCATCTGCGTCCTACTGAGATAGTATTTTTCTTTTGGTCCTCCAGTTTGCCCAGGGAACCTCTGGAGCTGGCTTAGAATGGAGCACTTGATGGGGTACATTCCTATTGGCATATCACAGTTTCAGCAAAGCCAAACTTACGTGTAACATATCTTTTCTAATCTCTCTCAGTGATGGATTTCAATGGAAACTTTACTCAGGTAAATAGAAAGACATCACGTCTCAGTATTATTGCATTGAGCTAAGGACAATTTCCCTCTTGTAATACTTTTCTCATTGGAACTAAAATGCTCTTATGCTATTTAATTGATGGTTGCATCTGGACTTGAGGTGGTAGGAGACAGGAAGACAGTGCTGTTTGGAAAGCAGCACACTTCCCCAGCATTCGCGGTGCTGTGACCCACATCACTCTTGCCAAGCACATTGGAATGGACAGGCTGGAACATCTGTGGTTGTGTGATGTCAAAGAAGCATTTGCCGCAGGCTTTGGCTTGACAAGCTTTGAAATATTTCCTGGCTTTTCAGAGGTATTACTGTATTTTCCATCTTTTAGAATGTGCCAAAAGGGAAAGAAAACATGGAAAGTTGCCTCTGCTTACAGGATTCTAATTACCATACATTTCTGTGTTCTACACATGCAAGTCAGGACGTGGGCTCAGTCAGGAGAGCAATTACCAGTAAGCTGTTACATTGCTGATTGATCATATGGGGTATCTAGGCATTCAGACCACAGAGCCCAGGTAGCACAGGTTGTGGCTAAGAACGGGACCTCACAGTCAGGTTGATTAGTTGCGATAATTCACTTGTAATTACTAAAAAGTACAATTCAGGAAAAAACAGCAAACTGAAACACGTACACACATATACACACATGCACACACGTGAAACTTTCCACAGTGATTAAACATTTAAAAGAAAAATGGTACAGATGAACCTATTTTCAAGGCAGGAATAGAGATGCAGACATAGAGAACCAATATGTGGACACAGAGGGGAAAGCAAGAGTGGGATGAATTGAAAGAGTAGCATTGACATATACGCTTTGCTGTTGTTCAGTCACTAAATTGTGTCTGGCTCTTCTGTGACCCCATGGACTGTAACCTGCTAGGCTCCTCTGTCCGTGGGATTTCCCAGGCAAGTATACTGGAGTGAGTTGGCATTTCCTTTTCCAGGGGATCTTCCTGACCCATGATTGAACCCATTCCTCCTGCATTGCAGGCAGATTCTTTACCTCTGAGCCACCTGGGAAGCCCTTATATACACTACCACGTGTAAAATAGATAGCTAATGGGAACCTGCTATAAAGCACAGGAAGCTCACCTTGGTGCTCTTTGACGACCTAGATGGGTGGGATAGGGTATGGGAGGGAGGTCCAAGAGGGAAGCGACACATGGATAGTGAAGTGAAGTTGCTCAGTCATGTGTGACTCTTTGTGACCTCATGGACTGTAGCCCACCAGGCTCCTCCATCCATGGAATTTTCTAGGCAAGAGTACTGGAGTGGGTTGCCATATAGCTAATTCACTTCATTGTACAGCAAAGCTAACAACATTGTAAAGCAAACATATTCCAATAAAAATAAATTTTAAAAAAAGATACAAGTTATTATTTCCTCTGTACTTCTTTAAAAAACTGATGGTATCTTTCTAATTCTTTTAGTACCATAGAAAGTGTCTTTTGTGAATATAATTTTCAACTTTTTGTTGTATAAATTTATAGATGATAAAACATACCTCTTTAAGTTCAATAAGTTTTGACAAAAGTATACCCCTATGTAAATTTCACTCCAGTGCAGATATAGAATATTTGCATCATCCCCAAATCTTCCCTCATATTGTTTACATTCTACTCTACTCTTTTTGCCCCATGTAACTACTAATCAGCTTTCTGTCACTGTAGATGAATTTTGTCTCATCCAGAAATTCCAACAGAGTGTCCTATTATCTGTGTCTATCTTCTTATACTCTGCATAGTATTTTTAAGATTCATCCAAACAGTTATGTTTATTAGTGGCTGGTTCCATTTTGTTGTTGAAAACAATCTCTGTCTTCTCATTATGAAAATCTCCTTTCCCATCTAACATCGATGCATTTACTCATTTATTTTATGAAAAACACATTATTTCATAATTATCTGTTAGCCTATTAACCTTATTTTCATCTTTTTCTTATCAATACTATTTTCTAGCTGAAAGATGAAAATGTACAATAAGTTAGGCCTTGTAAAATGTTCTTAAAGGTCCACTGAGGCTGCCAAATTTAGATCAATGGGATGTCATGGCCATTAAGCTTGGCTTTGATGATTTTCTAGAGATGTGATCACTCCAGTATTCCTAAACTGGGGTACTTGAGGTGGCTTTTTTTGGCTCCAATTGCTTTATAGAATTGCTATCATATTAACATTTTTGGCACCAAGCATGTCAACTGCTATAATAAAAGTAAAGGTCTGTGTAGCTCAGCACTCTATACCTTACCTCATTTAATCTTTGTAATAGCCCGCAAAGCATGTCTCATAGAGCACTCAGTGTTTCTCAGGTCTCATGGAGCTTACAGTCTAAAGGAGAAAGCTGACTTTAATGACAGTATTATCCTTGTTATGCAAAGATTGGAAGCTATAAAAACATATGTCAGGGGGGCCTAATCTAATTGAAGGGATAGCTAAGACCTTGCTGAAGAAATGAACTTTCAGCAGGAACTTGGAGAAGAAGTAGGATTAGCCAAGCCAGAAAGGAGATTAAGAGTATTCCAAGGACAGCATGTGTGCAGGCTTGGGGCTGAGAAAGGCAGGTAGATGAACTTAATAAAAGATTTTGTATGTTTGGAATCCAGAGTTGGAGGCAGAAGGGGGGCCGGCTGAGCCATGCTGCACCTGAGCTGGGATTGGATCCACTGTGGAAGCAGTTTGGGGATAGTAAGACTGGGTTGGGAATGTTGCTCACTATGGAATGGCAGTAATGTTCTATAGACCCCCTATGTATGAAGACTCAGAGAACTAAATTCCAGTGGATTGGCAAGCGGGTTCAGAGGAGAAAAAAATCCAGTGGTTTCTCAGGTGAATATGAGAATAACATGATGTCAATTTATTACAACATTCACTTCATAAATTACTTAATTATTGAAATTAGTTAATATTATTTCCTCTTAGGAAAATAGTTCTTGGTGGTTGAAGTGCTTTTTCTGAGGTAGGATTCAGAACACGTAGAGTGAGGACTGGATTCTATCATTGTTCTGTTTTTAGGTAAAAACGTTTAATATGCAATGTTATTAATATAGTACTTTTCACTGATAATATTTTATTTTTAAAAGTTAACAGTTACCACACAGACCATTTCTGTGTGCAAAAATCCAAGAAATGTATTAAAAAAGTCAATGATAAATATCTGTATATTTTAAGGGCAGCATTTACATTGAAAATTGCATCTCTGTTTTGCATTTATAATAAGTGAATAAATCTAGTATTGCACATTCTCAAGGCAATTGTGGGGAGACCAAGATAAGTTTGGTCGTTAATCATATTGGTAAACTAGACACGGGAGGAAAGAAATTGAAATGAAAGTCACTGAACCAAGATAACACATATTAGAAAATGTATCGATTGTCTGGTCCAGTATGAGATTCAAGTTAATGTTTGTGATTCTGAACTCTGTCCTGACTTAGAACAGAGAGCGATGAAAAGGAAAACATTACCAATTTCCTCTTGGAATGAAAAGGTTAAGACTTAGGGGAATATGTTTTATATGTTGCAATTATCATAAAATTAAAATGAAGTTAACATTCACATCAGTATTGCCCTAATATATGGGGGGTTAAAATATAGGTGAAGTCTGAGATTTGGGTCTTTGACTTAATTTCAACAAAATGTTTATCCCAAGGTTTATCACATATCCCAAGAATATGTGTTAATATAAAAGTAAAATGTTGGATGTAACCTGACATTAGTGGAAAAAATAAACAGTTGAGAAATGGATTATTTAAAGATGTTCATTACTAGTGAGCTATCAGTTTGATACAAAACTTTTCTTTAATGTTTGTTTTTGTTGCTAAAATGGATTTCCAGGTACCAATTTAGGTTGTTAGAAACATCATAATCATAGAAAAGCTGAAAAACACCAGGGTTATGTTGTTAGGACTACAGTTCTGTTGAAATTCCAGATATTTAAGGTGCTAAAGGACTAATCCCAAAAGATTTTATTTCCTTTTTGCTTTCATTTTTTGATGTTTCCTAAGGCCCTCATTAACCTTTTCCTTTCCTCCTTTCCTTGCCATAGTTTCTCGAGGAGTGTTTCCTGGTCTCCACCTACCTGAGGCTACACAGGTACCACCCTGGGGGCCCCATCAGACCCAGCCTGGTAGCAGCCACAGCATCTTGGCCAGTCTCTTGTTTCTTCTTCCTTTGTTAGTGTGTTCTATGCCCACAGGCAGAACAATTCTGCAAACAGTTTTCAAGGTGTCAGTTCTGGGTGGAGAATCTACAGAGGTTCCTTTTGTTTTCACTACATGAATCTAAATCCTTTGACCTGCCTTTGAAATGACCACTGCATTCTTTCTTCTTTTCACCAACAGTCAGCTCTTATTTTCTAACACGGATGAACTATAAGTTTCATGGATTCATTCAGCAAATATGATTGAGGAAAAAGCAACATCAGATCACTCAAGATGGGGGTGGGTGTGCCGAGACAAGCTGGCTGTGATCAACTGGGGCCTGTGCAGGGGTCCTTATAGGAGATGGTAATAGCATGAGGCAGGCTCTTGGCAGGGTAGAAGGCATGAAATGAACTGCTTTGCAACTGACTTAGGGAGTTTATATCCCCCAGACTTATCAGAAGCAGTCTTTTTCCTTTCAAATCCCACTTTAATGGCCATTTCTTCCAACTGTGTGACCCACCACTTTAGCTGTGTGATCTTGGAAATTAAAAAAAAATTTTTCTGTTTCAAAAAGGAATATAATAATAATGCCCCAAATAGTTGTTTAAAGCTGAAATGGTTCAACACTTGTAAAGATTTTAGTTCAATGTCTGGCACATAGTAAGAACTCAGTGGAAGTTAGCTACTAGTACTGCTTTTATGTGGAGAAGGAAATGGCAACCCACTCCAGTACTCTTGCCTGGAAAATTCCATGGATGGAGAAGCCTAGTAGGCTACAGTCCATGGGGTCGCAAAGAGTCAGACAGGACTGAGTGACTTCACTTTCTTTCTACAGTTCCTTTTGGAGAAGGAAATGGCAACCCACTCCAGTACTCTTGCCTGGAAAATTCCATGGATGGAGGGGCCTGGTGGGGTACAGTCTATAGGGTTGCAAAGAGTCAGACACGACTAAGCAACTAACACACACACATATACACACTGCTTTTATGTCTTTCTTGATTAAGCTATAGCATTTGGTTTATCTTCATAGGAAAGATCCATTTAATCTTAGATTGTAGAGGTCTTACAAACTGTCCCATCATAGTCTCACACATTTAGAAACAGCACAGGGATGGATGGGGGAAGTGACAGCTCCTCGCTGCTAGTTCCAGGACCAGAGCCTGGATCCCCCAACTCCAAAATCAGTGTCTTTTTGCTCTGGACCATGGACCTTTTTATGTAGATCAGTATGTATTTAATCTAAGGTATAATTAAGCCTGTTGAGGTGTGGCCTCTATTCTGCCGATTGGTCCATTGCCCTGCCAGAAGCTTTGCATCAAAATGCCTATTGTAATACAGAAATAAAATCTTTCACTTCATATTACAAGCTAGATTAAATGGATTTATGGGTTAAATCATTTTCAGTTCCTATTCACCACATAATAGGAGAAATTCAAACAACCTAAATGAGTTAGACTTTATTCAATAATCATCTTACCAGGAGTACTTTCTCAATTATTGGACCTAATACTCTCTTATGAGCTAATAGTTGAACTACTCTCTGGGAGGAAGTGAGGCATTTCCAGGGCTGTTGCAATATGGTAAGGATACCTGAGTTTACTCAGGTGAGCTCCTGCAAATTTGCTTTTTCAGTTCACTGGGCTCTGCAGGAGAATCCTGTTCACTGTCTCCTTAGTTCTCAATACCCCTTACGAAATCTGGGACTGTGGTTAAAAACACACATGCCAGTTTTTCATTGCATAAGAGAGGAAGCTTATGCAGTTTCTGATATAGAGTTTGACTGTTTCTTCTCTAACTTAGTGGTTCTTTGCTTTTGTGATCATATTAAACTAAGCATTCCTCATAAGAGGACTAATTGGGGTCAGTAGAATGTTTATTCTCCCAAATGCAAAACACAGGGATTTAAATCTGCTGGCTTATCTGCTTAGGATTCTGTCACACTGAGGGGATAATTTTGAGATTTTTCCCAGGGAAATAGATTTATTCACAGTCACCATCTTGGGAAACTTGTAGTCTTTAACTCAAAGTATAAAGTTTTTGTATCATTTGTAGTTCCTTTTTCTTACTCTCTTGATTCCATATTTTTAATATCTTTTTCATTCTCAGTGTCTAAGATTTTACTTCTTTCCCTTACCTCTGTTTTTAGCAACAAAAATCTTTCTAAATTATCCCCCAAAACAATAATAACTATAGCATAGAAAGACTATCAATTTGTTTTTTATAATGTTTAACTGTAAAAATTCTGATTTTCATAGGATGATAGAATTTTGAAATTGGAAGTGACCTGAGAGAATTTGACAGACATTTGAATATTCTTGTCAAGTGCTTGCCCTAACCCTTTGTGCCTGGAAGAAGGTTGGATTATGGCCCTCAAAGATATCCCTGAAGCTGTAAATGTTACTTTATTTGGAAAAAGGGATACTGCAGATGTGATTATGAATCTTGTGATGGGAAATAATTCTGGATTATCTGGGTGAGGTAGAAGTGCCGCCGCCACCGCTAAGTCACTTCAGTCGTGTCCGACTCTGTGCGACCCTATGGATACAGCTCACCAGGCTCCTCCATCCACAGGATTCTCTAGGCAAGAATACTGGAGTGGGTTGCCATTTCCTTCTCCAGTATAAGTGCAATCACATGTATTCTTATAAAACAAGCAGTGGGAAATTTGACATAGAAGAAGAGAAGGTAGACAGAAGAAGAGAATGCAATTGACTATAGGGGCAGAGACTGGAGTGATGTGGCCATAAACCAAGGAATGCCAGCAGTCATCATAAGTTAGAGGAGGTTCTTCTCTACAGTTTTCAGAGGGAGGGCAGTCCTGCCAGCACTTTGATTTCAGATCAGTGATCATGATTTTATGCTTCTAGAAATGTGAGGGAATAAATCTGTCATTTTTAAGTCACTAAGTTTGTGGTAATTTGTTCTAGTAGCCATGGGAAATGAATATACTCCTTTTCTAAAACTTTGGTTATCTTTTTGTTGCTGGTTTAAAGGAATTTGATATAGATTCTGGACATAAGCCCTGTATAGGATATGTAAATCACAAATATCTTCTTTCATTTAGAGCCTTGCATTTTCACTCTCTGAGTGGTGTGTTTTCATAACTAGCTGTTCTTATTTTTAATGAAATCCACTTTCTTAAACTTTTCATTTATTGCTGGTATTACTGGTCTTGCTTGAAAAAGATCCCTTTATTACTCTCAACATTTAGATTTAAAATCCATCTAGAATTGACTTCAGTGTTTGAAGTAGAGAAGGAGTCAGATTTATGTTTTTCCAATATTTCATTTGTCCAATGTTTCATTTGGACATTTCTTAGTATACTGCACTTGTATCTGTCATAAATCAAGTGACCATATGAATCAGCTTTGCTTGTCTGGGTAGCAGATGCCAAAATGGAATTAGAAGCATGAGAGATTTATTGGAGGTAAAAGATAAAGGTAATAAAGATAAATGGGAGAAAGGAATAGCAATAGATGGGAGAAGTCTTCATACCTGTGAAGATCTGACATTTATGAAAAGAAGGAAAAAAGGAAGAATGCAGAAGAGCCTTAGAGAGCAGTCCTGGCCAATTCAGTGGAGAGCTTCAGAGCAGAGATGACTTAGAACTCAACTGCACTGGGTTGATATAGCAAGACCTAGAATTCTACTATGCTCAGTCACTAGCTGAAGCTTCCCATGGAGAATGTGTCCTCTGTCTCAGTGCTGCGGAGCCCCTTAGTCACTGTAGCTAGTATAGACCTGGGGTGGTTTGCTTGAAGGAAGATCTGAGCAACACACTTACAAACCTTCCATATTCTACTTTTGCACTGTACAGATTCACTTTTTTTTTAATTGGGGTATATTCACTTTACAATGTTGTGTTAGTTTCTGCTGTTCAGCAAAGTGAATCAGCTACATGTACATATATTCTCCCCCGACCTCCCTCCAGTCTCCCTATCCCAGCCCTCTAGATCATCACAGAGTACCGAGCTGAGCTCCCTGTGCCACAAAGCAGCTTCTCCCCAGCTATCTGTTTTACACATGGTAGTGTGTATGTATATACATATATATAGCAATCCCAATCTTCCAATTCATTCCACCTCCACTTCCCCCTGGACCCTGTTTACATGTCCATTCTCTATGTCTGCATCTCTATTCCTGCCAGGCAAGTAGATTCATCTGTATTACTCAGCCATAAAAAAGAATGAAATTGGGTCATTTTTAGAGACATGAACGGACCTAGAGTCTTTCATACAGACTCACTTCTCATGCATTTTCAGACTCCAAGTTTCCCGGTTGGCCTGTCTTCCTGAGAGGACACTCAGAGTATGATGGTTAGTGGGATGAATGACAGATCTCAGTTTTGCAGTTCTTCTTTCAGTGCTGCAGGTGGTATTCATTGTCTTTACTCCTCCATTATCTAGTCTAAATTCTTCTCACCCTCAGCTCTCACTTCTGCAGGTCTTGGTGATTTACCTGGGTGATATTGCAATTTATAATAGAAAATATATGTTTGGTCTTTGTCCCTGTTCCTGGCTTAGGGCTTTGAAAACCCTGGTATTTCCTAAGAGATAAGAGGGAGGGGTGAAAAAAGTATTTTTTGTTATTCATAACAAGTGTCTTTCGTCTTTCAACCACACAAGTTTATGTTAATGAGATGACTTTCAGAAAAGCACTTATAGATAAGGGACAGGTTGCAAGGAACCAATCACATGATTAGAGGGTTAGAACTTTCATCTCCACCTCCCAACCACCAGGGAAGGGAGAGGGGTTGGAGGCTGAGTTAGTACTCAATGGTCAAGCATTTAATAAATCATTTCTACTTAATAAAGCTCCATAAAAAACCCTGACTGAAGGAAATTGAAGAGCTTCCAGGTTGGTGAATACATGAGGTGCTGAGTGGGTAATGCACTGGGAGAGGGTATATAAACTGCACCCTTTTCCCAATACCTTGCCCTATGCCTCTCTTCCATTTAGCTGTTCCTGAGTTGAATTATTTTTAATACTATAATGGTAATCTATTAAATAAAATGTTTTCCTAAATTCTGTGAGCCATCTTAGCATATTATGGAACCTGAGGTGAGGATCATGGGAAACTGAATTATAGCACATTCCTCAGAAGCACAGGTGACAACCTGGGCTTGCAGTTGGCATCTGAAATGGAGGCAGTCTTATGAGGCAGCTTTAGCCTATGGGAGTTGACACTGTCTCTAGCAAAATAGGGGCTTCCCTTGTAGCTCAGTGGGTAAAGAATCTGCCTGCAATACAGGAGACCTGTTTGATTCCTGGATCAGGAAGATCCCCTGGAGAAGGAAATGGCAACCCATTCCAGTATTCTTGCCTGGATAATCCCAAGGACAGAGCAGCCTGGCAGGCTGCTCATGGAGGCGCAAGAGTAGGACACAACTTAGTGGCTTTTCAACCGGGAGAACAGTGTCAGGATTGAGTTATAGTAAACTCAGTTGATGTCAGAGAATTACTTGGTATGGGAAGAGCTCCTATCCATTTGGTGGCCAGAAGTATATAGTATAGTAGTGGAAGAAAGCAGAGTGTGCGAAAGGGGAGGCTTTCTTTCACAATCTGACAATGTGACTCATATCTTCATATCAGAGGGCTTTGAGCCCTTGGTAATCATCTCCTTCTCAGGCCAGGATTCCTGTGCGTGTCCCTTCACAGTAACATTTCGGCAAGGAAATACCGAGAGGCACCTCAGTGTATCACCAGAGTTTCACACATGTTCCCTTCTACCTCATGTAGGAGCAACTTTATCTCATCCTGCTGACCAGGGTCAATTACCCCTGGTATGATGCTGGCTCCTTTCTCAACATGACAGGTCTGGACACAAGGAGCCCAAAGTGCCAGGGAACAGCCTTAGGTTGATGGGTTCCTTGCTTCATCCTCTGAAGGATAAGCCCCATTTGAGGATAAGACATCTAAGCATGGGGAACCCAGAGGTTGAGGACAGAGAACACAATATTCCCCCAGAGCACAGAGAGTCATGATAAGTGGGACCATTCCTGCTTCCCATCTTTGTCTCCTGAATCCATGTGTCCTTCCTATTAGGACATGGCATCATATGAAGGACTCTGGAAGATAGCACTTTATATACACCTAGAGGGACTTCTTCGGAGCTGGTACTTCAGCTGCACTTATAGCAGGATAATACAATGGCTGCTTCTGGATGGTATGGTTTGTGATACAACCAAAGCACCCTATGAAATGGATCTGTGCCCACACTTCATTCACCGAGGGGGGATCCCTGGCTGGATACTATGTTATATGGAAACAGGCAGTCTGTAAGCTCCTGGATAGTGATTCTGGCTGAGGTTCTGTGGGCAGCAAAGGCAAACGCACACCTAGAAGAGCTATCTATTCCTATAGGAAGAAATCACTGGCCCTTCCAAAATAAGAAAAGACCTCATGATATAAACTTGCTACCAAGGAGCCAGATGGTATCCTAGAGGAACAGTGCCACACTGGATCTTCATTCCTATCAGTTGTATATTCAGAGGTGATGATAGCTGGATCAGCTCTCATTAGTAAGTGCCCAAGCTGTTGGGCTCATTTGTAGCCATTCTTGAGTGGCACTGTAATGCTTGTACCTGTCTACCAAGCAGATTCAGAATGAAGCAAGCTTTAGGGTTTTTCTTTTTCTGGCAGATGGTCAAAAGGAGCCCCCGCATGTGGCTATATGTATGAGAAGGAGGTGAAGAACTGGTACAAAATTAGTGGATGACACTGAGGCCTGTGCTTCCTTTAGCCAGTTTAACCAATGACTCTCAAAAAAGGTATATATATCAGACTTCCATGGTAGAATACTGGATGGCTTATAAACAACAAAGATTTATTAATGTTTTTCATGGTTCTGGAGGCTGGGAAATCCAAGCAGGTTTCCAGCAGATTCAGTGTTTGGTGAGGCTCTGTTCTTGGTTCACAGATTGTCTTCTTGCTAAGTCCTCATATTAATATGATGAAGAGGGCAAAGGAGCTTCTGGGATGTCTTTTGTAAGAATAGTAATTTAATTCATGAGGATCCATCCTTATGGCCTAATCACTTCCCAAAGTCCCCACCTACTCAAATTGGGGATTAGGTTTCAACACATGAGTTTTGGGGGGATATAAGCATTCAGTGTATAGCAGTATACATCAATAGATTTATTATAAATCAAATTAATACAAAGGATGTATAGTATCCAATTTATAATCAATGATTTTATAAACAATCCAATGAACCAGTGAAGTTGCTCAGCTGTGTGCAACTCTTTGTGACCCCATGGACTGTAGCCTACCAGGCTCCTCCATCCATGGAATTTTCCAGGCAAGAGTACTGGAGTGGGTTGCCATTTCCTTCTCCAGCTGATCTTCCTGACCCAGGGATTGAACCCAGGTCTCCCGCATTGCAGGAGACACTTTACCGTCTGAGCCACCAGGAAAGCCCTATTTTAAATTCTATATAGCCAAATTATTTTTAGAGAATGTTTTTATTGATTTTTGGAAAATCCTTGCCTCCATAGCCAACTTTGTTGCAATCAACAAGTTAAGATAGTTCTGACATGAATGTTGATTGATATTTTATAATGAGTAAGACAAAAATGAAGCCACAAAAATGTGGGTTAGAAATTGACTTCTTTGCTAATGATGTGACTGACCTATTGGCTGAAAGGGATAATAGTTCTCTGATACTAAGATAACATTTTCTCAATTTTTTGTGCTATTCACAATGTAATAGCTATATAAATGATACACTTTATTTAATATATGTAATTAAGATTTTTCCTATTACATTCTGTATAGTCATTCAGTAAAACAATAAATCAAATTGTCTTTTGTAGCAATTACCCATTTATATGGTATAAATATTTCCAAAATGGTCAATTTCAAACTACCAACATGACAACACTGAATGTGGAGTTATGAAAAGATGTACTATTAGACAGTCTGTCCACTTTGTAGACACAAAGTCATAAACAGTCCTCCACAGCATGAGTAATAGTGAAATACAGTAAAATAATCAGGAAGTTTTAAAGTTCGAGTATTTCTTGCCTTTATTTTAAATATAATGTATGTAATTGTATGTAATTTAATTCTTAATAATGGTTGTGCTTGCAAAGTTCTTGGATATTTCAGAACTGGCTCTGTGAAGCAGTACATGCAGCTCTACTACCTCTGGGCCTCCTTATGCTTGAACCTGGACATACCACTTCTAATCATGTGTCAGAATGCTTTTATGGCTGCCCAGCCTGTGACTTGGTGGGCTTGGAAGAATCCAGATAACCAAGGACCCTTTTGACCCTCGGTCACTTGATGCCCCATGAGTCTAGTACCCTATCTCTACTAGGCCCAGTAACACATTAGGAGCTGTTTTGGAGTGTGTGTTTAATTGGTATAAAAGGTGGCATGGCCTTGTCCCAGAACCCCATGGGTCTGCATTGTGATTCTTCCCCAGGGCTTTGCCAAACACTTCATACAATGTCTTCTCCCACCACTGAACACTAACGTAGTGTCTCTTAGATGCATGGCCCAAGGGTGAGGGCAACTTGTGCTGTAGCCTAGATCTGCTGCACAGTCCTGTTCTGCTTTGGGCCTCTCTAAAATGGCAGTGTGTGCATCCCACTGGCTGGAATAATATTCCTAGGTATGGAATATGCTGCCTCCAGAACCCTATGGGGCCTTGTGCTTCCTGTTCGGGGAGGGGAGGTTACAGATGCAGTGATTTGTCTTTTATTTAGGAGGGGATGTCCTGGATATTTGTTGTCTAAATAGTTACTGATATGACAGGTCTCTGAATCTTTGTAGGATTTTCCTCCCACCTTCAAGAGAGCATGTGTTTTATCAAGGGCTCCAGCCTTAGTGGTGAAAGTAAAGTGGAAGTGGGTTTTGATGGGTACACAAGTTTTCTTACTCACATTGTCTTAGTAGAGCTCTTAGGATAGAAATCAGGGTGGAGAAAGGAAAAGTTGGGTCATAATATGGCCTCAATGAAGGCCCTTTGTGGACACCTGAAGCTGGGATGGCCATCAAAATTGGCCCTAATTAGCGTAAGAGGGTCAAGTTGGCCTTCATAATACAACATCCATCAGTCATTGGTTATATGCTACTCCAATGGGGAGGTGACCTTGGTTGCAATGACCCTCTTCAGCCAAGGCAATTCTGAAGAGAACTGACACCTGAGGGTTCCTTCCTGCAACACTCCCAGGAACTGAGGGATTAAGTCCTTCAGTTCTGAAGGAGAATCTGGAAGGCTCATCAGAGGCCTGCTGCTAGTATGCAACAATGTCATTTACAAGGGATCTGGAAGAGCTAACAAATCTCCTTTTTAAAAAAGAAATTAGGATATAGCTGCTTTACAGTGTGATATTAATTTGTTCTGTACAGTGAAATGAATCATCTATATGTGTACATATATCCTTTTCCTCTTGGATTTCCCTCCGCCCCCACCCCACCCACCCAGTCATCACAGAGCACCTAGCTGAGTTCCCTGCCCTATATAGCAGGTTCCCACTAGCTAACTGTTTTACACAAGTCAGTTCCAGTCACTCAATTCATCTTGCCCACTGCCATCCACATGTCCCTTCCCTACATCTGTGTCTCTATTCCTGCCCTGGTAATGGTTCATCTGTACCATTTTTCTAGATTCCACATACATGTGTTAATATGATATTTATTTTTCTCTTTCTGACTTACTGACCTCTAACAGAATTTCAAACACTAAGACATATTTAGCAAGCAACGTCCTGGAATATCTATCAATAATTATTGATACTTTATAATTGCTATTTTAAAGAGAAAAACATGCATCCAACCCGGGCTGGTGATCTGTTTCACACTTGATAATACACATGTTTCAATGCTATTCTCTCAGATCATCCCACCCTCGCCTTCTCCCACAGAGTCCAAAAGTCTGTTCTATACATCTGTGTCTCTTTTTCTGTCTGGCATATAGGGTTATCATTATCATCTTTAAAAATTCCATATATATGCATTAGTATACTGTATTGGTGTTTATCTTTCTGGCTTACTTCACTTTGTATAATGGGCAAAAACCACTACAATATTGTAAAGTAATTGGCTTCCAACTAATAAAAATAAATAAAAAAAAAGAGAGAAGGAGAAACAACCTTTGAAGATGATAGGGAAGTTTAGGAGTTAAAACCAGAGACCTTTGCATTTGTTTACATAATGTTAGCAGGAACAGTTCAAACAAGTGTACAGCCCAGAAAATAATAGATCTAGGTGATCCATTTAGATGGGAAGAAAAAGTAATTTGCTCCGCACCTCTCAAATTGGTTTAGGAACCGCAGTAAAAAACTAAAAGGAGGAGAAATGTTTCAGAAGCCAATTCGGCCCTCAAACCCAAACCAAAAATCAAACCTGAGACTTTTTATAAGGGCAAGCAGTGCAATGGGCGGTCAAGGAAAACAGCCGGGGTCGTCTCTGAACAAACCGGGGCAGGGCGGGCAGGAAGCCCACCTCAGGGAGACCCTCTCTCGGTTTTCAGAAGGACGCTTCGAAGCTCCATTTCCCTGCTGTTTCCACCCCCGCCGTGAGGCTGCAGTCACGGGAGTCGGGGCGGTGAGGGCAGAAAGCCTGGGAAGCAGACGGCAGAGGTAGAGATGGGACAGGAGCGCGGAGCCAGAGGGAGCGCGTGGCCGGGGGCCGCCGCTGTTGTCCGGGGTGCTGAAAAGCCGGGGACGTCCGGGGCGGCGGCCACTTCCCTCCGCCTAAGCGCAGGCGGGGGTTCCGGGTGCGCACCTGCTGAGCCCGCCCTGGCTAGGGGCCTGGAGGTGCCCGCTGGTGAGGTTCCCCCAGCAGACCCTTAATGGGGAAATGATGAGGGCGCAGAGCATCGCGGGGACAGCGGACAGGTGCCCCTGTCCCCTTCCCGGCCGCTCGGGTCAGCCACGACCCCTCCACCTGCGTGCGGACTCTCTGCCTCGTGCCCGGGGTGAGCTGCAGGCAGCACCTTGCGAGGCAAGTTCCTGCACGATGACGTGTGGGCGATCGTCAACAACGCCAAGGTGCAGCCCGGAGCCCCTCTGCGCTGGGACATCTTCTCCAACGACTTCTGGGGCACGGGCATGGTCGGGAACACCACCCACAAGTTCTACCGGCCGCTCTGCGTGGTCCTTTACAGTCCATGGACGACCTGCATCATCCCTTACCCTGGGCTTACTCGCAGCCGCCCCTCTGGGTTGGGGAGATTATGGAGCTCTTCCTCCCTCTCACAGCCATCCTTCTCCTTAATGTTCTCAGCCCGTCTGGGCTTCTGGGACTAGGTTTGCCAGGTAAGGCCCAGGATGTCCTGGCGGCCAGCTCCAGAGGCACAAGTGGGGAGTTGGAATGGGAGTTTCCCTGGTGTTTGCCCGCCCACCCCATCCACAGACCTGGCCCACTATGGCGAAGGAACACCTGCATGGATGGACTCAGCAGCCTTTGTTGGGGAGTGGGTGCTGCTTCCCAGTTGGGAATTTTTACAGGTTCCTGGGCTTCCAAGATAACTCAGTGGTAAAGAACCCGTCTGCCAATACAAGAGATGTAAGAGACTCTGGTTGGATCCTTGGGTGGGGAAGATCCCCTGGAGGAGGGCATGACAACCCACTCCAGTATTCTTGCCTGGAGAATCCCATGGACAGAGGAGCCTGGTGGGCTACAGTCGCAAAGTCAGACACGACTGAAACAACTTAGCACACAGGCATCTTCACAGATGAAGAGGAGAATCTTGGCAGAAGACTATCCTGAGCCATTGGTAGTTATCAGCAGGAACTGATAAAAAAAATCTTCTCTGTCAAGAGTTGAAAGTGTGCAAAGTAAAGGAAAACAAAGGTCTGTGTCTTCCCATTCCTGGCCTCCCAATTGAAATTGTCCCCCCACCCCGCCCCATCTCCCAGCATTTCTGGTGTGAATAATTTACAAGTGTATTGAGAAACCATGATTTTCCCCCTTTAAAGGGCCCCATCAGAGTTTTTGCAGGATCCTTAGCAGTGCCTTTATGAGCAAGTGAAGATCTTCCTCTACAAGAAAGAATTATAGAGGGTGCTGGTAATCTTTAGACTTTTGCCTTAAATGTACATAGACTGTTTTCAGACCTTTGAAGACCACTATAGGCCCAGGAAACAAGGTCCCTGTGTTACAGTTGGTCAAATACCCTGTTCATTCATTTATTTAACGAGTGTTTATAATCTTTATGTTGCCTTTGAGATGTAATCTTGTATGCATCTCCAAATCTCTCACTCCACACTTCATGACATCCTAGATCCCATGCTTTCTGGACAGGCCAAGCATACTACTTCTTCAGGGCTTTTGTATTTTCTGATTTCTCTTCCTGGAATTTACTTCATCCAGATATTTTTCCAGGTTTGCCTTCAATATGGGGCAAGCCCAGTGAAGTGAATCCCTAGCCCTAGTTACTTGCCCACAGAACTGATGCTCAGTCAATGTTAGTGAATGAATGATGATTTTTCTGCAGATGTTCAGGAACTTTCCTAGGTGATTATAAGGTTGGTTTCTACCTTTCACCCCCACCCCTTTAATATAGGTAGTAAAGTTTTCATGGTCCTATTTTTCAACTAGGGTGTCACTGGGTGCCCCAGAGGTCTGGCTACTGGGGAGTTCAGGAGTCAGTCTGATTCCCCCTGGGAGTAGGGGGGTGGAGGATGGGGGTAGGGGTTGGCTCTTGTGGCTCTCAGCTGGAATCTGCTGAGGTTGGGACTCTCCATGGAGAATGAGGTTCTTTAACACTGGACAGCACATTGAAGTATGCTTGTTGATGAATCTCCCTGTGAAATTCAAATTACTAAATACCCTGAGGTGAAATACAGAACTCCAGGGAGTTCTCTTCCTCCCCACTAAACAAGAACTAAATTCCAGCCATATCGGTAACCTTTATTCCTAAGGGTGGTCATTCTCTCTCGCTCAGTCCACAAGCAGAAAGAAAGGGTAAGTTTTTCCCTCTTGGATTAAACAAAGCATGAGGACCTGAAAATGGCTTCTTTTCAAAGTAATGAGAAGGTAATAGGCAGGAAGGCTAGGGGTCTCCAAATGGAGGAAATAGGCTGCAAGTGTCAGACATTTCTTATCTCTCCCTTAAGTGGCAGGAGGAAACAAGCTATAAGTGTCAGATTTTTTCCCTTCTGTATACAAAATTAAAAGAGAGTTTCTTTTAAAATTCTGTGTTGCCATGATGACACCTGGTTCCACCTGAACTTAACTTTTCTCAAACCTTGAGCTAACCAATGCATTTTTCTTATGGAAATGTTTTTCTTAAGCTATGTTAATGAACTATGTATTTACCCTAGACTCTCTTTCTTCAAGTCTGCTCCTCCTAAGACTTAGAACCAATAATGGCTCAACAAAGCAGTATGTTTTATCCATACAATTGTTCTCCTAATCTATGTTAATGAGACTATGTATTTACTTGGAAACCTGCCTTTTTTCAAGATTCATGTCAATGGTTTTATGGCCTGGGATGACTCATCTTGTGCCAATGTTATCTCAAAATGCATGCTGTGAGTGAAGGGCCTGGTGCCGCTCTCTGAGTTTTGAGACATTTCCTTTCTCTAATTAGCAGCCTGTTCGTAGGTATATAGCTTCTTGTTAAAGACTAGCACTCTTTCTGCTCCCTTCTGATGGCTGTGTCAGAAGCCTTCTCTAACTCTTTTATACTTTAATGAAACTTTATTACACAAAAGCTCTGAGTGATCAAGCCTCGTCACTGGCCCTGGATTGAATTCCTCTCCTCCAGAAGCCAAGAATCCTGGTGTCTTTCAAAGCTCAGCAACAGCCTTTCAGTAATGAACATGACTCCTTCACCAGTCATAGCCCTTTAGAAGAAAGGAAAGCCTTTGCTAAAGCTATCAACCCAGTCATCACTTTTAGAGAAAATACTTGACATTTTTTTCTGATCTGACTTGTATTATTTGCCTACTTCCTTTCTTGAGGTTTTTCTTCTGGGACTTGCCACCTTCTCTATGGTGTTAATGATCTTCCTTGTCCTTTGTTTCCATACCCTTCCTTTGATGTAGTTGTTCTTTGAATGCTAAGGTGACAGTAGTGACACTGACTACCCCTGAACTTGTTCATGGGTGTGGGCTCCTCTTAACCAGCTCCCCTTCTTTTTTCACATGCTCCCTCCTTCCCCTTTCCTTTAAAGCCATGTGAGGATGTCATGCATTAAATTTGAATCCTAGACTTTGCTTTCCCTTTCAAATATACTATGTTTTTCACATTGGTGCCTGTGACTCAGATCCTCTGGCACTTCAGAGATGAGGTGATGATAATTTGCTGATTTGCTCCTGGTACTAGAGGGAATGCAGAAGAGCACCAGAATGATGAAGGACCAGAGGGACTTGCCTTAGAGGAAGAAAAAGAAGAACCAGATGTTGTTATATGTATTGGTTGAATGATCGAAGAAGACTGTAGAAAACCACTTATAAGCATTTGAGAGCTGAGATGATGACAAGAGATGGGGAAGAAGACCAGAGGAAGGCAGGAGAATGTATCATGTGTTTGTATTAGGCTGTGAAAACTCAGAGAAAGTGCTATAGAGCCCCATCATTTGAGACACCAGCAACAGATGATAAAAGTATTCTTCAGTTTTTTCTAGCTGGAATTTTACCTTAAATGGGAGTGAGTGCATAATGAGTTACCACTCTAGGCTCTTCACCACCACACCAGGTGACCACTCTGAGGACAGTTAACTTTGAAATCCTGACAGCCTCAAAGGCTGGAACAGCCAGGGGAAGTGGTTTACATTCCTTTTCCATCAAAGGTTAATTCACTTTTTCATTGTAAGAAGAGGCTAATGAATGGTTTCACACTCCCACCCCCTGTCTGTGTGTGAAATATGTATAAGCACAGAGTGAAACCAACTTTGAATGGAAAACTCTGGATTTGTCATTTATTTTAACAGTAAAAGGCTTTAATCCTGATAAGTGGTTTCTACAATTGAAACAGGGAGAATATT
This sequence comes from Odocoileus virginianus, assembly GCF_023699985.2. NCBI lineage: Eukaryota > Metazoa > Chordata > Mammalia > Artiodactyla > Cervidae > Odocoileus > Odocoileus virginianus. The sequence continues at coordinate 35,245,395 of NC_069696.1, read as the reverse complement.
TCAAGAGAATATTTATTGCTTCTCCAAAAAAGAGCTTGAGATTACCTGCCTGCAAAAGCCTGAGAGACTGGACCTCAGGAAACCATATTGTACATGCCCTTCCAGGTTAGAATCCTTCAAATCACTCAAATTTCAGGTTAGAATTCTTCTACTCTCAAGTCTATATTATTTGCCACTCTCAATTATTAGTTCTACACATCTTTCACACGATACTGTAATAATTAATGTGGTAAGGTTTTGAAGTGATTTTTCTATTATTAATGAAAGATTAGATTACGTTCTTTACATTTTTAATGTTAAAAATGTCAGGAATTAAAAAAATATTAATTTACAAGCATTTAATGAACACTGATCTTGGTGTTGGCTATAAACTATTGAGCATGATAAATGAAGTTCTTGCCCACAGGGCTTTAATAATCTATTTGACTGAACTACATGGAATTGCTAACATTTAAAAGATTTTTGAATTTCAGAAATGGCAGTTTCATATGATTTAACTAAATAGTAGGGAAAGGCAAACCACAAACAAATATATAAATGAATAAATAAGTAAAATAAAAGTGGGAAGTGGTGTGCCAGAAACCAAGCTATTTTCTTTCACCTCAAACCTTCTCTACTCTCCATTCTCTACTCAGCTTTTTGTTACTGGGGATGGCATTCTGCATGGCACCATGGGCTATGGTTCTTTGCATCAGGTGGCCAAAGTATTGGAGCTTCAGTTTCAGCATCAGTCCTTTCAATGAATATTCAAGACTGATTTCCATTAGTCTTGAAGGGAATCTCAAGAGTCCAAGGGAATCTCAAGGGTCTTCTCCAACACCACAGTTCAAAAGCATCAATTCTTCAGCACTCAGCTTTCTTTATGGTCCAACTCTCACATCCACACACGACTACTGGAAAAACCATAGCTTTGATTATATGGACCTTTGTTGGTAAAGTAATGTCTCTGCTTCTTAATATGCTGTCTAGTTTTGTCTTATTTTTTCTTCTGTCTTTTAATTTCATAGCTGCAGTCGCCATCTGCAGTGATTTTGGAGCCCAGGAAAATAAAGTCTGTCACTGTTTCCATTGTTTCTCCATCTATTTGGCATGAAGCGATGGGACCAGATGTCATGATTTTTTGTTTTTTGAATGTTGAGTTTTAAGCCAGCTTTTTCACTGTCCTCTTTCACTTTCATCAGGAGGTTCTCTAGTTTCTCTTCTCTTTCTGCCATAAGAGTGGTGTCATCTGCATATCAGGTTATTGATATTTCCCCTTGCAATCTTGATTCCAGCTTGTGCCTCATCCAGTCTGGCATTTTGCATCATGTACTCTGCATGTAAGTGAAGTAAGCAAGGTGACAATATACAGCCTCGATGTACTCCTTTACTAATTTGGAACCTGTCTGTTGTTCCATGTCCAGTTTGAACTGTTGCTTGTTGACCTGCATACAGATTTCTCAGGAGGCAGGTAAGGTGGTCTGTTATTCCCATCTCTTGAAAATTTTTTCACAGTTTGTTGTGATCCACACAGTCAAAGTCTTTGGCATAGTCAATGAAGCAGAAATAGATGTTTTTCTGGAATTCTCTTGCTTTTTCTATGATCCAGTGGATGTTGGTAATTTGATCTCTGGTTCCTCTGCCTTTTCTAAATCCAGCTTGAACATCTGGGAGTTCTTGGTTCATGTACTGTTGAAGACTTTCTTGGAAAATTTTGAGCATTACTTTGCTAGTATGTGAGATGAGTGCAATTGTGTGGTAGTTTGAGCATTCTTTGGCATTGCCTTTCTTTGGGATTGGAATGAAAATTGACCTTTTCCAGTCCTGTGACCACTGCTGCGTTTTTCAAAGTTGCTGGCAGCACTTTCACAGCAACATCCTTTAGGATTCAAAATAGCTCAGCTGGAATTTCATCACCTCCACTAGCTTTGTTCATAGTGATGCTTCCTAAGGCCCACTTGACATCGCATTCCAGGAGGTCTGGCTCTAGGTGAGTGATCACTCCAACCATGCCTATCTGGGTCATCAAGATATCTTTTGTATAAGAGCTGACTGTGGCTCAGATCATGAACTCCTTATTGCAAAATTCAAGCTTACATTGAAGAAAGTAGGGAAAAATCATTGACCATTCAGGTATGACCTAAATAAAATCCCTTATGATTATACAGGGAAGTGACAAATAGATTCAAGGGATTACATCTGATAGAGGGAATGCCTGTAGAACTACAGACAGAGGTTTGTAAAATTTTATGGGAGGTGGTGATCAAAATCATCCCCAAGAAGAAATGCAAAAAGGCAAAATGGTTGCCTAAGGAGGCTTTACAAATTGCTGAGAGAAGAAGAGAAGTGAAAGACAAAGGAGAAAAGAAAATATATATCTATCTGAATGCAGAGTTCCAAAGAATAGCAAGGAGAGATAATAAACCTTCCTAAGTGATCAATGTATGGATGTGAGAGTTGGACTGTGTAGAAAGCTGAGCACTGAAAAATTGATGCTTTTGAACTGTGGTGTTGGAGAAGACTCTTGAGAGTCCCTTGGACTGCAAGGAGATCCAACCAGTCCATCCTAAAGGAGATCAGTCCTGGGTGTTCACTGGAAGGACTGATGCTGAAGCTGAAACTCCAATACTTTGGCCACCTCATGCGAAGAGTTGACTCATTGGAAAAAACCCTGATGCTCGGAGGGATCGGGGGCAGGAGGAGAAGGGAATGACAGAGGATGAGATGGCTGGATGGCATCAACGACTCGATGGGCATGAGTTTGAGTAAACTCCGGGAGTTGGTGATGGACAGGGAGGCCTGGCATGCTGTGATTCATGGGGTCACAGTCGTATACGACTGAGCGACTGAACTGAAGTGAAGTGATCAATGCAAAGAAATAGAGGGAAACAATAGAATGGGAAAGATTAGAGATCTCTTCAGGAAAATTAGAGACACCAAGGGAACACTTCATGCAAAGATAGGCACAATAATGGAGAGAAATGGTATGGACCTAACAGAAGCAGAACATATTAAGAAGAGGTGGCAGGAATACACAGAACTATACAAAAAATATAGAGGGCCATACATACAGAGAATTAAAATAGGGTGAGATGAAGAATGACTACTTAAAATTGAGTGGTCAGAGAAGTTCTCTGCAGAGGTAACGTTTAAACTAAAATCTCAAAGACCAAAAGCTGAGGGAGGATATTCCAGGTGCAGGATGCAATGAGTTCCACCAAGGTGAGAGCAGGTGGATTGCAGGGGGAGGGAGAGAAGGCTAGAGCCCCTGGTTGTTTAGGGGGACAGATAGGAGGCAACAGAGAGATTTGTCAGCCATGGTAGGGAGTTTTCATTTGGCTGTAGAAATTTGGAGAATTTTAAGTAGAAGAAAGGCATGATCTACTTTAAGTTTTAAAAGGTCACTCTGGTTTTGTGTTGAGTAGGGAGTGTAGAATGAGAACCAAAATAGAGGACTGGATAGGAGGGTTTGCTATCGCCCAGGTGAGAGGTGGTGGTGGTTTCAATGAGGTGGTAGTAATAGAGATGATGAGAGGTAGACCAATTGGGTACATGTGTTGGAGAAATTAAAATTATGAAGAATTAATTAATCATTAAAATGAAGCATTAATGTGTGGGGTAAGAGAGAGGAATTGAGGAAAATTTGTGATGCAATGTACGTATGTGTGTGCATGTGTGTGTTAGCTCTCTATTAAGCCCTCTCACCCATTCTTGCATATGCACACATACACACATCCCTGCACATCCACACACTCACACACATATAAGCACATGTTCACACACTGGAGGTTTCCATTCAAGATGATGTGGACTCACCAATCATTATTTCTGCAAATCCTACCAGTCTACCTTATTGGATTTTCCTCTAGTTCACCTTTCTCCATCTTATATGTGGAGATTTTATGAGAGATTTTGGTAAATGACTTTTCAAAACTAGATATGCAGATATATCTCTAGAGCATCCCAATTTAAGGAGCCTGTTTTAAAAAATGAAGTTAATAATAATTATAACTTTATTTTTCTGTGAACCCATATTGACTTCCAGTCTAATCAGAGATCCATTTCTAAGTGTTCACAAATCATCTGGTTAGCAATCCACTCCAGAATGTTTTGTTATTTACTGTCAAGCTTGCTTGGTCTTCTATAGTTTTAGACTCTGCCTGCCACATTTTAGAAAACTAGGAAATTGTTTGAATTCCAGGTTTCTGGCCCTCTTTATTTCTGAGTGATTTTTATGTAATAAATTATTTAACTAGTTAATTTATGATTTTAAAATATATTAAGTTCTGCACTATCTGAAGCATTATGAGACATTACTTCACAGTGCTATCTCATTATTGCAGTTGCTTCATATTTGGCAATGCCTTTTGATATTCTAAAAATCTAAATGAGCACACTTCAAATACCAAGTGCTCTCTCTTAATCTACTACTACAAAAAAAAAAAAAAAATTAAAAAAAAGCCCATGTAAAAAATAAAATCCACGTACATTTTTATACCCATGGAGGAGGGCATGGCAAACCACTCCAGTATTCTTGCCTGGAGAATCTCATGGACAGAGGAGCCTGGCTGCCTGCAGTCCAATGGGTCACAAAGAGTCGGACATGACTAAGTGACTAGCATGCACAGACACACATTTTTACATAGGATGCATGTGGACCACCAAAGGTGGCGTGTATCTGTTATTTTACATCATTTTTTGTAACTCACATGAGTTCAGTAATATATATCATGCCTGCATGTGTACTAAGTCACTTCAGTCACGTTTAACTCTTTGCGACCTATGGACTCTCGGCTCCTTTATCCATGGATTCTCCAGGCAAGCATACTGGAGTGGCTTGCATGCCCTCCTCCAGAGGATGTTCCCAACCCAGTGATTGAACACGCATCTCCTGCATTGGCAGGCAGGTTCTTTACCACTAGCGTCACTTAGGAAGCCCAATATGTATCACATACGTGTATGTATATAAATAAAGGGTGGGAGGATATATATATGATCTATCAAGATGTTTTTATTTTTCAGAAATATAATAAGTTCTTTGTCTTTTTCAAATGAAAGTGAAACCAAGCAGGACCTTCTGGCACTCTCTTGGGTACAAATCCTTTCCATGTCCCCCATTTCTGGTTTGTAGAAAATACACTTCCTTCAGCCTCCTTGAACTTCCCCAAGTTCCAATGGGCAGACTCAAAACAGTTGCTAATTAGAAAAGTGAGGGAATGCAGAAACAATGGAGGAACAATCAAGAAACAATAATGCAGCAATGGGGCAGTGTCTCAGTTCCTCCTCAAGGGATGTACATAACAGTATCTTTGAGTTCTTCTTTAAGAACTAAGGCGCTCCACCCAGGTGGAGGCTGAGCAAAAGAGTCCTGGAATGCCACCCTATTACCTCAAAGCCGCAATCTGAAGGTCTACACACAGTGGAAGATAAGGAAGACTTGACCCCCTCCCCACATGAATAATGGTGATTAACTTCCCCTTTTTGCCTTTTCATACTGTTCATGGGGTTCTCAAGGAAAGAATACTGAAGTGGTTTGCCATTCCCTTCTTCAAATGATTTTTTTGAGCTCCAAAATCACTGCAGATGGTGACTGCAGCCATGAAATTAAAAGACACTTACTCCTCGGAAGAAAAGCTATGACCAACCAGGACAGCATATTAAAAAGCAGAGACATTACTTTGCCAACAAAGGTCCATCTTGTCAAAGCTATGGTTTTTTCAGTAGTCATGTATGGATGTGAGAGTTGGACTATAAAGAATGTGGAGCGCCAAAGAAGTGATGCTTTTGAACTGTGGTGTTAGAGAAGACTTGAGAGTACCTTAGACTGCAAGGAGATCAAACCAGTCAATCCTAAAGGAAATCAGTCCTGAATACTCATTGGAAGAACTGATGCTGAGGCTGAAACTCTAATAATTTGGCCACGTGATAGGAAGAATTGACTCACTTGAAAAGACCCTGATGCTGGGAAAGATTGAAGGTGGGAGGAGAAGGGGACAACAGAGGATGAGATGGTTGGATGGCATCACCGACTTGGTGGACTTGAGTTTGAATAGGCTCTGGGAGTTGGTGATAGGCAGGGAAGCCTGGCATGCAATCCTGCAATCCATGGGGTCACAAAGAGTCGGACACAACTGAGCAACTGAACTAAACTTCCCTTTAAAAGCTTTCATGGTCAAGCAGAATCTTTGGAATTGGTTCTTGGACACAAATTCACCTTCTCCTCATGTTGCTGGCCTTCTGAATAAAGAAATCTTTCCTTTCTGGTCAATGCTTATCTTTTGAGCATTGGCTCTGAAGTGGGAAGCAGCCAAACCTGAGTTTGATAGCAAAAGTGCTTTGTTGTGTAATCTGAATATTGGTCTGTGGGAGTCAGTTATAACAGCAAGGATTTGACTTAATGGGTGCCTAATCTTGTTTCCCTCTTTCACATCTAGGCTTTCACTATCAAAAAAGAAAATGTGAAATGACCAGTGTTTAAATATCATAGTATGGGAAGCCAGCAGCTTTCATTTGCAAAGGAATGAGCAGGAACATTGTAGGTAAGAGGTAAAGAGTCATTGTTTTCTTCTGATCATGAAAAATAAATACTTATAGAAAATTAGCAAAATTCAGATATGTACAAGAGTGAAAAAAAAAAAACCCATGTATAATCCTACCACTAACATTTTGGTATACAGTCATCCCTTAGTATTCACAGGGAATTTGTTCCTCCCTTGGGTATCAAAATCCATGGATGCCCAAATAAAATGGTATAGTATTTGCCTATAGTCTACTCATATCCTCCTGTGTACTTAAAATAATCTCTGTTAACTACAATATCTAATTTTATTAGATATTAGGTATAATATCTAATTACTAATGATGTAAATGCCACATTAATAGTTGTAAATGCAATGTAAATGCTATGTAGTTACTGACATGGCAAATTCAAATTTGGATTTTTGGAATTTTCTGGGTTTTTTTCTCCAACATTTTTGATCCATGGTTGGTTGAATTCAAGGGTGTGAAACCCTAGAATATCTTTCCCATAATTTATTTATATACATGTATATGATATATATAATATATATGCTTAATGAACATAATTTATATTTAATAAACACACACTATATATATGTGTGTGTATGTGTGGGTGCTTAGTTGCTCATTGATGTCCAACTCTTCATTACCCCATGGACTGTAGCATGTCAGGCTCCTCTATTCATAGGATTTTCCAGGAAAGATTACTGGAATGAGTTGCCATTTCCTACTCCAGGGGATCTTCCTCACCCAGTTATTGAACCCGCATCTCCTAAGTCTCCTGCATCAGCAGGTGGGTTGTTTACCACTGTGCCATATATATATGTGTGTGTATATGTGTATATATATATATGTGTGTGTGTGTGTGTATATGTGTGTATATGTATATATACACACAGATAAAAAAATTGATCTAAGAAAGAAATGAAAAATTTTATTCAATCTAAATTGCGGATTATAGTCTGGGAACAGCATCTCAGAAAGATCTGAGTACTACTGTTCTACCCATCAGAAGTCAAAGCAGTTATAAAAGTTTTTGAGACAGAGGGTTGTACATTAAATGATGCGTTACTGACACAATCCAGATCTGCAAGTACAAAGCAGTGGGTCTTGTGATCCCTTACAAGATCAGGAAGGAAGGTTATTCTTTCAGGAGTTGTCTTGTTGATACCAGGAGAATGTTGCTCTTTGTGGTTGAGCAGGTATTTCTGTATATACATGTATTTCTTTATTTACATGTATATAAATAAAGTATAGGAAGATATATATTTGGCTGACCATATTCTAGAGTTCCACATCCTTGAATTCAACCAACTGTGGATTGAAAATATTGGGGGAAAAAACCCAGACAGTTCCAAGGGGAGGTTTTGTTGGTGCAAAATGCAGGTACACAATGCACAATAAAAGGAGAGGGGGTAAAAAAGCAGAGAAAAAATTTTCATGTCTTGTCATCAAAGTTAAATTTTATTTCCATGTAAGTGTACATATCATACATACATATGATTATTTTATTTAATGGTGTATTATAAAGTAATAGTGTTCTGAAATAGTGTTTAAACTTAATAATAGATTATCAGGTGCTTCCTTGGTGGCTTAGTGGTAAGAATCCACCTGCCAATGCATGAGACACAGGTTAAATCCCTGATCTGAGAAAGTCCCACAAGCCCTGAAACAACAAAGCCCAAGTACCACAATTATGGAGCCTGTGCTCTAGAGCCCAGGAACTGCAGCTACTGAAGCCCGTGTGTCCTAGATTGTGCTCTGCAACAAGAGGAGCCGCTGCAATGGGAAACCCACACAGGGCAACTAGCAAAAAGTCTGAATGGCAACGAAAAGCGAGCAGAGTTGAAAAATAAAGAAATAAATCTAAAAAAAAAAAACTTTTAAAAATAACAATTCAGTTTATAACTTTTTTTGTTACACAATATAGGGGAGCAAAATTTGCCACTTCAAAATATTTTTTGGCATCAGGGTTATTTTAAGCTAATTATTTTTAAGGAGTACTTCCTGGGTGGTTCAGTGGTACAGAATCAGCTTGTAATGCCGGAGTCACAGGAGATGCAGGTTTGATCCTTGGATTGGGAAGATCCCCTGCAGGAGGCCATAGCAACCCATTCCAGTATTCTTGCCTGGAGAATCCCATGGACAGAGGAGCCTGATGGGCTACAGTCCATAGGGTCGCAAAGAGTCAGACACAACTGAAGCAACTTATCATGCACACATTTTTAAGAAACACAACACTTAAGAAATCTTTCTTTTTGCTTCCCTTGGCAATGGCACCCCATTCCAGTACTCTTGCCTGGAAAATCCCATGGATGGAGGAGCCTAGTGGGCTGCAGTCCATGGGGTCACCACGAGTTGGGCATGACTTAGCGACTTCATTTTCAATTTTCACTTTCATGCATTGGACAAGGAAATGGCAACCCACTCCAGTGTTCTTACCTGGAGAATCCCAGGGACGGGGGAGCCTGGTGGGCTGCCATCTATGAGGTCGCACAGAGTCGGACACGGCTGAAGTGACTTAGCAGTAGCAGTAGCTGCCTAAAGACTTCAGATAAAGGGTCGATCCCTGGAGCAGAGCTACCAGCAGAGGTTTCTGCAGAGAAGATGGGCTGAGTATGGTGGGGAAACTCAGCAAGTTCTAGAGATCAGAGTCCACTCTGTGTCCTATTGCCTCTGCATGGCCCAACAAATATTTGTTTATCAAACATTTGCTTCTCCATCTCCATGTGAACTGCTTTTCTCCCCTTTGAAGGTCCAAAGCACTATCCCCAACATCCTTTTTTGTTTTAGCTGAAGATGGTATTTAAAGTGAGGGCTTCAGCCACTTGGGTGAGTTACCTAATTTTCCTGGGTCTCTACTAGGTACGTTGTTGTTGTTCAATTGCTCACTCATGTGCAAATCTTTTGTAACCCTATGGACTGCAGTATGCGAGGCTTCCCTCTCCTTCACTATCTCCTGGAGTTTGCTCAAACTCATGTCCATTGAGTTGATGATGCCATCTAACCATCTCATCCTCTGTTGCCCTCTTTGCCTACTACCCTTAATCTTTCCTTACACTGAGCTCTTCTCCAGTGAGTTGACTCTTCCCATCAGGTGGCCAAAGTATTGGAGCCTCAGCTTCAGCATCAGTCCTTTAAATGAATATTCAGGATTGATTTCCTTTAGGATTGACAGGTTTGATCTCCTTGCTGTCCAAGGGACTCTCAAGAGTCTTCTCCAACACCACAGTTCAAAAGCATCAATTCTTTGGCTCTCAGCCTTCTTTATGGTCCGACTCTCACATCCATACGTGACTACTGGAAAAACCATAGCTTTGACTGTAGGGACCTTTGTTGGCAAAATGATGTCTCTGCTTTTTAATATGCTGTCTAGGTTTGTCATAGCATCTCTTCCAAGGAGCATGTGTCTTTTAAAAAAATATTTAGTTATTTAATTGGAGGATAATTGCTTTACAATGTTGTGTTGATTTCTGCCATACAATAGCATGAGTCAGTTATAACTATATATATGTCTCTTCCCTCTTAAGCCTCCCTCCCAGACCCCACCCACATCCCATCCCTCTATGTTGTCACAGAATGCCAGGCTGGGTTCCCTGTGTTATATAATAGCTTCCCATAAATAAAAAATAAGACATAAAAAAAGAGGGGATATATATTATGTATGGCTGATTCACTTTGCTCTACAACAGAAATTAATACAACCTTGTGAAGCAACTATACACCAAAAAAATTAACCAAAAAATAAAAAGATATTAGAAAAAACAGCATTTTATAAATGCAATGTTAGCCTAACATTTTCCCCACAGGTTTTTTTCTAATTAATTTTTTTGAAGGATAGTTGCTTTGTAGAATTTTGCTGTTTTCTGTCAAACCTCAACATGAATCAGCCATAGGTATACATATATCCCCTCACTTTTATATCTCCCTCCCATCTCCCTCCCCATCCCACCCCTCTAGGTTGATACAGAGCCCCTGTTTGAGTTTCCTGAGCCAGACAGCAAATTCCCGTTGGCTATCTATTTTACATATGGTAATGTAAGTTTCCATGTTACTCTTTCCATACATCTCACCCTCTCGTCCCCTCTCCCCATGTCCATAAGTCTATTCCCTATGTCTGTTTCTCCATTGTTGTCTTGTAAATAAATTCTTCAGTACCATTTTTCTAGATTCTGTATATATGCATTAGAATATGATATTTATCTTTCTCTTTCTGACTTACTTCACTCTGTATAATAGGTTCTAGGTTCATCCACCTCATCTGAGCTGACTCAAATGCATTCCTTTTTACGGTTGAGTAATATTCCATTGTGTATACATACCACATGTACATATATTGTGGTACAATATATGTATATTTACCCATTCATCTGCTGATGGACATCTAGGTTGCTTCCATGTTCTGGCTGTTGTAGAATAGTGCTGCAGTGAACATTGGGGTACATGTGTCTCTTTCAATTTTGGTTTCCTCAGGGTATATGCCTAGAAGTGGGATTGCTGGGTTATATGGTGGTTTTATTCCTAGTTTTTTAAGGAATTTCCATACTGTCTTCCATACTGGCTGTATCAATTTACATTCCCACTAACAGTGTAAGAATGTTCCCTTTTCTCCACACCTTATCCAGCATTTATTGTTTGTTAACTTTTTGATGAGGGTCATTATGACTGGTGTGAGGTGATATCTCATTGTAGTTTTGATTTGCATTTCTCTAATAATGAGCGACGTTGAGCATTTTTTCATGTATTTGTTAGCCATCTGTATGTCTTCTTTGGAGAAATGTCTGTTTAGGTCTTTTCCCCACTTTTTGATTGGGTTGTTTTTCTAGTATTGAGTTGTATGTTCTGCTTGTATATTTTGGATACGAATCCTTTGTCAGTTGTTTCATTTGCTATTATTTTCTCCCATTCTGAGGATTGTCTTTTCACCTTGCTTATAGTTTCCTTTGCTGTGCAAAAGCTTTTAAATTTAATCAGTTCCCACTTGTTAACTTTTGGTTTTATTTCCATTACTCTAAGAGGTGGGTCATAGAGGATCTTGCTGTGATTTATGTCATCGGGTGTTCTTCCTATGTTTTCCTCTAAGAGTTTTATAGTTTCTGGTCTTACAGTTAGGTCTTTAATCCATTTTGAGTTTATCTTTGTGTATGGAAAATCCCATGGATGGAGGAGCCTGATAGGCTGCAGTTCGTGGGGTTGTGAAGAGTCGGACACGACTGAGCAACTTCACTTTCCCTTTTCACTTTCATGCATTGGAGAAGGAAATGGCAACCCACTCCAGTGTTCTTGCCTTGAGAATCCCAGGGAAAGTGGAGCCTGGTGGGCTGCCATCTATGGGGTCGCACAGAGTCAGACACAACTGAAGCAACTTAGCGACAGCAGCAGCATGATGTTAGGGACTGTTCTAATTTCATTCTTTTACATGTAGTTGTCCAGTTTTCCCAGCACCAGTTATTGAAGAGGCCGTTTTTGCCCCATTGTATATTCTTGCCTCCTTTGTCAAATATAAGGTACCCATAGGTGCATGGGTTTATCTCTGGACTTTCTATCTTGTTCATTGGTCTATATTTCTGTTTTTGTGCCAGTACTATAATGTCTAGATGACTGTAACTTTGTAGTATAATCTGAAGTCAGGAAGGTTGATTCCTCCAGCTCCATTCTCCTTCTCAAGATTAGTTTGGCTATTCAGGGTCTTTGTGTTTCCATATGAAGTGTGAAATATTTTGTTCTAGTTCATTGAAAAAAAACATTGGCAATTTGATAGGGATCACATTAAATCTGTAGATTGGGTTTGGTAGTATAGTCATTTTCACAATATTTATTCTTCCTATGCAGGAGCATGGAATATCTCACCATCTGTCTATGTCATCTTTGATTTCTTTCATTAGTGTCTTATAATTTTTGGTGTATAGTTCTTTTGTCTCCTTAGGTAAGTTTATTCCTAGATATTTTATTCATTTTGTTGCAATGGTGAATGGGATTGATCCCTTAATTTCTCTTTCTGATTTTTCATTGTTAGTATATATAAATGCAAGTGATTTTTGTGTATTGATTTTGTATCATGCAACTTTGCTAAATTCATTGATTGACTCTAGTAATTTTCTGATACTATTTTTAGGGTTTCCTATGTACAGTATCATGTCATCATCACACAGTGAGAGCTTTACTTCTTCTTTTCTGATCTGGCTTCCTTTTATTTCTTTTTCTTCTCTGATTGCTGTAGCTAAGACTTCTAAAACTACGTTGAATAATAGTGGTGAAAGTGGACAGCCTTGTCTTGTTCCTGATCTTAGGGAGAATGTTTTCAGGTTTTCACCACTAAGAATAATGTTTGCTGTAGGCTTATCATCAGTCAGTTCAGTTCAGTCGTTCAGTCGTGTCTGACTCTTTGTGACCCCATGAATCGCAGCACGTCAGGCCTCCCTCTCCATCACAAACTCCCGGAGTTTACTCAAACTCATGTCCATCGAGTTGGTGATGCGATCCAACCATCTCATCCCCTGTCATCCCCTTCTCTTCCTGCCCCCAATCCCTCCCAGCATCAGGGTCTTTTCCAATGAGTCAACTCTTCGCATGAGGTGGCCAAAGTATTGGAGTTTCAGCTTCAGCATCAGTGCTTCCAGTGAACACCCAGGACTGATCTCCTTTAGGATGGACTGGTTGGATCTCCTTGCAGTCCAAGGGACTCTCAAGAGTCTTCTCCAACACCGCAGTTCAAAAGCATCAATTTTTTATATATGACCTTTATTATGTTGAGGTAGGTTCCTTCTATGCCCATTTTTTGAAGAGTTTTAATCATAAATGGGTGCTGAATTTTGTCAAAGGCTTTTTCTGCATCTATTGAGATTATCATATGGTTTTTAATCTTTCAATTTGTTAATATGGTGTATCACATTGATTGATTTTTGTATATTGAAGAATCCTTGAATCCCTGGAATAAACCCAACTTGATCATGGCATATGAGCTTTTAATGTGTTGCTGAGTTCTGTTTACTAAAATTTTGTTGAGGATTTTTGCATCTATGTTTATCAGTGATATTGGCATGTAGTTTTCTTTTTTTGTGTTGTCCTTGTTTGGTTTTGGTATCAGGGTGATGTTGGCCTCATAGAATGAATTTGGTAGTGTTCCTTCCTCTGCAATTTTTTGAAAGCATTTTAGAAGGATATGCATTCGCTCTTCTCTAAATGTTTGATAGAATTCTTCTGTGAAGCCATCTGATTCTGGGTTTTTGTTTTTTGGGAGATTTTTGATCACAGCTTCAATTTCAGTACTTGTAATTGGGTTGTTCATAATTTCTATTTCTTCCTGGTTCAGTCTTGGAAGATTGAACTTTTCTAAGAATCTGTCCATTTTTTCTAGTTTATCTAGTTTATTGCCATGAGCACGTATCTTTTAATTTCATGGCTGCAGTCAGCGTCTGTAGTGATTTTAGAGACCAAGAAAATAAAGTCTGTGACAGTTATTAAACTCTTGTTTTATTTTTCTTATTAGTTTGTCTCATATTAATTTAATTCTTAGACCAACCAGAAGAAGTCAACAAGATAGAGGAAAATTTCTTCATCCCTAATAACAAATAAGACATATAAAACTTTTCCTGTGCATTCATATCTTTTAAATACAAAATTGGAAGTGAGAAATGGAATATTTCCTGCTGTATCAGCAAACAAGGATGTCACAGTCACCAGCGATTCTAGCCACCATGAGCCCTGAGGGAACTTAGGAAGGAAAGAATACCTGCCATATAGCAGCCATCAGACTGCAGCCATTCCCTGAGGAACTCAGGATGTGAAAACAGGATACTGGCCCCAAATAGCTGAGGTGTATTTCAAACTAATGATTTCAGGGAGCACAGACTCTTGTATCTTCCCATACATAGAAAAGTGCCAAATTCCTAAACTTGGATTATCTGGATTTCTTTAATTAAAAATAATCTTTCAATGTTCAGACTACTTGCCCTTTGTTGCAAAACTATATAACCAGCTCCTCCCCTCGTCTCCTTGGAGCAGATCTCTCAGGGTCACTTGAGATGCTGTCTCTTGGGCTTGAAGTACTAAAAACTCCCACCAGATATAACACAACTCCCAACTTTAGGTTGTGAATATTTTTTAAGTTGACAGAACCCACTGCACTCTTATAATCTCCTTTTAAAACTAGATATATAATAAAGATATATTTCCATGTCATTATAGTTTCAAATTATTATTTTAATTGCCTAATAGTGTATGGTATGATGCTAACAAAGTTATTTGAATATTTCTGTATGGTTAGACTTTTAGTTTTTTATTTTTCAACTTTTGCTTCTCTAATTAACGTGGTGAGGAGCATTCCTATACATAAACATCTTTATGTAATTCCCTAGTTATTTCTTCTTATCAGAATGCTGAAAGTGAAATTATAGAAGCATTATGTACTTTTTAAAGCTTTTGATACATATTGCTGTATTCTTCTCCAAACTGGACATCCACCAATGATATGAAATTGCCTGTTTCCTCTCACTGTGATTGTGAAACACAGAATGCTGCTCACTATCTGAGGGTTCTATAAGAATTAAGGGACTTCTCTGGTGGCATAGTGGTTAAGAATCCACCTTCCAATGCAGGGAACATGGGTTAAATCCCTGGCTGGGCAACTAAGATCCCACATGCCACAGGAAAACTAAGCCCAACTAGAGAAGCCCACGTGCCACAACTACTGAGCCCATATGCTCTCGAACCCATGCTCCACCAAAAGAGAAACCCACAGGCTGTAACTAGTGAAAGCCCATGTGCTACAACAATGACCCAGCACAGCCAGAGAAATTTTAAAAAATGATGATAATTAAGTCATCAGTAACTGCAATTATTGACCAACAGTGCACTCTGAGAGGAATTCAAGATGAAAACAGGATGAAGCACTCTTTGCTTTGGAAAAACAGGCCCTTAAATAGACACAGACCTCAGGAAAAATTATAATGAATCCAGGTTCTTGTATCTTTCACATTCAGAACAGGTGCTAAAATTATTGACTGAGATACCT
Organism: Odocoileus virginianus; assembly: GCF_023699985.2. Lineage (NCBI taxonomy): Eukaryota > Metazoa > Chordata > Mammalia > Artiodactyla > Cervidae > Odocoileus > Odocoileus virginianus. The sequence goes on along the minus strand of NC_069696.1, from coordinate 35,229,884 downwards.
CTTCCTTGTGACTAGCAGTAACATTTTACCAAAATGTATGCTTAACTGCAAGGGCTACCCAGGAGGTTCTGTGGTAAAGAATGTATCTGCCAATGCAGGAGATGCAGGAGACTCGAGTTCAATCCCTGGGTTGGGAAAATCCCCTGAAGGAGGAATGGTTACCCACTCCAGTATTCTTGCCTGGAAAATCTCATGGACGGAAGAGTCTTGTGGGTTACAGTCCATGGGGTTGCAAAGAGTTGAACATGACTTAATGACTAAGCACAACTGAGCATGCATGCATGATTGAGTGCACACATTCCCTAACCAGATCATATATATACTAGCTTTTCCCCTACCTCAGCAGAGCAGTCCCCTCAGAGCTACTGAGGGGCTTTGTCCCAGACTATAGTCCTTAGTAAGACCCTGACTAAAACTTAACTCACAGCTCTTATGTCATGTGAACTTAAGTCAACTTTAAGCTTCCATGGTGGCTCGGAGGGTAAAGAATCCAACCGCAATGTGGGAGACCTGGGTTCAGTCCCTGGGTTGGGAAGATCCCCTGGAGGAGGGCTTGGCAACCCACTCCAATATTCTTGCTTGGAGGATCCCCATGGACAGAGGAGCCTGGCTGGCTACAGTTGATGGGGTCACAAAGAGTTGGACATGACTGAGTGACTAAGCACAGCAAATCAACATGATCATAAATGTGAATGAATTTTAAACAAATGGCCTTGTCGTTCTGAAAAGCTCAGCCTGCTGAAGATGGAAATTGTGTAAAGGCAGCCACAGGGGCCTGGGCTCCACGTGGGGTGAGACTGTTCTCTGAGGCCTGAGACCTTGTCCTGCCTTTTGCTCAGGTTTGTTTTCCCAATGGTTTATAATTTCCAGCAGTGCTCTCACTATTGCACTATTTAGTGGGATGCTTTACCTGTGTCTTAACTGGACTTCCTAGTTGTCCACTGTTCTTTCCTGATTTCCTCTGGGTGAGGTGTTTGAAGCGAGTTATTTCCCATCAAGCTGGCTCAACACACAGTTGGGTCAAATCTCACAGCAGATCACTGGCATGAGGTCCCAGCCAACATGTAATTGTGCTAGTGGGAATGGAAATGAAATGGACAGCAAGATGTCTTCTATCCCTATTATATCTGTCAGACATAATCTTGGTTGTTCCAAACTTTGTGGATTATAAATTATGTAGCTATCAGGTATTTAGTATAAGTATACACCATATGTAAAGTCTAGACTTTCATATTCTCAAATTATTTGGCAAAGAGGAAGTGTTTATATAAGAGAAACAAGTCAAGGTCATGAGAATAAAGACATGGGACTATTGCTTTGTAAAATGGTTTGGAGTGTAGATAATATAGACAGCTTCAGTGTGATTGTATGCATTCTCCTCCCCATCCTCTACCTACCTCCTACCATCTGCATGTAAATTTCCCCACTGGGAATATTGAATCCTATTTTAAAAATCTAAGAAAACCTTTAGAAGTCTCTGTTCTACATTTCTATCTCATGAAATTTATTTTTTTAAAAGAAAGTGAAAATATATTTCTTTCATTTTTCTCTTTTCCTATCAGTTCAGTTCTGTTCAGTTACTCAGTCATGCCCTATTCTTTGCGACCTCATGGACTGCAGCAGGCCAGGCCTCCCTGTCCATCACCAACTCCCGGAGTTTACTCAAACTCATGTCCGTTGTGGAGAAGGCAATGGCAACCCACTCCAGTACTCTTGCCTGGAAATCCCATGGACGGAGGAGCCTGGTAGGCTGCAGTCCATGGGGTCGCTAAGAGTCGGACACGACTGAGCGACTTCACTTTCTGTTTTCATTTTCATGCATTGGAGAAGGAAATGGCAACCCACTCCAGTGTTCTTGCCTGGAGAATCCCAGGGACGGGAGAGCCTGGTGGGCTGCCGTCTATGGGGTCGCACAGGGTTGGACACGACTGAAGTGACTTAGCAGCAGCAGCAGCAGTAGCAGCAGCATGTCCATTGAGTTGGTGATGCCATCCAACCATCTCATCCTTTGTCAGCCCTTTCTCCTCCTGCCTTCAATCTTTCCCAGCATTAGGGTCTTTTCAAATAAGTTAGTTCTTCACATCAGGTGGCCAAAGTATTGAAGCTTCAGCTTCAGCAGCAGTCCTTCCAATGAATAATCAAGACTGATTTCCTTAGGATGGATTGATTTGATCTCCTTGCAGTCCAAGGGACTCTCAAGAGTGTTCTCCAACACCACAGTTCTTTTCCTATAGTTTATTTTTAATATTGAAATTCTGTTACTCAAGTCAGTGGGGATTTATATTAGCAGACCTTACTAAAAATTCCAAATAGCTATGGTTTTGCTATTCTTTGAAATCTCAGCTGCAGTTACTGATAAGTCTTTTGATGCTCCAAGGACTCCCTTGCGGGTGGCAATTAGATGATAGTTGCAGATATATAACCTGGAAAGTTGGTTCCTAGCGGCACCCCAGGTGAGAAGACACACTCATGCCTGATTTGTCCTAATGGCAGGTATGATCATAGGAGGAAATCTCGGTGATTTCTGCCTCATCTCTGGTTACTGTGACTCTGATCCAAAGTGCGACAGGACTTGTCTTTGAATAATCAGCAGTCTAGGAAGAACCAACAGTGTGATCTCAGAAGTAGAAGGACTTGGATTGCATTTTGTGTGGAGTGAGGGGAGGAACTGTATCAGCAGCTGTCACTTGCTACTTATGTGAAACCAAAGTTTCTTGACATAGTATTGTACTGCATTTGTAGTTATTCTCCACAATTTTGTTTGGGACAAGAATTAAGATTTACTCAAATATACAGAATAATGATGTTGGAGGCCATATTTAACTTATTAATTGAATGGCTTATCTCCATAATTAGCAGATTTCCTCTTTCTTTATGGTAATCACTGGTATTGCTTGAATGCAAGAATCACATATTCTGTTTTTAGCTAATGTATTTTCATGCATATGTATCATTTTACACTGCCTAGTGACTCGTGTTGATAAGTCACTGACTGTTGATAAAACTGGCTGCAAGAATTGTGGACTTGCTTTTATTATGGTGTTGCCTATTGCTGTGTACTTTATTCACAATGGAGTGATAAGTGTAATTGGAAATGGACCAAAAAAAGGCAAAGCTAAACTGATCTTTTTCCTCTCAAAATCAAATGTTCCACTTGAATTGAAATATGTGATGAGCAGAGAAAAGAAAGTTCCACCAAAATAGTTTCTTTATCATTATAAATCACTGACTGGATCTGTTTGACAGTTTCCCTTTATTAGAGCACACAGTTTCCTTTATAGTAACTCCAAGATCAGCTGCTTTTCTAATTAACCACTATTATCATTGTAAGTAAGAATAAGGGCTATAGTTTTTAATTGCAGAAATGTCAAGATCCTACGTGTTCTAAGCAGCACCTAGGAGTTGAGTTTCCCATCATGCTGAGTTATTACTCTCTCTTCTAAATGTATGCATTTCTCTCACCCTTCTTTTATATTTACTATATCATAATGCAGAACTATGATGTTTTACAATCACCAAATAAATTTAGCATTTCCTCAAATTAGAAAGACAGAATTCTGTGACCTATACATTATATTTGAAGCTACTGAAAATCCAGCACAGTTGTATTGTGGGGAAAAAAGACAGTTTTTTGTCTAAAAATTATAGATGTTCTGGTTCCATGACCTTTCTGTGGTCATGCACCAAGATGGAGTTATGAGATCACTTTTTTCTTCTCACAGTACCCACAGCCAGCAGGTGTATGTGCATTGCTCCAGACACACAAAGACTTTTTAAGGGAGAGGTGGGGCTTAGATGTAAATAAACATATTTTAGTGCCTCAGTGTCCATTTTCCTAAAGTTACCTGTAATCATGACAATAAATTTGTTCTCCTTTCTCCCCTCCCTTCCACAATTATCTTTCTCTCAGCCTACAAATATAAGGTATACTTCTTAGCCTCAGTGGTATTGTATCACAGGTGTAAAACTGCTGAGGCACCAGACAAGCCTCAAAGCACAAAATCTGAAAATCTGGTGTCAGCAAACAATCCTTCCATTAAGGCACAAACAATTCAGGAAAGAGCTTTGTGTCTTTCCTGCTATATTTCTATTTCTGTGAAGGATAAAGCATTAGAAACAGGATGCTTTGACTCACGTCAGTTTTCGCATGAATGGAAATCAGAAGGGTTCTGATCATTATAGAAGTTATTAGTAGTATTTACATGAATTTTTAAAAATGAAGTAACCATTTTTTCTAACAGAAAGAAGTTTTATTTGGCCAACTGATTTGGTAACCAAAAATGATTTTTGTCAGTTAAGTTGTATGGTGGGTATTTTCCATAATTTGAATAAATGAATCTGTAATTCCAAGACTTTAATTAAGTTAGATTCGAAGCACATGTTTGGGAGATAGTTTTCCATACATAGCTCATGTTCCAGCAGAGTCTGAACCTTCTGAGCAAATGACATGTTTGACTAGCAAATAGCCTTGGAAGCTAGAGATATACATCAGGTGGGATTTAAAGACATACTGCCACTTTCTGAGTATGTGAGTTCAATAAAGTGCTTTTAAGTAAAAGATTAAAAGATGTAAGCAGTAATATTTTGTTAAGTCTAGGAAAGCTCTATTTATGTTCCTCCCAGTAGCTGAAAAGGTGAAGGACTCTGAGAAAAGAGCAGGAAATCAGTTTGCAATTATGCAGAGTACTAATTATTTGCTTTCAACAAAATTGGATGTGAATCTATTGAGTTGTCAGCTGACACTTTAATAAATATGTGTTCAACATAAATCATAACATAAATTTTAGCATATAACATGAAATAAGTTTAAAGAATTGAGCCATTGCTATAACACAACTTCTTTTTCCACTTTCACTAGTTCATGTGAACCATTTACAAAGTGAAAAATTAGAGGGCAAGTCTATGCTGCATGTTCTCTCCTTTTGGCAACCAGTAGTAGTGATCTCAGATATAAGGATTAACAACCAAAACAAACCAAGCCTCCAACATTCAGAATAGCCACATCCATCTTATTGGGAGATGCATATTTTATATTTATACTTCTGAATAATAAATTAGAATATATTTGCTATATTGATTATGTATTAATAACTTAATGACAACTGAATCTAAGGTAATTTTTAACATTTTATAAAGCCTTATGGTCAAAAGGAAAATTTTAAATTTATGTGCATATTTTGATGCAGAGAAATAGGACAATCACCAAAAGAATTTATTTATTTTTTTTATAATTTATTTATTTTTATTTGTTGGAGGCTAATTACTTTACAACATTGCAGTGGTTTTTGTCATACATTGAAATGAATTAGCCATGGATTTACATGTATTCCCCATCCCGGTCCCCCCTCCCACCTCCCTCTCCACCCCATCCCTCTGGGTCTTCCCAGTGCACCAGGCCTGAGCACTTGTCTCATGCATCCAACCTGGGCTGGTGATCTGTTTCACCCTAGATATACATGTTTCGATGCTGTTCTCTTGAAACATCCCGCCCTCGCCTTCTCCCACAGAGTCCACAAGTCTGTTCTATACATCTGAGTCTCTTTTTTCTTTTTTTGCATATAAGGTTATCGTTACCATCTTTCTAGATTCCATATATATGTGTTAGTATACTGTAATGGTCTTTATCTTTCTGGCTTACTTCGCTCTGTATAATGGGTTCCAGTTTCACCCATCTCATTAGAACTGATTCAAATGAATTCTTTTTGATGGCTGAGTAATATTCCATGGTGTATATGTACCACAGCTTCCTCATCCATTCGTCTGCTGATGGGCATCTGGGTTGCTTCCATGACCTGGCTATTATGAACAGTGCTGTGATGAACATTGGGGTGCACGTGTCTCTTTCGGATCTGGTTTCCTCAGTGTGTATGCCTAGAAGTGGTATTGCTGGGTCATATGGCAGATCTATTTCCAGCTTTTTAAGGAATCTCCACACTGTTTTCCATAGTGGCTGTACTAATTTGCATTCCCACCAACAGTGTAAGAGGGTTCCCTTTTCTCCACACCCTCTCCAGCATTTATTGCTTGTAGACTTTTGGATAGCAGCCATCCTGACTGGTGTATAATGGTACCTCATTGTGGTTTTGATTTGCATTTCTCTGATAATGAGTGATGTTGAGCATCTTTTCATGTGTTTTTTTGCCATCCGTATGTCTTCCTTGGAGAAATGTCTGTTTAGTTCTTTGGCCCATTTTTTGATTGGGTCATTTATTTTTCTGGAGTTGAGCTGGAGGAGTTGCTTGTATATATTTGAGATTAATCCTTTGTCTGTTGCTTCATTTGCTATTATTTTCTCCCAATCTGAGGGCTGTCTTTTCACCTTACTTATAGTATCCTTTGGTGTGCAAAAGCTTTTAAGTTTCATTAGGTCCCATTTGTTTATTTTTGCTTTTGTTTCTAAAATTCTGGGGTGTGGGTCATAGAGGATCCTGCTGTGATTTATGTCAGAGAGTGTTTTGCCTATGTTCTCCTCTAGGAGTTTGATAGTTTCTGGTCTTACATTTAGATCTTTAATTCATTTTGAGTTTATTTTTGTGTATGGTGTTAGAAAGTGTTCTAGTTTCATTCTTTTACAGGTGGTTGACCAGTTTTCCCAGCACCACTTGTTAAAGAGGTTGTCTTTTTTCCATTGTATATCCTTCCCTCCTTTGTCGAAGATAAGGTGACCATAGGTTCGTGGATTTATCTCTGGGCTTTCTATTCTGTTCCATTGATCTATATTTCTGTCTTTGTGCCAGTACCATACTGTCTTGATGACTGTGGCTTTGTAGTATAGTCTGAAGTCAGGCAGGTTGATTCCTCCAGTTCCATTCTTCTTTCTCAAGGTTACTTTGGCTATTCGAGGTTTTTTGTATTTCCATACAAACTGTGAAATTATTATACAAATTGTTCTAGTTCTGTGAAAAATACCATTGGTAGTTTGATAGGGATTGCATTGAATCTATAGATTGCTTTGGGTAGAATAGCCATTTTGACAATATTGATTCTTCCAATCCATGAACACGGTATATTTCTCCATCTGTTTGTGTCCTCTTTGATTTCTTTCATCAGTGTTTTATAGTTTTCTATGTATAGGTCTTTTGTTTCTTTAGGTAGATATACTCCTAAGTATTTTATTCTTTTTGTTGCAATGTCACCAAAAGAATTTAAAGCATAAAAATATGTTTACAGTAAGATAAAATGCTGAGAGGGAAATGGAATAGAAATAGGAGTTTTAGGAGAAGAATGAAATAAAATTAGTTTGTTCACATTGTGTAAATAGAATATCATCAGCTTTAATCGTTATTACATTTAGATACCATGGAGTACATACAAAGCAGTGATATCACTTATTTTGTAATGGCTAGAATAAGCTGGAAACAACATCCTTTCAGCTAATTAAAATCATGAAGAAATTTAGACATCAGTTTAAAAAGGTGAAATTTAATACATAATTTAAAAATTATATTAGGAAATAAATGAGCAAAAAAAGACAAAAGACAACTATCCAAAGTTCTTAACAATATCCCCATGACATTCTCTACAGTCAGTGTCTTCCTTTTTTTAAAAAAGTATTGGTAGTATTGTACTTCTAGCAAGTGATTTGTTTTTAGCACAGTTGAAAATCTGTGCTAATAGTAGTAGGGGAAAATTATTGGAATAAAGAACAAATGAATAGGGCAGGTGAATATTATGGTTCAAAGTTTGCAGAGAAGGAGTACCTTAAACCATAGGGAAGATGGGGCAATATAATCACAAGCTGATAGAATTTAGATTTGAGACTATGAAAGTCGAATATCCTATTAGTTAAATGACCTTTCAAAAGATTTCAACATACTTTAGCACTAATTGAAAAGAATCCATGGAAAAAAGATAGAAGAGCAAAGTAATTGGAGACTGGGATTTTTTTTAGAGAAATATGTTAGAGAAGGTGATTTATGTTCACAAGATGGGAGAGATGTGGGAAAGAGGTGAGAAAATTTGTCTGAAGAATCAGGTTACAGTAGGAGATGAGAAACCAAAGACCCATTTAAGTAGACCCTAGCTCAGGTTTCTAAGAAGCAGAGCATGAAATAGGAAAAAAGAACCGTTTTGTAGATGACAGAGATGGAAAAGTTTTCATGTACACTCACATAAAATGATCACAGAGAGAAAGAGAGTAATGGGAACTATCACTTTATTGCTAAATATTGAACAAAAATCAAAGACCCTGAATGATACCAGGCATGATGGCAAATTTATCAATCTACTTCCAGTTTTATTGAGATATAAGTGACATATAACTTAGTTTAAGGTGTACAACATAATGATTTGATACATACTGTAAAATGATTATCACAATCAGTTTAACATCACCTCATATAGTTACACATTTTATTTCTCTGTGAAGAGAATTTTTAAGATCTACTCTGTTAGCAATGATCAAATATAAAGGCAGTATTGTTAACTATAGTCACCAGGCTGTACACTAGATCCCTGGAACTTATTCATCTTATAAGTGGAAGTTTGTGCTTTTGCCTCCTTTTGCCCATTTCACCCATTCCCTGCCCCTTACTTCTGGCAACCACCAGTCTGTTCTCTGTATTTATGAGTTCAGGTTTTTAGATTCTACATGTCAGTGAGAGCACACAGTGTTTTTCTTCCTCTGTCAGACTTATTTCTCTTAGCATAATGTCCTCAAGATCCATTCACATTGTAGCAAATAACTATTTCTTTTCTCACGGCTAAATAATATTTCATCATATTATCTGTCTAGCTATATCCATTTATGCACTGATGGACACTTGGTTTGTTTCTATGCCTTGGCTATTGTAAATAATGCTGCAGTGAACACAGGGATGAGATACTTTTTTTGACACTTTTTGTTTCCCTCACATATATTTCCAGAAATGGAACAGCAGATTTAAATAGTTTTCTTTTTGGCCTAGATTGAAATGTTCATGTAATTAGACTATTTTATCTTCCATATTATCTACACAGTCAATAAATAATGACTTTGCTTATCACTCTGCTTCCCATGTGATGCAGTGGTAAAGAATCTGCCTGCAATGCTGGAGACGCAAGAAACATGGATTCAATTCCTGGGTTGGGAAGATCCCTTGGAGAAGCAAATGTGCTACCCACTCCTGTCTTCTTGCCTGGAGAATTTCATGGACAGAGGAGCCTGGCAGGCTGCAGTTGATGGGGTTGCAGAGAGTCGGACACAACTGAATGACTGGGTGCACAGCCTGCTAGATATCAGGGGGCTTGTGAATAGACACAGCCTGGTCCCTGCCCATAAATTCCTCAGAATCTCAGAGAAAAAGCACACAAATGGCTATAGTAATAAGCAGTAAATTGTGATGCAAGAGGAACAACTTTCAACTTGGGTAGACAGGAAAAACTTCACTTACTGCCTCTCTTTGTAAATAGTCACCCAGCAGCATGGAGAGGAGCTGGGCCACATCAGTGGTTGTGATGGATCCAGTCCCCACCCTGCTGGTGGTGCTGAGGTGTGAAGGCCATGTGAATTTCTCCCTGGTGGTGGTAGCTTGCAGTTTGAGGCAGAAATACTCTTTTCCCCATTCTCATGCATTTTTCTAGTATTTTGAGTTGTTCTTTTTGTCCTTCCAAGCATCCCACAATCTAGCACTACTTTATAATCCCACCTGTCTGAACATGACATTCAAGACTTTATGGTGTGGCCCCAGATTCCTTCCCAACTTTGCCTCCAGTTACCCTCCCTCACTCCTTCCATTCACTTCATTCTCTTATCACCTGATGCTTCACCTTCCAGAAACACCTGTGTTGCTTTAAACCCCTGTTCCCTTGTTTCTCTTGCCTACTCTGCCTGGAATGCAATCTATTTCTCAGTTGCATGTTTCCTTGGCTTCAGCTTTTTGAAATCCTCTTCATCTTTCCTTTGAGTCTCAGGGCACAGCCATGTCTTCCACATTGATGCCTCAGATCTTCCAGTAAAAAATATTCCCTTTCTTCTGTGTCTTCCCATGGTACTTAGTTCCCTTAACGATGTGTGCAGTTTCCAGATGTCTTGACTTCGCATAAGATCTTAAACTCCTTATAGAGCACCTGACAAAAGCTACTTCAAAAAATACTTGTTCACTGAATAAAACACCCAACTGTTGAGTCTGAAGGAGTTCACTAATTGAATCAATGTGTGCCTCATGTAAATATATAGTGGCTGATTTTCAGAAATCTGTTCTCACTATCCCGGAATTTCCAGAAAAACGTGGGACACAAGGTAAAAATTCAATATGTGCTGTTAATAGTAATTGTATCCGAATGTCAGGTGTGGCTGAAGGGTCCAGATGAACAGCTTCGTCTCTGTATGTTCACTCGTGTTGTGATTGGTTTTCAATCTGGCATCAGTGTGAGTAGCTCTGATGCTATTTTCCTCTCTGAGGTTTTGCTCTAAGGATGCTACATTCTTTACAGCAAGGTTCATTGGGCTGGCATATGCTGCTGCTGGAGACTTCTCAGCAGTGCCTAACTGGACAATGGAATGAGGAAGAGTGTTTCAGGGCATCATGAAAGCCTGAACCATGCTTGCCCAACCCATGATTGCCTCATTCCAACTTGCTACCCCAGGAGCACTTGCAGATCCAAGTGTTCTCCATGTCTTGTGTATCCATATGTGCAGTGAGAGTGTCCATTCACATTCAGGCACCTGGCTTCAGTCCAGCACCTCATCACGGATGAGGCTGGTTCTCTCTTTAATGCTGGGCTGGGCTAAGTTGATTCAGTCATGTCTGATTCTGTGTGACCCTATGGACTGTAGCCCACCAGGCTTTTCTGTCCATAGAGTTCACTAGGCAGAATACTGGAGTGGGTTGCCATTTCCTTCTGCAGGGGATCTTCCAGACCCAGAGAGCAAACGCTTGTCTCTTAAGTCTCCTGCATTGGCAGGTGGGTTCTTTACCACTAACGCCACCTGGAAGTCCTATTAAATGCTGCTGCTGCTGCTGCTAAGTTGCTTCAGTTGTGTCCGACTCTGTGTGATCCCATAGACGGAAGCCCACAAAGCTCCCCCATCCCTGGGGTTCTCCAGGCAAGAACACAGGAGTGGGTTGCCATTTCCTTCTCCAATGCATGAAAGTGAAAAATGAAAGTGAAGTCGCTCAGTTGTCTCCAACTCTTAGCAACCCCTTGGACGCAGCCTACCAGGCTCCTCTGTCCATGGGATTTTCCAGGCAAGAGTACTGGAGTGGGGTGCCATTGCCTTCTCCACCTATTAAATGCAGGTGATGTCAAAATAAGTGCTCAAAGGAGTCTGTGTGTAGAAGGAACAGATTTTAACCCTCACAGCTGCCCTGCTTAAAATCATTACTTTCAGCCTGTCGGTCAGATCTGAGTCTTAAACTGTGGTGACACTACACACCCCTTGCCCACTTTCCTGATTTCCTAGTTCCTCTCGGATTCATGCATCAGTGGACTGTGTATGTTCTAACAGCAGCACTATGGTAATGGTTTTCAATTCTCGGCTCCCAGTGAAATTATTCAGCTATATTCAGGGTTTTCCTGGTTGTTCAATTATCTATTGTTGCTTTACAGACTATCTTAAATGTAGTGGCTTAAAATTATTTTATTATTATTCTGTGTCTATGATACTGTGGGTCAGGAACTCAGGGCACAGGGAGAAGTATTCGTCTGTCTCAGGTTTCTTGGGGCTTCATCTTTGTTACTCTAAATAGCTAAAGCTTCAACAACCAGAGTCAGTGGAGCACAGTTAGATTTTTTACATGGAGGCCCAGGAGTTAGTTTTCTAAGACATGGGAAGTAGAGGCTGCCAGTCTCTTAAGAGCATGGAAACTGACACTACTTTGATCAGAGGAGAAGTGGCCAAGATGCTAGAGCAGGAAGCTTTTGAGCTTAGCTCCACTCATGGGCACACCAAAGTCAAAACTACTCTCAGAGCAACTGTTGATGAAAAAGGACAGGGATCTAGTATAAAAACTTCAAAACTGAAAATATAACTAAAGAACCTTATCAAGATGGCTAGAGGGATGGATGGGTACACCCATATCCTGAGATGGGCAACGCACAATCAGGAGGGAAACAGAATGACAGAGGCTCTCCCCAAGAAGCAAGGGTCACATCAGTCTCCCCAGTCTGGGGGCTTTGGTACCAAGAAGATAAGCTGCTAGAGCCCTGACTTGGAAGGCTAGTGGGGCTTACTTTCTGGAGAGCAAGAGGGCTGTAGGAGAGAGACTCCACTCTTAAAGAGCACACACAAAATCTCACTCGCTTCGTGACACATGGTAGAAGCAATAATTTGAAAGGATTCTGGGCCAAACCCACTTGCTAATCTTGGAGAGCCACCTGGAGAAGTAAGGCAAGTGGGGCCCACCCTGGGGACATGCACACTTTTGGCAGCAGCTTTGGGGAGCTCATTCTACCATAAGGACACTCGTGTTTGCAATTGCCATTTGGAACCCTCCCTCCAGCTTATTAGAAGCTGGACCTGGTCTGCCCATCAGTGTGTTGCCACCAATATGAGGAGGCCTCCAGTCCTAGCAAGCCTGCTTTCTTAAGACCTCCTGAGCCCCCAGCTAGTCCAGGACCAGCCCTGTCTATCAGAGGATTTAGGATGCAGCCCCATACACCAGTATGCTGGCACCAGCATTGGGACACCCAGGGCCCTGCAGTCAGAGACCATGGGACCCAGTTCCACCCATCAGTGTACCAGAACTAGGCCTGGGACCTACCTTACCTACCAATGGGCAAGTACCAGCCCCTAGGACCCCTGGGCCCTGGTCCTGCCTACTAGCAAGCTGATACCACCACTAGCAAAGTGACGCAAGACTCTTTGAATCCCTCAACCAGTTGCCTTGGAATCCAGCCTCAATCACAGTGGGATGAAACTAGCTCTGGGAAACTCCAGACCCCACAATCAGCTGGTCAGGAAACAGCATGGTCCATCAATAGTTGAGATCCAGGTTCCCCAGTTCCACAACCAACCACCACAGGGCCTAGCTCCACACACTGGTGAGCCAACACTAGTCCCAGCACCACCTGGGGCTCTACAGTAAGCAGCTCATGACCTGGCCTCACTCTCCAGCAGTAGGCAACTTCTGCACAAGGAAGGACCTTGCAATCAACCAGAGCAAGGGTCAGCCACGCTTAGCAGACAACACACAGTAGCCTACCCCAACAGAAGGACCCATGCAGTCCACAGAGCGGGCACCCCTAGAACATAGAGTTCTGGGGTCCTGAGGGGGGTGCACTGCTAAAGTGCACTGTACAGCAGAGATCCCCAGCACCCAGGCTACAGACTGCTGACCTGTTAGGAAGTGGGCCTCACAGCAGGAAGTGAGTGGTGGGTGAGCAAGTGAAGCTTCATCTGTATTTTCAGCTGCACCCCATTACTTGTATTACTGCCTGAGCTCTGCCTGCTGTCAGATCAGCAGTGGTATTAGAGTCCCATAGGAGCAGGAACTCTACTATGAACTAGAGATCTAGGTTGCTTGGTCCTTTTGAGCATTGAATGTCTGATGATCCACGGTGGAGTTGAGGAGTTGATGCTAGCACCAGGTGGGGGCTGCAAATACAGATTATCATTAGCAGAGGTTTGACTGCACCAAGGCTGTGATAAATCAATTGCTTACAGACTCATATTAAAACCCTATCAGTGAGTGGCAAGTTCCAATTAAGCTGTGTCTGGTGGCAGGCTTTAAGTCAGAATCTGACACTTATTTCGGTCTGCTTGAGGCCTGCCCATTATTTTATTTACCACTTCCATCCATACCGCTTTCCCACATTGTGCACTTGCCTCAGTCACAGTTTTTATAAGCCCACAAGCTAACCCCCGCCAAAATGAGTGAAAAACAAACGTTATGGTAGGGCTTCTTTGAAAGGGGAGAAAGATCCAATGATGAGAGATCAGAAGACTCTAAGACTGCCAACAAAAAGAAAGCTTCATTTAAAGAAAATACCAAGAATCCTACTTAAATTATGGGTTCATTGCAACAGGTGATTCACATTCTCCAAATCTGCTCTGTATAATATGTGAATCCAAGGAAGTCATGAAACCTTCACAACTGCTTTGCCACATGGAGACCAAACACTGTGCATTAAAACACAAGACTTTGGAGTTTTTCAAAACAAAAATCATGAACACAAGGAACAGAAGCAGTTATTGAAGGCCACCACTTCATCAAATGTGTCTGTACTGACAGCATCATTCTTAGTGGCTAACTGCATTGCTAAAGCTAAGAAGCCCTTTACTATTGCTGAAGAGCTGATCCTGCCTGCCACTAACAACAATTATCATGAACTTTTAGGAGACACTTAAAAAGGTGGCACATGTTCCTCTTTCAGTTAGCACCATAATTAGGCAAACTGATGAAATAACAGAGAATTTTGAGGCGCAATTGTTAGAGAGGATTCACGAGTCATCATGGTACACAATCCAGGTCGATAAGTCTGCCATTGTTAACAATGAGGCAATGATGCATGGTTTTGTGATATATTTTTCAGGAGGATGTGCATAACTTCTGTTGTCAACCAATACCACAGTTACAGAACTATTCAAGTCTTTTAATGATTACATATCAGAAAAACTGAGTTGATCATTTCATATCATGGGCAGAGGGGCTGCCACGACTGGATGACTTTCTGGTTTCACTACTCAGATCACAAAAGTCGATTCTAAATGTGAGTCTATGCACTGTGTCATCCATAGGGAAATGCTAGCTAGCCATGCTAGCTAGTCACCTGAACTTAACAACGTTTGGCAGGATGTGGTTAAAATTATCAACCATATTAAAGTACATGCCCTTAACTCGTGTCTGTTCATGCAGCTCTGTGAGGAGATGGACGCAGAGTACACATGTCTTCTCTTATACACAGAAGTGAGATGGCCTTCTAAAGATAGATCACTAGCCAGAGTTTTTGAGTTATAATACCCACTCCAGAGATTTCTTTTAGAGAAACAGTCACCTACTGGCAGCACATTTGTGTGACAGAATGGGTTGCAAAACTTGCTTATTTATGTGACATATTCAACCAGCTCAAAGAACTCAATATGTAACTTCAGGGAAGAATTAACAACTACATTCAAGTCAGCAGATAAAGTGGCTGCATTCAAAGCCAAACTAGAATTATGGGGGTGACAAGTGAACATTGGGATTTTGATATTTTGCAAACATTAGCAGATTTTGAAAGAGACTGAGCCAGGGACTTCTTTCTTCCAGCTGGTGCATCATCACCTAGCTCAGCTTTCAAAAGGGTCTGAGCATTACTTCCTAACCACAAAAATACCCCAAACTGGGAAGGATTGGATCCACGACCCATTTGTGAAAAAGCCAGGTGAGTTTGTCTGTGCTAGAAGAGGATTATCTGCTTGAGATCTCAAATGATGGTGGCCTTAAAAGTATGTTTGAGACAACTTCAAATCTCCATACATTCTGGATTAAAGTCAAGGTGGAATATCCTGAGATTGTCACAAAGGCACATAAAGCCTGCTTCCATTTCCAACATTTTATCTTTGTGAAGCAGAATTTTTGGTTGCAAGGACAGTCACCAAAAGAAAATTATGGAGTAGACTGGACATAAGCAACACATTCCGAGTGTCACTGTCTCCCATAATCCCCAGACGGGGCCGTCTAGTTTTAGGAGAACAAGCACTGATTCCACATTATGGTGAGTTGTATAATTATTATATTACATATCACAATGTAATAATAATAGAAATAAAGTACACAATAAATATAAGCTGCTTGAATCATCATGAAACCACCCCCCATCCTTCTTTCCCTCATCCATGGAAAAATTGTCTTCCACAAAACTGGTAGTTGGTACCAAAGTGGTTGGGGACCACTGAACTATAAAGCATCTCCTACAAAAGTCCATTTCTCCAAGGTTGGAAAAGGTAACATACTTGCTAAATACATAGAAATAAAAACAGCAAATTAGGCAAAATGAGGTGACAGATGCACATGTTCTAAATGAAGGAACAAGGTAAGACCCAAGAAGAAAAACTAAGTGAAGTGGAGTTAAGCAATCTGTCCAATAAAGATTTCAGGGTAATGATCTTTAAGATGAAAAAAGAACTTTGGACTCTGGGGGAGAAGGCGAGGGTGGGATGTTCTGAGAGAATAGCATTGAAACAAGTATACTATCAACGGTGAAACAGATCACCAGCCCAGGCTGGATGCATGAGACAAGTGCTCGGGGCTGGTGCACTGGGAAGACCCAGAGGGATGGGATTGGGAGGGAGACGGGAGGGGGGATCAGGATGGGGAACACATGTAAATCCATGGCTGATTCATGTCAATGTATGGCAAAAACCACTACAATATTGTAAAGTAATTAGCCTCCAACTAATAAAAATAAGTGGAAAAAAAAAAAAAAGAACTTGGAGGAGATTGGATGAGCAGAGCGAGAAGCTAGCTGAGATTATGGCAGAGGCGGAGGCAGGAGCAGGGTAGTGACCTGCACCTCGAGTTTCTAGCGCAAAGGAGTGGGAGGCTGCAGAGAGCTGCCCACCCGCCTCAGGGCAGCCGGGCTCCCCAGGCCTGGACAATAACACTGAGGAGCCAGAGGTGAGGAAAGGCCGGGGCCAGACCACAGCCTGTGGCAGCCGTGTGGTCAGCAGAACAGCCTCAGGGCAGCCAGCAGCAGCTGTGAGGTGGGGAGCCCTCTGCTCATGGGCCTCTTCCAACCTTGACTCCAGCCTTCCCTGGACCACTTTCCCAGCAGCTCCAGCAGGGCCTTTCCCTGGTCCCCCAGGAGCTCAGTAACCAACACTCAGTGGCCAGTGAAGGTTTACACGCTTAACAAGGACCAGCAGTGGGACAATGGCTGCCAGGCATGTCATCCAGCTATGCGGAATGGTTGAAGGGCACGTCCCTCTTAGTCAGGGCTGGACAAAACATAGTCCACTGGAGAAGGGAATGGCAAACCACTTCAGTATTCTTGCCTTGAGAACCCCATGAACAGTATGAAAAGACAAAAAAGATATGACACCGGAAGATGAGAGCCTCAGGTTGGTAGGTGTCCAATATGCTACTGGGGAAGAGCAGAGAAACAGTTCCAGAAAGAATGAGGAGTCTGGGCTAAAGCAGAAATGTCACTCAGTTGTGGATGTGTCTGATGGTGAAAGCAAAGTTCAGTGCTAAAGAACAATATTGCATAGGAACCTGGACTGTTAGGTCCCTGAAACAAGGTAAATAGGACATGGTCAAGAAGGAGATGGTAAGAGTGAACATCGACGTCTTAGGAACATTGACATCATTTTAGAACACTGATATCATCTCAGTGAACTAAAATGGATGGGAATGGGCGAATTGAATTCAGATGACCATTTTATCTACTACTGTGGGCAAGAATCCCTTAGAAGAAATGGAATAGCCCTCACAGTCAACAAAAGAGTCCAAAATGAACTATTTGTGTGCAGTCACAAAAATGACAGAATGATTTCGGTTCATTTCTAAGGCAAGGCAAACCATTCAACATCACATTAATTCAAGTCTGTGTGCCAATAACTAATGCTAAAGAAGATGAATTTTAACAGTTTTATGAAGACCTACAAAACCTTTCAGAACTAACACCAAAAAAAAAAAGATGTCCTTCTCATCAAAGGGGACTGGTATGTAATAGTAGGAAGCCAAGAGGTACCTGGAGCAACAGGCAAGTTTGGCCTTGGGGTACAAAATGACACAGGGCAAAGGCTAACAAAGTTTTACAAGAGAATGTACTGGTCATAGCAAACATCCACTTCCAACAACAAAGAGATGACTCTACACATGGATATCAACAGATGGTCAATACCAAAATCAGATTGATTATATTCTTTGCAGTAGATGGAAATGCTATATACAGTCAGCAAAAACAAGACCTGAAAGTGACTGTGGCTCAGATCATAAGCTTCTTACTGCAAAATTCAGGCTTAAATTGAAGAAAGTAGGAAAAATCACTAAGCCATTCAGGTATGACCTAAATCGAATCTCTTATGATTATACAGTGGAGGTAACAAATAGATTCAAGTGATTAAGTCTGGTAGATAGAGTGCTAGAAGAACTATGGATGGAGCTTTGTGATATTATACAGGAGATGGTGACCATAATCATCCCTAAGAAAAAGAAATAGAAGAAGGCAAAGTGGTTGTCTGAGGAGGGCTTTAAATAGTTGAGAAAAGAAGAGAAGCAAAAGGCAAAGGAGAAAGGTGAATACCCATCTGAATCCAGAGTTCCAAAGAATAGCAAGGAGAGACAAAGTCTTCTTAAGTGAACAATGCAAAGAAATAGAGGAAAATAATAGAATGAGAAAAACTAGAGATCTCTTCAAGAAAATTAGAGACACCAAGGGAACATTTCATGCAAGGATGGGCACGATAAAGACAGAAGCAGTAAAGATCTAACAGAAGTAGAAGATATTAAGAAGAGGTGACATGAGTACACAGAAGAACTGCACAAAAAGATCTTAATGACCCGGATAACCATGATAGTGTGGTCTCTCACCTAGAGCGAGACATCTTGGAGCATGAAGTCAAGTGGGGCTTACAATAAAGAAAGCTAGAAGAGGTGATAGAACTGCAGCTGAGCTATTTCAAGTCATAAAAGATAACGCTGTTAAAGTGCTGCTCTGAATATGCCAGCAAATTTGGAAAACTCAGCACTGGCCACAGGACTGGAAAGTTCGGTTTTCATTCCAATCCCAAAGAAAGGCAATGCTAAGGAATGTTCAAACTACCGCACAATTGTACTCATTTGACATGCTAGCAAGATTATGCCCCAAATCCTTCAAGCTAGGCTTCAGATGTACAAGCTGGCTTTAGAAAAGGCAGAGGAACCAGAGATCAAATTGCCAACATTTGCTGGATCATAGAAAAAGCAAATGAATTCCAAAATAAAAAATCTGCTTCATTGATTATGCTATAACCTTTGACTGTGTGGATCACAACTAATTGTGGTCAATTCTTCAAGCAGTGGGACTATCAGACCACCTTTCCTGTCTCCTGAGGAGCCTGCATGTAGGACAAGAAGCACCAGTTAGGGTGGACATGGAACAATGAACTGGTTCAAAATTGGGAAAGGAGTATGCCAAGGCTGTATATTGTCACCCTGTTTATTTAGCTTACATGCAGAGTACATCATGCAAAATGTTGTGCTGGATGAAACACAAGCTGAAATCAAGATTGCAGGGAGAAATATCAATAATCTCAGAAATGCAGATGATACTACCCTTATGGCAGAAAGCGAAGAGGAACTAAAGAGCCTCTTGATGAAGGTGAAAGAGGAGAGTGAAAAAGCTGGCTTAAAACTCAACATTCAAAAAACTAAGATCATGGCATCTGGTCCTATCACTTCATAGCAAATAGATGGGGAATAAATGGAAACTGACAGATTTTATTTTCTTGGGCTCCAAAATCACTGTGGAAGGTGACTGGAGCCATGAAAAGAAAGACAGCTTTCTCCTTGGAAAAAAAGCTGTGACAAAAATAGACAGCATATTAAAAAGCAGAGACATTACTTTGCTGACAAAGGTCCACACAATCAAAGCCATGGCTTTTCCAGTAGCCATTTTTGGATGTGAGAGTTGGACCATAAAAAAGGTGGAGCACAGAAGAACTGATGCTTTCAAAATGTGCTGGAGAAGACTCTTGAGAGTCCCTTGTATGGCAAGGTGGTCAAACCAGTCAGTCCTAAAGGAAATCAACCTTGAATATTCATTGGAAGGACTGATGCTGAAGTAGAAGCTCTAATACTTTAACCACCTGATGCAAAGAGCCAGCTCATTGGAAAAGACCCTGATGCCGGGGAAGATTGAAGGCAGGAGGAGAAGGGGGGCAACAGAGGATGAAATGATTGAATGGCATCCCTGACTCAGTGGACATGAGTTTGAGTAAACTGCGGAAGATAGTGAAGGACAGGGAAGCTCAGTGTGTAGCAGTTCATAGGGTCACAAAGGGTTGGACATGTTTGAGCAACTGAACAACAACAACAGCAAAGAGTTAGGAAAAATAAAGATGAACCTGAGATGAAGAATACAATATCTGAAATGGAAAATACACCAGAAGGAATAAAATGTAGGTTAGATGATACAGAAGAATGTATCAGAACACTAAAATACAGAGTACTGAAAATCACAGAAGCTAAACAAGAAAAAGGAATTAGATACAAATAACTTTTTGTTAACTAAATTAATATTTTAGATCACATTCTTAAACTGTGTTCTGTAGAAACTTTAGATTCTTAAATGCCCTTCAGATATTCTACATATTTTTTCTTGTTTTCAAAACTAATTAATGAAGTACCTACCATGAATTCCAGCCTTGCTCTTAGTGCTTAATGCAATCACTAGTCACTGTGTTTCCAGGATTTTAGAGAGGTTTTTGTCTGTTTAGAGAGGTTTGGGCTTCCCAGTTGGTTCAGATGGTAAAGAATCTACTTGCAATGCTGGAGACCTGGATTCGATTCCTGGGTTAGGATGTTACCCTGAGAACAGAATGGCAACCCACTCCAGTGTTCTTGCCTGGAGAGTTCCATGTACAGAGGAGCCTGGTGGCCTATGGGGTTACACAGAGTCAGACGTGACTGAATGACTAACACTTTCACACTTTGGCTGTTAGGGGATGAAGTTTCAACTGTTCACTGTGAGTGGAAAGTTCTCATGTGCACTTTTCAGTGATTCAGGCTCTGTGTTAAGTACCAGTGGACTCATCTTCCCACTGGCTCTCATCCTTCACTGTTGGCCGCTACCCTGTAATGTGTAGAGTTTGTCATTAGAGGTGGATTTGGCTTTTTTGTGATGCACGGGATGGGAAAGTATTAATCAGGGAGTGTTCTGGGGGGTTTTAATATCAAGTGGCCCAGCAGATGTGTAGATTGCATTTGAATCTCTATTCTCAGCCCAGTGATGAGCTGCTTCAGTTTAAGGAAAGTGTCTGTGACCTTAGAGTCTGGCACAAAACAAATGACAGTTACATCAAATGTGAAGGGTGGCATGATGTCATCATCATGGGTGATTAATCAAGCCACTGAATATTTTGAGAGTAGATAGCTCATCCAAGGAGATTCCCTGGTGGCTCAGATGGTAAAGAGCTCATCCAAAAGGTTTTAGTCTCATCATCTCTTTGGGGCAACCACAACAGATTTAGGCAGCTGGACCCATTTGCAAACCAGTAGGCTATCTTTTTAGATCACCAGCACACAATGATGAGATGCTAGCCTATTTAGCACCCCATTTCCTGCCCATAAGTTAATTAATAGAGCAAAGCTGGACTGTTTATTCACTCCCAGGGAGAGAACAGGTGGTGAGCACTCCTGCTTCATTGAGCGGACACTGATGGCAAAGAACAAACTGATTGAGGCCAATGTTTTGTTTTGGTTAATACTTTGTTTTGTTTATTTTTAAAATCTGTGAAGGCACATTAAAGGTTTTTTTCACTTCTCCCTAGCAATTTATAAACAACACGATAAAAATCCATAAACTAAAAAGAAATGATGGAACTAGGTAGCTTAAAATTTCTTCTCAACAATTATTCGTTTATTTGGCTGCATGGGGTCTTAGTTGCACTGTGTGGAATCTAGTTCCCTGACCAGGTATTGAACCTGGGCCCCCTGAATTGGGAGCACCAAATTTTAGCCACTGGACTACCAAGGAAGTCCCAAGGTAGCCTTTTAATTTGTGAAGGAGAAATAAGATTCATATTGTACTCAAAATCCCTTTTGCCTTCTTCAGTGTAGCAAATGAACCCTAGATCTAGAACATAATAGCTTTCAAGGTTTTGTGTTGTTGTTCAGTTGCTAAGTTGTGTCTCACTCTGCAGTCCCATGGATTGCAGCACACCAGTCTTCCCTGTTCTTCACCATCTCCTGGAAATTGTTCACATACATTGAGTTGGTGATGCTATCTAACCATCTCAGCCTCTGCTGCCCACTTCTTCGTTTGCCTTCAGTCTTCAATCTTTTGTCAGCATCAGGGTTTTTTTTTTTTTTTTTCTTCAGTAAATTGGCTCTTCACATTAGGTGGTACGTTTTTCAAAAACTGGATCACACTAGAAAAATATAGAGAATGGAAGAATTGGGACCATGATTAACCACATAATAACAACATGCTGTAATCACAGGATTCTAATTGTATAACTCTTGATGGTTTCAAAAGTACTTCCACATAGATTATGCCATTTGTCTTTTACCCCTGTAAAATGAACAAGGTGGGTATTTCTCCCACTTTAGAGTTGAAAACACTGAGGTCAGATGCCTACCATCAGTTGATATCTGGGGCACAGACTCTGGAAAAAAAAATGTAGTCTCATGATATTTATTAAGGAGTGTCACTGAGATTAGTATCTGTGGAGGAGGGGGAGGAAGCAGAACTGGGTCAAGGGAATCATTAATGTATGAAACAGACCCAATGTCAGTCTAGGTGAGAGCTCTTTGGCTAGCATGGCTCTTCAGAGTTGTTCTGAGCTGGGCTGAGATGGCCAGGCTTGTACATCCTTGCATCAGTCAGTCATGGGATGTGAGCCACTTTGGGAAAGGATGTGACCTTGGACAAGACAGTGTTCTGTTTCTAGGGCAGTCCCTGAGTAGTGTGACAGCTAATGGCTGTCTGCTGACAGCGTTCTCAGGATCAGGTGAATTTTCACTGGAGGGAGATTTGGTGGTGGTGGTGGTGGTGGGGGCACCCATTTCCTGGTGGCTCATACGGTAAAGAATCTCCTGCAATACAGGAGACCTGGGCTCGATCCTTGGGTTGGGAAGATCCCCTGGAGGAAGACATGGCAACCCACTCCAGTATTCTTGCCTGAAGAATCCCCATGGAGAGAGGAGCCTGGTGGCTATAGTCCATGGGGTTGCAAAGAGTCAGACACGACTGAGCAACTAAGCGTACAGCACACATTCCTCATACTATGTGAATCCAGTTTTGCCTATTCATTCTGGGACAGCTCTTCCAGGATTCCAGCAGACCTCTTCCTGGAAAAAACTTGGAAGAGAAAGATGAGTGGGATGAAGTTATAGCCTCACTGGTGGAGATGGTCTCAGGGTTTCAATTGCTAATCATGTCTTCCTTAGCACCCAGTCTAGATCTCTCTTACATTCAGCTAGTACCTCTGCCCATCTTGGTGGCTTACCTGGTGACAGGACCAGACCCTTATCACTCAGAAGCCTAGCTCTAATCATGCTCTTCTAAGCTCTGGATTGCTACATTTGTCCAAATATAATAAAATTGGGCAAGGAACTTTTAAAAGGCACCCTTGTGGATCGCCTGGACACAACACATATTCTTTGTGCAAACAGCAACTCTCTCTTCTTGATGATGAGCAATCACTTCTGCTTAAAATGGTTATTCTTCTTGCCTGCTGATTCCTTGGCACAAGATGCCTGAAGCGTCCAGGCAGCAGTTATAGCTTATAATTCAATGTGATTCTTTGTATATCCTTTAGCCAAAGGGATATCTATTTAAGAACTAGGACCTGTGTTTAAGAATCAACAATTGTAGGAGAGAAGCAC
The DNA here is from genome assembly GCF_023699985.2 of Odocoileus virginianus. Taxonomy (NCBI): domain Eukaryota; kingdom Metazoa; phylum Chordata; class Mammalia; order Artiodactyla; family Cervidae; genus Odocoileus; species Odocoileus virginianus. Next base: position 35,206,449 of record NC_069696.1, on the reverse strand, counting down.
AGATTTCTCTAGTGGGTCACTGGGAGTGATGGCAAGTAGGGTCAGTCCAGATTCCAGCTCTTGGTGCCTGAATTTGTGTTCTTCCTTTGGAGAAAACAATACATGCAAATCTTTTTTTTTTTTTTTTTTTTCTTGAGATTGAGAAGTTGTTTTATTATTTAAAAAGTGATTCTTAGAGTGCTAGCAAAAACTTAATGACACGTTTAAACTAAATGTCTGTTTTCTTTGACTCTATTAAAAGAAAATTTTTCTATTCTAATGAATAAGATTTGGCTTGTTTTCGTTTCCCATCTAATCTGGTCGTTTTTAAAGACCGACCTTCTGGTGACTTTGTTATTGCTTTGCTTTCACGCTGACCCTTTGTGTTGTGTCAGATCCTGATCAGTCCTTACTCTAGGCATGGTCTTTTTTTTTTTTTTTTTTTTTTTAATTTTTATTAGTTGGAGGCTAATTACTTTACATCATTACAGTAGTTTTTGTTATACATTGATATGAATTAGCCATGGATTTACATGTATTCCCCATCCCAGTCCCCCCTCCCACCTCCCTCTCCACCCGATCCCTCTGGGTCTTCCCAGTGCACCAGGCCCGAGCACTTGTCTCATGTACCCAACCTGAGCTGGTTATCCGTTTCACCCTAGATAATATACATGTTTCAATGCTGTTCTCCTGAAACATCCCACCCTCGCCTTCTCCCAGAGTCCACAAGTCTGTTCCATACATCTGAGTCTCTTTTTCTGTTTTGCATATAGGGTTATCGTTACCATCTTTCTAAAGTCCATATATATGTGTTAGTATACTGTAATGGTCTTTATCTTTCTGGCTTACTTCGCTCTGTATAATGGGCTCCACAATGAGGTACCATTATACGCCAGTCAGGATGGCTGCTATCCAAAAGTCTACAAGCAATAAATGCTGGAGAGGGTGTGGAGAAAAGGGAACCCTCTTACACTGTTGGTGGGAATGCAAATTAGTACAGCCACTATGGAAAACAGTGTGGAGATTTCTTAAAAAGCTGGAAATAGAACTGCCATATGACCCAGCAATCCCACTTCTGGGCATACACACCAAGGAAACCAGATCTGAAAGAGCCACATGCACCCCAATGTTCATCGCAGCACTGTTTATAATAGCCAGGACATGGAAGCAACCCAGATGCCCATCAGCAGACGAATGGATGAGGAAGCTGTGGTACATATACACCATGGAATATTACTCAGCCATTAAAAAGAATTCATTTGAATCACTTCTAATGAGATGGACATGCAAATCTTTGATTCAATATGTGTACTGCATCCTGGAAGATGCGGCCCCATTCTTATGAAAGTATTGCATCCAAAAGTATTGCTCAGCTATCCCTTTAATCAGCCATTCCAAAGTTGTATGAAAATGGCAGCTTCACGTTCCTGTGGTATGTGATATGACCAATGGATCCCATAGTCATGGGTCTACTTTCATATCTCCTTTATTGTAAAGTATATACCCTGGTCTGATACAAAGATACCTAAGATCCTGTATAGGTAAATCACATACTTTACAAGTCCTTAGATAGTGATACTGGCTGACACCCTGTGGGAAGAAAAGCTCAGCATGAATTTCTTACCTGTATGGGACAGAGGGGTTCAATGTTGTCAGCTTGCCACTTGGTATTGGCCTCTGTTGCTGTCAGGTGGCATTCTTGTGTTTCCTAGTCTCACTAGCTAGATCAGCCTTGGTTGGACTATTGGGCCCATGCTATTGATCCCAACATAGCCTCCATCCTTGCTGCTAAGGTCGTTTCTTGTCCATGCTCATCATGGCAGCCCTAGGGTACCTAATTATAGAGGTTTACTGATGTCAACTCTTTATTAACTTGTGTGTGTGTGTGTTTATGTGTGTGCTTCATTGTTTAGTGTTCCCTGGTGATCACCCACTATGCAATGGATGATCATATTTTATACTTCTGCATGTCCATCCACATGTCCCTACCCAAAACATCCTGTCTCTGGTTTTCCAATTTTTCTTCTTCCAGCCTCTTCTTGACCGTACAAGTCAAGCCATTTCCCACTATCCATAATTCCAAGCATATTTTAATCTTGAACTAGTTCTCTTCAGCATTTTTCTCTGCTATTTTTCAAGAGTGCCTCTGAATGGGGCTGTAGTAAAGTTGCTATCTACGGGGTTGAGGGCAGTTTCAGGAGCTTCTGTTTGGCATTCTTCATTATGACAATGTTTATTACATTGGGCAAGGACTTCATATGTGTGTTATACCACCTACCAAGTACATTTATTCTAATTACACACTCAAGCATTTGGGAGATGATCACAGGGTGGGTCTGTAGATCCTGAAGACTCACGGTGGACAGAACTCATTTGTTCCCTGCTTATTCTCACTCTAAGAGAGAGGCTATAATGATGCTTCAGGGCTCCAGGTATCAGTGTCAATTCAGCACTGGGTCCAATAGTCCTCAAAAAATTTTGGAAATTTTCTCAGTGTATATTTATGCAAGTAAACGGTCATAGATTCCTTTGGGGAAGGAGCAGAACAATCATTTTTGTGTTCACTTAGCTGTGTGCTAGAAGGTGTTGGAGAGTTCCGTCCTTCTTGGAAACTTGCCCTCTTCTTCAGTCAATGGATTCCATGTATAAAAACTCACTAATGTTTGGAAACTCTGCAAGTGATTCTGACTTTAAATTGGAGGTGTCTTCTTCAGGTTCCTGATGATCCATGCTTGATTTATTTTGATGGCACAACCCAACTGGGTTTCCCTGTAGTTCAGCAGTGAAAAATCTGCCTGCAATGCAGGAGATGCAGCAGGAGCCATGAACTCGACCCCTGGGTTAGGAAGATCCCTTGGAGAAGGAAATGGCAACCTTGTCCAGAATTCTTGCCTGGGAAATCCCATGGACAGAAGAGCCTGGTGGGCTATAGTCCATGGGGTTGCAAAAGACTTGGACATGACTTAGTGATTAAATGACAACACCAACATGAGTAATATCCTTGTTGACTGCCCTTCTTCTTGGTCCATAGGACATTGGCTTCTATTAACCCTCCCAATAATTCTCTATGGCTCAGGTCCCTCTGGCTCTCGACTTGCTGCTTATTATGAAAATGGCTCTCATCTGGCTTTTGAAATATACTCTGCTCAGCGGCATCTACTGCTTTGAGATCCTATCTTCCATGTTGTAATCAGCAAGCCTCCTTGTGTAATGGCCTCTCCTTCTGGCTCAAAGAGGAGGGGCATTGATGACCCCCTTACTAGTTTGTTTCTCCTGGCCTTCACAAATGGTACTGGAGAAGGGAATGGCAATCCACTCTAGTATTCTTGCCTGGGGAACTCCATGGACAGAGGAGCCTGGTGGGCTACAGTCCATGGGGTCACAAAGAGTTGGACATGACTGAGCAACTAACACTTTCACTTCGCAAATGTGTATCCTCCAGGCCTTCTTAGGGAATATAACTATCTGGCAGGTTTTCAGGCTTTACATAGACTATCCATTTCAGCGTGCCTCTCATCTGAGCCTTTTAAGCCATTTTCCACCATGGTCTATTATTCAATTCTGACATTATCTAATTTAGCGTTGTTGTTGCTGTTTCGTGGTTAAGTCGTGTTTGACTGTTTGCAACCCCATATACTGTACAGGGTTTCCCAGGCAAGAATATTGGAGTGGGGTGCCATTCCCTTCTCCTAATTAGTATTAGGCATGTATTTTCCCATGTTTTTGGTGGCTTGCTAATAGCAAGTTCATACCATCTCCTGGAATCTTTGCAAAGATCAGGTAATGATAATCTCACCTTCATTCAACTTTACGCCCTGGCCCTCTTGTCCAAGCACCTTCAGCATACAGTTCCATGTGTACTCCTGCTGGTCCAGGCTGGATAGCTCTTGCCATAGCTTTGGAGTATCATCCCACTTCTGACATGGATATATATTAGCTTCCAGTTGGGAAGAGGACTGCATCATTTTAAGGAAGGATAAGAGTGTCAGTAGTTGGTAGAGAGAAGTGGATCGTTTTTGTCATTTTCTAATGTGTTCTGGGGACTCTGTTCTGTGGATTCAAGATGTTTAGTGGTAATCAACCCGCATATTTCATCCATTTGGACTCCCATTCTTTCCCAACCAGGAACCTGACCTTGGCATAGAAGACCCCTCTTAGTTGGGAGAGTAACTAATTTTTAGAACTCAGCTATTCAGACAAACCTGGTTCTGGTCCTCAGCTTCCTCTGCCCTTTCTGCAGTGGGGGAAAGCTCCTTTGTAGGCTGCTAAGGAGTTTATTGGGCTTCCCAGGTGGTTCTAGTGGTAAAGAACCTGCCTGCCAATGCAGGAGACATAAGAGACATGGGTTCAATTCCTGGGTCAGGAAGATCCTCTGGAGGAGGGCATAGCAACCCACTCCAGTATTCTTGCCTGGAGAATCCCATGGACAGAGGAGCCTGGTGGGTAATAGTGCATAGAATTACACAGAGTTGGACACAACTAAAGCTACTTAGCTTGCACGTATGCACGCAAGAAGGTTCTCACACATAGCATTTAACTAGCCAGTAATCTCTCAGCTACTCTTTACCTACCTCCCTGCCCCTGCTACCTCCTCTATATCTAGTAGAGCAATAGCAAGGTAATTCCATGATCTTGTAGCTGCCCCTTCCCTTTTATGTCTGACACCAGCCAATGCAGTCCTTTCTACCATTATACCATCCCAACTGACCACTGCTGGAAGGTTAGAAAATGGAACAGCTGCCCTATGCCAGGTGCTATCTGGGCTTCACCTACCATAGGAGAGAGGGTCCTTATTGCTACCTGGACAGGGAGTGACCCATGATCCAGCTCTAAAACCCCATTTTAGCATCTGTTTTTCTCCTGGATCATCCATGATAGTAAGTGTTATAGACTGGGTCCTAGAGAGACAATTCTGAAATGAAATTTTGCTTGCAGATGTTTATGAAAAAGTGCCCTTAAGATCAATATATTTATATTCCCTCATTGATTAGTCATTGGTTATTGGCTGCTCTGGGAAGGACTGTGACTTGGGCAAGGCAGCCCTGACACTGAAGCCATCTCTAAAGAGTTCGTCAGTGGTCCCAGCAGCCAGGATAACAAGTCTTTTTTTGCAGGGGTACATGGGTATGTGTTGGGGAGACCACCATGATGACATTACCAGTGTGTGTTCTGCAGAGTTCTGTATCCTCTTTCTGAGCTTTCTGAGGACACAACAAGCTCTTCTGCAACCGCCAGTCCCAAGTAAGGTTAATGAGCCTAGGCTGGAAGTGTTGCTAATAGTCGACTGATACAAGACACAAGCAGAGAGAAAGAGGGAGGTTGAGGGTGGGAAAGAGAAAAGCAGAGGCACCCTGTTGATGGGAGCAGCATTCAGAGACCGCATGGGATAGACAATGACGGCTGCCCAGCACTATCCAGACTGGCGGCTGCTGGTTCCCAGTAGGTAGACGCTTCCCTGAAATCTGTCTCTGTGACAGCTTGGCATGAAGATCAGGTACAATCAAGACTTTCAAAGGTCCATCTCGTAGCCTGCATGATTAGCTTCTGATCACACAGGGAAAACTACCATGTTTGTCAGATGTTACAGTCACATTGATGTAATTTATAGTTTAAGATCACCAAAGAAAGTTGCTGCACACACACTTTTGCTTCCAGCTCTTCATGCCATTTGTCTGATTCCCACCCTCTCCAGAGCCTGATATATATTGTCTTTAAGGCTTTCCAAGAGCCTCTTATTGTCCTATCCGTGTGGAGCCCCAGACAGGTTCTTCAGCTGTGACTCATGCATCCAAATGGGTCCTGTCCAACAAGGGGTGCTACTGATCCTGGAGCCTATTTACTTCCTCCAGTGATGTTGCTGGAAAAAACTGCCACAAACAGTTCTGGGAATTTCCTATTGCAATTCTGCAGAGGGTCATGTTGAAGCATGTAGGCACATTGTTAAAGTCAGTGTCATACATGACTTTATTGCTGTATATAATATTCAAACTAAAACACAACTTTATTCATTAGCCCATTTAACTAAAAAAATAAAAAAACAAAGGGTAAAGCATCAGTATTTTAATATGTGGGGTATTGATTAAAAAAAAAACCTTGACTAAGAATATTAGGAGCTGAAGCACATACTGAGAATTTCTTTCCTTATTAAATCCATAAATAGCAACAATTTGACATATAGACTCTTAAGTCAGTAATTATAAGGGAAAATCACTTTTGATCTTTTTTCTTATCATGGCTGATTTATTCTCCTACCTTGTCAGTTGAAGAATTTTACCTTAGAAACATTCTTCTTCCTTTTTTTTTTTTTTCCCTTTCAACATTTCTCACTTCTTTATTCTCCTTGACAGGAAGATGACAGCAGCTCTATTGAATGGGAACAAGCTGGGATATGCCATTAAATTTTAATCACTTTCCTGCCTGCGAAGCTGATAATTGGAGATCATTTAATAGAACCTGCTACTCTTCTGGCTCTCTGGAAATCCCAGCTGTTTGTAAAAGGCAACGAGCCTAGTTATCATTTAAACCCAAGCTCATCTCGAGCATGGATTTTATGCCAAATACCCCAGTATCAAAATGCCATGAGTCTGAGGACCTTCCTTGCTTCACATTAAGCTTTCTTTCCTTTCTTTCCCTTTAATCAGAAGAACAATTTAATGAAATGTCATGTAGCAATCGGCAGGTCACGCTCCTTATCAGAGACCAAGCCCCTGACTAATCTCCCTTGCTTTCCCCTTTCTTCTCAAATGCACTCAAAGCTTCCTCCTAAATTCCTTCTGCCTTGTTTCAGACAGCAGATGGATGTAACAATGGACTGCAGACAGTCTCACCTGGTTCACTCCAGATCTGTTTTAATTTTGTCTGTGAATTAGTGTCTCCTGTGGTCCTGTGACTCTCCAGTCATATGTTAACATGCACTCCTTACTCTTTTTTCACCTCATCTCTGCAGAACTGGGCTTCTTTTTTCAAAGAGGGATAATTCTTTCTCCTGTTCTATGAACCATCCTTAAACCTTCATCATAACAAACTACCAAGATTGTGGAAGGAATTACACTGCTGATATGTAGGTTAAAAGCCTTGTATCTCAGAGTTTCCAAGTCTATACTTTAAAAGAAAGCTTTAGCTTTCACATTCAGCATCTTTGCATTGGTGAAGATACCCATTCACTCATTCTTCCTTTCTTCATCCATTCATTCAATACATGTATTTTGTGCATAGCCCACCCCTAGCATTAAGGGTATAACTGAGAACAAAACAGGTATGGTTCTTGTCTTTGAAGAGCTTTTGATCTGTTGGGGAGATAGACATCATGTGAGTAACTGTATGAACACTTGATTACATTGTGATAATTGCAGAATGAGAGGTGTAACAGGACACCTGACTGGTAGGGGTTAATATTTCTTGAGTCCTGACCCTGTGCCAGTCAATATGCCATGCTATTACAGGCATGAAACCACTGAATGCTCCCAATCAGGCTGTTAGCCTCCTTATATAAAGAGACAAGAAAATAACCTCCCTAGTCACACAGTCTGAATGTAGCCGTTCCTCATCACAGCTACATCACATGAGAATTCCTTTTGTGCTACTTGCCTACCAATACTTTGGGATATCATATTTTTAATTTTTGACCGTCTGATAGGCATGATACTATATTCCAGTGTGGTTTAAGAAAGAAAAATGTGATTGTATTAAACTGTGGATCAGCAGTGAACAATATTTCCACAGTGATAATAAAGAAATTTGAAAAGTGATTTAACTGAGAGTAGTATTTGGAGGGTGCAGGTGAAGGGAAGTGTGTTTGTGTGTGTGCCTGTGTGGGGTCAGGTGTTGATGAGGATGATGTGAGGAGGCCAAATCTTAGTTTCTGTAGGAAAAAGTCAATATGATAATGCTGAAAATTGAAAAATTAGGTACTGGTAGTACAATTGTGTTATTTTAAGATGTGAAGGTAAATAGTATAAAAAAATAAAGGGATGAGAGTATGTAAATGCAAAAATACAAAAAAGGGTTGAAAGTATGTAAAAATACTGCTTCTAGGAAGTGGGATTTGGGAAAGGGTTGGGTTGGCCAAGGGACTGCTGTTTCTTGTTACGAGCCTTGTTGTTTGACTTCGTTTCCCCTCAATTTCAGAGCTTTTTGAAATCAGGGGCATTAGTGTCATCCATGGGAGCATGGAAGCCTCTGGTCCCTTCTTGTGGTCAGCACACCCTCTCTGGAAAACCGGAAGCAGCAGTGGCCCTCTCACAGAAGAGTTAGAGTGGCTGCCTCCCCATTGGTACCAGAAGCCCAGAGCTCTGGGTTCCCAGCGTGTCTGAAAGCCACGTGGTCCATGATGAGGTACCTGCCAGGCTCCTCATCTCTGTGAATTTCAATATTCAGTGGCACTTTGTACAGTTCTCGTGACTTGACGAGTGAAGCACTGAGTCAGTTGGAGCCTGCACCCCACCACCACCACCTTCTCCCTTCTTTTCATATATTAGATTAGATTAGTAGTGGAAAGGGAGAAAAAGAAGGTAGCAGAAGCCCAGCTGTTAGCCCTTACTTAGAAACAAGGGGAGGTGAGGTGTGGGTCTGTGTAGCCTCAATAAGGAAGAGAAAATATTGCTGCTTCCGTGTTGGAAGAGTCCTGAGCACAAGAGCACAGGTGTTCCTAGTTCTCTGGGGTAGGTGGGCTCTACCTTCCCCGCTGTCTCTCCCTGCTTCTTGTGTTAAAAATTTTTCGGGTTGGCCAAAATGTTTGGGCTTTTCATGAAAGCCTATGAAAAAACCTGAACGAAGTTTTTGGCCAACCCAATATTACAGCACAAATTTAGGAAGAAGCCTGGAGGACTCTGCCTTTAAGACATGTTTAGGAGGAGGCAGGGAGATTCTTTTAGAGCACAAGATTTTCCAAAGCCTTTGTAGTTTTGGTGTTGTCTATTCTGATCCAGCTATGAAGACTGACAGATTTATCAGTATGGATGCTCACTAAATGAAGCTGTTTCTAATGGACAAGAATTCTAATAAATATGAAAGTTCGATTTATAGTGTTAGTACTTTACCACTTCAGCTTATGTCTTCTGTGAAGTCCCAGAAAAACCTCCTCTTTTCAGAGTCTTTGATCCTAGTCATTCCCTCTTTTGACCATTTCTATCATTTATTTTCCCATCTCATTGGTCATTCATTCAACACATATTTATTAAGCATCTGCCATGTGCCCGGCATGGTTCAGGCACCAGGGATGTCTTGGTGAATAAGGAGGACAAGGTCCTTGACCCTGTGTAGCTTCCCTTCCTGTAGAGGAGAACAGATACTAAATAATCTACAGTGAAGAACTGATGTCAATGCTATGAAGAGGAAATGAAACAGGATGTGTTTGAGAGTGAAACAGGATGTGATAGAGAGTGATGGGTCAGCCACCCTGAGCAGGTGGAGTCTGAGCTGAGATAGAATGGGGGGAAGACAAACCCTGCAAGGACCTGTCAGAGTCTCTCAAGCTTAAGGGTAATGAGCAAGGGGGGAGTCAGGGAGTGAGCTCAGGGGGTGGCAGGCCCAGGTGATATAGGGCTGTTTTGCTATAGAAGCAAGTTCGGATTTTATTCTGAGTGGAATAAGACTGGAGTTTATATTTTTTAAAGTGTTTAAAATTGTGCATGTGTCATTACTGGATTAGCTTTAAAGATCACTCTGACTGCCATGTGACAAATTGGTGGGGGTCGGGGTGGGCTATATACTGGGATGAAGCAGGGGATCAAGTAGGAAACAGTTACATGGTTTAATGAGAAGAAAGTGGGTGTATACAGATGGGTGTGTATGTTTTGGTTAGAGTCAACAGGACCTGCTAGTGGGCCGGATGGGGAAAGGGAAAAACCAAGAATCCCTAGGTTTCTAGTTCAAACAGAATAGCTGGGTGGATGGAGAAGCTCTTTATTGAGATGGAAGGATTGGAGGAGGAATTCGGAGGGGTAGGTGTTAGAGGAGGAGGGAGAATGTAGTCACAGGGAGATGTGAGATCCCTGAATAAGAGAGAAAAGGGATTTGTTCACTTGTTCAGAAGGGTGATGGAGGAGAGGAATGAAGAGTTAGGAGAGTATTGGTGACTGTCAGTGGGGGGATCTCAGCAGTAAGAGAGACAGAAGTCAGACCACAAGGAGATGGTGAGGCCAAGAGATCAGGGCAGAACCAGCTCAGACTTTGCTCACAGTTGTACCCTAGTGCCTGGCACAGTGCCTGGCAAATGTAGATGCCAAATAGTCAAAGTAAATAAACAAATGAATGGGTGGTAATGTGGTGTGGGAACTGAGTGTAGAATACTTTCAGTAAGGTCGCAATGAAGGATGCTACAGTTGGAGCAATGGCAGGTTTTATATTTATTTTTGTTTAAAGGACAGGAGATTCCTATAGTCATAGCAAAGCAACCCTCTGGGGAGGACAGATGAAAGAGGTCCGAGAGGAGGGGGTGATGAGGATGAGCATAAGATAGGGAAAACGGGAAGAAGGGAGAAACAGGGAGGAGACAGGGATGGGAACAGTATGTGGTATACAGTCTCCCAAGGGCTAGGGGTGTATTTTCTCATGTAATCATTACAATGCTGCTTGGGATAGTGTTATAGTCTCCACTTTCATGTGAAGTGACTAAGGGTTTGAGAGCTCAAATCACTCCCTGAAGTTCCAGGATGAGCCAACAGTAGCTTGGATTTGTGCCCAGAACCTGCACTATTACCATCAGGCCGCGTATAGGCCGTTTGGACTCTAAAGAGCCCCAACGAGGCTGGCATAGGTGAGGAATCAGGTGGTAGACTTTCACTGCCATTTTCATGTTTAACCCCAAGCATCAGTAATTCTGCAGAGTGAGTCAACTAGACTGCAATACACAGCACTGTAGAAACCTGAGGTTTATAGGTTGTCATGTTTGTGAGCAAAGAGGGAAACTGCCCTCTTTTGAAAGGAAAGCTGTCAAAATTTGGGGTATGTTGCAAAGGATTAAAGTAATTTTTAGAATCTTTATTTGTTCTTTTGTATCAGGTGGTGGATTAACTGAGGTTAATAGAAAGTCTGAACAAGTGATATGTCCAGGACTTAACAGTTCTGAGCTGGCAGGAAGAGGGCCTTGGTTTAAATCATGATTCCAGTGCTTCCTAGGCAATTTGTTTCATCTATCTGAGATTCAATTTCCTCACATGTAAAATGGCGAGGGAAATATGACCTTCCTCAGGAAGGATTGTGAGGACTAAATGTGACATTGTGTTTCTAAACTCCTAACCCAGGCACTGTGCAATGGGACCACAGCATTATTTTTATTTCCATTCCTGTTGTTTTCTTAAGCATGTCTTCACCACCTTGGGCTGCTATAATAGAATATCATAGACTGGGTGTCCTAAAAGATAGGAATGCATTTCTCATAATTCTGGAGGCTGAAAGGTCCAGGATCAAGGTGCTGGCTGATTCAACTCCCTGGCGAGATGTCTATTCCTAGCTTACAGAGGGTCATCTTCTTACTGTGTCTTCACGGGGCAGAGAGAGGGAAGGCAAGCTTTCTGGTGTTTCTTTTTATAAGGGTACTAATCCTGTCATGAGGACCTCAAGCTCATGATCTAATCTGTTAATAAATCTGTCTACATCTCAAATACCATTACACTGAGTGTTAGACCTTCAACATATACATTTTATGGAAACACAATTCAGTTCTTAGCAAAGCATGAATACATTGAGAAATAGTGGCTCTGAGATTCTGATATTACACAATTTGGGAATGAAGGGATGAATTTGTATGAGGTTTGTTTGTTCCTGTTCTTCTTTAGTTCCTTTGTGAGAGCTCTTTCCAAGCAAAACCCTAGAGTGAAATTATGCTATGCTCATTACTCTGAGGCTGACACAAATCTGGCTAAATACTTTCTCTGGTAAATAAGATATGGGTTACAGATGTCACTAAGCATGGGCAAAATCCTTTCCTTCTCATTTCATTTATTTAGTTGCCTAATTTTATTTTCTTTGCTGTGATTGGCTTAAAAGCAGAATTTATTGTATTAGAAATCCTGGACTGTGGGTACGCATGGCTCCAGATCAGAAGAAATTCATTTACTGTTGTCTTTCTCCTGAACTGCTGTTTGTGAATTGAGAAATGCCTTGTACTTAAATACTCTTTCCCCATCATACCAATATGTCAAATTAATGCACACAACTTTTAACATTAGTAGGCTCAGGGATATGTATATGAAGTCTTATCTTTATTTTCCTCTTTCCTGATACATATGTGAGTCCATGTTTCATATTTCAATGACAGTGACCACAATATGCATTGAGACAGTTCTTGGTTTAAGGAATTCATATGTATTTATTTTCTCTCTTCAGAAACCTCTGCTGCAGGTCTCTCATCTTCTTACATTAATGTAACAATATGTATTGAGTGTCTGTTACATATCAGGCATCCTTCCAGCTGTTGGGCGGATATCAGAGTCAATGAAATATAATCCTGTCCTCATAGAACTTAGCTGGTTGATGACCATGATTTTTGCTTAAAATTGGCTCATTTTCTAACTTTTGTAGATGAAACATTGGTTAAACTACTCAGTGAGTCTTAAAAATCTTTAATTTAACTACACATTGTAATTACATATTTTAATTGCACAAAAGCATGTAAATCAGGTTACTGAGACAAGTTTGGATTTGGAGAACAGTTACACATTTGGCACTAAAGTGAAATTGTAAAACTATAAAATTAGGATATATAGGGAGACATAAATATTTCAGCTGGCACTGTTGGAAGGAGTAACTATCTTGGTCCATTCAAGTTACTATAAAAGGATACCATGGACTTAGTGGCTTATAAAGAGTAAAAATTTATTTCTCAGAGTTCTGGAGTCTGAAAGTCCAAGATCAAGGTGTCAGCAGATTTGATGTCTGGTGAAGGCCACTCCCTGACTGGGTCTTTTTTTGGGTTGATTTTTGCTGTGTCCTCACATGGTGGAAGGGGAAAACTCTTCAGCCTCTTGTAAGGGCACTAATACCGTTCATAGATGATACACCCTTATGACCTAATTACCTACTAAGTGTCCTGCCTCCAAATACCCTCACACTGGAGATCTAGGCATCAACATACGCATTTTGGTGGGACACAATCAGTCCTTTGCATTAGTGAAACTCTTGTGTCATTTCACTACTTTATTCTCATAAACCTCATGCTTTTTTTTCTTTTTCCCTGAAGTGAAAACACTGTATAAATTTTCTTCATATTATTTAATCTCCTTTACAGGAATGTTAAGGTTTTATTTCATGCCTGTGATGCTATGAGAGACCAAATGTATTTCAGATAATTATTAACAGCATTATACTGGTGTGAGAGAAATTTGATGAGCTTGGGCAGTGAGATTTGTAAGAGACAGAAAGAATAATCTGTAACTAAATCATATGTAGCTAATAAATAATAACATTTTCTTCTGATGGAAATTGTTGTTTACCTGTTATTCCTCCTTCCTACATTTTAAATGCCTTTCCTTGTTGACTAAATTCAGATGAATAGTTCTTGACTTTATTCAGCTGCTACCTGTCAAAAATGAAATAATGGAATGAACAAGGTGTGAAGTTAAAATACTGAGACTTCACAGAATATACAGCCACTGGTTAAAGTGATGTTGTGAAACCATGCTTGCTTAATTATGCTAATCTCTTCACTTTGAAGTGTCTTGATGAAAGCTTAAGCCTAATTAATAAGTAAAGATGCTTAATTCAGAGCACAAGTAATGACATGACAGGGGATCTAACTTCATATTTTTTGAAGTCTTTTTCCCTTTTCAACTTCTCTGTGTCACTACTAGTTTCTTCCTATTTTCTTTTATTCATTTGCATGTGAAATTTCTTTAGTTAAAGATGTCTTAGGACATATGTTGCTATAAAGCTTTTTATTTTATTGGGAGATAGAAATATTTTAGTCTTTTTTTGTAGAACTTATGATGCCACATCCAGACGATTATCACTGAAGCTGGTGAAGCAGGAAGGTGGTGGTGGTGGGCACTGAGGGAGAATTAACTTCAATGCAGCCTTTGTTCCTGATACAAACCAAACTAAGCAGCAAAACTATTATGGTATATCATTTATATTACTGTATATTTGAACTCTACAATTAAGTGCATACACATTTAAGATTGTTATGTCCTCTTGATGAATTAGCCCTTTCATCATTATGGAATGCCCCTTCTAATTAATAGTAATACTGCTTGTTCAGAAATTCAGTTGTTTTCTAGTCACTAAGTCATGTCCAACTCTTTTGCGACCCCATTCACTGTGCCTGCTAGGCTCCTCTGTCCTTGGGATTTCCCAGACAAGAATACTGGAGTGGGTTGCCATTTCCTTCTCCAGAGGTCTTCCAGACACAGGGATCCAACCCATGTCTCCTCCATTGGCATTGGCAGGCAGTTTCTTGCTTTTGCTTTTTTTTCAGTGTTCACTGCTGCCACGCTTTATTTGTGAAGCCCTGGGCACAGCCCAGACACCACACAGGGCACATGGGAAAGCACAGGGTGTCACAGCGTGCTCCAGCCCAGCCCAACCCCTACCTCGCCCCTGCCGCAGGTCCTCAGGCATGAGCAGGCCCTGTCCCTACCCCCACGGCTGGAGAACAGGTTTGGGCCTGCTCAGATGCCCCCTCCAGCGTGGCTCCCAGGCCACTCCCAGACATCCTAGCAGCCAGAGGAGGTCCCAAAGTGTGCAGAACCAGCACCACCCAGGCAAGTCCAGCCCCCAGACCCTAGTGTCTGCCCCCTGGCTTCACTTCCTGTCCACACAGTGTGGATGCCAGTCTTGCCCTCTGCCACCTACCCTGTGGCCCCAGGTAAAGCAGTCCGGACCACTCAGGCTGAGGGATCACACAGCAGGGATGGATGGTAGGGGCAGGGGTGGCCAAAGGAGCAGGCCTGGTGACAGGAAGCAAAGCAGCCAGCGAGTGAGCCGCCCCCAGGCAGGGCAGCACAGACCTGGCGGCACCAGAGGGAGGGGCCAGCACTCGGAAAGCAACTCCCCAGGCCTGGTGTGGCCCCGCAGGGCAAGGTGGCAAGGTGGGTGGGGACAGCCACCAGGGCCTGGCGCCTTTGCACAGAGTAGACGGTCCTCAGACGGCCGTGAGTTTAATGGCAGAGCAGCCTGCAGCCCTTGCACCTGGGTGTCAGCTGCGCTCTAGCAGGGTCAGGGCCAGTCCAGCAAGAAAACATTAAAAACTCAAACACTGGCAAGAGGCACACGCCTGCACATATGCCACACTGACACACGAACTCAAGAGACATGGTACACACGTCAATGACCCTCCCTGCTGCCGGCCAGAGTCCTTCGCTGAGGCCTTTCCCAAGTCACTGGTCCAGGTGAGGGGTGGGGAGCGGCCAGCTTGGCATCTAGACCTTGTACAGCATCTGCAGTAGATTGTGGCAGACAAAGGAGCAGGATCAGGGTGCCGTTGGGCTTGGTCATGAATGCCAGCAGCAGGGGGGGCAGGGCCTTGGGGAAGTAGTCCTGCTGCCCCACGTGGCTCAGCGCCATCAGGGGGCAGTACAGCTTGGCAATGGCCTTGATCTTGTCTTCACTCCTGAGCAGACCCATGTGGATGAGGAGCGGGTGAGGAAGGCATTGGAGTTGAAGGAGGACCAGCTGAAGGCCTTCTTCATCAAAACATCTACTGCATCCTGCATGGCTATCCTCACCGAGACTTCCTCCTTTAACATGGAGGATACCTTCAGGAAGGCAGAGACCACCTTCTCTGGGTCAGAGGCAGGCAGGTTCTTTATCAGGTTGTTTTACTGTCAGCCACCAGGGAAGCCCTAGAAATCCAATTAATGTGATATTAATATAGCTTTCTTTTGATTAGTATTTGCATGACATAGTTTTCCCATCATTTAAATCTATATATCTATGTCTTTATATTTTAAGTAATTTTCCTTTAAAAAGTGTATAATTGGCTCTAGCTTTCTTCATCCTCTCCAACAGTCTGCATTTAACAGAAGTGTTTACACTGTTAATTTAATTATCAATGCATTTGTATTTAAATTTGCCCATTTTAAAAATCTAATTTTAGTTCTTTTCTATGTGTCCTATTTGTTCTTGTTTCGTCTTTCTTTTATCACCTTCTTTTGAGTACTTCTTATGATTCCATTTTATCTTCCCTACTAGTTTATTGTTATACATCTTTTAAGTTAGTTTGGCTGTTCTGTTGTTTTCAGTACAAAGTTTTAACTTAGGACTATAGCCTGCCAGGCTCCTCTGTCTATGGAATTCTCCAGGCAAGAATACTGGAATGGGTAACCATTCTCTTCTCCAGAGGATCTTCCTGATCGGGGGATTGAATCTGGGTCTTCCACATTGCAGGCAGATTCTTTACCATCTGAGCCACCAGGGAAGCCCCTAACTTATGACAGTAAGTACATTTCCAATAATACTATAGTACTTCCTATATTGTGCAAGAATCTTACCATATTATTTATTAATTTCCTCCATCCTATCCTGCATGCTACTCTTACATATTTTACTTCAACATATTCTATGAAACATGCTTGACAGGTATTTTCACTTCAGACAATTGCCTTTTAAAGAGATTAAAATCAAGAAAAAAGTCTGTCATAATTACCCACATTTTTCCCCTTTTTCCATGTACTTTGTTTCTTTTTTATTTTTTTTCTTTTTCATGGCATATTTTTATTTGTATATGTTTAGGATAAATAGCTAGTAGTGCATTTTTTCCCAATTATTTTTATTAGTTGGAGGCTAATTACTTTACAGTATTGTAGTGGTTTTTTTGCCATACATTGACATGAATCAGTCATGGATTTACATGTGTTCCCCATCCTGAACCCCCCTCCCACCTCCCTCCCCATCCCATCCCTCTGGATCATCCCAGTGCGCCAGCCCTAAGCACTTGTCTCATGCATCCAACCTGGACTGGCGATCTGTTTCACACTTGATAATGTACATGTTTCGATGCTGTTCTCTCAGATCATCCCACCCTCGCCTTCTCCCATAGAGTCCAAAAGTCTGTTCTATACATCTGTGTCTCTTTTTCTTTTTTTCTATGTTGTATCAGATTTCTTCTGCCTGAGGAGCTTCTTCTAAACATTTCTTGTTTTACAAGTTTGCTGACAATTAATTCTCCTCAGCTTTTGTTTCTCTGGAAAAATCTACCTTTCAACCTCTTTTTTGAAAGGCATTTTCACTGGACACAGAATTTTGAGTTGATTTTTTTTTTTTCAGTTCTTTGAAGAGGTGACTGAACTGTCTCCTGCTTGCTTTATTTCTGACAGTGAATCTGTTCTGCTTCCTATCTTTGTGCCTCCAAAAAATGTTTTTTTCCTCTGATTACTACGAAGATTTTCCCTTTGTCTTTGGGTTTCAGCAGTTTGACTATGAGGAGCCTAGGTGGGGTTTTTCTTGGTACTTGTACTGCTAGGTCTCTGAATTTCTTGGACATGTGGTTGCTTGTCTTTCAGTAATTTTGAAAATTATATCTTCAATAGTCTTTCTGTCCACTTGTCTTTTATCCTTCTGGTACTCCAAGTACATGTGTATTGCCTTATATCTTTTGGATAATCTGTTCTTTTTGTTTCACTACTTTTTTGAAGCTATTTTTATTTATGTATTTCTGGCCATGCTGGTTTTTTTGCTGCCTGGAATTTTCTTCTAGTTGTAGTCAGCAGGGGCTATTCTTTGTTGTGGGTCACAGGCTTCTCATTGTGGTATCTTTCCTTATGTGGAACACGTTCTTTAGGGTGAATGGTCTTCAGCAGTTGTGGCATGTGGGCTCAGTAGTTGTGCTTCCTTGGCTCTGGAGCACAGGCTCAATAATTGTGGTGCACAGGCTTCTTTGCTCCACAGCCTGTGGGATCTTCCCAGATCAGGGATATAACCTGTTTCTCCTGCATTGGCAGGTGGATTCTTTACCACTGAGTCACCAGGGAAACCCTCTCACTATTCCCCCCTCAAATTCCTCCAGTGGTGGGCTGCTGCCACTTTGTGCTCAGCATGTGGTTTCCATTGCATGTGTGCATATCTGACTCTTTGTGACATTATGGACTGTAGCCCTCCGGGCTCCTCTGACCGTGGGATTCTCTAGGCAAGAATACTGGAAGGGGTTGCCATGCCCTCCTCCAGGGGATCTTCCATACCCAGGGGTGGAACCCACATCTCTTACATCTCCTGCATGTGCAGGCAGGTTCTTTTTCACTAGCACCATCTGGGAAGCCCATGGCTTCATTACTGTAGGGCCCTTTTTCAGGGCTCCAGGTTTGCTCTCAGCTCTCAGTAGGCCCAGGAGACCTGAACCACAAGTGGATATTTTCCCATGACCTTGTTCTTCCCCAGCAGCAGACTGCTATTGCTGGTTATTGGTGGAGGCTTATGATGAAGGCAGGTAGAGTTTCTTGGTTCTGCTGATGTATCTTCAGTTCTTAGAAGGCCTTATTCACCTGCACTGTGGGTATGGAACTGTCTTAGTGTTTCAGACCTTTGTCCTCACTACAACTTCCCCCACCTTCCCCTGCCACATAGCCATAGTCCGCCCTATACCAGTGACAGTGTCTTGCAGGGAGCCCTTCCATCAGGGCACATGTCCTACCCTCTCCCAGTGATAGCAGGCCTCTGCTTTAGGGGCTTGGGCTCAGTTGCAGGGCCTGGACTCAAATAGCTGTCTCATCCCCCATCAGCTGCAGATCACTTCACTGCTAGCCCTCTTTCCCCAGCAGCATACCTTCATCCAAGAGCAGGTGCAGGAGGATTTCCCACCTCATTCCCCATGTCTTCAAGGTTTTGCTTCATACAAGATGGGGTTTAGTGCTTGTGTTCCTGTGAAGGGGCCTATGCCAGGTGCCATCTCTGTCCCATCTTGTGAGCACTCAATAGAAGCCCCCAGATAAAAGCTGGTGAATGATTACAGACCCTCCTTAAGTCTGAGGCTCCCAGGGATATAACCTGACAGGTTATTCCATACTCAGCATTTCAGAATTTGTGAAAATTTCTCTTTTTTTTCTTACTTTGTGGTAATGATTTCTTTCTCCCACACCATGCTAAAAGTGAAACAGTTTGTGGGTCTCAGTTTTCTGCAGAGGAATTTGTCATCCACTGGATTTCAACAAATCCTAGTGGCTTTAAAGTAACTTGTTATTTTAAAAATGCTTCATAATATGTCTTAGTATTTGAATTTAATAATTTCATACTGCTATGACCTTTTCCAGTCTTTATCCAATTGCATAAAAATGTTATTATACTGTTTACAAAATATGTTTTTATTTTTTAAGCACAACAAACTCTCTATAGATTTTGTTAACACCAAGTACCCCGAGGTAGCATTCTTAGGGCATATTAAGGCATTGGAGAAGTAGTTGGGTATACTCATGCCCAGGCAAATGTCTTTCAGCAGAGAAGAAATTATTTAACTAGGAACATGACCAGATATGTTCGTTTTAGCTTATGAAAAACAGAGATGAGGGGAGCCGTTGGAGAATTTATAGAAGAAACTATATTAGACTAACATTGCTAGCTTTCTAAATTATCAGCCACTTTCCACTGGGGATTATCATTAGGGAAGAGGGTTTTGTTCTAAAGACTCCTGCCTATATTATTTTTTGGATTGGTTGATTTAACCCAAGCTGGACTCTAAAATTCCTTTATGGTGAAATACAGAGAATAAAATATATGCACATATATTTATACCTTCTGAGTCCCTAGAGTATGTAGTAAAACAAAAATTATGTTGATGTATTCATTTAAAAGTTTATTGGCAGCTGTGTTGGTACTTGAACTGAACTCAGTATTAAAATCATTTATTTCAGTAAGATGTTTCTTGGCTTCATTCAGAAATTAGCACTAAGAGCTCCTTCAAATAAATCATTTGCTAAAGAGACAAAATTTCTTTAATTTACTAGTAGCAAAATTTCTTTACTCTACGGGGTAGTTCTAGCTACTCCTGCCCTTGGTTCATTTTACTTAATGTTAATTGGGCACTGGTGCTTGGCCATTTTTGATCACCCATATGAATTTCAGTCAATGGAAGATAAATTATTTTCTTTCTCAGTTAAAACTAATCAATTTAGTATCTACCTTCAGATAAATGGCCAAGATCATATGTTGAAAGAGAAGATAACACAATCTAGGCATTTCTGACTGACAAACAATTCAGTCACTGTCATAACATCTTCTTTGTTGAATATTCCATGTCTCAAGCTTTTCCATCAAAAAGTCACCCTATGGAATTCTCTATCTTTAGTTAAGAGCTGTGATTTCAAGGTAACCAAATATCTCTCCAGCCCCCTGTCTTCCTTTATTCTCCCCTACTTTCTTCTAATGTAACCTACCAAATGATTGTGGTTATAATAGAAGCAGTCTCATCATAGTTCTGTTGTACAAACCCAGAAGATATAGTAATAGTTCCTTCATGAGGACATAATTCTAGACTATGTAGCAAATCCTTAAGATCCCAAATTACTTGGTAAAAGCTCCAATTTTTTTCCCCTGAAAATCATAGGTCACATGTTTGGACCACTGAATAATCTATATTCTGTAGAACACTTGTGACAGAATATGAGAAATGCATGCTAGAAACATTTTTTTAAGAAGAATTGAGAAGGCCAACATTTTCAGTCAAACAATAGGACTGTGCATACAAAAATAATTGAGTGAATATTTTAGAATTCAATAACAAGCATCACAATTCATGATCATGATTATAAACCAATAACTGTGATGGTGACCACCATAGTTATACTTGAATGGGTACTTACTAATGGACAGGAACTATACTAATTGTTTTGCATATATATTTAAGCTTTACTATTGGTTCAGTGGTAAAAGAATCCACCTGCCAATGCTGGAGATGCAGGAGACCTGGGTTCAAACCATGGGTTGGGAAGATCCCCTGGAGGAGAAAATAGGAACCCACTCTAGTATTCTTGCCTGGAAAATTCCATGGACAGAGGAGCCTGTCAGGCTATAGTCCATAGGGTTGTGCAGAGTCGGGCATGACTGAGTACACACACAGCCATTACAAAAGCATATGAAGTTTTCAGTACACAGAGTGGTGAAGAGCGTGGATTCATGCCAAAAGCTTGGGCTCCTGTTCTGCCCCACTATTTGTCAGGTGTATGAACTTGGGCAAATTTATCTTTTTAAATAGTATTTTAGTTTAATATCAAAATTAAAGCAAAAATCATGATACACAAATATGTGTAATCATGATACACAAAATATAAACATTTAGAATGAAGATAGAATTTAACCCTGCATTTGCACAGCTCACCTCCCCCTAATCCCAGCCCTGATCCTTATTGCTCTCAAACTTCTGGGCACACTCCATCAGCATCCCCTTTCCATTTTCTTTTGCCGCAAAATATCTGCAAAGCATGGTCCCTCACTTGTTTTGACTTTTGATCAAATATCACCTTCATAATGAGCCTTCCCTGACCCTTTATTTAAAATTGTAGTGCCTGTTACCAGCACTCCCTGTAGTCATGTACAGATGTGAGAGTTGGACCATAAAGAAAGCTGAGAGCCAAAGAATAGATACTTTCAAACTGTGGTGCTGGAGAAGACTCTTGACAGTCCCATGGACAGCAAGGAGATCAAACCAGTCCATCCTAAAGGAAATTAACCCTGAATGTTCACTGGAAGGACTGATGCTGAACCTGAAACTCCAATACTTTAGCCCCCTGATGTGAAGAGCCTACTCATTAGAAAAGACCCTGATGCTGGGGAAGATTGAAGGCAGGAAGAGAAGGGGATGACAGAGGATGAGATGGTTGGATGGCATCACTGACTCAGTGGACATGAGTTTGAGCAAATTTCAGAAGATGGTGAAGGACAGGGATGCATGTAGTGCTACAGTCCATGGGATCTCAAAGAATTGGACACAACTGGGCAACTGAACAACGAACGACAAAAAAGGATGAAGAGTTATTTTAACAAAGTCAGTTTCTATTGATTTCTCTCAGCCTTGACTCCCTGTCTCTGGTGATATGACTGTTCCTTTCCTCCTGGTACATGGAAGGCATCTTTCACATGAGTATCATATCTCGTTCTCAGGAAGAAAAGAGGAGGTCAGAGTGCTGAAAAATTTCTTAAACTCTGTGTCAGGGTCCTCATGTGTGCAGAGCAAAAATACTAGTACCTGCCTCATTTGTTGTGAGGAATAAGTGAGATAATACCTGAAAAGGCTTAAAACAATCCAATGCATAGAGACAATTAAGCAGTGGTAGAGCTCAGATTTTCCCATGTTTATTTTATGCCAAATCAATGTTGAATTATTATTGAGAACTATATTCTTTCTACAATGTTCCTGCATTCTCTGTTGGGTATGTTAGGGGAAATGGGATCATCTTCATTTGACCTATTAAGTTAAATATGCTCTTTTTATGAGCTTATAGCATTTGAAAGGGAACAAAAACAGTATAAAGAAATAAAAAATAAACATATTCTGGGATAATGTTGTAAAGTTCATCAGTGTTTGGGATGGTCAGAGAATGCCTGGGTTAACAGTCATTCCTAAACAAAGGGTATATTTATTTAACTGATTATGCCTCACTATATTAATAAAGTATTGAAAAGAAGTGTTTGTGTTTATTTGTTATTTTTCTGTAACTAACAATAGTCAAGAAAAATATCCTTTAGAGTCTCTGCTGAATAAAACACCATTAGTTAAATAAACAAATCATTAAGTTGAAGTATAAGAAATAAACAGAGATATAGTTACCAAATTCTAGATGAATCAACTTTATTTTTACATAGGAAGCTATGTTTTTTGTATGTAAACTTTATAAACATGAATAGTTTGTATTATACAAGTCATGGTCATCATTTATATATAAGCTAGAAAATGTATATTAATTTTGAAATTAGTCTAAGCAGCAGTCCTTATGAGGAGACTGACATTAAAGACTTGCCTTTAAAGATTTACTCTCCAAAAGAATTGCCGAAGTATAAAAAGGAAACATAAATCTGAATTTCCAGAGTACGGAGGCAACTAATCTATCATAATTTGAGAAAGAAAGAAAACAAATTCAAATAACCATCCAGAATTGGGTGAGTGAGAAGATAATGTTGAGGTTAAGGTCTGGCTTTCCTCTGCACCTAGTCAATGCATTTTAGTTATTGACAGAGCTTTACGTGACTGTGAGTTAAGTCTTTCTCAAAAGATTTTTCTTTTATACTTTGCATTCAGCTTTAAGTAATTTTTTGTGATTGTGAAAAGAATTATGATATACACTTCAAATATAAGACATATATATTATTGGTTAAAATGGTTACTTATTTAAATTGATAACTGTAACTTTGACTTTTATGCAAAGAAAATGAGAAGTTATCTTTCATGTCTCCAATGATTATTCATTAAATCACCTAATTTACAGCTGAGATGGTGAGTCCCCTGGTCTTACTTTAATCCTTTCAATAAGGTGTTATCATGGTTAAAGACTAAGAGAATAGGATGTCTTAAAACCTGAGCTCTTATCATTGCTTTTCTTGAAAAATCTGCAGGATATAAAACGACCATCTGGTTTTGTTCTTCTGAAAGCTCACATCACACCACAGGTGTTTTCTTGGTCATCCTTGAGTCAAAGGTATAATGAACTCCGTGGTAATTCTGACTTGCTTTATGACCTTGGGCAATTTTCTCACCTCTCTGGGCCTCTATTTTCTCATCTTTAAAATAGTGGTAATTGGAGCAGGTTAAAGATTTTGAGTATCTTCTATGATCCTTCTATATCCAAAATCTTATAAAACTGTACTATCATGTTTCTTCTTTAAAAATTGCTATTCTTGCAACGTTGGGTGCAAAGCTGGAGGTTCTACTCTGTATTGGCGGCTGAGAGGGAATCTTCGCTCTGCTGTGCTTAGTCGCTCAGTTGTGTCTGACTCTTCATGACCCGATGGACTGTAGCCCACCAGGCTCCTTTGTCCATGGGGATTCTCCAAGCTAGAGAAGAGCTGGAGTGGGTTGCCATGCCCTCCTCTAGGGGATCTTCCCAACCCAGAGGTCGAACCTAGGTTTCCCACATTTCAGGCTGATTCTTTACCATCTGAGCCACTAGGTAAGCCTATGAATACTGAAGTGAGTAGCCTACCCATTCTCCAGGGGATCTTCCTGATCCAGGAATTGAACCAGGGTGTCCCGCATAGCAAGTAGATTCTTTACCAGCTGGGCTACCCAGGAAGCTGCAGGGAATCTTTGTTCTATTTTTAATAAATTAAGGCAGTCATCAGTTCATTTAGTTAGTATATACACATTCATCACTTATTGTATGTGTCTTATTAATCATTTGCTTAGAAACAAAAACACTTTCAAAACTGTTTTGTAAAAATGGAAGTTTTATTGAAAGAATACATGAGAATCTCACCAAACTCAAAGTTGCATATGTGATTGTGGTTTCTGGACAGTAGTAAGTACAGTAATGGACAGTAATGGTAAGTTAAACAGATTTATTTTTCACCTTGTCAGGAATTTGCTACTTTCCTTTTGCTTTTTGTCCATGTTGTCTTCCTTTCCCCCCTTCTTTTCAAAGACTGTTTGCATGATCTCTCCATTTGTCTTGAGAAGAGATGAACTATAATTATATTGTCCTGATTCTAGATTCTCATTAAAGAGAGTGATTGACAAAGCATAGGTTAGATGTCTGTCTATGCTCTAGTGGAAGAGTCATGTAAATATAAAGCACAATGACAGTTAAATGCACAAGGTTCTGTGGGAAAACTGTATGAAGCATCTTATCCATGTGGAAGTTGGAGTGGTATCCTAACAGATAGTGACCTGCAGATATGTTGGAAAGTCTCAGCACAAGTAGCATGAGAGGTGTGAACTGAAAATGGATGTGTGTGACAGCTTAGGACTTGAATAGTAAGCAGGATGAAGTGGGGGATTGAGGCAGGAACTCTGTCAGGGAGGAAGATGAGGGAGATGCCAAGGGGACTCCTGTCTGAGGCAACAAGTACAGTGGCGTGGACATCTTTGAGTTAGATTCCTATGTGGCAAAAAGTGATGAAGTCAGAAGGATTTGAATGTGAAGGTTAAATAATAGTCAAGTTGCTTTATATTAACTGCTGCTTTTTAATAAACTGGCAATGATAATTAATTGTTGAGAATGCAGAAGCCATGATTCTGAGATTTTTGCCATAGTTGAATCCTGCATATCTGTGAAAACCCAACATGGATGATCTCTTAAAATGTTCATTTTCCTCTGAAGAATATAAAAACTGATGGAAACTTTCTTATTATTTTATGCTTTTTATAATTTTATTTCTAACTTCTAATTAATTTTGCCATTTCTGAATACTTAGAATTGGATACACTTGAGTAAAATGAGAGCTGTCTGCCTGCCAGAGACATTTGAGACCTTGGTTGGAAGAGAAGAAATACATTCTCACAAAACTGATAACTGAAAGTAAAATGAACACTTTGGTAATAATGTCTTGTTTACTTATTGTTACAAGCACACATTCATAGCCTCATTTTCAGAGTTTGTTTTATCCAGTTTTGATAATGTTATTATAATAATGAAATGGCAGTTAGTTTATGTTGATAAAGGTACATCTGAGTTCCCTGGAAGAATGGGGGGGAAAAGAATAGAGAATGTATTTCATCTGTGGTCTGCCAGTGAGAATTAAAATACAGGCTATTTATTAAATGTACTTCCATCTGGATTATTCTTGTGTACCTGACTGATATATAAAGCCCAACTAATTATGTGATTTGGCTTGGAATTTAACTCATGCTTGCTGCATCCAGGCAGCTGGTAAACTTTGTGCTTGAACAGATGATTGCTTATTTACTTGGCAAAGAAAATAGACACATGTAGGATATATTTTACTGGCCTGATTGTTAGGAAGCTGCTTTAATGTTGATCATCTTCTTAAGTGATGTAGCAGGTGCATATCCCCACCAGATTATGGTTATAAATTGTCAAGAATTCACTTTGATCAAGATTATATACAAGGCCTTTAGTGTCAAATCTCTTTAAATTAGGGCTTGATGAAAGTGAAGGAGGAGAGTGAAAAAGTTGGCTTAAAGCTCAACATTCAGAAAACTAAGATCATGGCATCTGGTCCCATCACTTCATGGCAAATAGATAGGGAAACAGTGGAAACAGTGTCAGACTTTATTTTTGGGGGCTCCAAAATCACTGCAGATGGTGATTGTAGCCATGAAATTAAAAGATGCTTACTCCTTAGAAGGAAAGTTATGGCCAACCTAGATAGCATGTTAAAAAGCAGAGACATTACTTTGCCAACAAAGGTCCATCTAGTCAAGGCTATGGTTTTTCCAGTAGTCATGTATGGATGTGAGAGTTGGACTGTGAATAAAGCTGAGCACCGAAGAATTGATGCTTTTGAACTGTGGTGTTGGAGAAGACTCTTGAGAGTCCCTTGGACTGCAAGGAGATCCAACCAGTCCAACCTAAAGGAGATCAGTCCTGGGTGTTCATTGGAAGGACTGATGTTGAAGCTGAAACTCCAATACTTCATGCGAAGAGTTGACTCATTGGAAAAGACCCTAATGCTGGGAAGGATTGGGGGCAGGAGGAGAAGGGGACGACAGAGGATGAGATGGCTGGATGGCATCACTGACTCAATGGACATGGGTTTGGGTAAGCTCCGGGAGTTGATGATGGACAGGGAGGCATGGTGTGCTGTGATTTCATGGGGTTGCAAAGAGTCGGACACGACTGAACGACTGACTTGACTGAACTGACTGGATAGTAAGAAACAATCTAGTTTTCACATAAGGAAAGGTTGCTTCATGACTTGAAATGTTGTTCTGATGTGCTTCTTTTTGAAAAGTGGTTTTGGCATTTCCTTTCTTGTTTATCTTTAATATTGATGGAGTAGCATAGCTTGGTCTTCCCAGATGGTTTAGTGGTAAAGAATCCTCCTGCCAATGAAGGAGATGTGGGCTTGATCCCTCAGTCAGGAAGATCCCCTGGAGAAGGAAATGGTAACCCACTCCAGGATTCTTGCCGGGAAATCTCATGGACAGAGGTGCCTGGTGGGGCTACAGTTCATGGGGTTACAAAAGAGTCAGACACAACAACTGAACAACAACAGCATAGCTTAGTGATTAAGTACATAGCTAGCCTCTAGGGACAGAAGTTCTGGGGCCAAGTCTCAGCTTTATTACTGAGAAGTAGTATGAACATAAGTTATTTTCTTACTCCAAAAAATGGAATAATGGCCTCATGAAGTAGTTGTAAGATTTAGGGGATTTGTTCAGTTGGTAAGTCATGTTTGATCAAACTTGAATCCCCTGCGTCTTCTGCATTGGCAGGTGGGTTCTTTATTACTGAGCCACCTGGGAAGATTCCCCCCTGTAGCCTGCTCCAGGTTCGGGAGTTTGCCCATTCCCATCCCTGGTATCTTTTTAGACAGATAGAAACATTTGGTAGAGAGCACTTGTCTGATCTAATTTTCTCCTCATTCTGTGGGTCCTGGGTGGCTTTAGCCCACGTTTTGCACTTGTTGGACACTAATCATCTGACCTCCTCTTTCCCATGTTATCATTTTATCATCTTTCTGCTGTCCAGGGCCTTTGAGTTCAGCATTTTTCAGAAGGACCTTACTCACCTTTAAGTAAAATATGAAACATCACACTCCATCTCTAAGAAGCCCATACATTTTTGAAGGACTGTAAAGTGACAACCTGTTCACTGATAGAATGAAAACCTGGGCCCTGATGACTATATCTGGTGGGGTTTTTTTTGTAGAATTGTTCTGTTCCTCAGTAAAACAACATTGTGTATAACATTTCTGGGAGATAGATTCTTTTATTTTGTCAAGGTCATAATTATTTTTATGGGCTTTTGGCTGAAACTTTTCAAAGGTAATGCATGTCTGTGCAGGTATTCACGGCAGACATGCTAAAGCAGTGCTTCACTGTAATTGGTCATGGTCATGTGCTAGGGAATCTTTAATTTCTTGGGAAAAAAGTGAGGCAAGCTCACTTTATTTAATATAAATAAGAGGAAAAAGCAAGTATGATCTAGTATGCCTATTTATTTATATATTTTAAATAATTTAAAAAAAAGTATTTATTTTTGGGTGTACTGAAACTTCACTGTTGTTTGGGCTTTTCTCTAGTTATGGAGACTGGGGGCTACTCTCTATTTGCAATATGTAGGCTTTTCATCGCCATGACTCTTTTTTTGTGGAGCACAGGCTCTAGGGTGTGGGCTTCAGTAGTTGCAGCACATGGCATCACTATTTGTGGCTCCTGGGCTCTAGAGCACAAGCTCAATGGGCTAGCTGTTCCGTGGCAAGCGGGATCTTCCCAGATCAGGCACTGAACCCATGTCCCCTGCATTAGCAGGTGGATTCTTTACCACTGAGCCACCAGGGAAGCCCCTGCCTCCTATTTAGAATGAAGTATAGTTGATTTACCATATTAATTTCAGGTGTATGACATTACAATTCAGTATTTTTACAGACCACTCTCCATTAAAAGTTATTGAAGATAAATAATTCCCTGTACTGTACAATATACCCTGGTTGCTCATCATTTTATATGCAGAAGTTTGTATCTCTTAATCCCATACCCCTAACTTGCTCCCACCTTCCCTCTTCCCAACAAAGTAATGGTTAGTTTGTATTCTCTATCTATGTGTCTATTTCTGTTTTGCTATAGACATTCACTTGTGTTATTTTTTAGATAATACATATAAGTGATATCATATGGTATTTGTCTTTCTCTCTCTGACTTATTTCACTAAGCAGAATATCCTCTAGTTCCATCCACATTGTTACAGAGGACAGAATTTTATTATTGTTTTGGTTGAATAATATTCCATTGCATATATACCACACCTTCTTTATCCATCCATCTGCTGATGGACACTTGGGTTGCTTCTATATCTTGGCTATTGTTGATAGTGCTGCTCTTTTCAAACTGGTGCATGTATCTTTTCAAACTGGTGTTTGCATTTTTCTAGATGTAAACCCAAGAAAGGAATTGCTGGGTTGTGTGGGTCTATTTTTAATAGGTCTATTTTTAATTTGTAGGGAATCCTACATATCATTTCCCATACTGGCTGCATTAATTCATATTCCCACTAACAGAGTGCAAGTGTTCCCTTTTCTAAACATCCTCACAAGCGTTTATTATTTGTAGACATTTTGATGCTAGTCATTCTGACTGATGTGAGGTGACTTCTCGTTTTGATTTTGACTTGCATTTCCCTGGTGATTAATGATGTTGAGAATCTTTTCACATGCCTGTTGGCCATTTGTATATCTTCTTTGGAAAAATGTTTATTCAGGTCTTCTGGCTGTTTCTTTTTCTTTTTTTATTGAGGTTTTTTTTTTATTATTATTTTTTGGATATTGTGTTGCATGAGCTGTTTGTGTATGTTGAATATTAACCCCATATCCATCATATCATTTGCAAATATTTTCTCCAGTTCCTTCGGTGGTCTTTTCATTTTGTTGGTGGTATCCTTTCAGTTTAATTAGATCCCATTTGTTTATTTTTCTTTCATTTCTTTTGCCTTAGGAGACAGATTCAAAAAAATATTGTCATGATTTATGTCAAAGAGGGCTCTGCCTATGTTCTCTTTTAGGAGATTGATGGTTTCTGGTCTTACATTTAGCTCTGTAATTAATTTTGAGTTTATTTTTATATTTGGTGTTAGAGAATGTTCTAATTTCATTCTTTTACATGTGGTTGTCCAGTTTTCCCAGCACACCTTATTGAAGAGACTTTTTTTCTACTGTATTTTTTTGCCTCCTTTGTCATAGATTAATTGGCTGTAGGTGTGTGGGTTTATTTCTGAGCTCATTATTTGGTTCCATTGGTCTACATGCCTGTCCTTAATTATCAGTAAATGGCTCAAAGTGTGAACTTATTTTCCAGGTTACAGTGAAATGATAAGAGTCTCAGAATCCATAAACTTCCTCCTAAAGCTCTAGTCCCTCTCAATGTCTTCATGCAAGAATAACATACAAGAAACTGACAAATTTTATTTTGTCAAGGTCCAAAAGGGGACTTCATGCTTCTCTGGGCCACCATACCACTGGGAACTGCAAGTGAGATGAGTTGCCCTGTGACCCAGGCCCTGTGGTTCGAATAGAATGAGAGGACCAATTTGTTTCCTGCTTCTCATTCCCTTTTCTTCCTCACTCCTATGAGAATACCAGAACTCCCAGCTTATGCATCAGTGCTCATATTCTCACCCTATTCTAGATATCCCCTTCCTCTTCATGCCATCCCAAACACCTCCATTGTGCACCCCACAACTGTCTTTAGCCACCTTCCCCATTCCACATTCTCTTCACCTACTCTGACCAAGCGAAACCTAAATTTCCTGATGACACTGCAGTCCTCTTGAGTAAAGGCCAATTTTTTTTCTCTCCAATAATACACTGTGGTTGGTAGAAACGAACTGGACATCATATACTGGCATCTCATCACCTCTGCTCCATCTTCCTTCAAAAAGAGAAGCACCCCACAATACTTTTTGTTGCTGTCATTGGTTGCCCACACATGTAGTTATTGTGGCAGGCTGGCTAAAGATGTATGCTCTGGAGTCCAATATAGCCTGGATTTGAATTCCAGTGCTCCTACTTGTATGAGTTCTGGTATGCCACTTAAGTTCTGTGCTCAGCTTCCTTGTCAGGAAAATGAAGTTTCTTATGAGAAGCATGATAATAAATGAAAAGTTCTTAAAACAATGTTTGAAACACAGTATATGATTGATAAATGTGAGACATTATTTTTAAAAGTAATTTTCACATCTATATGCTTATCTTCATCAATGACTATAGTGTATCTAAAATCTGAATTTTAAGCAAAGTGCCTTCTTCCCTTCCAGCTTACTTCCTCTGATGTTTCCTCTCTAGCATTTCTTCCTTTCCACCAGGATCATCAAGTTTCACATCCTACTGCATTTAGTTCCCAGTCAGTATCCACATCATTGCTACCTTTCTTGGTCATGTTAGAGCCTATGGGCCATCTTCAGGGTTCCTGTCATTTAACATTAACTCCCTTCTTGCTCTCTCCTTTATTTGTATGCATCTGGCAAAACCACGACTTTACGTAGCCCATTTTCCTACCTATTCTGCTAGATCCAAACAACCAAATATTCAAGGGGAAAAACATAACTTGAAGATTAATGAATATAAATCTCAAATGACATCCCAATGCTACCCATCAATCTTACTGAACTTTCTAGTTCATTCATTTTTACATACTCCAAAATGATTGTTTTGCATCTTCTCTCCCTTTCAATCTATAACTCTTCTGTCTGCTATATCTTTTTTTCTGATTATCTTTCTAATACATTGACTCTTTCCCCTTGGTCTTCTTTGCTTGCTACCTATTAATATTATAATAGTTCTGCTTAATAAATCACCTCAACACTTAATGGCTTAAAATGATAATTCCTGATTATCTTTCTCAGTTTTTGTGGGTCAGGAATTTGGGAGTGACTTGGGGTATCATGTAGTTACAATCAGCTGTCAGCGGAGTCTGCAGTCATCTGAAGGCTTAACTAGGACGGACTCACTCATATGACTTCTCTATGGTGCTACTTGAGTATCCTCAAACATGGTAACTGACTTTCCTTTGAGTAAACAACGAGAGCTGTGTAGATGCTGCAATGCTTTATGTGACCAAACCTTGAAAGTCTTGCACTGTTACTTCTACAGTGTTCTATTGGTCACACACACTAACCCTGGTTCATTGTTGGTGGGGTGTGGGAGTCACTGCCCAAGGGCATGGACGCCAGGACTTGAGGATACCAGGAGATGAGCCATCTTAGAGGTTGTTACCACCACAGGTCAGCTTGACGGCTAAATAATGACATTTCCCGTATCTATGCACAGACAGTTCTTTTTTTCTGTATCTATACTCTCTCCTCTAGTGCTCTTATCTAGTCTTATGGCTTTATATATCATATATAAGCTGTTGACACTCGAGTTTATCTCCACTCCTAAACACTAGAGCTGTACATTCAAATTCTCACTTGACGTTTTCAGTTAGATGTCTAATAGCTGTTCAAAACTTCCTTCTCAAATATCTCCTAAGGTTCCTCATCTCATGGAATGGCATCAGCATCTGTCCAGTCACTCAAGTCAGAAATCTGAATTTTCCCTTTCCCTGATGTAATTCTTCACAATACCTTCCAACCATACCTAAATTTGTCTACTTTGCTTTATCTCTGTTGACACTCTTCTAATCCAAGTCATCTTCATCTCTCATCTAATCTAGATCAAGAGCTCCTGACTGGACTTTCTACTTCTGTAATCCATTATTCACTCACCAGAGAGATTTTTAAAAAAGAGTATTATTATATTATGTCTTTGTTGTCATTGTTCAGTCACTAAGCTGTGTCTGACTCTTTGTCACACTGTGGATTATAGCTCCTCTGTCCATGGGATTACCCAGACCAAGAATACTGGAGTGGGTAGCTATGCCCTCCTCCAGAGGATCTTCCTGACCCAGGGTTTGAACTTGGGTTTGTCTTGCATTGGCAGTTGGGTTCTTTACCACTAGCACCACCTAGGAAGCCCTTAAAGTGTTTCAACCCCTCTCTTGACTTCCCATTTCACTTAGAATGACATCCCGCTTCCTCATCTCACCTAAAAGACCTTCCACGCATGGCATCTGCACATCTGTCTGACCCTGTCTCCTATCATGTTTTCCCTTGTTTACAACATTCCATTCACCCTTGGTTACCTTCTGATCTTGAAACATGCCAATGCATCCCAAAACATGAACTTTTGTGCTGGTTTTCACTGTAAAATGCTCTTGCCCTGGATCTTGGTGGTGTCATTCTTTTCTTGTCACTCAGGTCTAAGCTTACATGTCCATAGAGGACAGTAAGGCCTCCTCAGAGAGACCAGTCCTCTCAAACAATCTAAAGTAGCTCCAGGTCATTCTCTAACACATTTTATTTTCTGTATAACACTTAACGACACAGGCAATTTCTTGCTCCTTTGTCTGCTCTTTGTACCCTTCAGTAGAATGTAAGCTCCATAAATGCAGAGGCCTCAAGTCCCTTGTTCATTACTGTATTCCCATCACCTGGAGTAGTACCTGGCTTATGTTAAAGACTCAAAAAATGAGTAGTTGAATGAAATAATGAACAGTTGTTAACTGGTCACTCACTATGGTAACCTTCTTTGAATCATTTAAATCGAATTATCCCCTGTAAATTTCCAGGAAATTATCCCTGGAAATAATAATGATTAATTATATATATATATATATATATGAGCTATTTAATTGGAAGACAAGTCTTTGGCACATTCTAGTGCAGAGAAAGCAATTCAAAGAGGCATCTTCTTTTCTTCTGTAAGACAAATATTTTCTTCTTAATACATAACATCTCTCTTTCCTTTTATGCATTTTGTTGTAAGAATTGAATTCTCTTTATTGTTCTTGGTATTTAGGAAAATTTACCTACATTTTAAGAATGTTATAATTTCTGTTATAGATAATTATGTCTTTGGGGTACTACAGGCTTAAGGCGTCTTGTGTTAACAAAAATGTGTGTTCGTTTATGCTGTTTGCTATGGCATTTTTGGTCTTCCCTAAGTGGCTCAGCAGTAAAAAAAAAAAAAAAAAAAAAAAAAAAAAGCCATCTGCAATGCAGTCAATGTGGCTTCAATCTTTGGGTCAGGAAGATCCGCTGGAGAAGGGAATGGCAACCCATTCCAGTATTCGTGCCTGGAGAATCCCATGGACAGAGGAGACTGGTGGGCTACAGTCCTTGGGCTCGCAAGGAGTCGGACAAACAGAAGTGACTGAGCATGAGCATGATGGCATTTTCTTCTGCAGAGTTTTTTTCTGCAGCTCTGGTTCTCAACTTTGTATTGTCCCATTTATTGTTATACCTGGGTCTATACTGTGGAGAAACTGTTTAAATGTTTTCCTGGCAAACCACCATAGCCTGTTTTCTTGTTTGTTTACTTGTTTTTGTTATCTTCAGAAGCATCTTCCCTCTGTGTTGTGAGTCACTGTGCCTTTCCTTTACAGTGAGCCTGAGATTCAGATCCTTTATGACTCTGCCCCCACCTTAATCCCCCCTTAACTCAGAATCTCCTTCCTTTCTAAAGTGTGGTTCATTTCCTCTACTTTATCATTTCAGCCCATGGGCATTGCTTTATATTTAAATTATGTTATGTTGATTAGAGGTGTCCTATGATATTGTTTCCTTTTAAGACCATTTTTCCCCCTCCTTTTTTCTTCTCTTATCACCTGAGGCAATACATGCTGCATAGCTGACACTCAGTCTGGATGGGTGGGTACCTTCTCCTCTTCATGCTGGCCTGAGACCCACCCGAGTGAGCTGGACACTGAAATTATGTGTTGGTTAACTTGCCTCCATTCCATTACATTTTATGTCAGGATGTTTTATGAAACACAGTCAATTCTGTGAGTTTAATTATACAAATATTTATTCATGTTTGTTCAACACCTGCTAATCAGATATAATTCTGAATTCAATAACAAATATCCCATAGATTTTAGACATTTCCAGAATAATTATTGATACAAGCTGTAACAGTTATTAGAGTTCTATCAGAGATACAAAACTATATTAATATCTACATTTATATCTATATCTATAGTTGATCCTCATTATTTCTGGATACCAAATTTGTGAATTCACTTACTTGCTAAAATTTTTTGCAACCCCCAAGTCAATATTTGCAGTGCTTTTGTGATCATTTTTGGACATGCACAGAGTGACAAAAATTTTGAATTGCTTGTCATGTATGTTCCCAACTGAGGTTAGACGTTAGAGGCCCTGACTTCTTGCTTAAATTCTCATACTGTGAACAAAAGTTTTTTTTTTTGGGGGGGGGTGTGGAACACAGTCTGAAGTCTTATGTACCATATTTTTCATATTTTTGTTCATTTTTTTTTGTGATTTCACTGTTTAAAGTGACCTTTAAGTGTAGTGCTGAAGTGCTGTACAGTGTTCTTTTTTTTTCTGTATAGTGTTCTTAGGCACAGGAAGACTGTGCCTTATGGAGAAAAATCTGTGTTCTGAAAAAGCTTCCCTTGGCCATGAGTCGTAGTGCTATTGGCTGTGAGTTCAATGTTTATAAGTCTGCAATAGGATACATCCATAAATAAAAGAAAGAAATTCACTGGTTTGCATATAAAGCCACTCTGAAAAGTGTTAGGATAAAGCTACAGTGTGTGATGAAGCTCTGGAAATGATGATAAAGTGGCTAAGATAATGCATTCATGAGATAATGACCCATTAAAAAAGCATAGTGGACAGCAATGATGTGAGGTTGAGAGCCAAAGAAATTTAAGGTCATGTTACCCATGACTAATTTCTGGGCTAGTGCTAGCTTGCTGACACATTTCAAAAGATGATACAGTATAAAAAAAAAGTTAACTTAAAGATGAGGTAAGTTCTGCAGATCAAGAAACAATAGAAGAATTTTAAAAACACCTGCTAAATGGTTGACAAGAAAAGGTTATGTGAAAAAGCAGATTTTCACCACTGATGAGGCTGGCTTGTTTTTCAAGGACAGTTCAGTTCAATTCAGTCCCTCAGTCACGTCCGACTCTTTGTGACCCCATGAACCATAGAACGCCAGGGCTCCCTGTCCATCACCAACTCCCGGAGTTTGCCTAAACCCATGTCCATTGAGTCAGTGATTCCATCCAACCATCTCATCCTCTGTCATCCCCTTCTCCTCCTGCCTTCAATCTTTCCAGCATCAGGGTCTTTTCAATTGAGTCAGCTCTTCGCATGAGGTGGCCAAAGTATTGGAGTTTCAGCTTCAGCATCAGTCCTTCCAATGAACACCCAGGACTGATCTCCCTTAGGATGTACTGGTTGGATCTCCTTGCAGTCCAAGGGACTCTCAAGAGTCTTTTCCAACACCACAGTTCAAAAGCATCAATTCTTCGGTGCACAGCTTTCTTTATAGTCCAACTCTCACATCCATACATGACAACTGGAAAAAACATAGC
This sequence comes from Odocoileus virginianus, assembly GCF_023699985.2. NCBI lineage: Eukaryota > Metazoa > Chordata > Mammalia > Artiodactyla > Cervidae > Odocoileus > Odocoileus virginianus. The sequence continues at coordinate 35,170,556 of NC_069696.1, read as the reverse complement.
CTTGACTAAAAGGATATTTGTTGACAAAGTAATGTCTCTGCTTTTTAATATGCTGTCTAGGTTGGTCATAACTTTCCTTCCAAGGAGTAAGCGTCTTTTAATTTCATGGCTGCAATCACCATCTGCAGTGATTTTGGAGCTCCCCCCAAAATAAAGTCAGCCACTGTTTCCACTGTTTCCCCATTTATTTGCCATGAAGTGATGGGACCGGGTGCCGTGATCTTAGTTTTCTGAACGTTGAGCTTTAAGCCAACTTTTCCACTCTTCTCTTTCACTTTCATCAAGAGGCTCTTTAGTTGTTCTTCACTTTCTTCCAGAAGGGTGGTCATCTGCATATCTGAGGTTACTGATATTTCTCCTGGCAATCTTGATTCCAGTTTGTGCTTCTTCCAGCCCAGCATTTCTCATGAGGTACTCTGAATATAAGTTAAATAAGCAGGGTGACAATATACAGCCTTGATGTACTCCTTTTCCTATTTGGAATCAGTCTGTTGTTCCATGTCCAGTTCTAACTGTTGCTTTCTAACCTGCATACAGGTTTCTCAAGAGGCAAGTCAGGTGGTCTGGTATTGCCATCTCTTTCAGAATTTTCCACAGTTTATTGTGATCCACACAGTCAAAGGCTTTGGCATAGTCAATAAAGCAGAAATAGATGTTTTTCTGGAACTCGCTTGCTTTTTCAATGATCTAATGGATGTTGGCAATTTGACCTCTGATTCCTCTGCCTTTTCTAAAACCATTTTGAACATCTGGAAGTTCATGGTTCACTATTGCTGAAGTCTGGCTTAGAGAATTTTGAGCATTACTTTACTAGCGTGTGAGATGAGTGCAATTGTGCGGTAGTTTGAACATTCTTTGGGATTGCCTTTCTTTGGGATTGGAATGAAAGCTGACCTTTTCCAGTCCTGTGGCCACTGCTGAGTTTTCCAAATTTGCTGGCATATTGAGTGCAGCACTTTCACAGCATCATCTTTTAGGATTTGAAATAGCTCAACTGGAATTCCATCCATAACTTTGTTCATAGTGATGCTTCCTAAGGCCCACTTGACTTCACATTCCAGGATGTCTGACTCTGGGTAAGTGATCACACCATCGTGATTATCTGGGTCGTGAAGATCTTTTTTGTACAGTTCTTCTGTGTATTCTTGCCACCTCTTCTTAATATCTTTTGCTTCTGTTAGGTCCACACCATTTCTGTCCTTTATTGAGCCCATCTTTGCATGAAATGTTCCCTTGGTATTTCTAATTTTCTTGAAGAGATCTCTAGTCTTTCCCACTCTATGTTTTCTTCTATTTCTTTGCATTGATCTCTGAGGAAGGCTTTCTTATCTCTCCTTGCTATTCTTTGAAACTCTGCATTCAGATGCATATATCTTTCCTTTTCTCCTTTGCTTTTCACTTCTCTGCTCTTTGCAGATATTTGCAAGGCCTTCTCAGACAGCCATTTTGCCTTTTTGTATTTCTTTTTCTTGGGATGATCTTGATTCCTGTCTCCAATGTCATGAACCTCCATCCATAGTTCATCAGGCTCTCTGTCTATCAGATCAAGTCCCTTAAATCTATTTCCCACTTCCACTGTATAATCATAAAGGATTTGATTTAGGTCATACATGAATGGTCTAGTGGTTTTCCCCACTTTCTTCAATTTAAGTCTGAATTTGGCAATAAGGAGTTCATGATCTGAGCTGCAGTCAGCTCCCGGTCTTGTTTTTGCTGACTGCATAGAGCTTCTCTATCTTTGGCTGCAAAGAATATAACCAATCTGATTGCAGTGTTGGCCATCTGGTGATGTCCATATGTAGAGTCTTCTCTTGTGTTGTTGGAAGGGGGTGTTTGCTATGACCAGTGTGTTCTCTTGGAAAAACTCTATTAGCCTTTGCCCTGCTTCATTCCATACTCCAAGGTCAAATTTGCCTGTTACTCCAGGTGTTTCTTGACTTCCTACTTTTGCATTCCAGTCCCCTATAATGAAAAGGGCATCTTTTGGGGGTGTGAGTTCTAAAAGGTCTTGTAGAACCGTTCAACTTCAGCTTCTTCAGTGTTACTGGTTGGGGCATAGACTTAGACTATCATGATATTGAATGGTTTGCCTTGGAAACGAACAGAGATCATTGTGTCATTTTTAAGGTTGCATCCAGTACTGCATTTCAGACTCTTTTGTTGACTATGATGGCTACTCCATTTCTTCTAAGGGATTCTTGCCCACAGTAGTAGATATAATGGTCATCTGAGTTAAATTCACCCATTCCAGTCCATCTTAGCTCACTGATTCCTAGAATGTCAATGTTCACTCTTGTCATCTCCTGTTTGACCACTTCCAATTTGTCTTGATTCATGGACCTAACATTACAGGTTCCTATGAAATATTGCTCTTTACAGCATTGGACCTTGTTTCTATCACCAGTCACATCCACAACTGGGTGTTTTTTTTGCTTTGGCTCCATCCCTTCATTCTTTCTGGAGTTATTTCTCCACTGATCTCCAGTAGCATATTGAGCACCTACTGACCTGGGGAGTTCATCTTTCAGTGTCCTATCTTTTTGCCTTTTCATACTGTTCATGGGGTTCTCAAGGCAAGAATACTGAAGTGGTTCACCATTCCCTTCTCCAGTGGACCACATTCTGTCAGACCTCTCCACCATGCCCCATCCGTCTTGGGCAGTCCCACATGGCATGGCTTAGTTTCATTGAGTTAGACAAGGCTGTGTGGTCCATGTAATCAGATTGACTAGTTGTCTGTGATTGTGGTTTCTGTCTGTCTGCTCTCTGATGCCCTCTCTCAGTGCCTACCATCTTACTTGGGTTTCTCTTACCTTGGACTTGGGTAGCTCCTCTCGGCCACTCTTGTGCTGCGCAGATGCTATTCCTGCACCATGCAGCTGCCGCTTTTTGCAAGGAGAGTGGCAAGCAAACCTATACAATGAAAATGTCTTCCAAATTCCCTGGCTTTAAATCACCAAAAGACTATGAAATTAATTATTTGTAATAAATATATATTAAATAAATTGTCTTTAAACAGTAACACACAAGAAAACAAGAGTATGTATTGATTGCTTGGCAAAAATAAAGTGACCAGAGGCTCATAGGAGTCTGTGTATCTCCCTATAGGAGCAACGGTTCCATATTCACTAGTTGTGAAGTGTCCGTGGCAACATCGTAGAAGATAACTACATGAACAGCAAAAACTAACTCCTCATCAAGGATTATGATTGGTTTATGCGATTGTGGGATCTTTCTATGGAAGTCTAAAAACTATAGGACCTAGGTTAGCCAACCAGAAACTCGGGCAGGTGCCTGCAATGCAGCCCAGAGCCAAAACTTCTCTATTCAAGGAAGCCTGTTTTGCTCTTATAGCTATTTGACTGATCGGATGAGGCTCTCCCAGTTTATTGAGGCTAATATTTACCCAAAGTCAAATGACTAGATGTTAAGCACAACAACAAAACTTTCACAGCAATACTAGACTAGTGTTTACTTGTATAACTGGGTACCACAGCCTAGTCAAGCTGACACAAGAAACTATCCATCACACTAATATAATCATCTTTAAAAAAAAAATTAGAGTCTATTTGCTTGACACTATTGTGTTAGTTTCTGCTGTATAGCAAAGTGAATCAGTTATATGCATAGTATGTCCCCTCTCTTTTGGATTTCCTTGCCATTTTGGTTACCACAGAGCACTGAATAGAGTTTGCTGTGCTATAGAGTAGACTCTTACTATTTATTTATTTTATACATCTCTCTCTAGCTCGCCTACACCAGTGTTCTTGCCTGGAGAATCCCAGGGACAGAGGAACATGGTAGGCTGCCGTCTACGGGGTCATGCAGAGTTGGACACGACTGAAGCAACTTAGCAGCAGCAGCAGCTCTCTAGCTCTAGCTCAGTTACTCACTGGTGTCTGATTCTTTGTAACCCCATGGACTGCAGCCTGCCAGGCTCCACTGTCCTTGGGATTTTCTAGGCAAGAATACTGGAGTGGGTTGTCACTTCCTTCTCTAGGGGATCCTTCTGACCCAGGGATTGAACCTATGTCTCCTGTATTGGCAGGCAGATTCTTTACAACCGCACCATGTGGGAAGCCCATTTTATACACAGTAGTATATATATGTCAGTCCCAATCTTCCAATTCATTCCATGCCCCTTTCCCCACCTTAGCGTCCACATGTTTGTTCTCTATGCCTGTGTCTCTATTTCTGCTTTGCAGATAGGTTCATCTCTACCATTTTTCTAAATTCCACATGTATGAGTTAATAGCCAATATTCACTTTTCTCTTTCTGACTTACTTCACTATGTATGACAGTCTCTAAGTCCATCCATGTCTCTGCAAATGGCACAAAATTTGGTTCCTCTTAATAGCTGAGCCATTGAGTGTTTTCTGTGTTCAGGCACTGTTCTCAATACTTCCATGATTTTTAACCCCCACAGCAATCTTTTGCAGTTGGTACTATTATATCTGCATGTCATGGGTGAACAAATGGAGACGTAAGTAAACAGAAGTGACCTGCTTGGGCTCATGCAGCCCGTGTGATGAAGGTGAAAATCAGCTCTAACTCTAGCCCTAAAACCTGGCTCCTGGGTCCCTGCTCTGATTCAATTCATTCACTTTCTGATGTAAAGAGAAAGCTAGCTGTGGCAGGAAATAACTTCAGAAGTGGACAAGATTTTTACATTAAAGAGCAGTACCACCTTGGCTGATATCAAGGGATATACTCAGTTTGGAGGGGTCTAGGCTTCTGTGTGGGTATTGTTCTCCTTCTGTCATGACCTTTACCTCTGTCCCCCTAACTCAGGCTCAGCCTGGTTCTGTGTTGGATGAGACCACAATTGTGACTTGATGGATTATTTTAGCTATTATCTGTTTTTTAACTAGCTTGGGAGAGGCCAATGCATGTTACAGAAGTCAAATACTTTTGAGAAACAAAGTTCACATAAAGAGATTCAATGAATTATGTTCTGAAAATGTTTACACAGAATTGAAATAACCTCAGAGGTCCCAAGTTATCTCCATAATCACAGTATGGCTTAACACAGTTGTTAACTAAACTGTTAACTGCCTTGAGGTAGAAGGATCTGTGACTGCTGGAAATACCCCTTAGAAGTGTTTCAGTTGTAAAAAGCAAAACAAGCAAATGTAGAACTGCAAATTACCAAGTGCTGAAATTGAAGTAAAAATAAAGTTAAACACAATTGAATGTCGCAAAAAACTGATAATGACATTTCAACACAAATAGCAAGGGAAACATGGCACACTCCAAGAGGCTGATTTTTCGGCTATTTCCATAATGTGATTCAAAATAGTTTTTTTCTATTTAGTTTGTAGAACTCTTGAAATAGCCCATGATTTTCTGGACTAAGGAAGCAGGTCACCCATCTCCTTACTAATGTATTCCCAAGAAAGTACTTTGTGAGCGAAACTTGAGATGCGTAGATGTCCTAGGTAGAGGTGAAGGTATTCAAATGCTATGTCTTCCACCACTACATGCAAGATCAGATCAGGCCAGCTAAGGCACACAGCTCCATCAGATATAGGCCAACTCACATGAGTGTTTGAGAAGAAATACATCATCTGTAGCATCACCCTCTCTCTCCCCAAAGCACAAAGTGCTTGTGGAGGAGTGCAAAGACAGAATGGCAACACGTATCAGAAAGGAGTGAATCATGATTTAAGCAAGTTTCCAACTGCTTGGTGAGGTGACAGATGTTTCAACATATATTTTAAGATGCATCTTATACTTAAGAGAGTGAAGGAGAGTGGTTGATCATCAAGCTATAAAAAAGGTAAAGAGAATTGAACCTTATTCTTAGAAGTAAGTTAAGTAAAGTGCTGGAGGTAGGTCTTCAAATAAATGTAACTGAACAGTTTCAGGTACATTAATGTTATGTGGAAGCTGACATTTTGAAAAAAAAAAAAAAAAAGTAGGCCTTGTACTGTCAAGGGTTTCCTAGGTGGCACTAGTGGTAAAGAACCTACCTGCCAATGCAGGTAGACCTAAGAGACTTGGGTTTGATCACTGAGTTGGGAAACTCCTCTGGAGGAGGGCACAGAAACCCACTCCACTATTCCAGTCTGGAGAATTCCATGGACAGAGGAGTCTGGTGGGCTACAGTCTGTAGGGTCACAAAGAGTCTGCAGAACTGAAGAAACTTAGCTCTCATGCACTCAAGCACTGTGTTGTCAAAACAAAGAAATGGGAATCTTCTCAAGACGAATAATAGAGCAAGCAAAACAACATTGAGACAGCTGAAGAAAAGCAGGTGTTGAGTACAGAAAAATGTTGACAAAGAGACTGAGGGGAAGCCCAGTGGGGGATTAAGGCTTGAACAGAGAAGCTGGTCATGATCAGTTCATGCCCCCACGGAGGCAGAGGCAGCCTGGTTGCAAGTTTTGTCAGGTTGAAGATAGGAGAGGGAGAAGGCTGACTGTTTAGAAGATGGTCATTTTGACCAAAATGTGTCCTCTGGAAGGAAATGAGAGGGAATGGGTGAAGAGCCGAGACCTCAGCTGACTCTTGTGGCCTCTTTGGACACTGGCCATGACTGTCAGTGTCTGACTTAAGAATGGAACAGGGGGTAATAAGTAACAACTTTCAACTTCCTGGAGAACACAGAGGATTTCCCTTTGTTTATGGCTTTTCTGTGAACCTAAGGCATCCTCATGGTGAGTCAGCGTGGTCAGGGAGGCCCTGAACCTGAGTCTGACACTGGCCCACGAGATTGTTCTTGGAGTCCCGAGGAGGTGGGAAGGAAAGGGCGAAGTGTTGTCTCTAGGGTCAGATTGCCTGAATCAGATGCAGTTTTTTGCCACTCCCAAGCTCTGTGACCTGCTAATTTACTTCACCTTTCTAATCTCAGTTTCCTTGTATGTAAAATGGGACTAAAGACACTATCTCCCTCATAGAATTGTTAGGATAATTAACTAGACAATGCCCAATACTAGGCATGAAGTGGAGCTCAGAAAATAATTGCTAGTATTGTCACCTTTATAGCGAGCATGCTCTGTGCCTGGTTCTCTTGGTCACTTGCTTTTGCTATAGTTATCTGATTTTAGCCTCATGCTGACATATATGTGTTGCTTTTATTATTTACATTTTTTTTAACTTGTAAAAAATTGAGCTCAGAAAAAATAATTTGTTAAGGATAACACATGCAATCACTATGTGACTCTCTGTCTTTCCTGATCCAAGTCTATGTTAACTGTCCTGTGACTCTTAGCATTTATAAGAGCAAATGTGGAGAATTAGTGGGAACCAACAGCTAAGTACAGAGGCATGGTTCTGGTTATAGTAAAATGATTTATCACGTCTACTACCCTATACCAAGACCCTTCTAATGATGACACAACCAGACCCAGACCTTTCAGTGTGGCCGGTTATAGGAACGCATATGCTTTTGATCCCTTAATGTGTGTTACACACCAAAAAAGGAGATTTCCCATTTAACATTAATAGGAAATCTTGGAAGTAGCCACCATTACCACCTCTGTTTTGCAGATGAGGAAATGGGACTGGTAGGTGGCTGAATCACAGTTGGAAAGGACATCTGTCTGGTTTCAGAGCCCATGACTCAACGACTCAACACCATTTGTACTGTTTCCCTCTGCCACTGTAGGCTGGCTGGCCTCATGTCCGCATTTCATGTCCACAGAGCTCCCACTGATTGTCTGAAATAGTTTGCTCCCCAAATCTCTCTCCTCACTGGCATGAAATATACCTTGTGTTTACCAGTTGCTATGGTTTCCCTGTGTCATCACCCACCTCCACATTTTCTCTCCCATAATTTTTTTTGGCATGAAGCAATTCTTCAGATACTTTATTTTCTAATACCCTGCCTTGTTCAGTTGCAACTTATCTGAAAACCCATAGCACTTGTTATTGATTTACTTATTTAACAATTATCATTTGCTTGTTTGCATTCTTAATTAGCCTTTATGTATCTGTGCCTTTTCTTTTGAAATAGATTACTAAGTCCTTGAAGTTCATGACTTCTTTAAAAAAAAAGGAACACTAGAAATTCTTGAGAGTTGGACCATAAAGAAAGCTGAGCACTGAAGAATTGATGCTCTTGAACTGTGGTGTTGGAGAAGACTCTAGAGAGTCCCTTAGACTGCAAGGAGATCAAACCAGTCAATCCTACAGGAAATCAATCCTGAATGTTCATTGGAAGGACTGATGTTGAAGCTGAAGCTCCAATACTTTGGCCACCTGTGCAGAGAACTGACTCATTAGAAAAGACCCTGATTCTGGGAAAGATTGAAGGCAGGAGGAGAAGGGGATGACAGAGGATGAGATGGTCGGATGGCATCACCGACTCAATGGACATGAGTTTGAGCAGGCTCTGGGAGATGGTGAAGGACAGGGAAGCCCAGCATGCTGCAGTCCTTGGGGTTGCAAAGAGTCAAACATGACTGAGTGACCAAACAACAATAGCAAGAAATTCTTGCTTTACATATCATCTAACTTAATGAATATCAACTGATTCACTCTTTTCAGAAAACCAATATATTTATCAAGAAAGATAATTTAATTTTTATGTATTGATTTATTCATTTGGCCTCCATGTTTATTATAGAAAATGTAAAAACCTGTTTAAAAAATGGCAGTGGAGGTTACACACAAAATGAAATGCAAAGTTCACTTCATAAAAACACCAAAAACATGATTGTGTCCTTCCAAAACCCAACAACACACATGGTGTCAGAAACACCCACATGGTTTAAATTGTAGGTTTTAGTCATTTGACAATTGTTTCCTGCACACTTTTTACATGCAAGGCACTGCACTGTGGTAGTTGCTGGAGATGCATGAATAAGTAAAAGAAAATTCCAGCTTTCCCAGAGCTTCTGGTCCCCTGGAGGACAGACAGACACTATATGTAACAAATACAAACATGCCAGGTCATCAGAAGGGTATGGGGGCTGGAGGGAGGGCAGGTAGGAAAAGTTTCTCTACACTCTCCAAATTCTTAGGAGCAATCTAAGACTGCTTTGAAGGTCACAGTCTGGGGAAAACATACAAACTCTAAATATATATACATATATATTTTAAATGTATTTATTTATTTGGCTGGGCTGGCACTTAGTCATGGCATGTAGGATTTAATTCCCTCACTAGGGATCAAACCAGGGCCCCCTGCATTGGGAGCTCAGTGTCTTAGCCACTGGATCACCAGGGAAGTCCCTAAATGTGTGTGTATATATATATATATATATTTTTTTTTTTTTAATTTGAAACAAATTTATCTTTACACATACTGTACAGGAAGACAAATGACAGCAAACTACTGTGGGGAACATTTTGCAAATATATGTGTATTATGAATATTGATATCAGCATTAATGATTATAATAACAGGACATTTGGAAAACATAGCCCTTAAGAAAGGTTAGGTAAGTAAATTCTGGTATATCCACATAATGAAATGCATATCAATTTGTGTTTTAGTTTCCTTATTATTGTATTTTTTATGTATTTTTTAATTGGCGGAAAGTTTCTTAACATCTTTGTGTTGGTTTCTGCCACACAACAATGTAGGCGTTAACACACCAGTTTGGAAAACTCGTCAACCATGTGCCCAAATGCAGCAGCAAATGTGACATGAAAAACGGATACATATTTAGGTTTTAAGTAGCATTTCATTTCTCTTATGTGTTACTTTAATTGCCTTAATACTAACCAAAATGTTTTTATATTATATTATTTAATCATCTGACTTCACAGTAATGAAGAAAGATGATTTAGAAATATAGCTGACACTCAATTCAGTTCAATCATTCAGTTGTGTTCTTTTGTGACACTATGGACTGCAGCCCGCCAGGCTTCCCTGTCCATCACCAGCTCCCAGAGCTTGCTCAAACTCTTGTCCATCGAGTCGGTGATGCCATCAAACATCTCATCCTCTGTCATCCCCTTCTCCTCCTGCCTTCAATCTGTTCCAGCATCAGGGTTTTTCCCAATGTGTCAGTTATTCGCATCAGGTGGCCAAAGTATTGGAGTTTCAGCTTCAGCATCAGTCTTTCCAATGAATATTCAGGACTGATTTCCTTTAGGATTGACTGGTTTGATCTCCTTGCAGTTGAAGGGACTCTCAAGGGTCTTCTCCAACACCACAGTTCAAAAGCATCAATTCTTTGGTGCTCAGCTTTCTTTATAGTCCAACTCGCACATCCATACATGACTACTGGAAAAACCATAGCTTTGACTACATGGACTTTTATGGCAAAGAAATGCCTCTGCTTTTTAATATGCTGTCTATGTTGGTCACAGATTTTCTTCCAAGGAGCAAGCATCTTTTAATTTCATGGCTGCAGTCACCATCCAAAGTGATTTTTGAGCTCAAGAAAATAAAGTCTGTCATCACTCTTTCCATTGTTTCCCATCCATTTGCCATGAAGTGATGGGGCCAGATGTCATGATCTTAGTTTTTTGAATGTTGAGTTTTAAGTCAGCTTTTTCACTGTCCTCTTTGATTTTCATCAAGAGGCTCTTTAGTTACTCTTTGTTTTCTGCTATAAGGGTGTGTCATCTGCATATCTGAGGTTTTTGATATTTTCCCAGGATGTCTTGATCCAAGATTGTGCTTCATCCAGTCCAGCATTTTGCATAATACTCTGCATATAGTTAAAAAAAGCAAGGTGACAATATAGAACCTTGAGGTACTCCTTTCCCAATTTTGAACCAATCAACTGTTTCATATCAGGTTCTGTTTCTCATTGACCTGCATACAGATTTCTCAGGAGTCAGGTAAGGTGGTCTGGTATTCCAATCTCTTGAAGAATTTTACACTATTTGTTGTGATCCACACAGTCAAAGACTTTAGTGTAGTCAATGAAGCAGAAGTATATGTTTTTCTGGAATTCTCTTGCTTTTTCTGTGATCCAACGGATATTGGCAATTTGATCTCTGGTTCCTCTGCCTTTTCTAAATCCAGCTTGAACATCTAAAGTTCTCCATTCACATACTGTAGAAACCTTGCTTGGAGAATTTTGAGCATTACTTTGCTGGCATGTGAGATGAGTGCAATTGTGCAGTAGTTTGAACATTGCTTGGCATTGTCTTTCTTTGGGATTGGAATAAAAATGGACTTTTCCAGTCCTGTGGTCACTGCTGAGTTTTCCAAATTTGCTGGAGTAAGGAGTGCAGCACTTTCACAGTATCATCTTTTGCGATTTGAAAGCTCAGCTGAAATTCCAGCACCTCTACTAGCTTTGTTCGTTGTGATGCTTCCTAAAGCCCACTTCACTTTTCATTCCAGGAAGTCCAGCTCTAGGTAAGTGATCACACCATCATGGTTATCTGGGTCATTAAGATCTTTTATTTGCATAGTTCTTCTGTATATTCTTACCACCTCTTCTTAATATCTTCTGCTTCTGTTAGGTCCACAACGTTTCTGTCCTTTATTGTGCCCATCTTTGCATGAAATGTTCCCCTGGTATCTATAATTTTCTTAAAGAGCTCTCTAGTCTTTCCCATTCTATTGTTTTCCTCTATTTCTTTAACTGATCACTTCAGAAGACTTTCTTATCTCTCCTAGCTATTTTTAGGAACTCTGTATCAGATGGGTGTATCTTTCCTTTTATGCTTTGCCTTTAACTTCTCTTCTTTTCTCAGCTATTTGTAAGGTCTCCTCAGACAACTATTTTGCCTTTTTGCATTTCTTTTTCTTAGGGATTCTCTTGACCATCATCTCCTATACAATGTTACAAACCTCCACCCACAGTTCTTCAGGCACTCTATCAGACCTAACTCCTTGTGTCTATTTGTCACTTCCACTGTATAGTTGTAAGGGATTTGATTTAGGTCATACCTGAATGATCTAGTGGTTTTTCCCTACTTTCTTCAATTTAAATCTGAATTTTGCAACAGGGAGTTCATGATCTGAGCCACAGTCAGCTCCTGATCTTGTTTTTTGCTGACTCTATAGAGCTTCTCCATCTTTGGCTGCAAAGAATATAATCAATCTGATTTTGGTATTGACCATCTGGTGATGTCCATGTGTAGGATCGTCTCTTGTGTTTTTGGAATAGGGTGTTTGCTATGACCAGTGTGTTCTCCTGGTAATACTTCATTTTGTACTCTAAGGCCAAACTTACTTGTTACTCTAAATATCTTTTGACTTCCCACTTTTTCATTCTAGTCCTCTATGATGAAAAGGACATCTTTTTTGGGTGTTAGTTCTAGACGGTCTTGTAAGTCTTCGTAGAACCATTCAACTTCAACTTCTTCAGCATTAGTGGTTGGGGCATAGACTTGGATTACTGTGATATTAAATGGTTTGCCTTGGAGACAAACAGAGGTCTTTCTGTATTTTTGAGATTGCACTCAATTACTGCATTTCAGACTCTTTTGTTGAGTATGAGGACTACTCCATTTCTTTTAAGTGGTTCTTGCCAGCAGTAAGATTTTGCCAGCAGTAAATTTAATGGTCATCTGAATTAAATTCACCCATTCTGGTCCATTTTAATTCACTTATTCCTAAAATGTCTATGTTAACTCTTGCCATCTCCTGTTGAACCACTTCTAATTTACCTGGATTCATGGTCCTAACATTCCAGGTTCCTATGCAATATTGTTCTTTACATCATTGAACTTTACTTCCATCATCAGTCACAATAACAACTGGGCATTGTTTTTGCATTGGGTCATCCTCTTTATTCTTTCTGGAGCTATTTCTCCACTCCTCTCCAGTAGCATATTGGGCCCTACTGACCTGGGGAGTTCTTCTTTCAGTGTCATATATTTTTGCCTGTTTATGGTGCTCTTAAGGCAAGAATACTGAAATGGTTTGCCATTCCCTTCTCCAGAAGGTCATGTTTGGTCAGAACTCTCCACCATGACCTGTCCATCTTGGGTAGCCCTACATGGCATGGCTCAGAGTTACATTGAGTTAGACAAGGATGTGATTCAAGTGATCAGTTTGGTTATTTTTCTGTAATTGTGGTTTCCATTCTGTCTGCCCTCTGATAGATAAGGGTAAGAGGCCTGTGGAAGTTTCCTCATGGGAGGGACTGGCTGTGGGGAAATCTGGGTCTTGCTCTGATGGGTGGGCTCGGTAAATCTTTAATCCAATTTTTTGTTGATGGGTGGGCTGTGCTCCCTCCCTGTAGTTTGGCCTGAGGCCAAACTATGGCAGGGGTAATGGCAGTAAGGGCAACCTCCTTCAATTATGCCAGGACTGTTGTATTTAGTGCCCCTGCCACCACAGCAGGCCACTGTTGACCCACACCTCTGCTGGAGACTCCTGGACACTCACAGGCAAATCTGGCTCAGTCTCCTGTGGGGTCACTGCTCCTTTCTCCTGGGTCCTGGTGTGCACAAGGTTTTGTTTGTGCCCTCCAAGAGTCTGTTTCCCCAGTCCTGTGGAAGTTCTGTATCAAATCTCACTGGCCTTCAAAGTCAAATTCCCTGGGGGTTCTCAGGCCCTTTGCTGGAGCCCCAGGTTGGGAGATCTGTTTTGGACTTAGAACTTTCACAACAGTGTGAGGACTTCTTTGGTTTAATTGTTCTCCTGTTTGTCAGTCATCTGCTCCGTGGCTCTATGGTGGGGCTCACATGCCGCGCCTCCCAAATCTGCTTCAGCCAGAGGACCTGTCTCCGTGGCAGGCCACTACTTACCCATGCCTCTGCAGGAGACACTCAAACACTCAAAGGCAGGTCTGGCTCAGTCTCTTGTGGGGGCTCCCTGGGACCTGGTGTGCACAAAGTTTTGTTTGAGCCCTCTGAGCATCTCTGGTGGGTATGGGGTTTGACTTTAAATACGATTTTGCCTCTCCTACCATCTTGATGGGGCTTCTTCTTTGCCCTGGTACTCAATAGATTTAGACATTTTTGTGTATCTTCTTGTGTTATTTGGGGCACAAGAAGCAAGTAATTTCTGTAGTCATATAGGTTGAAACAGTTATCTAGTTTTAAACTTTGTCTTTCATGAAGTTAATATTTATTTTCTGATATTTTATCATCACATTATTTTGTGTTGTGCATGTGTGGCTTTTAAACATAAGTGTGTTTTAGGCATATATCTGCCTTGTTAGACATTTAGGGTACTATTCAATCAATTTCTGTACTTGCTGAATTAAATCTTTTAGTGAGAACTATAGTTCACTGATAGAATATTATGAAAATCAAATTCTCATGGTTATTCTCACTCTTTCATCCAAAGCTTCTTTAAGAATATGTGGAATCTGTTTCTATTTCATATTCTAACATGATATTTGCGAGAAAATCTGTGATCTCTTAATATCTCATGACTTTTTTTCTCTTTTGAATATCTTCCCATGTTGCCTTCAGGTATTTTTAGAAGACAAAATGTAGAGATTTTGTGGCATTGTTATATCACCTTGCAAAAAACAGGGAGTTAAAAATATCATTCTCAAAGAGACTTTCCCCCACTTTTTGTATCAATATAATGTAGTATTTCTCAGTGCAGTTCCTGTTTTATTTATACCTCAATTCTGTACTAAGTTGATTATTTAAATACGAGAGCATCTGAATCGTTATCACTCTGTTTACCAGCTCTTTTAAATGTGTGCAATTTATTTTAATACAAAGCAGCTGGAGAACAATCAGGTGAAACCTCTGTTGGCATGAGAAATAATTACATCATCCTCATGCTAATACCTACCATCCTCTGTTGCAGATGGCAACGCTGTCACCCTCCAGTGAGCTTTCTCAGAGATGGCTCTAAATGTGGAATCTCTGCTTGCTTGTATCAATCTGACTTATTTCAAAGGGTAAGTGGAAAAGAGGACATGATAGCATCTCCTTGTCTTTAGGTCTGTGTATTATTTTGTTGAAATTGTAGACAGATGTGTAACACAGTTTTGTAAAGCACTCAAGCCCAGAATTGTAAGTGGTCTAAGTTACTAATAATATACTCAGTGTAATCCATCAGCCTCCTATGTGAAGAAATGTGGCTGCTTTCTATGAAATGCATTTTGAAAAAGTCAACTTGAAATTTTGTGTGTGGTAGTTCTTGAGAAGATGGTGAGTTATGCTACATACAATCACCGGATCTGATAGGCAAGCTACTAGGACATTTTTGTGCTCATTTCAAAATCTCATTTGCCCAGATGAAATATTTTGTGTTTCAGTGAATCAAATCAATGAATCAAAAAACTTTGATTCGTTAGATAAGAATAAGTGAGTTTATATGGAAATAATTATACTTTTTTGTTTCAGCTTATATTACCCTTCACCCTCCCTCTGACTGTCAGCTCCCCTCCCCCTCCCCCATTATTGATTCCAGGAATATTTCTCTTGTGTGGCTTATTTATTCCACACTCTTCTGTGAGTCATTTCAGGAAAATCTGCAACATATAATCATCCAACTCTTTCCCACCTACCTGGGAAAGTCTCTTCATGTTGAAAAAATGGGAAAATTTTAATATGAAAAGCAAATATGTTCATCCATGCAAATGAGTGCCAGGCACTGGGCTAGGTCCAGAATATAAACCTGTAAAGTTGGGGTCTTATTCTCAGTGGTGGAATCATCTTTGGCACAGAAATAGACACAAAACCAGATAGAGGCACAGTGTGGTGGCCACAGTAATGGCAGGAAAGAAGACACACTCAAGTTAGGATAATTGGAGGAGGGTTTGTTCACAGGACTGGAAAAGGTCAGTTTTCATTCCAATGCCAAAGAAAGGCAATGCCAAAGAATGTTCAAACTACCACAAAATTGCACTCATCTCACACGCTAGCAAAGTAATGCTCAAAATTCTCAAAGCCAGGCTTCAACAGTACATGAACCATGAACTTCCAGATATTCAAGCTGGATTTTAAAAAGACAATGGAACCAGAGATCAAATTGCCAACATTCATCGGATCATTGGAAAAGAAAGAGATTTCCAGAAAAACGTCTATTTCTGCTTTATTGACTACATCAAAGCTTTTGACTGTGTGAATCACAACAAACTGTGGAAAATCTTAAAAGAGATGGGAATACTAGACCACTTCACCTGCCTCCTGAGAAATCTGTATGCAGGTCAAGAAGCAACAGTTGGAACTGGACATGGAACAATAGAATAATTCCAAGTTAGGAAAGGAGTATATCAAGGCTGTATATTGTCACATTGCTTATTTAACTTCTATGCAGAGTACATCATATGAAATGCTGGGCTGGATGAAGCATAATCTGGAATCAAGATTGCTGGGAGAAATATCAGTAACCTCAGATATGCAGATGACACCACCCTTATAGGAGAAAGTGAAGAAGAATTAAAGAGCCTCTTGATGAAAGTGAAAGAGGAGAGTGAAAAAGTTGGCTTAAAGCTCAGCATTCAGATAACTAAGATCATGACATCCAGTCCTATCACTTCATGGCAAACAGATGGGGAAAAAATTGAAACACTGAGAGATTTTATTTTGGGGGCCTCCAAAATCACTTTGGATGGTGACTGCAGCCATGAAATTAAAAGAGACATTTCTTTGCCAACCAAGGTCTGTCTAGTTAAAGCTATGGTTTTTCCAGTAGTCATGTATGAATGTGAGAGTTGGACCAGAAAGAAAGCTGAGCACCAAAGAATTGATGCTTTTGAATTGTGGTGTTGGAGGAGACTCTTGAGAGAGTCCCTTGGACTGCAAGAAGATCCAACCAGTCAATCCTAAAGGAAATAAGCCCTGAATATTCATTGGAAGGACTGAGGTTGAAGCTGAAACTCCAACACTTTGGCCAACTGATGCAAAGAACTGACTCATTGGAAAAGATGGTGATTCTGGGAAAGATGGAAGGCAGGAGGAGAAGCGGACAACAGAGGATGAGTTGTTCGGATGGCATCACCAACTCAATGGACACGGTTTGAGCAAGTTCTGGGAGTTCGTGAAGGACAAGGAAGCCTGCAGTCCATGGGGTCACAAAAAGTCGGACATGACTGAGCGACTGAACTGAACTAAACTGAACTTGTTCACAAAGGCAGGTATAGACCCCAGAGGAGTGGTACCCCAGGGTAGCGAGGGCAGAGTTACTGTTATCACCCCCAGGCCTGAAGGGAAGAGGGGTGACACTTTCTCAAAGCCAGAGGAGAGAATCCTGTAGAAAACCTGAGTCTTGCAAAGAATGACACACCCATCCTGAGGAAGGCTTGCAGGACTCTTCCCTGACCTCCCTTCCTCCCGCCTCCTGGCAGAGCTCCCCCATGAAATCAAACTAAAAGGCAGAGGCCACAGGGACCAGTTGTAGCAAACAGGGCAGGGTTTCTATATAGAACAGAGAGAAGCAGGATGCAGAAATTGTCCCGGGGATCATGGAGACCTGGAGCACATACAGGTAAAACTTCCTGTCAGTAGGAGCTCTCGAGCATAGAGGAGGAAGAGTAAATAGAAGTGGGCCCCCAGCTCCATATGTGTTTAAGGAGGATGCATGCAGTGTGCAATTGGAGCACTGAAGACAGACATCCAAACCTGGGTGTGGAGGGCGGTTCACAGGTGCACTCCTGGGTTTTAAGGGAGGAGGGGCTTTCTTGTTGGAAAAACTAGCCACTGCCAGCTGGTCACTGGCCTGTCACTCACTGTCAGGCCTGAGTGTCTTGCTGCATATAAATCATTTCCTAGAACAGCAACATCTGAAAATGTTGACAGATCTGAGCTCAGATGAATCAAGTCAAAAACAAGGGTACTCTAAAATCACATCTGAGCCAGAACATTGTCTAAAGTGCAAGATGACCAAATATTCCTCCATCCTAGATAATATGGGTGAATGCTGCTTCCTTAACAAATTACAGATTTAGTTTTGCTTCAGTTCTTCCCCATTGTTAATAAGGTACACAACAGCAAGTCTTGAGCAATGCCCTTCCTTGCTACCTGTATTCACCTAATACTAATTCCAATCCTTTGATAGGTTCCTTGAAACCCTCTTCCTAAGGCATCCCAGAGTTCCAAGGTGTCATTCCCCTTTCTGCAATGAGCAATAGGCTCAATTGTCAATAGTTGAGTATTCCTTGTAGTTTTCCATGTAGGAAAACTTCCTTGTAGGAATACAGTGTATTCCTTGTAGTTTTAAGCTGAAAAGTATCCACAACAGTTAAAACTGAGAAAGAACATGTTAAGTATGTAAAACAATCCATAAGATGGAGAGAATCTGATAAACTGAAAAAAAAAAAATCATAAGCAGTTCACAATGACTGGAGCTATCTTAGTCTGTGAGAGGCTGTAAACATGTCCCTATGTCTGTAATCAAATCTGAATTTCACAGTTTTCCGGTTTGTGTAATTTGGTGAGGAAGAAGAATAACACGCATAAAAATTGGAGAAAGATCTTATATTTTGACATAACACCAAAATTACCTGTGAAGTAAAGTGAAAGTCACTCAGTTGTGTCCAACTCTTTGTGACCCCATGGACTATACAGTCCATAGAATTCTCCAGGCCAGAATACTGGAGTGGGTAGCCTTTCCCTTCTCCAGGGAATCTTCCCAACTCAGGGTTTGAACCCAGGTCTCCTGCATTGCAGGAAGATTCTTTACCAGCTGAGCCACAAGGGAAGCCCAAGAATACTGGAGTGGGTGACCTATCCCTTCTCCAGTGGATCTTCCCAACCCAGGAGTAGAACTGGGGTCTCCTGCATTGCATGCAAATTCTTTACCAACTGAGCTGTGAGGGAAGCCTTACCTGTGTACCCATATTAAATACTTAATTATCTGTGTGGACATGTTAAAATAGCTTTATTCCCCTTAGATTTTCTGAGTGCAAAATTGCAACAGATTCATAGAGCAGTGCTTCATAAGTTTTGTGGAGTGAGGTGGAAATGTGGCTTGTTTGTGGGTATCTTCAGCATGTTCAGTTGACCTACACTGGGTAACCAGGACTTGGGGACACTTTGGGAGGAGAGATAGTGGGGAAAAAATCAATAGCATCTCCTGGTCTCTAAGGAGTTGGTATTTTAATGAAAGTTTCAGGCAGTTGTGGAAAGATGATTTTGCAAAGCCTCAAGCTCAGAATTTTAAGTGACACATGTTGCTAATGAGACATTTGGCTTAATCCATCTGCCTCCTAAGAAATGTGGCTGTTTTTGTTTTTCTCATTGTGGCAAGAAGAGACTGGATTAGGAAGCATGGATAAGATACTCAGGCACCCTTTTATATGGAGCCTGGGAGTTCTTGGTTCTTTGAAGACACCAAGGAGTCTATATCAAGTCTTGCAAAATTGCCTTTTGCAAAAAAGCAGAGGCATTCCCTGACAGCTCAGTTGGTAAAGAATCTGCCTGCAATGCAGGAGACCCCAGTTCAATTCCTGGGTTGGGAAGATCCGCTGGAGAAGGGAAAGGCTACCCACTCCAGTATTCTTGGGCTTCCCTTGTGGCTCAGCTGGTAAAGAATCTTCCTGCAATGCAGGAGACCTGGGTTCAATCCCTGGGTTGGGAAGATTCCCTGGAGAAGAGAAAGGCTACCCACTCCAGTATTCTGGCTTGGAGAATTCCCTGCGCTGTATAGTCCATGGGGTCGCAAATAGTTGGACACAACTGAGTGACTTTCGCTTTCATATATATGCAGAAGTTGATAGCTGATAACTTTCAGATGTTTTTCTTGTCAAATCGTCATAAATAAAACTAATACTAAAAAAATAATTGCTGAAATTTTGTAGAATTTATTTTATGCCAGGAATCATACTTGGCACTTTCCATACATTCATTAGTTTACTCTCAACAAGAACCTTGTGAAGTAAGTATTGTGAGGATTTTGCATAAGAAATTGAGAGCCAGAGAGTTTAAGCAGTTCACCCAGGATTACACAGCTAGTAAAAGTTTGCTGGTGAAGTCTGAGCTTTGCTGGATTGCAGGAATTAAGTTGTGTGGTGTGGAGCAGTGCTTTCTTTCCAAACCTTAATATACATGAGAATCTTTGGGGCTCTTTGAGAATAACTCCTGGTTCAACAGATCCTGTCACAGGGCCTGAGAATCTGCATTTCTGCCAACTGCTGTTGATCTGCTTCTGGCAGCGAGGGATCCAGGACCTGCAGTTAGACGTGGAGTCCGTGTCCTAAGGGTAAGACTCTCAACCTGTGGTCTCTCTGCTCTTCCTTTTCTGATGTGTCACATGAGCAGGTCAGGTGATATTCAGGCCCAGCCAAGCTTGTGAACCCCGCGCCCCCTGATTTCAGCCTGGAAGCTCCTTCCAGCTGTCCTGGTGTGGTCTCCTGGGTGTGACGGCCTAGGAGGCCCTGGAGGGGAGCAGGCGTGGCAGCCTCCTCCCCACGGGCTGAGTTCAGGTGACAGCGCTGGAGCTTTTGGCCACATAGGGGCTGCTCCTTCTCAGCCATTCCTTCTGGAACCGAGCCCCCCCCAGCATCTGGCGCTGCTCCCTTTTGCCTCTTGGGTTCTCATTCCTGTCACACTGATGAAGGCTGGATCTATAAATGGAGCCTGATACTCAAGGTACCACATTGTGTCATTTTTGTTGCGCCTTGTAAATGGAGCCCCAAATTGTAATATTCCTGTGAAGAAACCTCTAGCATCTGAATAAAACTCCTTCTTCTTTTAGAAGGTTTTCTACTATCAGACTAAAGGAGAATACTTAATTCAGTGTGACCAGTCAATGCTGTGCTTAAAGCCCATAATTTTGAAACTCCTTTTGCTTTTGTAATAGCTGTGAGGACCTGTGAATAGAAAGTGATAAACCCTGTTATAACTTAAGCTTCAAAGAAGGTTTCATTGTTATGGTTTCCTAAATCTCACAGTCTTGTACATGTGGTTTAGGGTTCCACTTCCCTGTAATCCTCATTCCTATATTCACTATGCAAATCACAACTCTGTGTTTTAGATGATCAGTCAATGTCCACTGTTGTGGGCCTTTCTGCTTTTTCTTTCTTTTGCTTTGATCATGCAGTGCTGTAGCACAGGCTCAATAAATTATGCAGAGAATTTCTCCAGATGCAGAGCTTCTATGACATTATGCATTATGGTTTCCTTTGCTGCATTTTGACATTCATGGAATTTAATTGCATTCAATGATGCTCCTAGCCTAGCTAGACCAGAGCAGCAGTATTATCCCCCTGCTGTGCTCAGCAGTGCTTTCTGGAATGTTGTGGAGTAGGGTGTTTGCTGTCCTGTTACCATGTTCATGTAATTCATTGTCTTAACTACATCCAGGTTGGTTACAAGTCATGAATGGACTGGGTAATCTTTTAAGCACATGTTTAACTTCCAACTACAGAAACAAGTCTTTCCATCTTTAGAATGATCTCTATACTAGAATTATTGAATGATCTGGCTTCTGCACTTTTCCTAATCTATGGTTCAGGATGCTTTTCTTATGTGCCATTGATACTCAGTGATTATTCCAGTCATGATTTAGGATGAATATGTATAATACTTAACCAGGGATGAGATGTTTAGGATAAAAGGCACAGAGTTTCAGAAATTATTATAAATCTTGTGATGACCATGGTGAGATAAGGATGGTGGTTCTAAAAACCCCGAAGAGAAACACAGTTGGTCTGTATTTTTTTCTGTATATCTGTCTTGGCTAAAGGCTCCATTCCCACTTGTATTGAAGATCTGGAAGTTTTTTTTTTTTTCTTTTCCAGAAGAAAGCTATAAAAATCCGTGAAGCGCTTCTTTGGGATTTTCTTAATATTGGAAAGATGGTGGAATCCTTGTTACTAACAGAGTAAGTACTGTATTTAAATGTCCCCCATGAAAGCAAGAAGCTTTCATGTTAATTGCTTTTGGATTATGGTAAAAACATTAAAAAATACCTATTTAAACAGGCCAAAGTTAGGGCAGAAATTTAGGCAACCTCACAAGACAGGCTGCCTCTCCCTTCCCAGGCCTTACTTCCTATATTCCACCCACCCTTTGCCTTGCAGCTCAGGAATTTAGGCAGTAGCTCTCTCGGGTTCGTGGGGTTGAATGGTACTCCCTGAGATTCTACTGTGTTTCCTGGAGCAGTGTTAGATGAATCAGAGCACAGTATATGGTTTTCCTTTTCCTTTTGGACCAATAATTGGTTACTCAGTCAGGCCATGGAATCCTGGCTCTGTATATGAAAGCTTATGAAAAAAAGTAAGAGGTCATTGTGGGATTTGTCTCTCTCTACCAGATGGCCTATTTGGATTCAGATTCCTTTTCTGAAATGTCACTTTCACATTTGCGTGCATTCATGCTCAGTCGTTCAGTTGTGTCTGACTCTGTGATTCCATGGACTGTAGCCTGCCAAGCTGCTCTGTCCATGGAATTCTCCAAACAGGAATACTGGAGTGGTTTGCCATTTCCTCCTTCAGGGGGTCTTCCTGACCCATGGATCGAACTTGTGTCTCTTGCATTGGCCGCTGACTCTAAACCACTGAACCACCCAGGAAGCCCCACTTTAATGATTATGTACCTGCATTTTGAATTTGAGTATTTGGTTTACAAAACTGGAACTCATGTACATTGTTCCCTCCCCACCACATCAATTCCAGTGTAGTTCTGATGACTTTGAAATGTTATACATGGAAAATGGAATATACTTTCACATAATGTGAAAACAGGTGGATCATGTGTCCTAATTTTTTACTTTACAATATTGTAAAATATTAATATTTTACAATATTTAACAATACTTAACAAATACAATATTTGTTAAATATTAAATGTATAACAAAAATTAAAATAAAACATTTGATACATTTTAGAGTTTCAAATGAATTCAGTGAATATATCTGTATTGTGTGCCCCTCCCCCAAACCATTCTGCCTCAGAGGCACTGTTATCCAGAATTTTATGTGTATTTTTCCTTTATGGCTTAACCATGTGTTTGTATCCTTAAAAATATTTTTTAGTTTTTCATATTCTTGAAAGTTATATAAATCAAATCATCATTTTTAAGTGTTTTTTTGAAATTGTTTTTTTTTCACTTACCTTTATGTTCCTGAAATTCATCTACATTTTTGCTTTTAGCTGTAATTGATTCCTTTCAGTGGATGTTGAATACTTCATTATAGGATTGTACTATAATGTATTCATAGTGCCATTGATAAACTTTGGTTTTCCATTGTTTTGTTACCTACCACAAATAGTCCTAGTATGAACAATTTTTACATGCTCATTGATGTAAATGTAAAGACTTTCTTTAGTTAATATTCCTAGAATTCACAATCCTGAAACTTAAGGCATAGACACCATCAGTATTGCTGATGGGCGAAAAAATTAAGGTCATTAGCTTAATTTTCAGTCTTATCCTTGAATATATGCAATCCAATTGGTCCATATCTTTGCCAATACTTGATACTACCAGCTTTAAAATCCTGACCAATCTTGTGGGTGTGAAATGGTATGTCACTGTGGTTTTTAACTTGTTTTTCTATGAATATTAATGAGATTCAGCATATTTTGATAGTGCACTATCAGTCACTGGGGTTTCTTTTTTTGTGTGTAGGGCTTAAGTCTTTGCCCATTTTTATAGGCTAAATTGTGTCACTCCAAAACTCACATGCTGAAGCCCTAACCCCTAGTACTTCAGTGTGTGACCATATTTGGAAACACAACCTTCAAAGAGGTAGTTAATAGGACCTTGCTAGGGTGAGCCCTAATTCCATTCAACTAGTGCCTCAGTGAGAAGAAATTTGGACACAGACAGGTTCAGAGTGAAGGTAATGTGAAGAGCAAGAAGATGGCTGTCTGCCAGCCTAGGAGAGAGGCTTGAGAAGGAACCAACACTGATAATGCCTTGATTTGAATTTCTAACACCCAGAACTGTAAGAGGATGCATTTCTATTGTTTAAACAATCCAGCCTGCGGTTCTTTGTTATGACAGCAGGAAGATGAAAACTATTATTAATTTTAACAACTTCCTCTATGGTTTATACTTATTGTGTCTTATTTAAGAAATCTTTCTCCATTCCAAATACATGAAGGTCCTCCTATATTCTATTTCTAAAAGTTTTTAGCTTTGCTTTTTCATAGCTGTTTTTTTTTTTTAATTTCTTTTTTATTGAAGGATAATTGCTTTACAGAATCTTGCTATTTTCTGTCAAACCTCAGCATGAATCAGCCATATGTATACATATATCCCCCCTCTTTTGAAACTCCTTTCCATCTCCCTCCCCGTCCCACCCTTCTAGGTTGATACAGAGCCCCTGTTTGAGTTTCCTGAGCCATCCAGCAAATTCCCGTTGGCTATTTATTTACTCATTAAAGACCGTGTAATTGACTTTTTTAGTACACACAGTGTAACCTTGGAGTACAGTTCCTTTTCCACTATGTCAAAAATCACTGATCATCATGTGACTTAGAAAAATGTCCAGCCTTTCCTCACTGAAGTTTCCATGCATCTGTGATTCTCTTTTTATTTTCCCTGTGCTAATATTACATGGTTTTTAATATTATAGCCTTATAATAATTATGAATTTGGTACAATAACAACTATTTATTTCTGTTTTTTTCCATGGGTTCTTAGCTATTCTTAGACATTAAATATTCCACATTTATACAGTTTTGATTAAAATCATATTGAATTCGTAGGTCATTTAAGGAGGCTTGATTTCATTAAGATATTCAGTCTTTCTACAACTACAAAGTTAATGTAGGCTGCAACTTGTAGTGTCTCAAGTAGCAGTAGTCAATAGCTCTTGAACCAAGCATTCCGATCTTAAACAACAGTTCCATTTTGGTGAATCAGCAAGCTGATTGATTGCCTGGAAATGAATCCCAATCAAGAGCCCTGGCTGTTTAAAGTATTTCAGGATCCGCTTTCTCCTGTTGCCTTTCAAAGCGTTCTGTATTTTTGGACTAATGCAGTTAGGGTCATTGTGATGTCAGGAATCTATGCAGTGCAGGATAGGTATCTTTGTCACAATGAAGCTTTTTACTTCTATTTTAGAATAAGTTACCTTTTCCACTGAGCTTTCATTCATCTTGAATCTATAATTTTTTTTCTTTAAATACCCTACACATATTTGTTTCCTTAGTCCTTCAGTTTGGGCATCATGGAGCATAGACAGACATGAGGGCAGCTTGGTTGCCTTTTCACAGAGTGGTAGGTCATAAACATTCTAAAATCTACCAACTTTTCATCTTATCTATTAATTCAGATATGCAAAGTCTAATCAAGTGCCTAAAAATTATAAAAGAGCAAAAGATCTGTTCACAAATTGTGTCACTGGTTTTTAAGCTTGGGATTCATGTCAACACTGTTAACCCTTAACAATGATAGCAGGCAGCTATCAATTGCTTGTTGTGTGGCTGGGCTGTTTTGCATTTGATGTATACTTCCTCATTGATCCTTGCAGCCACCATATTAGGTAAAGTTTGCCATTAGTCTGTTTTCCTGATCTGGAAATGTGGGTGAGAGGAGTTAAGCACTGTACCCAAGGCCACTTAATAAGTGACAGAGACTTAATTTGAACTTTAAGGGCAATGTTCTTAACCTCTACACTTGTTTTCTTGCAAGATAATCATCTGAGGGAAAAAGGTACTACTGAGAGTTAAGCTGAATCTTTCAGCACTGAAACCACCATTTTTTCCCAATCAGCCTCCATATACCCTCAAAATAGAAAGTGATGAAACAATGAGTAAAAACCCAGATTTCTTTCTTAATTCCACATTATCTATTTTTTAATTCACATTGTGAATTAAAACTTATCCTTTTCTTCTTACCAGTATTGTTTTTATTTTGGTTTTGCTGATTCCCATTACCTATCTCTTGTTTTCCTTACATTGATTTACTAATGTTCAAGGAGATCCAACCGGTCCATCCTAAAGGAGATCAGTTCTGGGTATTCATTGGAAAGACTGATGCTGAAGCTGAAACTCCAATACTTTGGCCACCTCATGAGAAGAGTTGACTCATTGGAAAAGACCCTGATGCTGGGAGGGATTGGGGGCAGGAGGAGAAGGGGATGATGGTGGATGAGATGGCTGGATGGCATCACTGACTTGATGAACATGAGTTTGAGTAGACTCTGGGAGTTGGTGATGGACAGGGAGGCCTGGCGTGCTGCGATTCATGGGGTCACAAAGAGTCGGACGCGACTGAGCGACTGAACTGAACTGAATTGAACTGAATGTGTATTCAAAAAACAGTAGGTAATTTCATTAGAAATGTGACACCTGAGTTAATAAGAAATATGTCTTCATAACAGATAGAAGATATTTTCCATCATTTTATACTTTAAAATTATTTATTCTTTTGGAATAGTTAATACATGCATGTGACATTTAGAAGGTAAATTCTCACTATCCAAAAAAGTAACAAGTGAAGAATGAGGCCCTCTTTGGCCCTTTGTCCTCCAACTACCATTTCTCTAAGAACCACTTAGACCATGTTTGGGCACTTACTGAGCTGTAGAAAGGAGAAATTCACTACCTTGTAAAATGCATTTATCTCTTTTATAAGCTTTAATGTTGTTGCTCTATATTTGTTTTGATACTTTACATATCTCCTGCATAGTAACTAGTACAATAATGAGATTTAACTCATCATCAGTGATCTGCAACTTCTTTAGAGTATTTAATCTTGGTAAGTGCCTGTTGTTACTTTACCATAAATCTCTTGAAAGCTGAGGAGGCAACTTGCCTAACTAAAGTGCAGTTATTGGTCTGTTAGACTGTAATAAAACACATATTTTAGAAAGAGTTGTAGACCCCAAACATCATAAATTTTTGAAAATTCCAGAATAATTGCTAAATGACTGTTACTTGCTACTTTCTAATTTTAAGTGGGTATTAAATCATATGTATAAGAACAGTCTTATACCTAATAAAAAACATCAAAACTAAAGAATGCAATTGGTAGCCTAATTATAACCTTTAGAAAATTTTAAGAGTATTCAGTTCCTATTTTGTGTGTGGGCAAATTTAAGTAAGATGTAATAGGATACAGAACACAACTATTTTTACTAAAGCTGTGTCATTCTAGGAAAAATCAGCAGGCATGATTCCATTCAGACCTGGCATATTTCAAATGATTATGGGACAGTTCTCTAGGCCTAGGACTTTGATCTTGAAGCTTTTCTTTTATCTAGGGCTGGGAGTTTAAACCTTTAAACTTTTGGTTTGTGTACCTACTAAATTTTTACAAACTGCACATGCCCTCACAATTTTTACATTGGTATCTTAAATTTTTAATCATGTTAATAGTTAAAGTATGTCATTTCCTGTATACTTTTAATGTTGATGATTTACACAAAGCTGTTTTTATCTCTCTTTTAAATATACCTAATAGAATATAACTACTGGAGTGATTTGTTATCCATTAGCATCCATTTTAAAAACACACAAATAAGAGGGCTTTCCAGGTATGGCAAAGTGAATAGTTTGGAGAAATGCCTCCAAAACAAGACAGTATAAAACCACAGATAATTAAAATAAAAAAACAACCACTTCCAGGTCCATGCAAATTCAATGGAACCAGACAGAAAATTGAGAAGCATTTACTACTGAAATAATTCTAGAGCTTCAGGTAATAACATCAGGATATCTGCAGCCTTCTTGCCTGGGGTCTGTCCCAGTCATCCTTCCAGCTGTAGTTTTGTCAGCTTATCAGAGTAAAGATGGATGCAAAATAAACAAACAAACAGCTTCACTGCTAGAAGGAGCAAACAATTTGAGGTAGAGTGGAAAATCACTATTTTGTCAACTAAAGCTTACAGACTCAGTGTAAACTTTGATGGTCCAAAGTCCTGTTGAGTGAACTGTGGATCATCCAGAGAATTAACAGTGAGAATCTGCAAAAGAGAGTGTCATAGAAGGACTGACACAACCTCTACACTTGTGCCCATGTAACCAAAACACTATATGCAAACAAGCAGTAAAAGGCAAGGCAGATCTAAGAACAGGCTGTAATTTTGAATGTGCTCCCCAAATCTCACAAAGATTGACTCATGGAAGATGGAAGGTGTACAGTTCAAGGTAGTTAGGCAATATCTGCCCAAGTCATTAGGTAACCTCTAAGGTATGCAGACCCAGAAGCAACTCCTAGGAAACAAAACCAAAAAATAAAGACAGAATTATAAATTAAGCAGAAACATCAGTGGCTACATACTGCAGGGAACCAAATTCCAAAGTCCAAACAAGTTACAACAAATAACAACAATGAGACCTTCAGAAAAAATAAAATAGAGTTCATGATTTCTACAATATATCATCAGAAATGACCAGTTTTCAACTGAGATCTCGTGAAACTTACATTTAGGGGAAAAAAGGACATAACAATGAGAAGGTCCAAATATTGGATTTATCAGAAAAATACTACAAAGCAGTCCTTATAATTCTAAGAATTAAAATAAACTATATTCTGAGAACTACAATATGACAAATATGGAATATCATTAAAGAAATAGAACCTAAAAAAGGAACCAAGAGATATTCTACAGTTGAAAACAACTTAACTACTCCTAGATTGTCTCAATAGCAGATTTCAGATGACAGAAAAAAGAATCATCAAACTTGATGGTGGATGAATAGGAATCATTCAATCCAAAGATCATGAGAAACAAAGATTGAAGAAAGTGAGTGAAAAAAAAAAAAAGTGAACAGAGCCTCAGGGATTTATACAAAACTGTCCTGTGGGTCAGTATATGCTTCATGAGTGAGACTTCCAGAAGGAGAGGAGAGAGAGAAAGAGACAAAAGAAAAACTAGAACTTAATGATTGAGGGATTCCAAGTTTGAAGAAAGATAATAATCTGCAGATGCAATGAATGCCAAGTTTAAAAAAATAGAAAGGAATTCACACCCAGATATATATTGTGAAACTACTGAAAGCCTGCCTGGTTTTAAAACTAACTGCATAACACCATAGTAATTAAGATCATGTATTATTGGTATAAGGGCAGATGTATAAGGACAGATGTATAGATCAAGAAAGAGCTTCCAAGGTGGCTCAGTGCTAAAGAATCTGCCTTCCAGTGCAGGACACACAGGAGACCCAGGTTTGATCCTTCAGTTGGGAAGCTCATCTGGAAATGACAACCCACTCCAGGAATTTTCTTGCCTGGAAAATTCCAGGGACAGAGGAGCCTGGCAGGCTGCAGACCATGGGGTTGTGAAGAGTCAAACAAGACTGAGCGACTGGTCACACACACATGTAGATCAAGAGACAGTATAATGAGTGCAGAAAAAAAAAAAAAGACTTGTTTACAGTGAATTGACCCCTTCATGGATCGTAGTCTTATGGTGATGGGACTTGCGAAACTCAGTGAAGCACTGAGCCATCTGTGCCATACAGGGCCACGCAAGATGGGCAGGTCATGGTGGAGAGTTATGGCAAAACATGGTCCACTGGAAGAGGGAATGGCAATCCACTCCAGTATTTTTGCTTCAAGAACCCCATAAAGAGTATGAAAAGGTAAAAGAAAAAAAAAAAAAAAGAAGAGCATGAAAGGTGAAAAGATAAGCTCCCAGGTGGAATGTGTCCAATATGCTACTGGGGAATTGTGGAAAAATAGCTCCAGAAAGAAAGAAGAGGCTGGGCCAAAGCAGAAGTGAGGCTCATTTGTGCACGTGTCTAGTGGTAAAAGTAAAGTTTGATTCTGTAAAGAACAATATTGATAGGAATCTGGAATGTTTAATCAATGAATCAAGGTAAATGGACATGGTCAGCAAGAGATGGCAAGAGTGAACGTCGACATTTTAGGAATTAGTGAACTAAAATGGGTATGAATGGGAGAATTTAATTCAGATGACCATTATATCTATTACTGTGGGCAAGAATTCCTTAGAAGAAATGGAGTAGCCTCCATAGGTAGCAAAAGAATCCGAAATACAGTACTTGGGTGCAATCTACAATAAAACAGAATGATCTTGGTTCTAAGACAAACCATTCAACATCTCAGCAATCCGAGGACATGAGTCAACCACTAATGCACAAGAAGCTGAAGTTGAGTGGTTCTATGAAGACCTACAAGACCTTCTAAAATTGACACCAAAAGAGAAGTCCTTTTCATCCTAGAGGATTTCATCCTAGAGGCCTAGAATGCAAAAATAGGAAGTCAAGAGACACCTGACATAAAAGGCAAGTTTGTTCTTGGGGTACAAAATGAAGTAGGGCCAAGGCTAGCAGAGTTTTGTGAGAGAATACACTGGTCATAGCAAACACCCTCTTCCAATAACATGAGATGACTCTCCACATGGACATCACCAGAGTATCAAAATCAGGTTGATTATGTTCTTTGCAGCCAAAGATGGAGAAGCTCTATGCAATCAGCAAAAACAAGACCTGGTGCTGACTGTGACTCAGATCACAAGTTCCTTATTGTAAAGTTCAGTCTTAAATTGAAGAAAGTAGGGAAAACCACTGGGCCATTTAGGTAAGACCTAAATAAAATCCCTTATAATTATACATTGGAGGTGATAAACAGATTCAAGGGATTAGATCTGATACAGAGTGCCTGAAAAACTAGACAGAGGTTTTTAACATTGTATAGGACAGTTCAGTTCAGTTCAGTTGCTCATTCGTGTCCGACTCTTTGCGACCCCATGAATTGCAGCACGCCAGGCCTCCCTGTCCATCACCAACTCCCAGAGTTTACTCAAACTCATGCCCATCGAGTCGGTGATGCCATCCAGTCATCTCATCCTCTGTCATCCCCTTCTCCTATTGTTCCTAATCCCTCCCAGCATCAGGGTCTTTTCCAATGAGTCAACTCTTCTCATGAGGTGGCCAAAGTATTGGAGTTTCAGCTTCAGCATCAGTCTTTCCAATGAATACCCAGAACTGATCTCCTTTAGGATGGACTGGTTGGATCTTCTTGCACTCCAAGGGACTCTCAAGAGTCTTCTCCAACACCACACTTCAAAAGCATCAATTTTTTGGCACTCAGCTTTCTTCACAGTCCAACTCTCACATCCATACATGACCACTGGAAAAACCATAGCCGTGACCAGACAGACCTTTGTTGGCAAAGTAATGTCTCTGCTTTTTAATATGCTATCTAGGTTGGTCATAACTTTCCTTCCAAGAAGTAAACGTCTTTTAATTTCATGACTGCAATCACCACCTGCAGTGATTTTGAAGCCCCCAAAAATAAAGTCTGACACTATTTCCACTGTCTCCCCACCTATTTCCCATGAGGTGATGGGACCAGATGCCATGATCTTAGTTTTCTGAATGTTAAGCTTTAAGCCAACTTTTTCACTCTCCTCTTTCATTTTCATCAAGAAGCTTTTTAGTTCCTCCTCACTTTCTGCCATTAGGGTGGTGTCATCTGCATATCTGAGGTTATTGATATTTCTCCCGGCAATCCTGATTCCAGCTTGTGCTTCCTGGCCAAAGTAATGCCAAAGAAAAAGAAATGCAAGAAGGCAAAGTGGTTGTCAGAGGAGGTTTTAAAAATAGCTGAGGAAAGAAGAGAAGCAAAAGCAAGGGATAAAGGGAAAGATATACCCAAATGGATGCAGAGTTCCAGAGAATAACACAAAAATAAGAAAGCTTTCTTTCCCTCCAAAGAAACAGAGGGAAACAATAGAATGGGGAAGACTAGAGATCTCGTCAAAGAAATTGGAGATATCAAGGGAACGTTTCATGCAAGGGTGGGCACAATAAAGGCCAGAAATGGTATGGACCTAACAGAAGCAGAAGATATTAAGAAGAAGTGGCAAGAACACACAGGAAAACCGTACAGAAAAGGTCTTAATGACCTGGATAACCATGATGGTGTGGTCACTTGTTGAAGTCCTTTAATGGACCGGAACTTGGTGGTCTGGAGTTGATAATAAGAAAGTAAAAGAGAGAGAGAAAGAAGCTGATATATCTTGGTTTACGCAGAAAACCAATAAAACCCTTGATACAGGGCTTGCACTGCTTCACGTAGGCACAGAGCGCCCTCTCGAGGGGGTCTTACAAGCCCGGGCAAGAAAGTGAGCTCAGGGGGCTTCTGCACTCCAAAGAATTAGCCTGAGAGAGAGAGAGAGAGAGGGAGAGAACAAGAGAGAGAAAGAAAGAGACACAGGGACCCAAGCTCTGATGGAATAAGGGTGTTTTATTCAACGTAGTGTGGGCATATATACTGTCTTACAAGGTAGCTTTTTTCAGCAAAGATAAAGATCAAAAGTCCAGACTTTAAAATTATCAAGGAAACATAAGATGATCCATATCAAAGAGAGAGGGTTGTAAATAATCACTTTTACCATATGGCCCATAAAAAGGAAGAGGGTCGTAAATGGTTACTTTTCACCTTATGGAAAAGCTAACAAAGGAAATGCATGCATTCCTCAGCCTCAGGAGTGGTTTGCCGCTCCTCTTAATTCCTGAGTATTCAGGAATTAATAAGGAACAGAGGATTCATGACAGATCCAAAACAGCACACAGGACGCCTCCTGTTAAATGCTTCCTGAGTCACTCACTTAGTGCAGACATCTGGAGTGTGAAGTCAAGTGGGCCATAGGAAGCATAACTATGAACAAAGCTATAGGAATTCCAGCTGAGTTATTCAAATTTCTAAAAGATGATGATGTGAAAGTGATGCACTCAATAATATGTCAGCAAATCTGGAAAACTCAGCAGTGGCCAGAGGACTGGAAAATAACCACTCTAAAGGCAGAAAGCGAAGAGGTGCTCAAGAGCTTCTTGAAGAAGGTGAAAGAGGAGAGTGAAAAAGCTGATTTAAAACTCAACTTTCAAAAAACAAAGATCTGGCCCCATCACTTCACGGCAAATTGAAAGGGAAAAAATAGAAACAGTGACAGATTTTATTTTCTTGGGCTCCAAAATCACTGTGGACAGTGATTGCAGCCATGAAACTAAAAGATGTTTACTCCTTGGAAGGAAAGTTATGATGAACCTAGACAGTATATTAAAAAGCAGAGACATAACTTTGCCAGCAAAGGTCCCTATTAGTCAAAGTTTTTCCAGTAGTCACATACAGATGTGAGAGTTGGGCCATGTAGATGGCTGAGCACCAAAGAATTGATGCTTTCAAACTGTGGAGCTGGAGAAGACTCTTGAGAGTTCCTTGGACATCCAGGAAATCAAACAAGTCAATACTAAGTGCAATCAACCCTGAATATTCATTGAAAGGACTGATGCTGAAGCTGAAGCTCCAATATTTTGTCTACCTGATGCGAAGTGCTGACTTATGAGAAAAGACCCTTATGGTGGGAAAGACTGAGTGGAAGAGGAGAAGGGGTGACAAAGGATGAGATAGTTGGATGGCATCATTGACTCAATGGACATGATGTTGAACACACTCTGGAGGATGGTGAGGACAGGAAAGCCTAACCTGCTGCAGTTCATGGAGTTGCGAAAAGTCGGTCATGACTTAGTGACTGAACAACAAAATTAGAATCTTTTATCACCAAATGTTGGCAAGAATATGGAGAAACTCTCCTGCATTACTAGTTAGGAATAAAAAATGCTACAAACTGGAAAACAGGCACACACAGTTTTTTAAACAGATGTTAATAAATACACATTTCCCATTCTACCAGCAACTACACTCCTAGGTATTCATCAAAGAGAAATGGTAACATATATCCACAATAGACTTTCATGTGAGTGTACCTAAAGGCTTCATTCATTGTTACCAGTCAAAAACTGGAAACAAACTAGTTATCCTTCCATCATTTGGTGAACGAGTACACAAAATATGGAATATCTACACCATGAAGTACTACCCAAAAACAAAAAGGAATGAACTACTGAATAATCTACAATCTGGATGAGATTCAGACATCACTCTAAGTGAAAAAAACCAGCTGTGAAATACACATAATAGATGAGTCAAATTTATTGAGATAATAGGAGAATGGAAAGTTATACAGGTAGAAAGCATGTCAGTGTTTGCCAGTGACTGGAGGTGGAATTGAGGATTGGTTGCAGACTGTGCATGAGGATTTTGGACAGATGATGGAAATATTTTAAAACTGGCTTGTGAAAATCATTGCAGAATTTTTGTAAACCTAATAAAAAAAGACCTCATACTTTCCATTTAAATTATTGTATTCAATAGAGCTTTAAAAAAACAAATTGAATGAATCGACGCCTTTGTGATAAGAAAGTATAAAAGTATAATAAAATATTAATGTAGAGTGTATGTGGTGGGTTTATGAATACTCCAATAAAAATTCTTGTTTTTCATCATAATAGCATTTTATTTTTTAAATATTTAATTGGGGGAAAATTGCTTTACAATGTTGTGTTGGTATCTGCCATACAACAATGTAAATCAGTCATAGTTTGATATAAATATAAATATATAAATATATATATCCCCTCCCTCTTGGGACTCTCTCCCCTGACCCTACCCCATCCCTCTACACCGTCACAGTGTTCCCAGGCTGGGCTCTCTGTGTTATATAGCAACTTTGCATTAGCTAGCTGGACGTCACAGGTAGCTCAGTGGTAAAGAATTACCTGCTAATGCAGAAACTGCAGGAGACACTGGCTTGATCCCTGGGTGGGGAAGATCCCCTGGAGGAGGAAATCACAACCCACTCCAGCATTCTTGCTGGGATAATCCCATGGACAGATGAGCCTGGTGGGCTATAGACCGTGGGGCCGCAAAGAGTCAGACACAACTGAGCAACTGTGCATGTATGTATGCACTATCTATTTTACACATGATAGTGTATATATATATATCAATACTACTTTCTTCATTATTCCCACCCCTTCTTATCCTGCTGTGTCCACAGGTCTGTTCTCTACATCTGTGTCTCCATTGCTTCCCTGCCAATAGGATCATTAGTAACATTTTTCTAGATTCCATTTGTATGTGTTAATAAACGAGATTTGTTTTTCTCTTTCTGACTTACTTCATTCTGTATAAGAGGTTCTAGGTTCATCCACCTCACTACAATTGACTCACACTCATTTCTTTTTATGGCTGAGTAATATTCCATTGTATAACTGTACCACATCTTTATCCATTCATTTGTCTGTGGATATCTAGATTGCTTCCATGTCCTGGCTATTGTAAATATTGCTTCAGTGAACATTGGGGTACGGGCAGTCCATTTGTGGTTTATTTAGTGTATATGCCCAGTACTGGGATTGCTGGATCATATTATAGATTTATTCATTGTTTTTTAAAGGAATCTCCATACTGTTCTCCACAATAACTGTATCAGTTTACATTCCCACCAACAGAGCAAAAGGGTTCCTTGTTCTCCACATCCTTTCCAGCATTTACTGTTTGTAGATTTTTTGATGATGGTCATTCTGATCAGTCTAAGGTGATAGCTCACTGTAATTTTGATTTGCATTTCTCTAATAATAAATGATGTTGAGCCTATTTTTATGTGTTTATTAGCCCATCTGTATGTCTGTTTTGATTGCTTTTCTGATATTGAGCTGTATGAGTTACTTATATATTTTGAAGATTATTCCTTCATCAGTTGCTTCATTTTCAATTATTTTCTCCCATTCCAAGGGCTATCTTTTCATTAGGTCTTATTTGTTTATTTTCATCTTTATTTCCGTTACTCTAGGAGGTGGGTCAAAGAGTATCTTACTGCAATCTAGAGAGTGTACTGCCTATGCTTTCTTGTAAGAACTTTATAGTTTCTGGCCTTACATTTAAGTCTTTAACCCATTTTGAATGTATTCTTGTATATAGTGTTAAGAAGTGTTCTAGTTTTATTGTTTTATAGGTGGCTGTCCAGTTTTCCCAGCACCACTTATTGAAGAGACTGTCTTTTCTCCATTGTGCAGTCTTGCTCCTTTGTTAAAGATGAGGTGCCCGTATGTTTGTGGATTTATCTCTGGGCTTTCTATCTTGCTCCATTGGTCTATATTTCTGATTTTGTGCCAATACCATACTGTCTCAATGACTATAGCTTTGTAGTATAGTCTGAAGTCAGGGAAGTTGATTCCTCCAGTTCCGTTTTTCTTTCTCAAGATTGCTTTGGCTATTTGAGGTCTTTTGTGATTCCATTCAAATTGTGAAATTTTTTATTCTAGTTCTGTGACAAATGCCATTGGTAATTTGATATGGATTTCATAAAATCTATAGTTTGCTTTGGGTAGTATAGTCATTTTGACAATATTGATTCTTCCAATCCAAGAATATGGTATGTCTCTCTCCATCTGTTTGTATCATCTTTGATTCATTTACTGAGTGAAGTAAGTTAGACAGAGGAGAAGAAATATCATATGACATACCTTATATATAGAATCTAAAAAATAAAAGATACAAATGAACATACAAAACAGAAAAAGTCTCATAGACTTAGAGAATGAATTTATGGTTGCTAGGGGGAAGGATGTGGGGAAAGTACAGTTAGGAAGTTTGGGATGGACATATACACATTGCTATATTGAAAATGAATAACCAACAAGGACCTTCTGTATAGCACATGGAACTCTGTTCAATGTTATGTGGCAGCCTGGATAGGAGCAGAGTTTGGGGGTGAATGGATATATGCATATGTATGGCTGAGTCCCTTTTCTGTTCACCAGAAACTATCACAACATAGTTAATGGCTATGCCACAATACAAAATAAAAAAGTTTTTTAAAAATCAAATGACTTTCATTGACTACTCTATCATATTTATTCACAATAAAAATTTGTATATACATTTTCAAATTTTAAATTATGACTGTAAATTTCTAAATATGGAAAAACATTTGTGGATTTGGTTATTAATACAAGTAACCTAAATATACTTATTATAAATGCTCTGAGACAACACAAAGGTATGGTTAAGAACACACACTCTGGAATCACACTGCCTAGATTCAAAAGCTAGCTCTGCCCAGATATGTAGCCTTAGAAAAGTTTCTCAACCTCTCTATGTTTGTATTGCCTCAACTGTAAAATGCAGTAAAAATAATATCAAGCTTGGAGATCTTAACAGAGTCCAATGAGATAAAAATATATAACACTTAATGTCCATGGTAAGCACTATATATATATTATTTTCATGTTGATACTTTTACACAGAAAATAAATTTTATTGGAAATGCATGATAAATATCAGTTATTTCTCAACATCAGTGTTATCCCTATTTTCCATTGCAGTATTACAGAGAGAAACTTTTCTCATAAACCAGTAAATGGTTTTTAAAATTTTCTAAATGTATAATAAAATAATCCAAGTTACATGCCCAAAAAATCACTTCCCATTTTCGATCAAATATTTTAAAATGATCCTTCACTAGATGACCTGGTTCAATTATATTGAAAACAAGGATTTGGAAACCATCTGCCTTGCAAAGCATTTCTTCTCCATGTTTCCAGTCATTTTTCCTTGTAACGACAACAGAAATTTTCTTTGTGATGACTCATCAGCTTTTACCCTCCAGGGCAGTGGACTTTTGTGATGTTCTTGAAGAGGGGAAGTTTTGCCTTCCCTCTAGCAGGTGGTAGGAACAGCTATTGGGAAAGAGAAACAACATAATACATGGACTGCTTACTATCTCAGGCAAACCTAAGGAAATAATATATGTAGAAAGCCTTTATATGTGGTCTGAGGACAAGGACTTCAGTCTAAGGACTCACTCTACAGGGCCTCTTTTCTGTCTCATGTTGAATTAGGAGCAGATCATGCTCAGCATCTGCAAACTTGAGTTTCCTGTTCTTGTTCCCATTGGTTGTGGACACTGAGGGTCACCTGTGAGCCAACAGTAGGGAAATGAAGTTCGGAAGAAAAGAATTGCTATTGTGGCTGAGAACATATTGTGGTTTAAATTTTGTCTTTAGGATTAACCTATTTGGATGTTTTTGCATAGAAAATAGTTTCTTACACAAAACAATACTCTTTTTTTATGTGTATATTCTTTTTCTGTGCATAAGTCAGTAGCCGCCCAGGCTCCTCTGTCCATGGGATTTCCCAGGCAAGAATACTGGAGTGGATTGCCATTTCCTTTTCTAGAAGATCTTCCTGACCCAGGGATGAAACCCGCACCTCCTGTATTGGCAAATGAATTCTTTATATCTGAGCCACCAGAGAAGCCCCTATAATACTATTATCACCCTAAAAGAAAAATTCTGATTTTTCTATTAAAGTTATATTTATACAATTTATTTATTTTCTTTTTGATGATCTTAAATTTAAAAAAAATTGGGAATATTTTTGACTTACAGGAAAGTCATTATGACAGCCCAGTGTTCCCATATACCTTTCACAAGCTTTCCCCTAATGTTTCCTCCCAGGTTTCATTAAGGTAAAAATGACAAATTAAAATTATATATATTTTACCAAACCAAACTTGGGTCTGCTTACCTGTACACAGTAAAGCCAATTTACTGGCACTGGGTTGTAAAGGAAAGTGTACGGTTTATTACAAGTGCCAAAGAAGGAGTCTGTGTGACAAATGCTGAAAAGACCCTAACTCACCAATGGATTTCAGGGAAGAACTTTAAAGGCAAGGTGAAAGAGGGGAGGTGCAGGTGTGTGATCAGCCCACACATAATTCCCTGGTTGATGGTGAGGTACTAGGGTGGTTTCACAGGGACAATCACCAATCTTCAGGCTCCAATCTGTCTTGGGACTACATGTGCATGATCATCATGCAGTTAATTTCTTTCATCAAGTACGGGTTTGGGGATCTATAAAATAAGTGAAGAATGTGTATCAGACACTAGTATCTATGTCCTTCTGGGAGGAACTAAAGATTCTGTGACTCTACCATATGGCTGATCTGTTTAAATTGTCACCAGTTCTTCTGGCCCGAGTACTATCTTTTGTTACTACATGTTCACCGTCTTCCAATCATTAACTCTTGAGCCAGGTTTTTGTGACTCAGGGGAAGTCTGAGTGACTAAAGCTTGGGGAAGGTCCTGTCCTGGGAAAGCCCCATAGGGTCCTGCTTGGTTGCATGTATTTAAGGACAACTTGATGATTTGATGTACATATATATAGTGAAATGATTGTCACAATCAAACTAATTAAGAAATCTATTACCTCACATAGTTACCAGTTTTCTTTTTTGTGATAAGAACACTTAAGGTCTATTATCTTAGCAAATTTCAGACATACAACACAGTACTCTTAACTGTAGTTGCCATATTACACATTAGATCCCCGGAATTTAGTCATCTTATAACTGGAAGTTTGTACCCTTTGTCTGATGTCTCTCCATCCTCCAGCCCCATTCTACTCTTTGTTTCTATGAGCTCACCTGTTTTAAAATCCACATGTAAGAGAGATCATACAATATTTGTCTTTCTACACTGTTGATTCTCTTAGTGTGTTTTCTGTTTGTTGTAAATGATCTGAAAGTGCCATTCATTTTTAGGATTCTCTTCCATGTATTGTTTTTTCCCCAGGGCTGGCTGCAGTACATTTGAGAATGGTGGTGCCTTTTGAAAAGAGTATCTTGAGATGAGCCAGCAGATATAGGGCAGCTTTGTAAAGTGGCTTTGGGAGAATTTTGTCAAGAGCATGCAGAAGCTCAACAGTTTTTCTTTCGTGCCCTCCCTCTCAACCCCATATCCCTGAGTATTTCCTATGTATACTCCTCTGATTTCATTAACTTCACTCATTTTAGCCATGTTAGAAATATATTATCATTTTTAGTTTATAACTTGGGTTAAAAAAAACTAGGGGGCTTCCCACGTGGCACAGTAGTAAAGAATCTGTGGGTTCAACCCCTGATCAGGAAGATCTCCTGGAGAAGGAAATGGAACTCACTCCAGTATTCTTGCCTGGAAAATCCCATGGATAGAGGAGCCTGGAGGGATACAGTCCACTGTGTCACAAAGATCTGGACACAACTTAGCAACTAAAAACAACAAAAAATTGACCAAACCCTAGCTCAATGTGTTTAATTTTTTAGCATTAAAATTTATGGAGCAATGAAGAACATTTCATTAGGTTAAAGGGAATAGAAAAACAACATTTGGACTAAAACCCAGAAATCTATTTACTTTGAATGCTTGTTTACTCCATCCACATCCCACAATCATCACATAAAACTTCTAGTGTAAATACTTCCTCTTCTTACCTTGTAAAATAGGTAACTTTCATAGTACCTATTTTGAAAATGGTCTGCTAAGGGTTCAGGGTTTGCCAAGGCCATTTGAGGTCCAGGTTGATGACAGATACTGGGCATCAGCTTCATTTGGTATCTCAGTCATGTGGTTCCTGACACATCCCTGATTCAGGAGTGTGGTTCTGATGGCTGCAGAGAAAGAGAAGCCTGCAGACTAATTGGCATGCCGCAGGAACACGAGCAGCCAAGTGACTTACAAGGCATCCGCTGTGTCCTAACAGGCCTACTGATTCCCGGTAGACCCCAGCCAGGGGGTGCAGGCTGTGTTTGGAGTAACTCAGTCTGGAAGCCAGCTAGCTGTGTGGCAGCTGCTTGATTAAGGAACATTGTTCAGTAGAATCAACAGGAACAGAAGTCAGCTATAAACTCTGCTTGCTTCTCTGAAGAGGGACAAAGTGTGCTCGGCACAGCAGACCAGTGAGGGGCCCAACTTGTTTAGTGCAAAGTTGCCAAAATAGCCTTTAAGCTGGTCCTATCATAATGTTGGTCCCTCCCTTAGCAAATCAGCCATTTCAGACTTACTCAAGATACCTTGCCTCATTATGGGAGTGCCTGTCTTTTTGTGCATAATTTTCTTCACTTATGTTTTCATAAGATGGTGAGACATTTGACAGCATTTTTAACTTTTCATTGTGATTTATGTTCAATTATGTATATTATAAACCTCGTACATTTATGTATATTGTAAATCTTACATGTCAGCATCAGTAAACATAAAGCTGTTCAAGCTGTTTTTTTTTCCTTAGTGGAGTGTTAGTTGCTCAATTGTGTCTGGCTCTTTGGGACCTTATGGACTGTAGCTTAACCAGGCTTCTCTGTCCGTGAAATTATCCAGGCAAGAATACTGGAGTGGGTAGCCATTCCCTTCTTCAGAGGTTTTTCCTGATCCAGTGATTGAACCTGGGTTTCCTGCATTATAGGCAGATTCTTTACAGTCTGAGCCTCCAGGGAAGCCCCAAGAATATTGGAGTGGGTAGTCATTTTTGTGGCTCAGACGAGTTCAACTATCAGGGCTCTCTGGTTTCTTTTCCATGTTTTGCTTCTTTCTTTTGGACATCTGTGAAATTTCATTTCCTCAACCTTTGTTTCTGATATTTTAAAAGTGTTTTAAAAGATACAGTTTTATATGGAAGCATCTTATTCTCTTCTTACTCAGCTCTCTCTATTGTGGAAATATTTTTTCTTTCTTTTTTCTCTTTTCTACTTTCTTTCTTGCATTTTTGAAATGTGTCAAGTATCCTTCTAAGTATTTTATGTGGATTATTTTTTATTTAATATTTACTGAGCTCTACATGAGGCTATTTTATTGTTATTGTTATTATTATTATTTTTCCCATTTTGCAGAAGAGGAAAGTATGCTCTGAAATGTTAAATGCATAGGCCAAGGCTGTTCAATTCAAAAAGGATTCAGATTTATTTGTATGCAGCAGTTTGGGTCCAAAACCTATGTCTTTATAACCACTCTATAAAATGGGTTCCCTACATTTTGAAACTTTTCTCTAAATTTGAAACTTATGTTTTTCATTATGTGTTGTAAAAAGAAACAAAAACAATGATTTCATCTCTCTCATTTTGTGTTTCTACACTTGTTCAGTATCCTTTTATGATGATTTTTTTCTCCTACTAGAGAGAACTAGTCTGGAAGCATGTACCCTTGGCAGACACAGTAATCTCTTTTATTCCCATGTTTACAAGAGAAATAAAATAACTCACTTTACTCAAAAGAGAACTAAGATAACGTTTTGTTTTGACTTGTTCCTACTTAAGGTATGGATTTGATTTGTAAATGTTCCAAATATCTTGAATCTGTCTTTTTAACTGATTTTTCTCCTTTTTAGCATCTTCCCCCTGCCAAACAAAGTTTAAGAGAATATATTCTAGATTTGTCTTTAGACCCTTGTGGATTTTTTTTTCAAGGAAAGCTTCTTTTCTTAGGAGTTTATTGAACAAATCAAAGTTTTGGGGAGGACCTGATCTTCTGGGTATGCTATAGCTCTGACTAGAAAACTATTACCTACCCTGACTGTATATATGTAATATATCTAAAAGTATTGTGAGAAAAATGCTTTTTAACTCATCATGAGCTTTAGTGGGGGTCTGCAATTATCTGCAAACATTTGTTTGTCTTAGAATTCTAAAGTGTCCTTCAAATGCTAATAGTACAGATTTGGATGATGTCTAAAGTTGCAGCCATGAAACTAAATGACGCTTACTCCTTGGAAGGAAAGTTATGACCAACCTAGACAGCGTATTAAAAAACGGAGACATTACTTTGCCAACAAAAGCCTGTCTAATCAAGGCTATGGTTTTTCCAGTGATCATGTATGGATATGACAGTTGGACTGTGAAGAAAGCTGAGCACCAGAAAATTGATGCTTTTGAACTGTGGTGTTGGAGAAGACTCTTGAGAGTCCCTTGGACTGCAAGGAGATCCAACCAGTCCATCCTAAAGGAGATAAGTCCTGGGTGTTCACTGGAAGGACTGATGCTAAAGCTGAAACTCCAATACTTTGGCCACCTCATGCGAAGAGTTGACTCATTGGAAAAGACCCTGATGCTGGGAGGGGTTGGGGGTAGGAGGAGAAGGGGACGACAGAGGATGAGATGGCTGAATGGCATCACCGACTTGATGGACATGAGTTTGGGTAAGCTCCAGGAGTTTGTGATGGAGAGGGAGGCCTGGCATGCTGTGATTCATGGGGTTGCAAAGAGTTGGACACGACTGAGCGACTGAACTGAACTGAAAGTTACTTCCAGTCAAATTATCTATTTTATGATTTTTATTGATTATGATTAGTAGTTTTTCTTTTTGAATTTCACATGGGTTTTTTAATAAAGAAAGTGTGTTAGAGTTGTTGGGAGCTTCCTTGCACATATTTCCTGCTCTTCTTAGCTGTATTCATTCATTCATTTGTTAAATTCACACTGTGCCAAAGCAAAACACATTCACTCAAACTAAGTAAGGTGACCCCATTACAAGCTCATTATAGCATTCTATAGCTTTTTGAGGTAATCTTACCACTCTTTGTAAATTAAATATTTGTATGGCATCTCCATCACTGGACTGAAAGCTGCAGGAGGCCAGGGTCCCTCAGTGTTGGCCATACTGCATGACACATAAAAAGAATTTAAAATATCACTGTGGAACGAATTTATCTGTCTCTTTACAGTGTCTTGTATCTAACTGAGACTCATTCTATATCTGTTGTAAACAAGTTATCACCTGGAGGGGTAGAAAAGAAGACACATAAAATGATTGCTACCTCAGGGTGAATACAGTTCATCCCAGGAAAATGAAGCATCAAACCCATAGATATCAGTGTAGTGATGTAGGAGTTGGAAAAAAGGGGAAACGGGACTAGGCAGCTAGAAAGAAGGCTTCTCAGTGAAGGGAGGCCTGACGTGGAAAATAAGTTGTGAGGAGAAACCCTGTCAAGGTCACCTGAAGAGCAGAATCAGCAAGAAAGGTGATGATAAAACCAATGCAAGGATAACATAAACATCAGAGGAACTTCCCCAATTGCTCTTTTGTCTCAACTTCTCCCCTTGTGGGGCTTCCCAGGTGGCTCAGTGGTAAAGAATCTGCCTGCAGTGCAGGAGACCTGGATTCGATCCCTGGGTTGGGAAGATCCCCTGGAGAAGGAAATGGCAACTCACTCCAGTATCCTTCCCTAGAGAATCTCCTGGACAGAGGAACCTGGTGGCTGCAGTTAATGGTGTTGCAAAAGAATCACACACCATTTAGTGACTAAACAACAACAACAGCTCCTCTTGTGAGAGAAACAAGTGCTTTGCCCAATGTCAGTAGGTGAATAGCTGCAGCCATAGACAAGCTGGGAAGAGGAGGCTGTTGGAAATTTGTGATGGGGACAAAGGCTTTTAAAAAGAATAAAGGGCAGCCCTGAGACCAGTAGCAGGGCTCTGAGTGATAGCCTTGGAGCACAGGATGTCCTGGGTGGAGAGCAGAGGAGGGTGAGATTTGTGTGGGAGCACAAGGGTGAGAGGCTAAAAGAAATGCATAATGGCAGCTAGGCAAGCTCTGTTCTAGGAGACACAA
The DNA here is from genome assembly GCF_023699985.2 of Odocoileus virginianus. Classification (NCBI taxonomy): domain Eukaryota; kingdom Metazoa; phylum Chordata; class Mammalia; order Artiodactyla; family Cervidae; genus Odocoileus; species Odocoileus virginianus. The sequence goes on along the minus strand of NC_069696.1, from coordinate 35,126,656 downwards.
TACCCACGAGCCAAGCATCATCTTTTTGTCTCATGAATCTCATCAGGATGAAAATAAGCATGGTTGGTGAAGAAGCCAAGCCAAGGAAGGACCATCACTGTGTCCATCATGGGGAGGGCCCTTTGGTGTTAGCTGACTTGCATATGTGATTGATACTGCAGAGTAACTAAAACCAACACATCCCAATATCACCCCCCAAATATTTACTTTGTATCTGTTCGGGATCATTTTGCCTTCAGTCCAGTAACTGTTTTCTCTCTAATCCTCCCCACTTCTCAGTTCAGTTCAGTTCAGTTGCTCAGTCATGTCCGACTCTTTGCAACCCCATGAACTGCAGCATGCCAGGCCTCCCTATCTATCACCAACTCCTGGAGTCTACCCAAACCCATGTCCATTGAGTCAGTGATGCCATCCAACCATCTCATCCTCTATTGTCCCCTTCTCCTCCTGCCCTCAATCTTTCCCAGCACCAAGGCCTTCTCAAATGAGTCAGCTCTTCGCATCAGGTGGCCAAAGTATTGGAGTTTCAGCTTCAACATCAGTCCTTCCAATGAACATTCAGGACTGATCTTCTTTAGATTGGACTGGTTGGATCTCCTTGCAGGCCAAGGGACTCTCAAGAGTCTTCTCCAACACCACAGTTCAAAAGCATCAATTATTCAGTGCTCAGTTTTCTTTACAGTCCAACTATCATATCCATACATGACTACTGGAAAAACCATAGCCTTGACCAGATGGATCTTTGTTGGTAAAGTAATGTCTCTGCTTTTTAATATGCTGTCTAGGTTGGTCATAACTTTCCTTCCAAGGAGTAAGCGTCTTTTAATTTCATGGCTGCAATCACCATCTGCAGTGATTTTGGAGCCCAAAAAAATAAAGTCAGTCACTGTTTCTCCGTCTATTTGCCATGAAGTGATGGGACCATACCATGATCTTAGTTTTCTGAATGTTGAGCTTTAAGACAACTTTTTCATTCTCCTCTTTCACTTTCATCAAGAGGCTTTTTAGTTCTTCACTTTCTGCCATAAGGGTGGTGTCATCTGCATATCTGAGGTTATTGATATTTCTCCCAGCAAACTTGATTTCAGCTTGTGCTTCTTCCAGCCCAGCGTTTCTCATGATGTACTCTACATATAAGTTAAATAAGTAGGGTGACAATATACAGCCTTGATGTACTCCTTCTCCTATTTGGAACCAGTCTGTTGTTCCATGTCCAGTTCTAACTGTTGCTTCCTGACCTGCATACAGGTTTCTCAAGAGACAGGTCAGGTGGTCTGGTATTCCCATCTCTTTCAGAGTTTTCCACAGTTTATTGTGATCCACACAGTCGAAGGCTTTGGCATAGTCAATAAAGCAGAAATAGATGTTTTTCTGAAACTCTCTTGCTTTTTCAATGAGCCAGTGGATGTTGGCAATTTGATCTCTGGTTCCTCTGCCTTTTCTAAAACCAGCTTGAACATCCAGAAGTTCAGAGTTCATCTATTGCTGAAGTTTGACTTCTAGAATTTTGAGCATTACTTTACTAGCATGTGAGATGAGTGCAATTGTGCAGTAGTCTGAGCATTCTTTGACATTGCCTTTCTTTGGCATTGGAATTAAAACTGACCTTTTCCAGTCCTGTGACCACTGCTGAGTTTTCCAAATTTGCTGGCGTGTTGAGTGCTGCAGTTTCACAGCATCATCTTTTAGGATTTGAAATAGCTCAACTGGAATTCCATCATCTCTACTAGCTTTGTTCGTAGTGATGCTTCCTAAGGCCCACTTGACTTCACATTCCAGGATGTCTGGCTCTAGGTGGGTGTGAGTGATCGCACCAGTGTGGTTATCTTGGTTTATGAAGATCTTTTTTGTACTGTTCTTCTGTGTATTCTTGCCACCTCTTCTTAATATCTTCTGCTTCTGTTAGGTCCATGCCATTTTTGTCCTTTATCAAACTCATCTTTGCATGAAACGTTCCCTTGGTATCTCTAATTTTCTTGAAGAGATCTCTAGTCTTTCCCATTATATTGTTTTCCTTTATATCTTTGCATTGATCACTGAGGAAGGTTTTCTTATCTTTCCTTGATGTTCTTTGGAATTCTGCATTCAAATGGGCATATCTTTCCTTGTTTCCTTTGCTTTTCATTTCTCTTTTCTCAGCTATTTGTAAGGCCTCCTCAGACAGCCATTTTACTTTTTTGCATTCTTTTTTCTTGGGGACGGTCTTGATTCGAACGGTCTTGTCACGAACCTCCATCCATAGTTCATCAGGCACTCTGTCTATCAGATCTAGTCCCTTAAATCTATTTCTCACTTCCACTGCCCCACTCCTCACACACACACACATATTCACTTCATGAGACCCAACATGGCCCCCAGGTATGTTTTATCTTCTCAAGGACAGAAATACTGACATCTTCCACAACTCCTAATCACACTTCCCACAAAAAGGTCCACTTTTCTGCTAGCAGTGTTTTATTTTCTCTCATCATTGCACTTCCCTCCACATCACATTTCATAAATAAAGCCTGATCTATAGCCTTCATTTCCTTTGCATGAATGCTCAGTTGCTTGAGTTGTGTCTGACTCTTTGCGACCCTATGGACTATAGCCATTCAGTTAATGTATCCCTCAGTTAATGGGATTCTCCAGGCAAGAATACTGGAGTGGGTTGTTATTTCCTTCTCCAGGGAATCTTGCTGACCAAGCAATCAAACCCCTGTTTCCTGCATTTCAGACAGATTTTTTACCGACCTAGCCACCAGGGAAGCCCTCAGTTCCCTTACTTTTCTTCTTACTTTTTGATCACAATTTTAAAAGCAAAACAAGAATTATTGCAAAAAACTCCATCAACTTACAAAAAAAGGGAAGTGGTGCTTTGCAAAGTGAGAAACCACAGCACAGAAACTAAAGTTTACCAAAAATGCCTTTAGAGAGTGTCATCAGCAGTGTCAACAATACAATCCAGGGAACTGGGAATCTGATTCTAGTCATTAATTTTGCACAGAAATAATCATTTTTATGGATAATCATCCCTAAGTGTTTGATGATTCCTGGACTCAGTGTTCCAGATGAAAGCATCTGTGCTAAATCCTATTAAAGTACTTCCAGAATCACTTCTTCACATCCCCTTTTTTCAGTAAAGAAGCCAAAATGTACCTCAAAGTAATTACTTCAGACTAAGCCCTGATGCTTAATGGCACTACCTAATTAGCATTGTGGCTCAGTGAGGAGCCAGAGTGTATTTTTAATGGCTTTAGAATGATGATAAAATTAAAGTGGAATTGTGCAGAGGGAATATGTAATCCTATTACACTAATGTCTCAACATAAAGGGAATAGTGAGGAGGGTTGTATAGAATTGCATTACTTTTGCTCTTGTCTCTGCCTTTAATATTCCCAGTTTCTTGAGCTCTTGCCCTTTGGGAAATACACACCTCCCCCCACTAAATCCCTTCTTTCCTGCAGGTGTCAGGTCAGTTTCAGTCTCTCCATGAAGCTCTTTCTGACTATTAGGTGCATCTTTCTTTGAAAGCTGGTGGTGGCATTATTTGGGCACCAAAAACTCAGTTGTTTCAAGCCACAGTTCTATCTCCTCCTGTGGTAGTGCCTCATACAAGACAGCTTCAAAAATTGATTTCTGGGGACTTTTCTGGTGGCCAAGACTCCACTTTCTTAATGCAAGAGAGCTGAATGTAATCACTGGTCAGGTAACTAGATACCAACCACATGTTGCAAATGAGAGTTCGCATGTCATAACTAAAGGTTCTACATGCCACAACTAAGACTTGATGCAGCCAAATAAGTAAATACATAAAAATAAATCTTAGAAAAAGACAAGAAAATTGATTTCATGTCTAGAAAGCATATGAAGAGGATACGTAGAAAATAGCAGAATTCAGTTTTGTTCAATCTTTTTGAGAATTTATTGTGAATAGAGCACAATAATTAATTAAATTAAATTAAAACAATTAATCTGGAATTCTTGCTCTTATTCAAAATGTTACTGAATTAACAGGTATGCAGATAAATCAAATTTCCCAGAATTCCTTCCAGAAGAATGAAATTATCCTAATAAACATCATATGAACTCTTTCTAATGAGAGTGCCATCAATGAACAATGAACAAAGTCCTCAAAAACTTGAAATTACTCATTCATTCACTCATCCACCCATCTATTTAGAAGCATTAAGTGTTTGTGCCAAGTGTTAGGACACAGAAATAAAAATGTCATGGGTAGAATTCTTGACCTCATAAAGATACTGCCTCTGTAAATGCAGGAAGACAGAAATGCTGTTAGAACCAAATCATGAAGGATGGTGTATGCCATGGGAAGGTATTTGAATTTTATTATGAATTCTATGGGGAAGTGTTGAAGATGTTAAACAAGGAAGTAATGAAAATGATTGATGTTCTTGAAAGATCCTTCTGGGACTTTTTGAGAGTGAAGACATGACCAAACAATTTTCAATATAGGAGGATTAGAAGGAGACCATCAGATATTTAAGATATTTTCTCCTAACAGAATTAAATATAGGGATCTGGACCACTGGTTGGGAAGCTGAAAATATTTCTTGATGAATACTCAACCAGTTTAAAAACTTTTTGGTCATGAATTAAAACAATCATGGACTTCTTGGCTTTTGAAAATAATTTGTTTAAAAACAAAATTTTGGTTAGTTATATGAATTTTTATTAAACTTATGTGCAAAAAGAAGCTATATTTATCTGATTTGTTGACTTAAACATGGAGCCTTTCAGAATAAATGATCATTCAAAGGGAATTAAAAGCGTTTTGAAAGTGAAGTGAAAGTGTTAGTCACGTCTGACTCTGCAACGTCATGGAACTGTAGCTCGCCAGGTTCCACTGTCCATGGAATTCTCCAGGCAGGAATACTGGAATTAGTAGCCATTCCCTTCTCCAGGGGATTTTCCCAATCCAGGGATCGAACCTCAGACTCCTGCATTGCAGGCAGATTCTTTACCAACCACCACAGAAGCCTATATGATTTAATAAAATTTTTTGTTCTTTCATATAGGTTCTTATTAAGAACAAGGCACTCTTAAAATTTCATCTGTTTCCTTCACCTTTACTGTGTTCTCTGCCAAAAGCTGACATACTATTTTCATGTAGAAGAATGTATACAAAACAATTCATAAAATTCAGTGAAACTAATAAAATCTTGTCTAGACATATAAAGGAAAGAATTTACATAAGCAAAAATTCTTTGGTTGACATGCCAGAGAAATTACAGATTTTGCTTTGCACAGCTGTTACCTGCCCTATTGTAAATTTGGTTAAAATAAGATAATTTCTTAGTCCATATCTAATTCTTTCATCTCCTCTCACTCCTACCTTGGAACAAAAAGGACATTCCTAAGTTAGCATCTTGTGGGGTCCATAAAGATTGTGCTTGTGCACATAGCTCGTCCTTTCCAGTCTTAATGTTAGATTTATAGCCCCAAGTATCAAAGTGTCAAAATTCCATTGCCTATTAGTCCTAATAAAGCAGCAGGCGTTTCCTGAAGGGAATGCTGACAAGCCTAATTGTTCACAACTGGAGGGTGAAGGGTTCATTCTAACAATGAGATTTTAACCCTCTCTTTACTCATTTCCTTCTTGACTTTACAGATAACAACTGGATTCATAACAGAGGTATTCAGATTTTCAAGATAATGAAAGACTGTAGCAAGGCTGAGATATTTATTTGGATTTGGCAATACAGTGATGGGTAATGTGCAAGAGTGTCAGTGTCTGAAACAAGAATCAGTGCTGAAATGTGACTGTTTTGGAGGGTCAACCAAATGGGATAATGGATCAGCTACAGAAGAAAGGTCTCTTCCTGGTTTTCCTAAGAATTCTGAACAAAATATAAGAATGAAAAGATAGCTTATATATAAATGTCTTCAGAAAAATATGTATCATGCAAGTAGAGGACTTTGGAGACCAAATTTCTTAGAAATACTAGAGAAGTCTTCACAAACTACACTTTCTGTCATCCTTAAATACTTCCTGATATCTGTTGTGAGAGGATGCTGTGCTGGACACTGACAATGCAAAAAGAGTCTTATGATAGAATCTAGGGAGGCAGGCTGTGTTCATGTCAAGTTAGGAGACATAACAAGGTATAACCTATGACAAGTGCTACAAATCTAGAGGAAAAGGGGGTACCCATAGTAGACTCAAAGGACATCACAGAGAATGATATGTATAGTACAAGGAAGGTCAGGAAAGCAGAGAATGGGAATTTCAGGAAGGAGAAGATGACCAGCACTATCGATTATTCCAGAAAGTTAGTGAGACTGAAGACTAAAAATGAGTAAGAAAATTGTGACAGGAATATGTGGTTTTGGTTGAATGGGGATGATGAATGAGAAGAAGTAAACATGGTTTGACATGGGACAAATTTGAGAGTATAGTCATCATGTGTAAAAAAATATTAGCAAATAGAATTCAATCATACATATAAAGATAATACACCATCATGATCAAATTGGGTTTATCTCAACAATACAAGATGGTGGTAAATACACATACCCATACACAAGGACTCACATATGTGTAAATAATTGGTTTATCTATTAATGACCATATTAATATAATAAGAAAAAATTTAAACATACTCACATGATCATCTGAATAGATGTAGAAATACATTTGACAAAAATCTATTATACATCCATTCATGATTTAATGAAACAACTCTCAGAAAATCAAAAAATCAAAGGGAACTTTCCGATAAAATGCATCTATAAAAACTATACAACTAATATCTTCTTGGAAAGTCTGAACAAAATTAGGGAAAACATGAGAATGACTACTTTCATCATTTGTATTCTGCATTGTACTGGAGGTCCTAGCAAGTGTAAAACAACAAAGAAAAACTAAAATGCATACAAACTGGTAAAGAAGTAAAACCAGATTTACTCACGGACAACGTGATCATGAAATTAGACGTTCTAAAAAAAATCTATATATAAAAAAGCTGTTACAACTAATAAGTGAATTTAGGAAGGTGACAGGATAGAAAATGAGTGAAGTATTTCCATATACTAGCAATGAACAACTACAAAATGAAATTAAGATAATATCATTTACAGTAACCCCAAACATGACATATTTAGGGATAATTTTTATCAAAATATATGCCAAAGCTATACACTGAAATTTACAAAACATTGCTGAGCGAAATCAGTGAAGAAAAAAATAGATGCAGACATATACCATGTTCATGATTCAAAACATCAAATGTGGTTAAAATGTCAATTCACTTCAAATTGATCTAAAGATTCAATGTCATTCTAATTAAAATGCCACCAGGCTTGTTGACAAATTTTTTTTTTTTTAATTTTACAATGCAAATTTTGGGAATTCAAAGGACTTTGAATGGTTAGAGCAATTTTAATGAGAAGAAAATATTGGAGATCTTATATGTAATCTCAAAACTTACTGATTTGGCCTATGACACATGGACCAACACAGCAGAGTAGAGACCTGAAGCAGACCCACACATGATTTGTCAATTGAAATACCAAAGTGCATTACGGGGAAAGGATTATTATGTCAGTAAATAGTGCTAGGAAATGGATAGCCTTATAGGGAGAAAACTTCAACCCCAGTTATTCCCTTATGCCATGCCTGCATGTATGCGAAGTCGCTTCAGTGGTGTATGACTCTTTGTGACCCTATGGACTGTAGCCCACCAGGCTCCTCTGTCCATGGGATTCTCCAGGCAAGAATACTGGAGCGGGTTGCCATGCCCTCTTCCAGAGGATCTTCTCGACCCAGGCAATCTTTACCTTTGAGCCACTGGGGAAGCCCTCCCTCACCTTATATCATATTCAGAAATTAACTCTAAATGGATGATAGACATAAATGTAAAAGCAAAATCTATAAAACTTTTAGAAGAGACCAAAAATGGTGTTTTTGTGACATTGAAGTAGGCAAAGATTTCTTAGATAAGAGAGTTAAAGCCCTAAACATAAAAGAAAAAGAAACTGATAAATTATCTTTCACTAAAGTGTAAAGCATTATAAAGAAAATAAAGATGAAAAGGCAAGACTTAGACTGGAGGAAAGAAGACGGCAACGGCACCCCACTCCAGTACTCTCACCTGGAAAATCCCATGGATGGAGAAGCCTGGTAGGCTGCAGCCCATGCGGCCACCAAGAGTCAGACATGACTGAGGCGACTTGGCAGCTGCAGCAGCAGACTGGAGGAAAATACCATAGAGTAGATATGTAGGACTTGTATTCAGAAAGATGAAGACAGTTTACAGCATGATAGTAAGAAGCCACACAACCAACTTGAAAAAATGGTCATAAGATTTGAACAGGCATTTCAGAAAACTAGACCTAAAAATGACCAATAAACATATAAATGATGTTTGACATCATGATTCATCAAGAAAATACAAATTAAAACACAAGAGCACGATTTGCCTGCTAGAATGGTCAGATTAAAGACTCACAATATTAAGTGTGAAGAGGTGAGGCAATTGGACCTCTCAGGCATTCTTAGTAAAGGGTAAACTAGTACAAATATTTAAAAAATAAATTGGTCGTTTTCAATGAAGTTAAATATACACTTAGCATAAGACTTGTCCACAAAAAGACACATAAATGTATATTTATGAAAGGTTTGTTCATAATATCCAAAATGGAGACAATCCAAAATGTCCATCAACAAGAGAATTTATGAACAAATTGTGGTATATTCATGCAATAGAATGCTACTTAGCAATAAAAATCTATGAAATGCTGATACATACATTAATATGAATTCATCTTAAAAATATAATGCTGAGTGAAAAAAGCCAGACCAAAAATGCTGTTTGCATGAAGCTGTTCCTCATGCAGGGGAAGATAGGAATGAATATAAAGGGACACTTCTAAGGGAGATGGAAAAGTATATATCTGACCAAAAGTATCTAAATGTATGCATAAAACTTGTACATTCTATTTCATGTAAATTAGACCCAATAAAGTTGACTCATAAGTAAAAACATGGTATACACAAATGGTATGGCTTGGTTTTGTCTTTTAAAATAGGATTAATATTACAGGTACCAAGCACAGTGTTCAATATAGCAAGATATGATGTATTTAAAACTAATGGGAGAATCCTTTAGTTGTTCAGTTGTTCACTAGCTAAGTTGTGTCTGACTCTTTGTGACCCCTTGAACTGCAGCACACCAAGTTTCCCTGAATTCTTTTAGTCCATGATGTATATTATATTTGAGTTCAGTTCTGAAAATGTGAACCTCCACTGTAAATAACTAAGCAACTTTTTGGTTCACTAAGTGAATGTTTTTTAAAAAATTTGTTTTCCATTTATTTTTATTAGTTGGAGATAAGTGAACTCTTAAAACCATTGGATTGTACATAATAATTCATTCCAAATAGCCTTAGAAGTTATGAAACTGTTGTTTCTTTCATTTCTTCTTGTTATTTTTTTAAGATTAAAATGTAAAGTGTGTTATATTGGATAGCTTCAGTGTGCTGAGTTTGTCTGATAGCAATAAAGTATGGATGAGTACCGGACTTCCCTGGTGGCTCAGGCGGTAAAGCGTCTGCTTACAATGCGAGAGACCCAGGTTCAATCCCTGGCTTGGGAAGATCCACTGGAGAAGGAAATGGCAACCCAACCCAGTATTCTTGGCTAGGAAATCCCATGGACAGAGGAGCCTGGTTGGCTATAGTTATGGGGTCTCAAGAGTTGGACACGACTGAGCGACTTCACTTTCACGTTCATGAATGAGAAAATTCTAGCTCTATTTGCAGAATGAATGAGCTGAAACCAGTTAGTATTTACTTTTCACCAGAGAAACACTTGCTTTTGGTACATTTTTTAATAGACAGTGGGTGAACTGCAGATCCAAAAGACATGTTCAAGGAAAAATGAAGGAAGTACTGTTGGTTTTTTATTTGCACTTTTGGTTAGTCTTTATTGCTTGTGTTGTACCTGCTATTGGAGGATGGCAATTTAGTTTCACTAGTAACCTTTTAGAAGCTACAACTTCATGGTAGAAATTTTTCAGAGAAAATTTGATTATCCATGGACTCAGATTTAGGCCAAAAAGTGCATCTTTTTAAATATGACTATTTTAAATATGATCATGATATTATTAAGATTTTGAAAGACAGGATATGAATGAAATTTTTTTCATAAATTCAGATGAATGAATTAAATGCTTACTGTGTAAAGCCCTGGGTTGGAATGGAAACACAGATAAGACACTCATTGCTCCTACATAGCTAGAAAAATTAAATGATCTTCTTATTTGGACATTAATTTACACATGGTTTGGTGATTGGAAATACAGCAACAGTGTGATAGCATATCAGTGAGAAAATGAAATTGGCTGTAAACACAATGGAAGCTTCCCCAGTGGCTCAGTGGTAAAGAATCAGCCTGCAGTGCAGGAGACGCAGGTTCGATCCCTGGGTCAGCAGGATCTCCTGGAAGAGGAAATGGCAACCCACTCCATTCTTGCCTGGAGAATCCCATGGACAGAGGAACCTGGTGGGCAACTGTCCATGGGGTTTCAAAGAGTCAGACACAACTTAAGAGACTCAACACACACACAAACAAACAAGCCTCTGTGAAGTCGTTAGTAATATGAAGCTGTCTAGTCCCTAAGCGTTAAGCGTTAAGGTCAGGACACCCATATGTGCTTTAGAATGAAGTGTGGGCACAGAACCCGTGATTGCTGTGTGGAGGACACCTTTTGTACATTTAGTATATGGGCTTCCCTTCTCCAGGATAGATGCAGGTTCTGCCTCATTTGTCCCCTCAGCAAGGCACAACTGCACTGTGATGGTCTGACCTCAATATAAATGCTGAATTAACGAGGAGAATGTTGAAAGTCAAATAAAATTTTATCTTTTGGAACAAAAGTGTGTTTCATTGCACTTTTCCTTCCAGTAAAGAGAAAATTACTAGGTTTTTGAGAGCTTAGAATGAGAGGAAGCAGTAGAGATCACTGTGGAAACAGGCCCAGAAGGCCTAGGAACTTACCCAGATTCACAGAGCACTGAAACTAAAAAGTGTCCAAAAAAAAGTCCTGATTAAAGTATTTTAAGAATCAGAACACCACCATCATTAGGAAGCCCAGTCAGAGAGTAGCTTGGACCAGTATGATGTTATTAATTCAGGGCTAGAAAGAGACAGATCACAGCCATGGATAAAGGCTTAGGCTTCTGGGGTCAACTGGGCCAGAGTGACATTTCAGGTCTTCTGTTCAATTGCTGTGTGACTTTGGGCTGTGTGACCATCTGTTTTCCAGCAGAGGATGGGATAACAGCTCCTGCCTGCTTAGAGTGAAGATCACTAATCACTACTGTTATTTGCAGTCTGAATCATACAGGAAACCAGAGACTATGTCTGAATTAAAAACTCAAAAAACTACTTTTGATAAAGACACAAAGGTTTGGGGGAGAAATTTGGTTTTTGTTTTCTTTTTATCTGCATTTGCATTTTAGTGTGTGCCCTTTGACTTTGCAGCCATGTAATGGCTATTCACTCCCACACCCAGACCGCCTGGAGGACCGGGGTGGGGGCTGGGGCTCTGCAAGCAGGATTTGCTCATTCTCAGGATTCAGCACAGTGTGGACCACTACAGCTGGACAAACTGGGGTGTTTTCTACTGATTCCTGGTTTTCGCATTGGAAATATACTTTGGTTAATTTGATCAGAAATGTGAAAAGCAAATATGCAAACATACAGCATAATAAAATAGGCCAGAATTTCTAGATTTTTAACAGCTTTCCAATGTATACTTCCTTTCCACCAAATACAGACTTATGGGTCTATGGAGGAATTAGGTTTCAAAAACTGCCTAACCTAAAGAAATGTATGGTTTACATGTATATAAGCCAAGATTAAGCTGTATACATTATTTCTGCAATACTGATAGCCATGGTAACCAAAGTTTTATATCCTGACATGAATAATGTTTGTATGTATGTCTTGAATACTCAGTGCTGGGCTCAATGTGGTTCTCGTTTCTACTTCAAAATGTTATTTATGGCATTCCTCTAAGGAGTTAGCTTTCCACGTGAGTGAAAATTCAAAATAGAAGAAAAAAATCAAATTGAATATACATTAGAAAGTAAAGCCTTACAAAAAAAATCTACAGGCTGTTTTTAACATAACACAAGTCTTTATCCTCAAGGTAAAAATAATCTGAGGTTCAAGTGAAGACCTACAAAGCACTTTGTCCAGGTAGCTCTCACCTCCATGTGCCCTCTGCCCACTGTCAACTGCTGGGATGTCCAGTTCAAGTCCAGCTCAGGAGACCTTTCTCACTCTCCACTGTGGTCTGGATGCATTTTCCAGGCCAGTAAGTTGGGATGATTGCTTCCGTCTCAGGAGTCACTGGCTTTCATTGCCTAATGTTTTAGGTGGGTTTTTTTTTTTTTTTTGGAGGAAAAATTAACTTTAAAGGTGCTGGCAAGATTGTGTAGAGAATGACTTATTCCTGACTTTCTAGCCCCATCTGCAACAATGATCAAGTCATCATACCTTAAATATAAACCTTAAACACAAAGCTACATTGAGAGCAAGATGGGGAATGTGACCTGTTCTTCCGATGAGTTTTGTTTGGGCTAAAAAAAGATATATTTCTTCTTGTATCAGCATTATTTATACCCTTTAAATTGCACTGTGTTCTGTAGGGGCTGCCTCTGCTGAAGGACTTGACCCAGCTATGAGGCGATCTATTTGAGGACAAGCTGTGGTCTGTGGGAAGCTGAGGCTGCAAAACATCTTCCATGGCCCCTGCGTGAACTCAGCTCAACAAACTGATGGGTTTTAGTTTTTTTTTAACTCTTCAGTTTGAAATTATTTTAGCCAGAAAAAAATTGGGAAAAAAAATCATACCAACTAAGAAACTAGCACTGATACAATGATATTAACTAATCTACAGGTCTTATCAAAACTTGGCAGTGTTTCCACTAATGTCCTCTCTCACTTCCATCATGTCCGACTCTTTGTGACCCTCTGGACTATAACCCACAAGAATGCTTTGTCCATGGGACTCTCCAGGCAAAAATACTGTAGTGGGTTGCCATGTCCTCCTCCAGGGGATCTTCCTGACCCAGGGGTTGAACCTGCCGCTCTTATGTCTCCTGCATTGGCAGGTGGGTTCTTTACCACTACCGCACATAAAAATGCATCCATCCTAAGTGCATATTTCAATGAACAAATTTATATACTATGTGACCACAACCAAAATTAGTAAGTAGAACATTTCTACCCATCCCCAAAGTATTCCTTATAGTATTCCTTATACTTCCATCACCCTGCAAAGTCTATTGTATTCCTTCCTGGCTAGTCTCCACCGACTTGCTGCCCTGGTAACCACTGGCCTGCTCTTTGTCACTACAAATGATTTGTCAAGTATTTCAAATAGGTGGGGTCATATAGCATATATGCCTCAGCATCTGGCTCTTTATGTTCAGTGTAGTTACTCCTTGTTGGAATTACTGATGCTGAAGCCGAAGCTCTAATATTTGGTCACCTGATGCAAACAGCCAACACATTGGGAAAGTTCCTGGTGCTGGGAAAGATTGAGGGCAGGAGGAGAAGACAGCATCAGAGGATGAGATGGCTGGATGGCATCAGTGATGCAGTTTACATGAACTTGGGCAAACTTTAGGAAATGGTGAGGGACAGGGAGGCCTGGTGTGCTGAAGTCCACAGGGTCACAAAGAGTCAGACACAAAAAGGCAACTAAACAACAATACAGTTACTTAGAGATTCATCCATGTTGCAGGATCAGTAGTTCTTTTCTTTTATTACCAAGTTTGGAAATACCCTACAATTTATCTATTTGCTTGCCTGCTGATGAATTTTTGGCTTGTTCCTTTAAGATATCCAGAGGTGGAGTCATAGGGGAAGTGAACCCTTCCATGCCCTTCTGCTTATTCCTCTAGGTAAAATTTTTGGCTAACAAACATAAGTAGAGAGAACAGTAATAGACTGGACATCAGAACACCATTAGATACCTCTGGTTCATGTTCCTCTCTTTAAGGTTGCATTGAGGTGAAATTGCTTTGGGTTTAGGGCTTCTTCTTCCCCTGCTTCAAATCTGAGATGTAGGGGCTGGGAGGCAGGGGGAGTGTACATACAGCCCCAGACTAAATGATTCACACAATTGCAAGTGTAAAAGTAGGACAAAGAGAAAGAGTGTGGTTTCAGGAAACTAGACCCACACAGGTTCTGCTCTCTGTTCTGCTAATTACTGAACAGGTGAATTCATGGGTCTGTGTCTCAATTTTATTTTCTCTAAAATGAGGATTACAATAGCACCTGCTTCCTCAGATTTTTATGAGGTTTAAGAAAATTATACACATGTGTTTAGAACAGTGACTGGTCCCAGTGTGCATTCAGTAACTTTTAGCTATTGCTTTCCAAATACTCAATGTGTATATCTCTTTCAGGTTTTCCTGGATGTTCCTGTGGAAGAAATTCATTGATGTGTTTTTTATCTTTTGTATTACCTCCAGGTCCACCACAAGGCTGGGCAGACAGTAGTGTTTATAGAATATTCATGTTTGAATTGTTCATCATTTTCACAGTGATAAAGTAATAGCTGTTCCTTTGTTTCTCAGCTTGAGCAGTGATATCCTGTTATCCTGAGTTATAATTCTTTCCAAAATATTATCATTGATCTATGTTTCTCAGAATAGTATTTGAAGTTCAAGTACCCTCCTGGGAAGGTTGAAGAAAGAGAAATTTGTTGATAATTGAGAGGTAGCAGTGTATCGGACACAAGTTCTGGTTCAACATGGCCCAGGTTTAAATATGACTTTCAGTTCAGTTCAGTTCAGTCACTCAGTCATGTTCGACCCTTCAAGACCCCATGGACTGCAGCACGCCAGGCTTCCCTGTCCATCACCAACTCTGGGAGTTTACTCAAACTTGTGTCCATTGAGTCGGTGATGCCATCCAACCACCTTGTCCTCCGTCGTCCCCTTCCCTTCCCGTCCTCAATCTTTCCCGGCATCAGGGTCTTTTCCAATGAGTCAGTTCTTCGCATCAGGTAGCCAAAGTATTGGAGTTTCAGTTTCAGCATCAGTCCTCCCAATGAATATTCAGGACTGGTCTCCTTTAGGATGGACTGGTTGGATCTTCTTTCAGTCCAAGGGACTCTCAAGAGTCTTCTCCAACACCACAATTCAAAAGCATCAATTCTTTGGCACTCAGCATTCTTTATAGTCCAACTCGCACATCCATACACGACTACTGGAAAAACCATAGCTTTGACTAGATGGACCTTTGTTGACAAAGTAATGTCTCTGCTTTTTAGGATTCTGTCTAGGTTGGTCAGAACTTTTCTTCCAAGGAGCAGATGTCTTTTAATTTCATGGCTGAAGTTACCATCTGCAGTGATTTTGGAGCCCCCCAGAATAAAGTCTCTCACTGTTTCCACTGTTTCCCCATCTATTTGCCATGAAGTGATGGTACCAAATGCCATGATCTTAGTTTTCTAAATGTTGAGTTTTAAGCCACCTTTTTCACTCTCTTCTTTTACTTTCATCAAGAGGCTCTTTAGTTCTTCTTCACTTTCTGCCATAAGTGTTGTACCTACTCATCTACTAGCTGACAGACATTTGAGCAAGTTATCACTCAGAATCTTACTATCACCTCTGTAAAGGTAATAATACTGTCCATGTCATTGATTTATACTGAGGATTGACATATGAATTCAAGTAAAGCACTTAGAAAAGTCCCTTGCACAATGTAATCATTTGATAATGTTATTATAACATTTGATAAATTATTATAATAATTATTATTATAAAGTGGTATATATCCAGATTTACAACAACGTCCCAATGTCAAATAATCTGTTTCATTAGCTTAATTGTCCTGTATCCTAACTAAGGATTCAGAAACTATCATTACAATGGTTTTCACTATTTTTAATCTTCTTAGCACTGTTTCCTTACACACCTGTGTGAGAATGTGTTGCAGTGATTTTATTTGCATGGATTCCTTGAGTCCATGCTGTGTAACAAGGTTAGACAGATGGAGATAAAAGAAAAAGCATGCTCTATTCCATATCTTTATGGTCATATAGCTAAGAGAAATATGTTCAGAAGACTCAAATTCTTGTTCACTGTTCACTGCCTCTGGCCATTTTAGCTCTGTGAGCCTCACTTGTGATATGGGAACCACGCTTGCTGTCCTGCCAACATCACAAAGATCCTTCAAGGATAACATAAGAGGGATAGAAAAGCCCTATATAAACTATGAAATGATATACAAATACATAATGGGTCTATTTATGTATGTTTAAATATTCTAGCAAATTAAATGTTACAATAATAGAGAATTTTTATACAAAACAGGTTACTAACCCATTAGCAGAACATTATTTTGAGAAAATACTTAGAACCTAAATCATATTGGTATATACATATTATATAATTTTCTCATTTCATTCTTTTCCACAATTAAGGGAGAATTGTGCATGTTCAGTCACTTCAGAGGTGCCTGACTCTTTTCGACCCCATGGTCTGTAGCCTGCCAGGCTCCTCTGTCTGTGTAATTCTCCAGGCAAGAATACTGGAGTGGATTGCCATTTTCTATTCCAGGATCTCCCCAACCCAGGGATCGAAACTACGTCTTCCACATTGGTAGGTGGATTCTTTACCACTGAGCCACATGGGAAGCCCAAGGGAGCCTTTGCTTCCTAAAATTACAACATTCTCAATATTTCTAAAAGAGTCCTTGATGTTTCCCCAAAGCGCTGCTGTCTACTTTGTTTCTGGCTCTCATCCCTGATGTCTCTGGTCCGTGGGCCTTGCTTTGCCATATCTTGTCCTATACCATGGCGATTCTTTCTGCCATGGACCCAGAGTGGCTGTGCACCAATGTTGTACGCTGCAGATGCTATATTGCTTGAAATCTGATTGTGTCATTTATGTGCTTAAAGTCCTTTCCTGGCTCCTCACTGCCTTCAGAATAAAGGGCAGACTGCTCAATAGGCCTCAAAGGTCCAGTTTCTTCTAACCTTTCTCTTTTTCTTTCCCTGGCCTCACTTCTCACATTTAGCCAGTGGTTGATACTCCCACTATATTTGATCTCCTTGAGTTATTCCCTTGTTCCCTGCTTTCTTTCAAGCCTAAGCTTTTCTATATGCTCTTCTCTCTAAGTCACCTGAAGTCATCTCATGAATTCTTCATCATCCTTCTTGTGCTAGCTGCAACCTGGGTTGCAGATTTGAGTCTTTGGGGCTGGTTGGCTGATTCCTCACAGAAATTATAATGCAGCCAACTGGCCTAGGGTTTGTCTTCTCCTCTGTGTATACTCTCTGTGTTCAGCTGTTTTCACTTAGGGGTTCTGAATCAGACTCTTTGGATTCTGTTTTACCTTTCAGTATCCAACATGTGAGGCTTCCCAAGTGGTGAAGAATCTGCCTGCCAATGTAGGCAATGTAGGAGATACAGGCTCAATCCCTGGGTCAGGAAGATCCCCTGGAGGAAGAAATGGCAACTCACTCCTGTATTCTTTCCTGGGGAATCCCATGTCCATGGGGTTGCAAAAAATTGAACATGACTGAGAGACTGGGCACACACGCGCACACATCCGATAAGCATATTTATACTTTAAAATAGTTTGTAGAAGGCCTTTCAGGGCTGCACACTGCCTAAGTTCATTCTTTTTTATTTTATTTTATTTTTCCATTTATTTTTATTAGTTGGAGGCTAATTATTTTACATCATTCCAGTGGTTTTTGTCATACATTGAAATGAATTAGCCATGGATTTACATGTATTCCCCATCCCGGTCCCCCCTCCCACCTCCCTCTCCACCCAATCCCTCTGGGTCTTCTTTTTGTGATAAACTTTTATTCTGTACTAGCTATGTGTCAGGGACGATTCTCATTTTGGGAGGCATCAAAGATACATGAATGATACTGCTGATTTGCATCAACATGAATGGACCTGGAGGGCATTATACTAAGTGAAATAAGTCAGACAAATACTGTATGATATCATTTATATGTGAAATTTAAAAAATAAAACAAATTATGAATATAACAAAAAAAATAGACTCAGATATAAAGAGCAAATTAGTGGTCACTACTGGGGAGAGGAAAGGAGGGAGTGGCAATATAGAGGTAGGGAATTAAGAGGTATAAACCAGTAAGCATGAAATAAGGGATAAAGATATGTTGTACAATGCCAATATTTCATCACTATAACCTTTTAAAAATTGCAAATCATCCTATTGTAGACCTGTAACATATATAACACTGTACATACATCATACTTTTTTTAGGAAAACAAATAAATAATAATCATTGTATTATAGACACTCAGAAATACCAGTGAATAAAAACATGCTAGATAAGCAAAACTTTGTTTTATTTGCAGAGGGTATAGATTAGTTGATGGCTTTGTGTCCTACCTCCATCACTTTCCAGAGTCCTGATAAGAGTTTCTTAACTCTATAACTCAAAACTCTGAACCTCATAACTCTGTGAAACAGAGTTATGACTCTGTTATGACTCTGTGAAGTACATTTGCTTCACACAGGGACCAATAAATATTAAATGCAGTAAATATCAGATTTTCTAATTAAATTGAAGCTTCTCTGACAGAAGTGGTCAGCAGCACCAAACTGATTAAATCTATTAACTAAATTTTTGGCCATGCCATGAGACTGGGGATGGAACCTAAACTCCCTGCTGTGGAAGCTTGAAGTCCTAACTACTGGGCCTCCCAGGAATTCTCTAAAGCTATTAATTTATAGAGGATAGATATTATTATTTTGGCATCTCTGACTAAATTGATCATATAGTATATTGAGGAAAAAAGCTGAAATAAACATAAAAACCTGAACCCCAGTTGACCTTTGACACTTTGACAATAAATGATGAAAGTTTCATGCAAGTCATTTTTCATTTTTCTTACCTGTAAAACTACAAGAGCTTATATGGTCTCTTCTAATTATACTAAAATTTTGTCATCTCTTGAATGATTTTCAAATTGGATTAGAGAACTAAAATTATATTCTACTTGATACTCACATCTATCTCTATATTTCCTAGTAGAATAAAGGGAAATATTTTCTTATACATAATCCTTTCTCTGTAAGTAACTTGCTAGGATAAGAGTTTCACAGTCCAGGAAGAAACTTAACTGTAGCCGTGGAACAATATATTGAAGGTTAATTTGAGCTTTGGTGCAGTGGAGACATTTACGAGTGCATTCTTTGACTGGTTGAACAGCTTCTTACCTTCAGACTCTGCCTTTGACTATCAAAGGAGACATCAAAGGTCGTTCTGCCTCTCTGTAGATGCTACTGGTTATTAAGGTTTACATGAAGCACTTCATTTCTTCAAGGGAGTGAGTTCCAGGGAGAACCCATAGACACAAATTCTCTTCGTTGTTTTTGTTAAACTGTAATTTTTCTCAATGTGAGCTGTGTCTTTGTTACTTTGGTCAGCTGAGAAATCTCTTTTCCTACTGTTGAAAAGGAAATCATATTTTTGAACTTTTATTCTAAAAACTTTGAATTCAAATTGCTTCTTAAAGCTCTGAGTCTCTTCCTATTCTTTATTGTGTAAAAGAACAAAGAAAATAATCTTACTATGATTCATATTTTAGAAGAAATTTTATATAAAGCTATATTGCAATTTATGGGTATAATGTAGTTACAATTCTTTGCAATGTGATTATTTTGGTTACTGTGGGCACTATTTAGGCAAAAAGTTATTAAGTGTTTATATATTCTGTGAAGGGCTTGAGACTCTAATAGGATATTTTCATTTCAAACACCAGAATTAAGATGAGGAAATGATACTTTCCAAGTGGTTCTCCTTGATTCTTCTGTCCATATACCAAACTTAATTAGCCTTAGATGGTAAGAAAACATAAAGGGAGAGCAAGACAGAGAGAGAGAAAGAGAGTTAGCAAGGGTGGTGAGAGAAAATTTTAATTGGAAGAGCAATAAAGGTCATGTAAATTCATTTCAGCTTGGTAAATATTCATTGATCGTCTTGTTATATTTAAGGTATATAGCCATCATTTGGGAGTGCAAATGGATAAGAAAGAAAATTCCTTGATTACCCAGGTACTCACAAACTTGTGAGAGAGATGGATAGACACATTTTTTACTACTACCATGCTGATTATGGTAAGGGCTGTTATAGACACTGAGGTGTCTGTACGCAAAAGTTAAGGGCAGAAGCTCTTAAAGATAGACCTGGCCAAATCAAACTCTGTGCTATATATTTTGTGCAACCTTGGCCAAGATACTGACTATTCTAAAGACCCAGTTTCCTTATCAATAAGTGGAGATAATAATGTTGACCTCTAAGGGTCAGTGTGAGGATCACAGGCATAAAAAGATTATATAATTTTACACACAGAAGATTATAAGCATAAGTAGTTACACGCATTGGCACAATGTCACACATTTAGTAAGAGTTCACAAAATGGTAACTGTGGTGAAACTCCAGAGAAGGAAGAGATCAAGTCCTACTGGGGCTTTGCAGACACCTTCTCAGAGAAGGTGATGTCAACTACAAACTGGCGCTTGTCAAGAGCATTTGCCAGTGACTGAAAAACAACAAGGGCATTTGCCATCTGCCTCTGCAGAGACTGAACCTTGTGCTGCTGCAGCTGCCAACCTTCAATGCCTCCTGAGGGGAATTCAGGGTGGAGGGTGAGGCATTTTCCTGTGTTCCAGGGAAACTGGTGGAACACGTCGTTAGATAGTTAGATATTTTCAGGAACTGATATCATGATCCCAATCCTTGCATCTCTTCATATCTAGAAAATCACTGAATCCCTTCATGGTTACATCAGCTCCTCATGACTAGCTGAGAAACTTTTGTAAAGTAAGCACTTGATTACATTGAACTCCCCTTCACCAAAATCTCATATATTGCTCTTCCCCCACTGCCCCTTTGGATCTGGGTCTCAGAGCTCTGGGAGGTGCTGTCTCCTGAGCTGCAGCCCTCGTTTTGCCCCAAAAAACTTAACTTGCAACTCTCAAGTTGTGCATCATTTTAGTCAACAGTGAGATTTTATTTTGGTCCTAAATATTGAGCAGGTCTCAGGAGCCATGGAAGGGAAAGGAATTCAGGGCACAGGAAACTGTGTATTCAGAGGCAGCAAAATATACAGAAGAAGAACCTAGACAGCATTGGTAGAGGAGATTTGGATGTGTCTGCCATTTGGATATATAGCTCATGGTTAGATTTTGGAGGCTTTGAATGACAATGCATTCAGTCCTTAGTGAGAGTTACATATTTGGGATGAGTTTCAAAGCTTTCAAAGAGCCTTCTCAAACATTAAAAAAAAAAACTTTATGAGGTAGGTCAGGCAAATATTACATAATCTCATTTTATGCCTAAAGAAACTTAGCTTCAGAGAGGTTAAACATCCTGTTCCAGACCACAGAATCAGTACATGGTAGATCTAGAGCTGGGTCGCAAATCATTTGACCTAGATAAATGTTTTGCCCAAGAAGCTACCTGTGATTGCTGTGAGGACTACGGCAGGTGTTAAGGGGGGAGATAACAGGGGCCTGAAATAAGGAACTTCCATGGAAAGTAGAAAAGGAAGCACAGACTGAAGAGCCTTTGTGAAGGCAGAATCAACAAGCTGGAAGGGCTGGTTAACCATGGAGTGTAAACTAAGAAGAAGCAGTTTAGGGCTCTGAGGCTTGGAATCTGATTAACTGAGAAGGTGAATGTGAATGCTCAGGGAGTTTGAAGTGCTTTCATTGTTGGAATGCTGGCTGTCTTTTCAGCAGCAAATCTTGGAGCAGTTGGCAGAAATTGAAAAGTAACTAATGGCATTTGAATAGTGTCTTATGTTTACACATCACAATCAGGTTCTTTATCTCGTGATTTATTTAAGTAGCTGAAAACACCTGATATAATGATTAAGTATTGTTTCTAGTTTTTTGTTCTTCTCATCTATAAAATGGATATTATAATGATTTGCCCCCTGGAATTATATTGTATGAGAAATATATTTGAATTACAACAGTGTCTGGCACATAGAAATTATTTTCCTTCATTGCTTTGATTTTGTTGTTAAATTCCAGTTCTGCAAATCATATATAATGGATTGATGAGGAAAACCCCAAAGGCCAGTTTTTATAGGGGTGAGGGGCAGAGTGAAGAGATTAAGCAACTCAACTCCTGGAGGGTTCTCTGTATTAATTTATGAATTTCAGCCTCCAACTAGAGGGGGGAAGCCAGATCATTTTTGACTTATTTTCTGTTTTACTATGGGTTGAAAAAGAGAAATAGAAACCTTGAAACAGAGGTTGTTTATTTAACAATTGATCACTCTACTCCTTCATTTCTATGAGAAGCTAACTTTTAGTTGAGAAATTATTTGATCCCCTTAGATTCACTTCTTGAGGGAATGGAATTTTTCATGGAGGAAGAACTGTCAAATAAGGGAGAGCCTCATACATAAAATTCCTTAAAATAATACCCCCAATATACTTTCCGGGAAGTAGAATACAAGAAATTTACTTCAATACCACATTTTAAAAGAAATCACCAAACCTGGAGTTTGTTGTTTTAGGAAAAAAGAAACCACTTCTGATTTCATCCGTTATGTTAAAATTAACAGAAGTTGAGAAAATGAGCCTTCAGGGGCTCTTATCCATTCAGCTCCACCCTTTCGAGCACCTTATCCCACCCTGTCATTCTCTCTCTTCCTAGTGTTTAGCTCCTAAAGAAATTTCAGGAATATCCAGAGTTTAGTCTTTGTGGTGTTGAGCCAAAAACAATGCCCATAAGGGAGTCTGGGCTGAGAGGGAGATTATGCTTAGGAGAAGTTTAGCAATTTAGGATCACAGATCCTGTTTAGACTGAAAATCAAAGTTAGACTTTTATCTCAGGAAAATGTGTGTGTGCACATACATGCAAAATGTTACTAATCACTTCAAGGGCTGTGGACTCCCTTACCCCTTCTTTTCGCAGGAACTGTGCCTGTTTCCTGAGTGCTAAGAGTATCTCAGGGCTTGCCAAGCTCACAATTAGGAACTAACAGAGAAGTGCTAAGTCACTTCAGTTGTATCTGACTCTTTGCAACCCCATGGACTGTAGCCCATCAGGTTCCTCTGTCCATGGAATTCTCCAGGCAAGAATACTGGAGTGGGTTGCTATTTCCTTCTCCAGGGGATCTTCCCAACCTAGGGATCGAACCTGTGTCTCTTATGTCTCCTGCATTGGCAGGCAGGTTTTTTTTTTACCAGTAGCGCCACCTGGGAACAGAGAAGAGAGGAAGATAAAAAGTAAATATGGTGCTGATGGCTGAATCTAGTCCAGGTCTTGCTGAAAGAGACTCAGTTTGGTGTATTCCAGATTCTTCTCATTTTCTCCATTCCCTAAACACTTGGACAGTTTTCTCAGTACATACCACTTCTGTCAGAATTGTTGCTATAGTAACAGAGGACCTGATGTTAGGAGAGATATGGAGAAAAATGGGGAAAAAAGACATGATCTGAGTTGGTCATTTGCTCTCTGTGCCAGTTAGGCACATTTAACTATTAGAAAATATATGAGGCCATGGATATTTTCTAAGTATCAAAACAAGTTTCTTTTGGAGTTGTTATTTCATTAGGCCTTACAGGAGGATTTTCCCAGAGGATCTCATTCAAGTTCAAAATTTTGAGGGAAGCAGAAAAATATCCTCTGAGGAAAAATATTATTGAAAAACAATAAAAGGATAGAGGAAAAGTAAAAGTAGGTGGACTGTAAGGGTGAGGGAAATGGTTACAAGATTTTAGGATTAGATACAATTCTTTCTGTCTCCTCCCTACCCTTTCAGTTCAGTTGAGTTGCTGAGTCATTTCTGATTCTTTGCAACCCCATGGACTGCAGCATGCCAGGCTTCCTTGTCCTTTACCACCTCTTGGAGTTTGCTCAAACTTATGTCCATTGGGTTAATGAAGCCATCCAACCATCTCATCTTCTTTTGCCCCCTTCTCCTCCTGCCTCTGTCTTTCCCAGCTCCAGGGTCTTTTCCAGTAAGTTGTCTCTTTGCATCAGGTGGACATCTACCCTTTAATATGTAGCTAATTTGCATGCAGTTTGTACATGGAAATTACCTCTGGATATAACCAAAGAACCTATGCAAAATTTGATATTGAATAGAGAGTAAACAGTCACATATTCTAAAGTCGTGAGGCTTGCAGCCTCCTGCCTCTCCCCTTTACTTGCCCTTGGTCAGTTGGCAAGCCAATATATAGACATGGACTGAGCCAGTGCAATTATAGACTTGGGGGCCTTACCCTCTGTCTGCCCATTCTGGAAGGTCATATTCTGGTAACCAAGGAGGAGAATTCTCTGCATATCATCAAAGAATTTATGCAAAAGTTGACATGGAAAAGAAAGTAAATTATCACATAATTTAAAGTTGTGGCCTGAAGATCACAGAGAAAATGACACATGATGTAAAGCAGGCGGCCACTGAACCCACCTTTGATGCTTATTAACTTTGTGATTTTGTAGAAATCACATAACCTCACCTGACCATGGTACTTCTTCCTTTTTTAGTATAAGATAGTGAACCCCCAATCTTTTTGGCACCAAGGACTGGTTTCATGGAAGACCATTTTTCCATGGACCCAGGAGGAGGGATGGTTTTGGGATGATTCAAGGGCATTATATTTATTGTGCAATTTATTTCTATTTATTATTGCATCAGCTCCACCTTAGATATCAGGCAGTAGATCCCAGAGGTTAGAATCCCTGGTATAAAAATAGACTATTTGGAAGCTATTCAGTAATATAAAATAACTCATTTACTCTTCTGAACAGAATTATCCAGCAGATGCCATTTCAGAGTTGAGAAAAATATGGAGGTGTAAAGAAATTATGAAACTTGCTCAGGTCTCCTAGACAGGGCTGGGGGGCTGAAACTCAGGCAATCTAGCTTCAAAGGCCATGCTCTTACCTTTGGTCATTGGTTGGTTGGTTTGAAAATTGAGCACAAAGGCAAGTAAAGAAAGATATGGATCACTCTAGATGGGAAGGCATTGAGTTTAATAAGTAAGGGAATTCAGGTTCAAGACTTGTCTTAGGTGGCTGCAAGATGAATAGATCTCTGTCCCCACCTGCCAGAAACTTAAAAAAAAATAGAGATACCTGAATTGGGTTCAGTCCACATGGCCTCAACAACACTTTACACTCTCAGGGCTGTGTCCTTGGAACATCTCCCACTGTGGGAACCCTGGGCAGAGTGTATATTCCAAGCACAGGGGTTGGGGGGACAGCGAGGGGATGAGCCTATGACTGCCTAGGTCTAGTTCATGGTCAACCATCAGTTAATCTTCCAGTGACCTCCTGTGATGGTCTTTTTCATTAACTGCAATTAATGCAGATTGAATGAAACAGTTTTCAAGACCAAGGTATACTTCTTTTGAAAGAAGAACATTACATATGTGGTAGACTCTTAGCATTATTTCGGGGAAATTTTTTCTTTCCTGTTTCAGACATATGGCTAAAAGCAGCATGCATGCTAAGTCGCTTCAGTCATGTCCAACTCTTTGTGACCCTATGTTCTGTAGCCCACGAGGCTCCTCTGTCCATGGGATTCTCCAGGCAAAAACACTGGAATGGAATTGTCATACCATGACAATTGGAATGGGTTGTGATACCCTCTTCTTCCTAGGAGTTGCCATACCCTCATCCTCCTAAGGGATCTTCCCAACCCAGGAATTGAACCCCTGCCTCTTTCATCTCCTGCAGGTGATCTCCTTACATCTTACATCTCCTTACATCTTCTCTTACATTGGCAGGTGAGTTATTTACCACTAGTGCCACCTGGGAAGCCCAAAAACAGCATGAGACTGTTTTTAAAAAGACTGTTTTGGTCATAAGCCATGTAAATACATATATGTTTTTGGACTGATAGAGACTGTTTTTAATTTAATTGATGGGGTGGAGAGGGAGGTGGGAGGGGGGACCGGGATGGGGAATACATGTAAATCCATGGCTAATTCATTTCAATGTATGACAAAAACCACTGCAATGTTGTAAAGTAATTAGCCTCCAACTAATAAAAATAAATGGAAAAATAAATAAAAATAAATAAATAAATTAATTAATTAAAAAAAATTTAATTGATTCAGAGACATGACCCAGGGTATTTAATAAACTCTACACTGGAGTCCAATAACGTGATCTAGTAACATGATCTAATAGCAAACGATACTTCCACATCCACTTCAAGTTGTTAAATCAATAAATAGTCCTATAGACCCAGTCACTGTCTTCTGCTGTTAGAGTATCTTAATTGACCAGTTCAGGAGACCAGCCTCATGAGATGCTGCTCTTTATCATAAATTTCCTATTAAAAGTTATACATAAAAGCATCCTTCTGGTTACATGTAATTGCAGCCACTCACATAATTAATTATTTACCCAACATTAAAATACATTTGTGAGATAAGAGGATTATCCTAAAAATGGAATAAAATGAAGATTTTTTTTTTGAGAGACATTGAATTTATTTATTTATTTTTAAATTTATTTTAGTTGGAGGCTAATTACTTTACAATATTGCAGTGGTTTTTGCCATATATTGATATGAATCAGCCACAGGTGTATATGTGTTCCCCATCCTGAACACCCCTCCCACCTCCCTCCCCATCCCATCCCTCTGGGTCATCCCAGTGCACCAGCCCTGAGCACCTGTCTCATGCATTGAACCTGGACTGGCGATCTGTTTCACATATGATAATATACGTGTTTCAAGGCAATTCTCTCAGATCATCCCACCCTCGCCTTCTCTCACAGAGTCCAAAAGACTGTTCTATACATCTGTGTCTCTTTTTCTGTCTCGCATATAGGGTTATCGTTACCATCTTTCTAAATTCCATATATATGCGTTAGTATACTGTATTGGTGTTTCTCTTTCTGGCTTATTTTTTAAAAGAAGCAGAAACATGTGTCTAGAGAATACTCTTGCAGATAGAATTAGGATGCCACTGCCTGCACTAAAAATCTTTATTGTGTTTGCTTGTGTGTGAAGTGGGAATGTGTGTGTTATGACGATGAAAACTGTCAAATTTCAATCCATCTGTTCATTGAATAGCTTGTGTCTCAAAAGCCCCTTTTCTACTTGATTTTCATTCACGTTTTTGCTTCTATTATCATATTTTTTCATACTGTTTTCAGTGAAATCATGTTCTTTGAAGATACTTTTCCTGACAGTTTTGTAGTTGGTGTTGCCTCTAAAATGTCTTAAAGAATTTAAATTTAATCTGAAAATTTGTCAATTATTTCGATCCACCGTAAAAGAGGACTTTGCATAAGTGTGAAATTGAGATGATGTTAAATTTATGCATACCCACTGTTACACTGATGAGAATTGGATTGATGCCACATATTTATTCCAAGTTTTGAATTTGGGCCACTTATTCAAATAGGTCTATGATATTCATTTTTAAATATCTAGTCATGACTACTTCAAAATATAATTTTTTACTTTTATTCCACCAAACATGGCCCAGTGACTTCAACATTGGCAGTGTAATTGGTCCTGACTGAAATGAGAAGAATGTCCAGACACTATGAACAGAATTTATCCTGGCATCACTCTCACCTCAGTCTCTGTAGTTTTCTTGCCCAAAGTGGCCACAGGGCCCCATTAGTCAATGAGGTTAAAAATGAAAAGAAAAATCTTTCCTTGACATCTGTTGAAATAATGCTTTGCTAGTGTTTTGTCTCAGGACATTCAAGATTTGGAGTTCTTCCAACTGTTTTCATGCAAAAACAAAAACAATCAATGTTATGAATCACATTAAAATTACTTTCAGAGGCTGTGTGAGCAGAATGGTTGAGAGCTTTGTCTTTGAGTTTTAAAGACTAGCCCCTGCAGTTTACTAGCACTGTGCCCCTGGACACATCACCTAACTTCTCTATGCCTTGATCTGTTTGTAAGAGGGAGGTAGAAACAATGGTACTTAGCTTCTAGAGTGCTATGAGGATAAAACAAAACATGAAGCATTCAGCACACTGACCGCAGGGGCAGAGTGACCAGCAGCTGTTCCCTTGACTCAGCTTTGCCTTTGCTCCATCACCTCATTACTGATTCTCTTTTGGCCCAGCTACTTCCACTTTTCCTACCCAGTTCATCATTGGGATAGAAATGCTCACCATAAGAAGTGTTTGTAAAGTGTATTGAAATGTCCACTGGGTGGTTATTTACTCACCACTTTTTTTGTTCTCTGCTGTGATTGTGCTCAGGATATTTTATTTCTGCCTGTAGGTAATGTAAGGGTCCATTCTACTCTTTCCAGAGAATCCAGTCTTTCTGACTTACATTTTTGCAAAGTCATTAGAAATCACATTTTTGGAAATTTACCTTGGTATTCATCAGATAATCTTTAATAATCCTCCCATGTTATCTTTTGGTTTTGTACTTTGAGGAAAGAAAAATCACATCCTATTCAAGGTGAGGAAAGATTAGACTGGCAAATAAAAATGAATAGTTATTTTGTAAGATACATTTGGTTATGTTACCATTTGTCTGCAAGAGTTATAGATATACTAGGACAAGGGGGAAATGTCTGATTCAATGACAAGGCTTTCATAGAAATTGATGGCATTATTGGTTTGGTTAAAGGGCTATTTGAACATTTAAATATATAGTATACCTAGCATATGGTATTTATGTGGGAAGCTGTATAAATAATGCAAAACGAGTTTATTTTGTGGTACTTTTTGTTTCTTTACCTTTATCCTCATTTCCAGGTTAATCTTCTAAAAATAGGAACTCAAGAGTTTTTTCTGTGGAGTAGATTATTAACTGCCAACATGCTATCAATATTGATTGTAACAAAAACTATGAAAAATATGTTTAGGCTCTTTCTTTCACATTCTTTTGAAACTTCTAAAATCAGTTTTGAAGAGCATATGGAGAGCTAGAGACAGTTATTTGAAGTGAGACTAAAGCATAGTTGAAATTCATTTGAGAAAGTGAAATATTAATGAATATCAACATCTTAATTTCTGTACCATTGAAACTGTTTATAAAAGCATGGTGTCTAATACAAACAACATGATGTCATATTTAATAAAATGCCACACTTCAGATTCTTTCCCTTTTATCTTACAACCAGTTTCTTTTTATGTTTGTTTTAGCTGCTTTAGAATGACTTAACTTTTCTGTTTGTCATTCAAATTTATCATTTAACAAATGCCCCCTGGCAGTGTAATGCCAGCCTTCTACCCTTCC
This sequence comes from Odocoileus virginianus, assembly GCF_023699985.2. Lineage (NCBI taxonomy): Eukaryota > Metazoa > Chordata > Mammalia > Artiodactyla > Cervidae > Odocoileus > Odocoileus virginianus. The sequence goes on along the minus strand of NC_069696.1, from coordinate 35,097,442 downwards.
TCTCCTTCATAGGCCAGTTTCTATCACATGTTATTTGGTAGAAGCTGAGAGTAATAAGTGGTATAGGTAATGGAGAGTTGGATGATAATGAGATAAAAATGAAAAGTGTTCAGTACTGTGACTGGTCTAGATTAAATGTTTCATATATGAGACTTCTATTGCTTCTTCTTATAAATACATTTATAATATTTTTTGTCTCCAAAGCCTTGATAAATCTTATGAAATACACTCACACAGAGCAAAGAAATTTGCCTCCTTTGGATCTTACTTCCACAGGACTATACTCTGTGATTTTTAATAAATTTAAGCACCTCACTAGGAAAAAAAATAAAACAATGAGCCTTAGATTCTATTTATATCTCTTTAGCATTTACTATGGAGAAGGCAATGGAAACCCACTCCAGTACTCTTGCCTGGAAAATCCCATGGATGGAGGAGCCTTGTAGGCTGCGGTCCATGGGGTCGTTAGGAGTCGGACACGACTGGGCGACTTCACTTTCACTTTTCACTTTCATGCATTGGAGAAGGAAATGGCAACCCACTCCAGTGTTCTTGCCTGGAGAATCCCAGGGACAGGGGAGCCTGGTGGGCTGCCGTCTATGGGGTCACACAGAGTCGGACACGACTGAAGAGACTTAGCAGCAGCAGCAGCATTTACTATCCGATGATAATATTGTATTATATAATATCAATATATACCTAGTAGTATGTTTCTTATTCTGTATGTAAATTTTATATACATATATCCTTTAAATGATACTTTATTATAGTCTGGATTTTTTCCATGACATAGACATTAGGGTATAAGTTTTAAATGCTTACATAGTTGAACAATTTTAGAGTCTGCTTTTGTTATTTATCATATGGCAAGGTAATATAGGATATATATATATATATATATATATATATATTCTCTCTTTCTGATATTTATTGTATTTTTCTTTTCTAAGCAAGTCTAAAAAATAATCTGTATGGACTTAATTTAAAAAGTTATTTTTCTGTCTTGTCACTAAATTTTTACTATTACAGGGTTAGTTTTATGTCACTTGTTATTTGATACAGATTTTAAAATTGTATTGACCTTCACTTTTAATTTCATATTTACTAAAGTTGATATTATAAACTGATAAGGCTTCCAGGTAAAACTATATTTTTCATTTTTAATAAATAATTCTTCAGAATATATTATTATATTGTTTGGAACTGACACATGTAATATTGTTAGATATTCTCTTATTTAATATGACTTCATGAAAATTTATTTAACATAATTATAACCTTATTAATTTGTCATAGTTTTTTGCCATAATAGAAAACTCTAGATTTTTCCTTTTTGTATTTGCACAGATACTGCATGCTTTAAATTATTCTGTAGATTTTAGCCCACATATATTTTCATGTGTCTAGTATAGGCATTAGATTGTTGGATTTTGTTTTAATGCCAATCAGTAAGCTGTGCTTTATATTAGAGTTTAGTTCATTTGCTTTATACACTTTAATTGATAACTTTCTTCTAATTCCTTTGTCCTGTAAGTTTTTCCTCATTGTGTCTTTTTTATTCTATTTTATTATGATGTTTCTGATTATTTCCTATTGAAAACTCACATATTTTCAGCAACAGTACATTTTGACACAATTGTTATCATTGCTTTTAATATGTATTTCAATTAAATAAGTTAGTATTGACTACACTTTGTGGGATGATATGATATCTAAATTCTTTTCTGGCATTTCCATTTAACATAATCTGAAACACTTTATTAAGCATTGTTTATATTTTATTCTTCTCAACATGTGGTTGAATTAACCATTTTGTGTGGTATTTCTAACCTTCCCTTTTATTAATCTTACAATCCATTAGTTCTTAATAGTTATCTGTCATTCTTTTTAGGTCTTCGTTTCTCATCACTGGAATATTTCTAGCTGTGAGACTTCACTTCCCCACCCCCCCGCCCCGCCCCCAGTTTTCTGAGGTTTTCTGTTACCTTCAAAAGCTATCTTTTGTCACCAAAGAGAAAAATCATATTTACTAGATTCTGTTTTTATTTTTCGTGGAACTAGCCTCATGTCTCAAGTTTGAGCATCAGGGCATTCTTAATTTTATAGTAATATACGCTACCCGTCTTTCTTGAGGTTACAGTTCCTAGAAAAGTAAAACGTGTAGGCAAAAAAGACAGGAGGACTGGAACAAGTATAATCTGCTATACCAGACTGGTCTCAACTCACCAGAGTGATTTCTATCAAATGTTCTGTCATCAGTATGGAAGTGCTTGCCCTACACTCCTTCGAGCTCCAGCTTACTCTTCTCTAAAACATCCCATCTTAGCGGCTCAGGTGTTGTGTTGTGGCTTCTTCCCATATGGAGACCTAAAAAGAAAAAAAAAAACACAAAACTCTTTTTTTGGTGAATCTCATGGCAAAATTAATACCTCAGGACATACACCAGGCCCTGGTCTTTATTTCTCAAGAATCCGGACATAAACACACCCAAAGGGATCGGGTGGAGAGGGAAGTGGGAGGGGGGACCGGGATGGGGAATACATGTAAATCCATGGCTAATTCATTTCAATGTATAACAAAAACCACTGCAATGTTGTAAAGTAATTAGCCTCCAACTAATAAAAATAAATGGAAAAAAAGAAATAAAATTTCTTTTCAAGACCTCAGATTCTTTTGTTTATGTGTTTCATTCAAACTTTAAAAACGTGACAAGTAGGCACCCAGGTATATTTCAGTGAAGATCATGCCCAGCTGGTTTTTCATACTTCTTCAAGATCAATAGATATAATATTGATATCTATTAATATAAATTAATATTCTATTATTAATCTATATTAATAATCTATTAATATCAATAAAACTAATAATGATCCTAATAATTCTGTATTAGAATTCTATATATTGACACTCCAAGTAATTTATTTCTTGGGTAAGACTTCCCACTTTGCTTGCATTTTTACATCCTTTAGTACACAGATTATTTTCAAATTGGATATGCTTTTTTCTTAAGGTTTCTCTTTCTTTACAATGGTGTAATGGTGTTGTGTTTTTACCGGTTCAATTAACCTGTTTTTATTATCCACAGTTTTTTCATTCAGGATGTCAGTTCTCCTCCTAATGGTCTCCTCTATGCTTCACTTCTTTTCTAGCGTTTGTAAATTTCACAAAAATTTTAATATCCTTGCCCCTTGTTTTGGTAATAATTATCTCTTCTTTTAAAGTAGAGAGAGTAAATTGCTCTACAACCATATAAAGCAGATTCAGAAGATGGATGTTTTCTCTGACTTCCCATCCTTTTAGTAGTTGCTCTACTATTAAACTTGGGTTTTCTAAAATCTTTGTTTCTGTATGTAACTTGTTGACACTCCCTATTATATTTTCCTGGTTCAAATATACTTTTATGAGTTTCTCTCTGAGTTTCCTTCTCCTTTGGATTTTCTCTTTTTCTGAATTTAGCTAGGAGAAAGTACTCTGTCATTTGATAGTTTTTCTCAGAAAAAATTTTTTTTCTTTTGCTTTAACTGAACTGAGGAGAAAGAAAATATGGGGTATGTAGAAGGCAGAGAGTATTCCCTCACAATTAATCTTTCCTTCATAGTCATCTTAAATGCATTTATGTGATGGATTCTAGAATAATCCCTTCCACCATATTACTTTCATTGAAAAGGTCAAGATAATAATAATGACAATAGTACTTATGAAAATTTGTCAACAATGAAAAATTATGTAACTATAGAGTGCTTTCCATTTATCATCTACTTTATAATCTTGGGTGGTAAGATACATGGGTGAATGATTTCCCAAATTTACCAATGTGCAAACTGAATTCAACAGTATATTGAAAGGATTATACACCATGATCAAGTGGGATTTATCCCTGGGATGCAGGGTGATTCAGCAGTAAGACTGATACACTCATTGGTAAATTTGGTTCAATGACTTACTCTTGGTTACTCAACCTGGCCTGACTGTGAACTTATATATTCTGGCTATAAAGATTGATATCTTTCTACTCTAACATCCTAATTTTAAATTAATGCTAGGACTCACTACTAAGCAGAAAAGATTCTCTCTTAGTCCAGTAAAGATAATGTTTTCCTAGTAGGGTCATTCTAATGCGTGGATATCATGCTGAGCTAGTAACTAATCACGTGGCTTATAAGTAAAACAGTCTGAAGATCAACCAGCATAAGGCTTACCTAAAAAGAGCATGATTGAGAAAAATTTATGTTACCAAAAAGTTTGGATGCCTTTTGGAACTTACTCCTTAATTTTGATCAGTTGGCCTGTCAAGTCACACAGAGACCCACTACTAATTAGGGATCACCATTCAAGATATGCTAGTGACAAGAATACTTTTATCGTTCACATTTCTATTTTATCTCCAGAGGCCAACTGTAGGCTGTCAGCACTTCTATGTGTTTGATCAATAGCTTTTCTGGCCTGGAGTGAATAGAGTGTGCTGATCAATTGAATAATGTGACATTGAATGGCAAATGTGTCTACTTTCAAGTTGTGTAGGAATCTGTAATTAAAAGTTAGAGGATAAAGGAGTCATTGCATTTTGATTGAAAGGAAAGTGAAAGGCAGCCTCTGCTTTTATTGCCCTATGAGGAGTGAGGTATAGTCTCTGAACAACTTACCCCACCCTATAGAAACCTCTAAGGTTCAGATCACGATAATGGTTGTTTTACTAGAATACCTGGCAATCATTTTATCAACTGTCTCTTTCACCTCTCATAGTCAAGAAGTCACCAGGCCTGTGGTTCTGATCTTTCAGTTTCTCCAGAATTTGACCACTTATCTCCAACACTCTGGCATCATCTTGGTTAAGGCCCGCATCCAATCAACCATCTTACCTGGGTTACTGCAAATAGACTCCTACCTTGTCTCCCTGCCCCCAGTTTTGCACCTCTTCAGATCCATTCTCCACACTGCTAGTACTTGATCTTCCTAATTATCTTAAAATAGTGAGTGGTTTCTAGTAACATTTAGAATGGAGACTAATACTTCTGTGCAGGGTATATGATTTTGATTTGGCCCTTGCTGATTTTTTGGCCTTACCTCTTGACATCTCTCCTTTTAATGTTAGGCATTATCCATCCTAAATTACTTTCAGTTCCCCAAATATACCAAATTTCATTTGGCTCAAAGCTTTTTCATAGGCTTCTTCCTTTTTCTGGAATGCCCTTTTCTTCAACCTTAGCTCATACTGCTTCTTTAGGTATTGTTTCTAGGACTCCTTGCCAAAACTTTCTTATCCACAGTGTTTGATACATCTGATGCTCCGATAGTGTTTACTTCTATCTTATTATACTTATCATTGTTTCATTGTTTCTTAATGGCTGTGACTCTCTTCTGCTTTGAGTGAAGTCTTCTAGGGCTGGGACCATGCCTTCCTTTTTATCTCCAATAGATATTATAGTGTTGAACCCAGAATAGACCTACAGTAAGTGTTTTTTCCCCAGCTTTATTAAGCTATAATATACAAATAAAATTATATATATTTAAAGCATACAATGTGATGATGCATATACATTCTTATACATTGTTAAATAGTTACAAGAGTCAACATAATTAACATAGCCATTACCATCACCTCACATAGTTAACTTTTGTGGGGGGAGTGCAAACACTTAATCTCTACTTTCTTAGAAAATTTCAAGTATACAATACAATATTTTTAACTATGTTCAGGGCTTCCCATGTGACACTAGTGGTAAAGAACCTGCCTGCCAATACAGGAGACATGAGATGCAGGTTCAATCCCGGAGTCGGGAAGATCCCCTAGAGGAGAGCATTGCAACCCACTCCAGTATTCTTGCCTGGAGAATCCCATGGATGGGGGAGCCTGGTGGACTACAGTCATAGGGTCGCAAAGAGTCAGACATGACTGAAGTGACTTAGCACAGCACAGCACAACTACATTCATCATGCTGTACATTAGATTCCCAGAACTTATTCATCTTATAACTGAAAGATTTTACACTTTGACCAATGTCTCCCCATTTTACCCACTGCACAGCCCCCTGGTAGCCCCCATTCTACTCTGTTTTTATGAATTTGACTATTTTTAAAGATTCTACATGTAAGGTAGATCATACAAATTTTCTTTCTCTCTCTGGCTTATTTCTTTTAGCAAGGTGTCCTTCAGGTTCATCTGCATCATTGCACAGGACACGGTTTTCTTTTCTCTATGGCTGAATAATGTTCCACTGTGTATATATCTATATCTATACATCTTCTTTATCCATTCATCCATTGACAGGCACTTAGGATGTTTTCATGTCTTGGCTGTTGTGGCTAATGCTGTCATGAACATGGAAGTGTAGATCTCTCTTCAAGAGAATAATTTCCTTTCCTTCATATATAAAACTAGAAGTGGAATTGCTGGGTGATATTAGTTCTGGATTTGTCACATGTGACCTTTCTTATGTTGAGGTACATTCCTTCCATGTCTAATTTTTTGAGACTTTTTACTGTGAAAGGATACTGAATTTTGTATTGACTGAGATGCTCATCTGAATGTTATCCTTCATCCTCTTAATGCAGTGTATCACTCATTTAATCTGTGCATGTTGAATCACCCTTGCATCCAGGCACAAATCCCACTTGATCATGATGTATGGTCCTTGTGCTGTTGAATTGTTTACTTTGTTGTTGTTTTCGTCTATGTTCACCAGTGATATTGGGCTGTAGTTTTCTTTTCCTGTAATATTCTTATTTGGGTTTGTTATCAGGATAACATAGGCCTTGTAAAATGAATTTAGGAATATTCTCTCCTCTTCACAGTTTTGGTAACAGTTTGGGAAGGATTGGTATTAATTCTTATTTAAGTATTTTATAGAATTCACCATTAAGCCATTCAGCCCTGGGTTTTTCTTTGTTAGGAGGTTTTTGATTACTGATTTAATCTCCTTACTCTATTGATGTGCCAAGATTTTCTGTTTCTTCATTATATAGTCCTGATTGGTTTTATGTTTTTAGGAACTTATTTGTTTCCTTTAGATTATCTAATTTGTTAGATAGTTCAGTTTTTTAAAGTTTTTAGCCACCCTTGCCCTGGGTTATTTCTTGGTTGATATATTTTTTTTTCTGTAAGTCTCTTCACTTCCATATGCTGTCCAGCTTTTCCCTCTTGCCATCAATCCCCTTCTCTGTGCTGTGCCTTCCCAAATTCCTGCTAGTTTCTTATGCAGTCAGTTATTTTATATATTATCTTTTTGTCTATCTCCAGACCATATAGGGTAACTATCTTCAAAATCAGCTCTGTCTACGTGTTATTCAGGTTAGGATATACCGACATATCAAGCAACTCCCAAATCTCAGAGAATAACACACAAAGATTTCGCTCCTGTTCACACTAGATCCACTTTGGGTTATCACAACTACTCTGTTCTAAGCAGTGATCTGGGATTTCATGCTGTGATGTCCTACAGCCTTGCCTCTGAAATAGATAGTTTATTGGTTATAGGAAGGTAAATATTTCCTTCTATTTAGGCAGTATTGCAGAAGGGGAAGGCAAGAGGGTCTCACACCAGCTCAGCTTTTAAAAATGTTTTATGATAGTAAATTTCAATTATATACAACAGTAATCAATCCAGGGCCAATTTTGCTTCACTTGTACTCCCACTTACCCTTCTTACTCTCACTGGACTGTTTTTAAATTGGTCCCAGAAAGTTCTTCTGTATCTACCTTTAAAAGATATGGAGGAACTTCCCTGGTGGTCCAGTTGTCAAGAATCCACCTGTCAATGCAGAGGACATGGGATTCTATCCCTTGTTCAGGAAGTTGCCACAAGGCAACTAAGCCTGTGCTCCACAACTGAGACACATCCTAGAGGCCAAGACCTGCAACTACTGAAGTCCCTGCACCCTAGAGCCCGTGCTCTGTGATGAGAGAAGACACCATGATGAGGAGCCCATGCACCGCAGCTAGAGAGTAGTCCTCACTCACCGCAACTACAGAAAGCCAGTGAGCAACAACGAAGACCCAGCATAGCCAAAAATAATTAAATAATTAAAAATAAAAGATATGGATTCTTTCTAAAAGCATCATCTGGATATCATTATCACACCTAAAAGATGACACAATCTCCTAATATTATTAAGCATTCAGTTAGCCCCACCAGCTGTTAGATATTTTAGCTAGGAAGGGACACATAACAGTTCTGCTCACATCTATTGACTAAAACTAGTCACATGGCTCCAACTAAATGCAAGGATGCTGGGAAATGCAGTCTTTTGGTGTACCCGGGAAAAGCATTATGAAGCAAGACTTGGTGAATGCAACCTAACATTAGACACATTTCTGAGCTAGCATTGCCCCTTTTCAAGTATGTTTTTCTTCCCTTTTATTTAGATATCAATAAATGTTCTCAAACATGTAGAGTGATGCTGGATTAACTACTGGAACAGTCTGTCTCAGAGATTTGGGACAGACACACATTGTTTATTTAATCCATAGGTATTCCATTCTGATTCCTGCCCATAAGTTTCACCCATTCATAACGGTCCAATTCGAGTATTCACCTCTTTCAGAGAAAGGTTTTCCTGACATAAAACTCATAGCGAACTTTCACTTCCCGATTGTTGAAACACACTAGTTATTTGTACCACTTGTGAATCACTTCAATCAGATTGTTTTCTTTTTGAAGTGCATCTAGGATCTGATCCCTGAGTATCAGGGTGTTCTAGTTGGTGATTTTGCAGCATTAGCCCTCTCTGGGAGAGCAGGTCGAGGCATAGGTGATGTGATAAGAGGTCTGGGGCAGGCATATGCTCTGAGGGAATGCAAGTCTTAAGAGAAGATACCCTCCCATTCACAGAAACATATCAGTAAGTTAAGCGGGAGGGTGTGCTAATGACAAACATATTGCTCAATTTTTCTTATATTCCTAGAAGTAGCAGTAGCACTATAGGCACCCAAAACTTAGAATACTTATTGGTTTTGGCTAATTGAGATGATTTAGCTGATTATGCAGTGACTAAATCCTCTGTCTTATGCAGTGAAGGAATGATGACACCTGTGATACATCTAGCACCAAGACAGGGGTGAGATTTGTAGAGATATTTTCTGAAGGAATGTCACCTACCTGCTGTTTCATGCTGCATCAGAATTTTGATAATAATTTAAAATGTAATATCCTATTCCTTGTCCTGTTTTCTGTCTTAAAATATAGTATCTTACAGAAGTTTGTGCACTTGTAGGTTTGTTTGAGAGTTCCTAAACTTATGCAATGGAAAGGGAAACATGACTTTCTAATTAAGCTTAATTTCATACAAAACAAGGTAAAAATTCTCTAGAGGTTTGGTGGTCCCCTCTGGCTAACCCAGTCTGTCTTGATCTCTGCTTTTGTCAGGCTGTTTCTGTGAGACTCACCAAGTGGGTTCTACAGATTTCTCCCATCTTGAAAGACTGAAGAAGTGAGGCTGCTTCTGTCTAATAGCATGGTTAAATTAATATGAGATTTCTGTATATCTTGCATGCAGTTCTTCATCAATTAGCTATTAAGTCATTTTTTCCTAATTAAAATGTTTAACTCTCACATGTCCAAAGATCTGTATCTTTCCTACCCCAGAAGGATTTTTTTTTTTAAGAAGGAATTTCTATAGGAGCAAGTGCTAGGTGAGAAATTTTCACCAACAACAAAGGAAGTGAGTGGGGGAAAAGAAATGCATGAAGACTGAGGGAACAGAAAGCCCAGATGCTTATCTGCAGACTCTTGAGAGTGCAAGGAGGTGAAAGCCAGCTGTTGAGAGTGAGTATAGAGTCAGTAACCCTGAAGTAAAAATTTGGAAAAGGGCCTATAAAAATGACTAAAAGTGGAGGATAAGGATGAGAGCTGGGTGATTGTCAAGAACAAACTCTGGGGTTCTTGGTTTGAGTTTATGAGCTGGAAGGAACTTGGTAAGTGGGTGGGCCGGCAGGTGAAAAAGTCAGTGGAGCAGACACAGTATGCTCTTCATTCCCATGTCTCCCTCTGGTTTGGATGTTCTATACTCTGCCAGCTTATGCTTTGTTCAGTTTATTCTGGGTGGGAACTTTGGGTTTCATTGCTGCTATTGTTGTGATGAATAACTCAGAATTATAGTTCCATCTGAAAATGTTTCTTTCATGACCCAGAAACATGGTACAATGCCACTTCCTGAGCCTGATCATCCAAAATCACGCTGTGGTCAAAGCCACACAGGCGCTCTGATTCACTTTCTAAACAACCACAGTTTAGAGAGTGGTTTCCAAAGTTGCCCGGGCCTCTAACTCTGGGTGCTGTGCCTAGAGATTCTGACAATATACTCAACGGACTTGAATTTGGGAACTGACATCATAGATTAATTGTGTAACATGTCCTGTTTAAGTAGTATCATGTAATTGCTGTGGTTATTAATCTTTAGAAACTGGACACTTAGAACTTAACTGTGGAAATCCGAGATATGGATGGACCTTAGAGCACCCATCAGCTCAGGGTGTGGTGATGACCTAGATGGGTGGGATGCAAGGGGAGGTCTATGAGGGAGGGATATTTGTATACATATGGTTGATTCACCTCGTTTTATAGCAGAGACTAGCACAGCATTGCAAAGCAACTATACCCCAATTAAAAAAATAAAGAGCCTGAGTTAACTACGAATCTTCAAAGGATTACAGCCTGCAGTGGTTGATGCAGTTGGCACTTTTCCAGACTAAATGTTGTCCAAGTAGTAGTCAATCTCTGCCTCCTAATACTTGAAGGAAAGGAGTAATGCAGTGTATGTTTGATAAAAATGTTCTGCTTTTATAGTACTGAAAGTCTTGGCTTCCATAATGGGTAAAATTGGACCTATAGGGAAAGAACAGAAAGACCTTTTGTCAGCATCATGCTATTTTCATGAAGTGTGATATGGGAGAGAAGACAGTATGTATATATTGTGTATATATATATATATACATATATATATATATGTGTATATATATATATATATGTTAGTGGTCAGATCTGTTTCTGCTGTAGAGAAATGGAAGAAAAGACATTGCTACTCTTTAGGAAAAGAACAGAATAGGAAGTGACCAAAAAGGCTATTTAAGACAGAATCAAACATTTTTCTTTTCAAAAAACTTTCTCCTGACTTTTAAGTTTCTATTGATGACATTACAGAGATTTTCAAACCCTCAGACTTCATTAGTTACTGCCTTACTGACTTTACTTTAAAGGGAACTACCATCAAAGGACAATTCTGTCCCCTACATGTTTATGCAAGACTTTTAAAATCATTTTTGCATTTTTAAATTTTTGGGAAAAAATTCTGAGATGAGTGATATTTCATGACATATGAAATTGACTACATGAAATCCAAATGTTTGTATCTATAAAAGCAGTTTTATTGGAATGAAACCAAGCTCATTCATTTACATGTTATCTCAGACTGCCTTGATGACGGCAGAACTGAGTAGTTACACAGAGGCCAGGTGGCTCATAAGCCAGGAACCGTTTCTCTCTAGCTCTTTACAGGAAAATTTTGTTTAGTAGATTGTAAGCTCCTTGAATCCAGGAACTATGTTTCAAATCCTAAGAAGCCTCTAACAGAGTGTTTAGCACAGAAAAATTTCAACCAATGTTTGAAGAACTATACTTCAAAAGTATAAAATGAGCTGCTTTTTTCCTTGCAGCAACCAACCCGGGGACTTTACCCAAGGGGATTTCAGTATATATTTCTTTTAATTGAAATTTAATTACTCTTTTTCTTAAGTCAGTGGTCCTCAAACTTTACCTTGCACCAAAACCACTTGGAGGACTTAAAAAAACACAGATTCTGTGGCCTTGCCCTGAGAGTCTGATTCAGTAGGTCTGGGGCAGGACCCGAGAATTTTCATTCCTAAAATGTTCCCAGGTGATGCTGCTGCTGCTAGTCCAGGCATCACACTTTGAGAACCATTGATTTCATTAATACTTCCCAAACCAGGATGAAAACCAGCATCACGTGAGGAAGTATGTTAAAAGTACAAATTTCTAGGCTTCCCTGCCAGATATTCTGATTCGGCACATATAAGATTGGGGCTGGTAGTCTGTTTATTTAACGAATCATTCAAGTGTTTTTGAGATTTCTGGAAGGGTCACTTTTTGGAATCAATAGGTGCAGCAACATCTTCTGAGGCATGATTTCTGCTTAATATTCATACTTAGTGTTTTATTCATAGAATAATAGTTTCACGGGTTTAGAAGAGATCATCTATCTAGTTTACTAGTTTGGTTTTCAAAACTCAAGTGACAAAATGGTTGGGTGAAGTATTTAATTAAAAAAAATCCCAATTAGAATTGAGATGAGAGGAGGTACTATGAAGTAGAGTGAATAGGAGGGCTGAGCAACCTATCTAGTCTCTGGGAACGGTGTCTGAGAGGGAGCTGTTATGGGTGACAAAATGTGCCTTCCAGCAGCTGGGAAGTACTGATTTAGTCTAACAACTGGCTTTTTAATTTTCAGAGAAAAATGACATAATCCTACATACTAATATTTTCATTGAATTTTCAGTTGCTGAGAAACCAATGGAAGTTAAGGGAACAATTCTTTTCTTCAAAAATTGGAACATAATGACAAAAATAGTTTTTATAATGACAAAAGTGCCAGGCTCTAGTGAATGCTCTGTAGAGCTTTTAATTTACAATTTTGTTTCTGGCTGTGTGATGCTCTAACACAAATTTTCAGCAGGGTAGACGTCTATTGACCATGCTGTTTGAAAAGATTATACACTCATTGTAAGCTCACGTGAGCCCTGATTTAGGCCACATGGAAGCTCAAGTTCACCTGGGCTGCACTGCTGGACAGCCTGGGGCTCAGGCAGGTGCTTCTGCAGAAGCAGCATTTGACACAATATATTCCCTGTCCATTCTCCACATTAATAAAGAAGTGAGAATGAAAGACCACGTGAGGCAGCACAGAACTGGATTTGGAGCCAACCAACCCAGCGGGACTCTGCTGTGCACTTGGAGTGACCTCAAGAGAATCACACAACCTCTTAGCTGTCTCTTCCATCATAAGATTGAAGGGATTTGTTGGCATCACATGATTCTTACGTGAAGGTGCTTCATAGACCAGACAGCCTTGTCCCTGCTTATAGCGTTGCTGATGTGCTCCAAATGTGTCACTATGAGATATGCAAGGTTCTTGTCTGGAAGTCTTAGAAACATGTGTCTGGTGCAGACTATACAATCTGTACATGTTTCCTGAGTGCAACTGAGAGAATAAAAGGAGAGAAAGAAAACATATCAGTTTAAAACAAACTTAATAAAAGCTTTATAGAACAGAACTAGACCACAGGTAAGAAATGGACCAAGTGGATATTTTGAAGAAGGGTTCATTTACTTTTTTCAGGCCTGTGACTTAGAATTCATGGTTAGCAGTGTTAGATACAGAACTTCACCTTTTAAAAATCCCTATGACTCTGTCTCTGTTACTAAGATAATTGTATTACTGTCATGTTAGAAAAGTCAGTCTTAATGGCATTTCAGTTCCATTTTAGATTTACCCAGGGTAAGAAAAATTCTCATTTAGACTATGTTTTTGTTCAGTGAGAAATAAAAAAGAGTCTGGCATGTTTATTTATATGTTGATATTTCTGTAGCCTGTAAAGGGAACTGCATCCTCACTCATTGCTCACTGGCTAATGCTGCTGAGCAATAAAGGGCTATACAAAAGAAGCAGGTCTTCAATATGTGCTCTCTGCCAGGTGCCCAAACAACTGGAAAGATAGCAGGTGCTTTGGTAGAAATATCGAGATTTACAAGGTGGCCTCAGCAAGAACAAAAAGTATAGGTAAAGTATTTCTGTATTTGTAAGTGTTGCTTTAATATAGGTTAATTTATCAAAACATATTGAATCTATATTTAGTTATTCAAAGATCTCGGAGCTGGGAAGATAACTATACTTAAGACATAGTTCCTGTCCCCTGAGCTCCTGATTTAGTGGGGAGACAGGCACATTAATAGGCATTTATGGGGCTGTTTGTATGCCTCGAGCCTGTAGGAACTCACAGTGAGGACACCAGCAGGGCTAAAGAGGGGGCTGTGACCAGGAAGGTTGGTCAGAAGAAGTGACACCTATGCTGGCACTTGAAAGATCAAGAGGAGGTGATGCTTAGCAATCTGTGAGATATGTTTCCAGATGAACTGAGCTAATGCGTGCTGCTCTTAAGAATGTGAATCCTAGGAATGAGCTGTGAGGACAGTAGTGACAGGTGTGCAAAGACAAGAGGAGAAGAGAGAGGCTAGTAGAAGCCCAGAGGACCCTGCTCCAGCCTTAGTTATGAAAAGGAGGAAGCCTATGAACAGTTCAGTTCAGTTCAGTCGCTCAGTTGTGTCCAACTCTTTGTGACCCCATGAACCACAGTACACCAGGCCTTTCTGTCCATCACCAACTCCCGGAATCCACCCGAACCCATGTCCATTGTGTCAGTGATGCCATCCAACCATCTCATGCTCTGTCGTCCCCTTTCTCCTGCTGCCCTCAATATTTCCCAGCATCAGGGTCTCTTCAAATGAGTCAGCTCTCCGTATCAGGTGGCCAAAGTATTGGAGTTTCAACTTCAGCATCAGTCCTTCCAATGAACACCCAGGACTGATCTCCTTCAGGATGGACTGGTTGGATCTCCTTGCAGTCCAAGGGACTCTCAAGAGTCTTCTCCAACACCACAGTTCAAAAGCATCAAATATTCTGTGCTCAGCTTTCTTTATAGTCCAACTCTCACATCCATACATGACTATTGGAAAAACCATAGCCTTGACTAGATGGACCTTTGTTGGTAAAGTAATGTCTCTGCTTTTTAATATGCTATCTAGGTTGGTCACAACTTTCCATGAGCATAGGGAGAAAGTAAAGCCAGAGGGAAGTGGGTGGCATGAAGGAGGGAGAGTGCTGCCTAGTGTTTGCAGGGACTGCCCAGTTTGATTCCCAAGATAACTGGAGTTACTATTATTCCCAGTCTTTGGCTTCTGTGAGATTCCTCAGTTCTCAAAGCAACCTTATCTGTACTTGAACAAGCTTGAATAGACCTTTGTCCTCCATGAGCCAGAAGATCTTGAACTGAGTGGGAAGCCAGTCAGAATGTCTTATCGTGTCTCTTTCTGAACAGTCTTGCTTTCCCTACCCAGATGCAGAGGCAATATGCTCCTGTTGAGTCACGACCTTGGAAGCCTGCCCACCCCGCACCCACCCCCGACTCCAGGAGAGCTGCACCTCATGTCTGGACCTGCTCCTCCTCTCCAAGGGTTCCAGAGACTCTTCTGCACCCTCCTGGGGGATAGGTCTCTAAGGACCTCCTTCCTCTATCTTATCAGTTGACAGGGGATCACCTGGCCTGTGACCCTGCGGTTTGCCTCACTCAGGCCAACGTTAGCTATATACCACTTTCCTTAATGAGCATCCTTTGTTGCACATTCATAACCTGTTCCCAGAGCTTCCAAAGTACCATGGTCTGTGCCCTTCATCTTGATGCCTGATTTGTGGTTGCTAGAATCGGCCATGGCTCTACTTCAACTTTATTTATGATTGTTACCCCCTCTCAAGGTGACATTGCTGCTGCAACACTGCCATGTGACCCTTACAAAGTCCCTAGGAGACAATCTGAGCACCACTGTTTTCCCAGTTTAACCTTTCCATGTCAGTTGATTAAGCTTATTATAATATATAAAACTCTCAGATATATAAAATTTCAGCAGAAAAAATTATATATATTATAATATATTAAAACTCTCATATCTATAAAGCACCACATTTATTTCTATTTTTCTCTTCCAAAATAAGAATGGAGCAAAAGGGCAATTATCGTTGGTCACTGCACGATGTGAGATAGTGTCAGTGAGTGGGGAATGGATAGATGACAGGTAAATGTGAGGCCAGTCAGCATAAAGACACAGGCTGGGACATTCCCAGTGAGAACAGGATGGAAATAAAATCTCATGGTTTGCAAGAAGGGAAACTTGTGCCCAACTGAAATTGTGATTTGATTATCTATATCTGACAGATTTAAAAGCCTGGAGGTGACAGAGATTTAGTCGGTAACAGAACCCACATCTTCTGGTTCTTGAAGCGACTCAAACTTCTGAGAAAATCAAGAAAACAACTTCTCCTCTAACTCCACACACACCAACTACTGGGCTAGACATGTAAGAATTAGGCAGGACCTGGGGTGCATCTAGTCGGATACATGTACTGTCTGAAGCAAATATTCTCACTACAACATCCTTTAGCAGTAAGCTTCTTGCCATAATTCCATAATTCCTGTAATTCCAAGCTCAGGTTACTAATGAGAGAACCTTTTCTCTTCCACCATGCTCTATTCTATAAACTTGAATTTCCTTCCCATAGACTCTATTTTGGCAATACACTACCCATTCCCAATCACCTAAGCCAGAAACAGCCATCTCTGATAAACTCTTTTACTTTTCTGTATGTTAATAACAGAATCCTGGTTTGATTTGTTTTGTCCTGTTTTTTTTTTTTGGGTGCAGTTTTTCTCCTCTTCCCTTTTCCTCTGTTATTGTTCTCTCTCCCTATCAAGAACTTCATTATTTTGTGCTCTGTTGATAAATTTCATGCCAGACTGATTTCTCTATCTCAATGATAGTCAGAGCTCTCCTGTTCTTTTCAAAATCTCCAGAGAAAGGTGCCAAAATCAGTTTTATTGTGCCATCTGGATTTTAAGGCTCTTTGTAGCTTTTATAAATGGCAACCTGTCCTATTTAATTTCGCATGTATATAGTTTACAATTTGACAATATTTTTACTATTTCCAGAAAAATATCACATTTGTTCATAATAAGAAGCCTTTTTTACTCAGTGGTTCTTGCTAGAGCTGGCTGTGTCCCGCCCTTCCAACTAAATTGTCTAGGAAATTGACAGATCTTCTCATAGTCTCCCTTTTTTCATTGATTTCTCATTTCTTTGTTGACAGCTGATGTTGGTGACATCCAACCACTTAGTTATCCAGTGAGAGTATGCGTGTGTTTGAGATCATTATCACCGCAGTGTAAGCGTGAGCATAAAGGGGGCAGATTCGGAGTTGTGCTTCCATTGAGGAGAGAAGTGCTGAGTAACTTTCTTTAGTCCTAGAGAAGACAATTGACAAGGAAATGGGAAGGGAGAAATGTAAACAAGTAGAGGGCAGGTGATACCCGCATAGAGTTATTGTAGCTGGGACAAGGCCTGGAAGCCCTCTGAAGCATCGGTGCTTAACTCAGGAGGACTGGGGGCAAAAACAGAGGACAGTCTTGGCAGGTAGCTCAGATCACCAATACCTGGTAAGTAGAAAACAAGGAGGTGGGGCAGAGTGGTGGGCTATATGCTTGTCTTAAAGGTTTTAGATATTGAGACTGATGTCTTTTCCCAAGAAAGCAAGTTTTGTGAAAAAGATCAACCTTCTGTGTCTTTATAGAAGAAAGAAGTTTTCAAGTGAAAGAATCAGAGGGATCTTTTGGCTTTAAGCAGTAACATTCTGATACAGGACAAATGTTGATGTTTTTGTTTTTTCATTTTTTAACATCACAGGCATCTTCCTATGCTGAGGAAGTATTTTGGGCTCCTATAATTTCTTCCCTGAAAAGAGTTTCTCAAAGGCAAAAGAACAGAGCTCTGATTACATTTCTTAAGTTAATGCATTCTGGAATTTTTAAAACTTTCTTGATTAAAATGACAATTTGAATTCAAAGGGGCACACAATATTACGTGCCAACTGATGGATGAAATTGCCCCATAGTCTCATCTCCCCTTTCCCATTCACATGTTTTTGTTATGAATTCCTTTACTCCTTCCTGATTAATAAATGGAAACACATGACTAAATTGTTTAAGCTTAATTCATGGCTTATTTTTGCTGTATATTCTATTTTATTGGAAGATATTTTAATGGTTTTTCTTCCATTAGCAGAATTTGTGGTAGAAACTTGCTTCTGCTTTGAAAAGGAGACCTGGCAGAGCAGACATTTTAAGCTGATCACTTAGTTTCTGAAATTTTAGAGGAAATAAACAAGATGATTAGTTTGAAATGTAATTCATAGTCAGTGAGTTAAAAAAAATACTTGAGTCGCTGATTACAGCTAGCTCAAGCAGATCTTCTGAAATGCCATTCACTTTTGGAGAGATTCCAAATGGATTCTTTCTGCTTAAATTTGCAAAATTTCCCAATGCTGTGTCAATATTTCAAAGAGCATTGAAAAAAAGTTTGTAAGCAGAATTGATCTGACTTCAACTGCTCTGAATGTAGGCGGTGTCTTGCATTTTCTGAGCACAATATTCACAGGTTGAAAAAATTTTGAAACAGATCACCAGCCCAGGTTGGAAGCATGAGACAAGTGCTCGGGCCTGGTGCACTGGGAAGACCCAGAGGGATGGGGTGGAGAGGGAGGTGGGAGGGGGGACCGGGATGGGGAATACATGTAAATCCATGGCTAATTCATTTCAATGTATGACAAAAACCACTGCAATGTTGTAAAGTAATTAGCCTCCAACTAATAAAAATAAATGGAAAAAAAAATTAAAAAAAATAAATAAATAAAATAAAATAAAAAAGAAAGAAAGAAAAGAGACTCGAGTTTAGAGAAATAGTTCTGATTCTCCCGGCTGCACTTGCAGCTCTATTGCTGCCCTCCCATAATGCTTTTCTTTTTCTTTTTCCCTTTTGAAATTTTTATTATGGATGATTTCAAATATATACAAAAGGAAAGACAACAGAATAGTAAACCTCCAAGTAACCAGTGCTCAGCTTCAAGAATCATCGTCTCGATGGCTGTTTTGTTTCATCTGTACTCCAACCAGTTAATATTTTCTCCTTTCCCCTATGGTCAATTATTCTGAAGCAAATTCTAGACATTCAAGTCACTTCATATTTAAGTATTTTAGCATGGTCTCTAAATTAGGATTCCTTTAATATTATTACCATATCTTTAAAAAATTCAGAGTCATTTCCTTCAGGAAATATCCAACTAAAATTCTCTGTTTTGTCTCATATTGTTTTTAAGAGTGTATTTATTCAGATCAGGATCTAAACAAGGGCTCGTATGTTGTATTTGGTCAGTATGTCACTTCAATCCTTTTCAGTATAGGTTTCCCTTTCTTCTTTTTTCCATTACAATACATTTGGGGGGGGGGGGTGGAAGAAACTGGTCATTTATTCCTGTAGATATTCTCACAATATGGATGTTTTTATTTAACATCTTGCTTCGCCTCTTGCATTTCTTTAATAATCTGATCATTGCATGATCTACCCCTGCCTGATTCTTCACTCTCATCTTACACAGAACTGTCTGCACTCCACCCACATCAGCACTTACTCACCTGTACTTGGAAGGGTCTTTGATTGCTTGGCTGAATCTCTTTTATTTGTTTATTCATTTGGTTGCATTGGGTCTTAGTTGCATCATGAGGAATCTTTCGTTGTAGTGCATAGACTCTATAGTTGTTTCTTGTGGACTCAGTAGGTATGGCACATGGGCTTACCTGCTCCATAGCATGTAAGATCTTAGTTCCCTAAACAGGGATCAAACTCAGATCCCCTACAATGCAAGGCAGATTCTTAACCACTGGATCATCAGAGAAGTTCCTGAAATATCTCTTATAGTTTAGTTGCAAAGTCATGTCCAACTCTTAGCAACCCCATGGGCTGCAGCCTGCCAGGCTCCTCTGTCTATGAGATTTCCCAGGCAAGAATACTGGAGGGGGTTGCCATTTCCTTCTCCAGGACTTTACCTTATTAAACTATATTTAATACAAAGGATGGAATCATGAGTTGTGTTTTGATTATTTTTTACTTTACTCCTATCTCCAGGCCTTCTACTTGTGGTCACTGTGGTTACTTTTTATTCCCAGTATCCTGTGGTACTACTCACAGGTAGTTAGTATTCTGGCAGAGATCATAACTGACATGTGGAATTCAGTCACTTCTTCAGGTCTTGATGGCTTGGGGCCTACGTTGCTTAACTGTCTTCACAGAGTTTCTCAAAATTCAAATAATTCTCCATGTTTAAAAGGAGATGCTTATGCTTATTTATTAGTCTGCTCGGGTTGCCATGACAGAATGACACAGACTGGGAAGCTTAAACAACAAAAGTTTATTTTCTCAAAGCTCTGGAGGCTGGAAGTCCAAAATCAAGGTGCTCGGAGGGTTAGTTTTTGCTGCGACTTCTCTTCTTCACTTGCAAACAACTGCTTTCTGTTTTTCCTGTGGGCATGCAGAGAAGTCTCTGGTGTTGCTTTCCTTTTTTATAAGGACAACAGTTCTATTGGATTAGGGCCCCACCATCATGACCTGAATTAATTACCTCCTGAAAGACCCATCTTCAAATAAATTCATACTGTGGGTTAGGGCTTCAACACATGAGCAGCCACAATTCAGTCCATAACTATCCAAATAACACATTCCCCAGGAGTCTGGGTCTAAACCGAACCTACTCTGCTAGCTACAAAACATTTCATTTCATTGCAATAGGTGACTCATATTTTATTTTATTTCATTTTTGAATTCAGCTTAATAATATACTTCCATGGCTATTCCTTTTAATAATTAAATTGTCCCAAAGCAGCCTGTTCAAGGAGGTTTCCATTGTTTTTGACACAGATTTTTCCACCACTACTTCCTTATTTTTGCTTTCTGACACAAGATGTTCCAGAATCGACTTCTACTTTTCTCAGTCCCAGCCCTAGAGTCAACCACTTCTCCAAGGAACCCTGATTCATTTTAGTGAAGAATGATATTTAGAAACCAAGATCTGAGCACTAGATGGACTCATCATTACTGGGATGGCATTTAGTTAGTGAACCTCTGTTCACTGACAACTCTTTTCTGAATCGTGGAGTCATAATGTTACAACCAGTCCAATCCATTACTATTGGATTATGTTCTTTCTTTCCGTATTCATATCTCTCCTTCACTGAGAATCCTGATTTCCAACATCAACATTCTCATCCCTTTGCTCAAACTGCATCACACAGTACAGTTCCAGAATTACACCAATGTCACTACTAATGAATACTAAGTTTGAATTTTCTCTGTAATTTTTTTTCTGTCCTTAGAATATATCCTATTCACAATACGCAAAGTGCTATGTTCTAAAGTCTGTGAATTAATTCTTTCCTCCATGTGGTCAACAATTTGACAAAAAGTTAGGTTAACTTGTTTCTGCTTGTATTCAATTTTAGGGTTTGCTTTTCTTCATTCTTTTAGATTTTATATTTTGAATATGTTGAACAGTTTTCACAGTTTAAAAGTTAAATGATATAGAGAGGTATATCAGGAAAGTGTCACTCCCATTACTATCCCCTACACCCCCAAATCCTACTTGCCCATCACTGTTAACCATTTAATTAATTTCTATCTTATCCTTATTTCTTCAAACATACATACACACACTGTTTGCAACTTACTTTTTCAGGATATCCTGGAACTTTATACCAGTTCATGAAGATATTTCTCATTCTTTCTCAGAGCTGCATAGTAATTCATTGTGAGAGTATAGTAGCCAGTCTCCTACAGATGGGCATTTAAGTTGTATTAAATATTTTGCCATTACAAATTACACAGTTGTAAAAATATTTTTGTATTTATTTTGCAATTATGAGATTATATCTTCAGGGTAAAATTTCTAGAAGCAAGCTTGCTGGATCAAATGGTAAATGCACATGTGCTCTAGATATTGCAACATTCCTCTTCACAGAGATTGAACTATTTTCACTCCCGACAACAGAATGTTACAGTGCCTGTTTCCTCACAACTTTATCATCAGAGTGGCTTGTCAAAGTTATTTTTTCTCAGTCTGACAAAAGAGAGAAATGGTATCTCAGAAAGCTTTAGTTTCTACTTCTATTATTATAAGTCAGTCTGATGATCCTCTCATATAGCAAAGAATCACCATATAACATTTTTGTGAACTGTCTTTTCATGTCTTTTGCCTTTTTTCTAGACAATTTTTGATGTTTTTAACTTTGATTTTTAAGAGTTCTTTCTATATTAGTCACATTAAAACTTATCTATGGTATGTGATACTTTCTTCAGTTTGTCCTTTTCATGAATATTTTTAAGATGCAAAGCTTAAAATTTTGAAGATATTTAATGGCATCAAATTGATCACCACTTTATTGTTCCTGGATTGACTCTCAGTTAAAAAGTCTTTCTACTTAAGAAGGAATGTACCCTTGTTTTATTCTAGTGGTTATATAAATTCATGTTTCTTACACTTGGATCTCTAATCCATCTTGAGTTGATTCAAAGAAAACTTTTTTACTGAAGGCAAGTGTAACCTTTATTTTCAAGGCCATGGTATTCTAGTCTTACCAGTAAATATCAAAATTATACCAACCATATCAGTCAACACCTCCAATTAGGTACACTCCTCAGCAGGAAGCAGCCCACCAGCTCCTCTCCCAGCTCCACCCAGGAGGCATCTGTCCAGACAGGGCACAGGGATTTGGGGGGCTGGTTGGGTACAATTTTGATAACCTCCTTTTTAAGCTATCAGCTATTTCAGGTATAGTGTCAACTATTTCAGGTCAAGAATTTATTTTACTACTTAATAATCTAGCCATTAACAGATAAGCACTAGGGAATTCTTTGGGGTGTAGCAATGCCTTGTTTGTTGTGGTGGTGGTTTTTACACATGGATAAAAACTCATCTAACTATACATGTGAAAAGGGGTAAATTTAGCTGTATGTCAATCACCCCTCAATAGATAGGACTTTAAGAAACTGTGTCTATAAAGTGTCTTTATGGTAGAGGAAATGGGGAGAGGATGATAACATATTTCTTAAAACACTAGAGCTATGTCAAAACAAATAGTTAACAACAACAACAAAAAAAAAGCCACAAAATTAAAGAAAAGGAGAAAAGAAAGAATAAAGAGTATCTCTCTGGGTATTTGATGAGAGGCTCTGTTGTTTACTCCCTGTTCAGTTCAGTTCAGTTCAGTTGCTCAGTCCTGTCTGACTCTTTGCGACCCCATAAAACGCAGCACGCCAGGCCTCCCTGTCCATCACCAACTCCCGGAGTTTACTCAAACTCATGCCCATCAAGTCGATGATGCCATCCAGCCATCTCACCCTCTGTCGTCCCCTTCTCCTCCTTCCCCCAATCCCTCCCAGCATCAGGGTCTTTTCCAATGAGTCAACTCTTCACATGAGGTAGCCAAAGTATTGGAGTTTCAGCTTCAGCATCAGCCCTTCCATTGAACACCCAGGACTGATCTCCTTTAGGATGGACTGGTTGGATCTCCTTGCAGTCCAAGGGACTCTCAAGAGTCTTCTCCAACACCATAGTTCAAAAGCATCAATTTTTCGGTGCTCAGCTTTCTTCACAGTAGTGCTGCTCTATCCCCGCGCACCTTTCACCAGGCAGTCACCTGCCTGCATCCAAAAGTTGTCTGCAGCAAACTTGTGATACTAATGCAGAAGAAAATGGACCCACTGAACTGGCTGGAGGCCCATTGGTCACATCCCACTCACATGGATTTGGCCGGTAGAAAGGGTATAGCGATCACGACGCTGAAACCTGTCAGGTAGGTCTACAACCCCAGAAATATGCACAGGTACCAGGGAGGAACGTCTTCTATGGTGTAAACCATGTCCAGTCTCTGGGAGTCTAGACTGCCAGTACTATCCAAGGACTCTCAGCGAGAGAGCTCTTTTCTATGATGCTGTTTTCCATGGGGGCATTTGCCATGAGCTTGGGGTCTTCATTTTCATGTTCACCATTGGACGTGGCACCCTGGTTGATCACCATTGGTAGAGTAAAGAAAGCGGGGCACTTCACTCCATCTTTGTATTTCCCTTTAGTCGAACTTACAGCCTCTGTGGATTTGGACGTAGTGTTATTAATACTCACTCGCAGTGTACTTACTAATATTACTAATATTTTTACTAATCATTAAGAGAAAAGGAATAGCCTGGCGTTTGGACTGAAGTGGCTGGAATTTGTCTTGCTTAAGCGAGGAGCCCAGGATCAGAGTCCAGTCCCTGGAGCCTTCGATTCTCAGGCAGAGATGAGCCCTACTGCAGGCAGGCTGGGAGGCTCCAGTCCTGCTCCTGCTCCACAGTCCTGCCGCCACCTCCAGGTGACTCATTTTAAAAGATGCGATTGGAGGTTAAAAGGCCACGTTAAGTATAGCCTTATTTCATCTGTTTCTACCAACCCTAGGAAAATTGGATCAAAAATTTAAATTTAATACATATGAACTATATTTTTCTGTGATTAATTTTTAAGCAGTTGATTTAATATAATGGTCAGATTAGTTTTAAGTACTAAAAGTACTTCCCAGGTGGCGCTAGTGGTAACGAACTCGCCTGCCCAAGCAGAAGATCTAAGAGGGTCGGTTCCATCCTTGGGTGGAGGATATCCCCTGGAGAAGTATACGGCAACACACTCCAGCATTCTTGCCTGGAGAATATCATAGACAGAGGAGCCTGGCAAGCTACCTTCCATGGGGTCCTAAAGAGTGGGACAGGATGGAGGGACCATTACTTTCACTTTTCTTCAAGTAATAACAGGGATAAATTTACAAATTTGAATACAAAACATAATGTGTATTTCTGAGACTTTTTGAAAGGTACTTAAAATATACTTACTTAAAAGGAACACTGACATCAATACATCTGTAATCAATTTATAAATGGGCCTTATAAAGATGATATAAAAAAGCTCTAACAAACTCTGACATACTAGTTTTATGACCCAAAGTTCAACTTTCACCTATTCAATAATGCACATGCTGACCACCTTATTCACGCTTCTCATCAATTTCCCATCTTCTTTTCATTGCTTTATTTCTTCCACAACAGATCATCTTCTGAAATACTGTATATCAGATGTGTCAAGATTGAACTTGCTTATTTTGTTTTTCTGCCTACTTCAACTAGAATGTAAACTCCATGAGGTCAGAGTTTGTGTCTGTTTTGTTCACTGGTATATCTTGAGCCTCCAGAACAAGGCTTATCACATGATGGGCACTTGATATATATTGGTTAAATACATTAATGAATTAATAGGATGTCAAATTATTCTGTCCAATAATTGTCCATTATTGACACACAGATCTTTTCTTTTAATGTAAGCTAAATAGAAGCATGGCATCAGAATCAATTGAAGAACTTGTTACAGCACAGATTATTGAGCTTTACTCCCAAATTTTGGATTCTATAACTCTGGCATGAGGCCTGAGAATTCGCATTTCCAATGAATTCCTCCATCATGCTGATGCTGGAGGTAGAAGGAACACTTCAAAAAACACTGCTTTACATAAACCAAAACTCAATAGCATCATGAAATTTTGGGGATGGATGTGAATTACTAGCATCTGGCCTTCGCTTCGGGCTTAGTACATCTGCTATATTGTGATTAACCTGCAGGAGCAAATGTGGTGGGGCATAAGCTTGGTATGGTAGTAACTAGTTTCCTTGACTCTCTCCCAACAAATTAAGAAGCATGCTGAGTCCCCACAGGCTGTTGTCTTGTTCAAGTGTGTTTTGAGCCTTCGTGATGGCAATAGACTCTCATAAGGCAAGCCCTGGCCTTCCCTGGAGTGTCTTGGTTAACATGATGAATGATTGGGAATTTTCCCATTGGAAAGTTGTTATGGCTTTTCTTTTGGTGAAATCTTCTTAAAAGATTCTCTAATGCAACATAAAAAAAAAAAAAATGCATTCCAGTTACTGAGACAGTAAGCCCTTCCACAGTGGCTTTCATCCTGATAAGTCTTTGCAAACATCAATGCCTCAGGCAATCTTTGGAGGCAAGTTATACTCTCTACATTTTGTTCTTTTAGAGATTGGAGACAGAGGTTTGGCTTCCAGCTAATGTATCTGTGGTCTGGCTTCTCTCCTTTTTGGTCTGTTTATTCGCTGGAAGAGGGCTGAGAATTAGGCCTTAAAAACCAGATTCTCTGCTGCTTAGTAACCTCCTAAGGCAGGTTATTTCCTGCCTTAGTTGTTATTTCCAACAATCCTGTTTTTCATGTGCAATGATTAATTACTAATGATCTGAAGGACTATGACACTGTTTATTATTCAGTAGGGATGAAGTTACAAGAAAACAGAAATATTGGTTTTATGGACATTCTTCTGTGTTAAATAGAACAATGAAAGAGATATATGCAAAATTGTCAGCAGAATAAACACAACTCTGTTGACCTAGAAGTGTTTTCAGTAACATCAGTACATATTCAGTAAGTACCAGGTTAAATTTATCTTATAATTTCTAAATATGTTCTTAAATTTTAATAAGGTGGCAAGTCCATTACTAGAGAGAATACCTTTTATTGGGTAAGAAAGCACATACACTGAGTCTAGAGGATCAGACAAAGTATTTCTTTGATTCTCAATCACACTAAATCCATTATTACCAGTAAAGAGAAGGCAGCCTCTGTTTCTAGTCTTTCTTCTTTTTTCTTCCCTCATGTAATATTTTTTAAGTGCCTTGTATAGGCTAGGTCCAGTTGCTAGGATTAAAGCAGTGAAAAAACAAAGTTCTGACCTCAAGGATTTAGATTATAGTAAAGGGAAATCACTAAACAATACCGTATATGTATATCCGAATGAAGAGTGATAAATACTGTGTAGACATCAAGAAGGAACTCGCAAGTAAGATGACACTTGGCACACGAAGGAAGTGTGGGCATGAGCCAATGAATATATGAGGGAAGAGCATTCCATCAGAGGGAAATTAGGTGCCGGTGCTCTGAGGGAGAAGCAGGGCTGACATGTTCAGGAGCAGCAGGGTGGCAATGGGTTGCCGGAGAGTGAGTCAGGGGTGAAGAGGCACTAGATGAAATGAGAGAGGTGCCTTAAGTATACCGAGATACAGATCAGGCCTCCCATTCTTTTTAAATTTCCTATGAAAAACACTTGTATTAGATGGAGTGTTAGCGTGGGTAGGCGATCCAATGAGTAGATATTTGAATTTTATAAGATACTGTCCAGAATTGGGTAGAAGAACTAAATTATGTTAGTTTTTCTCTAGAATAATTACAGATTGAAAATAAGTATTGTTTCAAATATGTGTTATATTTCATAAAGTCAGAAATTTAAGACCTCAAGCTTAACTTATTTATCAAAAAGCTCAGTTTGCTTCTTTAAGGATTATGCCCCTTAAAGTGAAGTGAAGTCGCTCAGTCGTGTCTGACTCCTTGCAACCCCATGGACTGTAGCCTGCCAGGCTCCTCTGTCCATGGGATTTTCCAGGCAAGAATACTGGAATGGATTGCCATTTCCTTCTCCAGGGGATTTTCTTGACCCAGGGATCAAATCAGGGTCTCCTGTACTGCGGGCAGGCTCTTTCCATTGGAGCCACCAGGGAAGCCCATGCCCCTTAAAGGGAATCATAATGAGAATTTGTGTAAAGAATTTGGCCCATTCCGTGCCTTTCCATCATATCCTCCTACTATTGCCATTTTGCATTCACTAAGATTGAATTTGAATTTATATTAGCACATGTGCTAACTTATAGCACAAGGGAACATTTCATGCAAAGATGAGTTCAATAAAGGACAGAAATAGTTTGGAACTAACAGAAGCAGAAGATATTAAGAAGAGGTGGCAAGAATACACAGAAGAACTGTACAAAAAAAATCTTCACAACCCAGATAATCACGATGGTGTGATCACTCACCCAGAGCCAGACATCCTGAAATGTGAAGTCAAGCGGGCCTTAGAAAGCATCACTATGAACAAAGCTAGTGGAGGTGATGGAATTCCAGTTGAGCTATTTCAAATCCTAAAAGATGATGCTGTGAAACCGCAGCACTCAATATGCCAACAAATTTGGAAAACTCAGCAGTGGCCACAGGACTGGAAAAGGTCCGTTTTCATTCCAATCCCAAAGAGAGGCAATGGCAAAGTATGCTCAAACTACCGCACAATTGCACTCATCTCACACGCTAGTAAAGTAAGGCTCAAAATTCTCCAAGCCAGGCTTCAGCAATACATGAACCGTGAACTTCCAGATGTTCAAGCTGGTTTTAGAAAAGGCAGAGGAACCAGAGATCAAATTGCCAACGTCCACTGGATCATCGAAAAAGCAAGAGAGTTCCAGAAAAACATCTATTTCTGCTTTATTGACTATGCCAAAGCCTTTGACTGTGTGGATCACAATAAACTGTGGAAAATTCTGAAAGGGATGGGCATACCAGACCACCTGATCTGCCTCTTGAGAAACCTGTATGCAGGTCAGGAAGCAACAGTTAGAAATGGACATGTAACAACAGACTGGTTCCAAATAGGAAAAGGAGTACGTCAATGTTGTATATTGTCACCCTGCTTATTTAACTTATATGCAGGGTACATCATGAGAAACGCTGGGCTGGAAGAAGCACAAGCTGGAATCAAGATTGCTGGGAGAAATATCAATAACCTCAGATATGCAGATGACACCACCCTTATGGCAGAAAGTGAAGAGGAACTAAAAAGCCTCTTGATGAAAGTGAAAGAGGAGAGTGAAAAAGTTGGCTTAAAGCTTAACATTCAGAAAACTAAGATGATGGCATCTGGTCCCATCACTTCATGGCAAATAGATGGGGAAACAGTGGAAACAGTGTCAGACTTTATTTTTGGGGGGCTTCCAAATCATGGCAGATGGTGACTGCAGCCATGAAATTAAAAGATGCTTACTCCTTGGAAGGAAAGTTATGACCAACCTAGATAGCATATTAAAAAGCAGAGACATTACTTTGTCACAAAAGTCCATCTAGTCACGGCTATTGTTTTTCCAGTAGTCATGTATGGATGTGAGAGTTGGACTGTGAAGAAAGCTGAGGGCCAAAAAATTGATGCTTTTGAATTGTGGTGTTGCAGAAGACTCTTGAGAGTCCCTTGGACTGCAAGGAGATCCAACCAGTCCATCCTGGGTGTTCATTGGAAGGACTGACACTGAAGCTGAAACTCCAATACTTTGGCACCTCATGCGAAGAGTTGACTCATTGGAAAAGACCCTGATGCTGGGAGGGATTGGGGGCAGGAGGAGAAGAGGGTGACAGAGGATGAGATGGCTGGATGGCATCACCAACTCGATGGGCACGAGTTTGAGTAAACTCTGGGAGTTGGTGATGGACAGGGAGGCCTGACATGCTGCGATTCATGGGGTCGCAAAGAGTCAGACACAACTGAGCAACTGAACTGAACTGAACTGAACTTATATTAGCACGTGTTCCTAAACAATAATTTAAGAATTTAGTTTTGGATTGAATCCTTTGTTAGCAATACATTTTTAATTAAACTAATTTGTTGCTGACCATTAGGATTAGAATAATCACCCCATTGGAATGTATGTATAGTAGAGATAAAGGGAATTAAATCTATGAAGGCTGATTATTCCACTTCCTTTCACAAATAATTAATGTTATACCCCAAGAGGACCATAGTCTGAAAATACACTACGGTTTGTTTTATGACTTGTACATATTGAAGTTGGACTAAATATGTTGGTTTGTAATAAATAGTGACATAAATCAGGAAAATAGCCAGTTTTGATTGGCAGCCAATTTTGATTGGCAGAATTAATGTCCTTAAATCTATTTCTTATAGTTCTCTGTTTCCTATGTCTTCTAGTGTGGTTTCTCTGCATAACATGAAGAAATATCATTGAATTTTATTTATGAGTATTTTATTTTGTATTAATTTTTCATTGTATTCTCACAGGGTGTCTTGAGGTTGTTTTCATTATGCATTTACATTATTATGTTTATTTATTAATTATATTATAAAATATATATAATTTATATTATATTATTTTCATTACATTATTATTTTCATTATACATTAACATTCATGTGGTGTACTTATAACTAGAGAACTTTGAGTAGGGTTGTGTGTACAACAAAAGGCTTAACTTGCCTAAAACAATGATATGTCCTTTGATATAATGATATCCTTTCAGTCTCTGTCACTGCAACACTAACTCCAGTTACTATCATTGCCTGAGACAGTTTTGTGAAATGGTTGGCCTTTTACATTTTCACAGCAATGTATAAGAGTTCCAGTTTCCTAACTGATATTTGCTTTTATCAGTTATTTTCATTTGGCCAATTTAGCTTGCAAGAATTTTTATTTAATTGTGCTTTTAATTTCCATTATAAATAATACTGTTGAGCAGGTTGACCATCACATTTAATTGCAACTCATCCATGCCCATGCTACCTTCCAGATATTCTTTATCTATTTAATTTCTATTTTTGTTCATAGCACTTATCACATTCTAACACATAATTTACATATTATATGACATATATATATTCTTTCCTTTTTGGATTGATTTTTATTTATTTTTGTATTGAAGTATAGTTAATGTATGATATCATGTTAATTTCAGGCATACAGCTCAGTGATTCATTTATACATACATATATGAAAGTGATCCTTGGGTTGGGAAGATCCCCTGGAGGAGGAAATGGCAATGCACTCCAGTATTCTTACCTGGACAATCCCATGGACTGAGGAGCCTGGCAGGCTAAAGTTCATGGAGTCGCAAGAGTTGGACACAACTTATCAAGAGTCAGACACAACTTAAACCACTACCACCATATGAAAGTGAAGTGTTAGTAGCTCAGTCACGTCCAACTCTTTGTGACCCCATAGACTGTAGCCCACCAAACTCCTCATCCATGGAATTCTTCAGGAAAGAATACTGGAGTGGGTAGTCATTTTCTTCTCCAGGGGATCTTCCTTACCTAGGGATCGAACCCAGGTTTCTCACATTGCAGGTAGATGTTTTTACCATCTGAACTACCAGGGAAGACATATATGTGTGTGTGTGTGTGTGTGTGTGTGTGTGCGCGCGCGCTTGTGTGTGTATACTCATTGATACATATATTCTTCAGATTCTTTTCCTTGTATATTATTACAAAATATTGAGTTGTATTTTTTACTTGTCTATTACCTTGACAGCCTCCCTTCCCAACTAGAATGTTAACTTTTCCCATTTTGCTCACTGATGCAGCCCAGAGAATCTAGAATAGAACCTGGCATTTATTTTATATTTGATGTATACTGGCTGGGAAAATGAATGATCGATAGCCTTGTATTACTTGGAACACCATTGCTGAGAAGGGAACATTTTCAGGAGATTATTTCCCTTCATCATCCATCTGTTTCTTGTGCTTTCTGTGTCTCATGAGCCGAGGCCAGGTATCTGAGTTGTGTGACTGGTGGCAGTTAACAGCTATGTATATTGCTGTATGTACTAAACCATACAGGGATCCTCACTTGGTGGAAATGAAAAATTAATGTGAAAATGGCAAAGTAGTCAAATAAAGCAGAACAGTTTTTGCTGGGCACTGTCTTTGCAGAAAAATAAAAAGGTAAAATATAAGACAAAATCTTAGATATTTTTCTGACAGTGGTGATTAAAGTTAGAATAAGACCTAGTAGCTGCCTTGAGGAACTTGGCTTTCCCTACTTATATTCCATTCATTCTACTATGGATATGATCTGAACATACAACACTTATCCCAAGAAATTGCCATGGTCTCTTTGTTCTCTATTAAGTCCACATTCCTTAGCAAAGTTTTCAAGGTCTTTCACAACCTGAGCTCAGCCACCCTTCCAGTTTCAGTTCTTGTTGTTCCCTTACAACAGCATAAGGAGCAAAGTTATAGATTGTGGGCTCTTCCTTTGACATACTTTTCACTTCAAGTCTATTTGTCTTTTCTCTTGCTTCATTGGTATAAAATTTGTCCCCTCCCTATATATTTGGACATGAACACACATGCGCGTGCGTGCACACACACACACACACACCCCTACCTCTTTCTGTATTTAGAAAAATCCTTCTCATTGTATAAGGCCTGACTGAAAGGTCACTTCTAAGGGCAGTATTAGACTTAGATAGAATGAATTTCTTCCCATTCTATACTATTATGATACTTAATGCAATCCTATTTGGATTTTGGCTTTTATAATTTTGTCCATCAAATATGAAGTACTAAACCAAGGGTTGGGTCATGTTCATCTTTTTGCCCAACAAGTCCCCCACTTTTTACAAACAATAATTTTTAATTGAATATTTACTGAAGGAAAATAAAGCTAAA
Organism: Odocoileus virginianus; assembly: GCF_023699985.2. Lineage (NCBI taxonomy): Eukaryota > Metazoa > Chordata > Mammalia > Artiodactyla > Cervidae > Odocoileus > Odocoileus virginianus. The sequence goes on along the minus strand of NC_069696.1, from coordinate 35,065,419 downwards.
TAAAAATAATGATTCTTCTTCCCTTGTATTTCAAAGATATTGAATAGGTTTTTAAAAAAATTAACTACAGTGATAATCAATACATTTTGACATATAGCTATTTGCATCATAGGTACACTTATACAAATTCAACTACACGATCAAATTGTTTTGTTTTTTTGCTTTTTAAATTTATTTATTTTTAAATTCACGGATAATTGCTTTACAGAATTTTGTTGTTTTCTGTCAAACCTCAACATGATATACATAGGTATATCAAACCTCAACATAGGTATACATACATCTGCTCCTTCCTGAACCCCCCACCCATCTCCCTCCACATCCGCTCCCACCAGGTTGATACAGAGCCCTTGTTTGAATTTCCCGAGACATACAGCAAATTCCCGTTGGCTATCTATTTTACATATGGTAATGTAAGTTTCCACGTTACTTACTCCGTACATCTCACCCTCTCCCTGTATCCATAAGTCTGTCCTCTATGTCTGTTTCCTGATTGAAAGTTAAAGAAAGTGAAAGTTAAGTCGCTCAGTCGTGTCTGACTCTTTGCGACCCTGTGGACTGTAGCCCACCAGGCTCCTCAGCCCATGGGATTCTCCAGGCAAGAATACTGGAGTGGGTTGCCATTTCCTTCTCCAAGGGATCTTCCCTACCCAGGGATCGAACCCAGGTCTCCCACATTGCAAGCAGACGCTTTAACCTCTGAGCCACCAGGGAAGCCCATTTCCTCATTGATGCTCTACAAATAAATTCTTTGGTACTATCTTTCTAGATTCAATATATATACGTTAGTATATGATATCTACCTTTCTCTTTCTGACTTACCTCACTCTGTATAATAGGCTCTAGATTCATCCACCTCATTAGAACTGACTCAAATGTGTTCCTTTTTATGGCTGAGTAACATTCCATTGTGCATATGTGCCACATCTTCTTTATCCATTTATCTGTCGATGGACATGTAGGTTGCCTCCATGTTCTAGCTTTTGTAAATAGTGCTGTAGTGAACATTGGGGTACGTGTGTCTTTTTCAATTTTGGTTTCCTCAGGGTGTATGCCTAGGAGTGGGATTGCTGGGTGATATGGTGGCTTTATTCCTAGTTTTTTTTTTTTTTTTTTTAAGGATCTCCATACCATTTCCATAGTAGCTGTATCAGTTTATACTCACACCAACAGCACAAGAGTGTTCTCTTTTCTCCACACCCTCTGTATCATTTGTTGTTTGTAAACTTTTTGATGATGGCCATTCTGACCAGTGTGACGAGACTCATTGCAGTTTTGATTTGCATTTCTCTAGTAATGAGTGATGTTGAGCATCTTTTCATGTGTTTGTTAGCCATTCGTATGTCTTCTTTGGACAAATGTCTGTTTCGGTATTTTTCCCTGTAAATTTTGATTGGATTGTTTGTTTTTCTAATATTGAGTTCTATGAGCTGCTTGTATATTTTGGAAATTAATCCTTTGTCAGTTGTTTCATTTGCTATTATTTTCTCCTATCCTGCGGGTTGTCTTTTCACCTTGCTTATAGATTCCTTTGCTGTGCAAAAGCTTGTACATTTAATCAGGTCCCACTTGTTTACTTTTGTTTTGATTCCCATTACTCTAGGAGGTGGGTCATAGAGCGATCTTGCATTGATTTATGTCATCAAGTGTTCTACCTATGTTTTCTTCTAAGAGTTTTATAGTTTCTGATCTTACATTTAGGTCTTTAATCCATTTTGAGTTTATCTCTGTGTATGGTGTTAGGAAGTGTTCTAATTTCATTTTTACATGTAGCTGTCCAGTTCTCCCAGCACCACTTATTGAAGAGGCTGTCTTTGCCCATTATGTATTCTTGCCTCCTTTGTCAAAAATAAGGTACCCATAGGGGCATAAGTTTATTTCTGAGTTTCCTCTCTTGTTCCATTGATCTATATTTCTGTTTTTGTGCCAGTATCATACTGTCTTGATGACTGTAGGTTTGGAGTATAATCTGAAGTCAGGAAGGTAAATTCCTCCAGCTCCATTCTTCTTTCTCAAGACTGCTTTGGCTATTCAGGGTCTTTTGTGTTTCCATATGAATTGAGAAATGTTTCGTTCTAGTTCTGTGAAAAATGCCATTGGTAATTTGATAGGGGTCTCATTGAATCTGTAGATTGCATTTGGCAGTATAGTCATTTTCACATTATTGATTCTTACTACCCAGGAACATGCACTATTTCTCCATTTCTTTGTGTCATCTTTGATTTCTTTCATCAGTGTCTTATAATTTTATGTGTACAGTTCTTTTGTCTCCTTAGGTAAGTTTACTCCTAGATATTTTATTCTTTTTGTTGCAATGGTGAATGAGATTGATTCCTTAATTTCTCTTCTGATTTTTCATTGGTAGTATATAGGAATGCAAGTGATTTCTGTGTATTGGTTTTGTTTCCTGGGACTTTTTGGAATTCACTGATTAGCTCTAGTAAATTTCTGATAGTATCTTTAGGGTTTTCTATGTTTAGTATCATGTTATCTGCAAACAGTGAAAACTTTATTCTTTTCCCATCTGGACTCCTTTTATTTCTTTTTCTTCTCTGATTGCTGTAGCTAGGACTTCCAAAACTGTGTTGAATAATAATGGTGAAAGTGGATAACTTTGTCTTGTTCCTGATCTTAGGGGGAATGCTTTCAGTTTTTCACCATTGAGAATAACGTTTGCTGTGGGTTTATCATATGTGGCCTTTACTATGTTGAGGTAGGTTCCTTCTATGCTCATTTTTTGGTAGAGTTTTCATCATAACCTAGATAGCATATTAAAAAGCAGAGACATTACTTTGCAAGAGATGTCCGTCTAGTTAAGGCTATGGTTTTTCCAGTAGTCATGTATGGATGTGAGAGTTGGATTATAAAGAAAGCTGAGCACTGAAGAATTGATGCTTTTGAACTGTGGTGTTGAAGACTCTTGAGAGTCCCTTGGACTGCAAGGAGATCCAACCAGTCCATCCTAAAGGAGATCAGTCCTGGGTGTTCATTGGAAGGACTGATGTTGAAGCTGAAACTCCAATACTTTGGTCACCTGATGTGAAAATCTGACTCATTTGAAAAGACCCTGATGCTGGGAAAGATTGAAGGAGGGAAGAGAAGGGGACGACAGAGGATGAGATGGTTGAATGGCATCACTGACTCAATGGACATGGGTTTGGGTGAACTTCGGGAGTTGGTGATGGACAGGGAAGTCTGGCATGTTGCAGTTCGTGGGGTCACAAAGAGTTGGACACAACGGAGCGACTGAGTTGAACTGATTCATAAATGGGTGTTGAATTTTGTCAAAGACTTTTTCTGCATCTACTGAGATTGTCGTATGGCTTTTATCCTTCAACTTGTTATTACCGTGTATCACATTGATTGATTTGTGTATATTGAAGAATCCTTGCATCCCTGGAATAAACCCAGCTTGATCATGGTGTATGAGTTTTTTAATGTGTTGAATTCTGTTTGCTTAAATTTTGTTGAGGATTTTTTCATCTATGTTCATCAGTGATATTGGCCTGTAGTTTTCTTTTTTGAGTTGTCTTTGTCTGGTTTTGGTTTCAGGGTGATGGCAGCCTTATAGAATGATCAAGTACACTAGATCAATTTTTTAAAATCAGAAGCAAAAATAAATAGAGAAGGAGAAAAAGAGAGAAAAACAACAACTTCAATAGTGTGGGGTTGATCTCTCACTATTGCCTGCGTTAAGCACAGTCCCAGGGGAGAGCAGAATATGAGAGATATGGCTTTGTCCTCTTAGTCAGTTTCAGTTCCTGTGATGCCTCATGGTGTGAGCCTCTGCTGTGGTGAACAAGATTCTATTGTTTAAAGATGCACATTTTTCATGCTACATGGCCTCTGAGAAGAAGCCAACTACTTTATTTGGTACAGTCATCTAACCCAGATCTGGACAGTGACCCATCTCTTTGATTCTTTAGAGATGGCTTGTCCTAATCCACCATCAAGAATTTTGAACAGGATTTAGGAGTCATTTTGACTTTATATAGGCTTCCTTGATGGTTCAGATGGTAAAGAATCTTCCTGCAATGTGGGAGACTCAGGTTTGTTCCCTGGGTTGGGAAGATCCTGTGGAGAAGGGAATGGTTACTCACTGCAGTATTCTTGTCTGAAGAATTCCATGGACAAATGAGCCTGGCGGGTTACAGTCCATGTGGTCACATTCAGACACGACTGAGTGACTAACACTTTCACTTTTTTGACTTTATATAATTTTGCTTCATTTCCTGACTTTTGAACTCAACTCCCACACAATATATTCAACTTCACAGTAATCTGTAAGCACCATGGTGCAAAGAACAGGTCATATTTTGATAGGGTAACTAAAATGGTTTTTATAACTTAAAAACATAATGGAAAAAGTAGGTAATTTTAAGTAGAGACACAGAAATTGTTAATAAATAAAAATTATGGAGGATGTATATCTAAGAAAGATTTAATAATTGTACTTGTTCCTTCTGTTTTGGCAAAGAAGGTTAGATGGCTGTCCCAAGAAAGGTCTCTAAATGGATTATGATTTCTTAGACAGAAAGTGGTGACCAGCTGTTTTTCTTCATTAAAGACACAGCAGCAGGAAACATTTAAAATGCAGCGTGAAGGATTTATCACAGATACAGAACAGTTTTTTGTTTGCTAGACACTGAGACAACTTCTTGAGAGATGTTATAGAATCTCCTACTGTGGAAACTTCTATTTAACCTCATTCTGTCTGGAATAGTTTATGTCAACATTTTTCAAAGTATGTTTTAGTGTTTTATGGACTGTTAAGGGAAGTTACTCAAAATAAAGGTTCTGTTATCAAATACATTTCAGAAACACTACGTTTAATATAAACAAACTTCTTTTCTTTGGGCTTCATGGGCTTTTATTCTGCTTTATGTTTTATGAGTATCTAATGGAAAGTAAAGGTATGTGTAGTAAAATGCATTTATAAAATTTATTTGATAATACAACCAATGTAAGAGGCTTTTACAAAAAGGATTGCTATTCTGTGTTACTTTTTTGGAGATATATTGATGTATATTTGAAGTGGTAAATTAAGTGAACTTTTGTAAAATGTTTAAAAAAAAATTTCTCACCTGCTACATTCCTCCTCTTAAAACAGTAAATATTTCCACAAAATATCCCTCATTTAAAGATTTAAATAAAGGTGATGTGCAGTATTATGTCAGCATCAGGTGTACTAAATGCTGACTTGACATTTGCATACTCAATGATATAATCACAAGTCTAATAACCATCGATCCCCATGCAAAGCTATTGTAATATTATTGACCATGTAATTTATGCTTTATATCCCCATGACTTATTAATTGTATAACTGGAAGTTTGTAATCTTAATCCCTTATACCTATTTCAGCCAACCTCTAATCCCTTGCTTCAGGCAACCACCTCTTTGTTCTCTGTATCTATGATCTATTTTCATTTTGTATTATTTGCTAATTTTTTATTCCAACTTAAGTGCAGTATTTGTATTTCTCTGATTTATTTCACATAGCATAAAATCCTCTAGATCCATCCATGTTGCCACAAATGGCAAGATTTTATTTTTCTTTACGATTGAGTAATATTCCATTGTATGTGTATATACAAATAACATCTTATTTATTCATTCATCTATCTATTGAGGAACATTAAGTTGCTTCCACATATTTGCTTTGCACATAATGCTGCAGTTGGTGGATACAACTGCAGTGTGTCCAGCAAAAGACACACTAATCTTTTCAAATTAGTGTTTTTCACTTTCCTTCTGTAAGTACCCATAAGTACAATTGCTGTGTCACATAGAAGTTCTATTTTTAATTTAATAGATGAGCCTCTATACTGTTTCCAATAGTGGCTGCACCAATTTACAATCCCACTAACAGTGCACAAGGGTTCACTTTTCTCCGTATCCTCACCAACACTTTTTATTTGATGTCATTTTCACAATCATTTTGACAGGTGTGAGGTGAAATCTCCATGTGGTTTTAATTTGCATTTTTCTTATGATCAGTGATTTTGAGTATCTATTTATATGACTGTTGACTATCTGTATTCCTCATTTGGAAAAATACATATTCAGGTCCACTGCTCATTTTTTAATTGGGCCATTTCATGGTTTTGATGTTGATTTGTATGAGTTCTTATATAATTTGAATATTAATCTCTTTGGGGATATATTATTTGCAAATATCTTTTCCCATTCAATAGTCTGCTTTTTCATTTTGTTGATAGCTTCCTTTACTGTGCAAATGCTTTTTAGTTTGATGTACTTTCACTTGTTTGCTTTTGTTCTTGTTTCTCTTGACTGAGAAGATATCCAGAAAAATATTACAAAGACCAATGTCAAAGAGCATACTGTCTATGTTTTCTTCTAGGCATTCTGTGGTTTCAGGTCTTACATTTAAGTCTTTCATCCATTTTGAGTTTATTTTTCTATATGGTGTGAGAAAGTACTTCAGCTTGATTCTTTTGCATGTAACAATCCATTTTCCAATACAAGTTCATTGCCCATATAAGCATGGGTTCACTTTTGTACTCTCTCTTCTCTCCTGCTGATCTATAAGTCTGTTTTTATGCAAGTAACATTTTGTTTAGGACTTCCCTATAGCTCAAATAATAAAGAATCTGCCTGCAATGCAGGAGACCAGACTTCAGTCCCTGGGTTGGGAATATCCTCTGGAGAAGGGAACACCAATCCACTCCATTATTCTTGCCTGGAGAACTCCATGGACAGAGAAGCCTGGCGGGCTACAGTTCACGGGATCGCAAAGAGTCAGACACGACTGAGAGACTGACACACATGACATCTTGTTTTGATTCCTGCAGCTTTGTTGTTGTTCAGTTACTAAATCGTGTCCAACCTTTTGCGAGCCCATGAACTGCAGCACATCAGGCTTCCCTGTCCTTCACTATCTCCCAGAGTTTGCTGAGACTCATGTCCATTGAGTTGGTGACGCTATCTAACCATCTCATTCTCTACTGCCCTCTTCTCCTCCTGCCCTCGATCTTTCCCAGCACCAGGGTCGTCTCCAATGAGTTTGCTCTCTGCATCAGGTGGCCACAGTCCAAGGGACTCTCAAGAGTCTCCTCCAATACCACAGTTCGAAAGCATCAATTCTTCAGGTGCTCAACCTTCCTTATGGTCCAATTCTCACATCTGTACATGACTACTGGAAAAACCATAGCTTTGACTATATGGATCTTTGTCAGCAGTGATGTCTCTGCTTTTTAATATGCTGTCTAGGTTGGTCATAGCTTTTCTTCCAAGGAGCAAGTGTCTTGTAACTCCATGGCTGCTCTCACCAACCACAGTAATTTTGGAGCCCAAGAAAAAAAAATCTGCCACTATTTCCACTTTTCCCCTGTCTATTTGCCATTAAGTGATAGGACTGGATGCCATGATCTTAGTTTTTTTTGAATGCTGAGTTTTAAGCCAACTTTTTCACTCTCCTCTTTTGCCCTCATCAAGAGGTTCTTTAGTTCCTCTGCTTTCTGCCATTAAGGTGGTATTACCTGCATATCTAAGGTATTGATATTTCTCCCAGCAATCTTGATTCCAGCTTTTGATTAATCCATCCCAGCATTTTGCATGATATACCCTGCAAGTAAGTTAAATAAGGAGGGTGACAATATACAGCCTTGACATACTCCTTTCCCAATTTGGAACCAGTCCATTGTCCCATGTCCTGTTCTAATTGTTGCTTCTTGACATGTATATAGGTTTCTCAGGAAGCTGATGAGGTGGTCTGGCATTCACATCTCTTCAATAATTTTCAACAGTTTTTTGTGAGCCACACTGTCAAAGGTTTTTACAAAATCAGTGAAGCAGATTGAGATCGAGAAGCATGATATCTCCAGCTTTGTTCTTTCTCAGGATTGTCTTGAGCTATTTGGGGTCTTTTGCATTCTCTTACAAATTTTAGAATTATTTATTCTAGTTCTGTAAAAATGCCATTCATATTGCATTGAATCTGTAGATTGCCTTGGGTAGTATGGTTATTTAATGATATTAATTATTTCAATCAATGAGTATAGTATATCTTTCTGTTTGCTTGTTTCATTTTCAAATCATTTTTATCCATGTCTCATAGTTCTCTGACTACAAGCCTTTTACCCAGTTGGTTAGATTTAGTGATAAGGATATGACTCTTTTTGATGCAATCATAAATGGGGTTGTTTTCTTAATTTCTCTTTCTGATAATTTGTTGTTAGTATATAGAAATGAGACAGATTTATGTATACTAATTCTGTATCTTGAAACTTTACTGAATTTATTTATTAGTTCTAATAGGTGGCAGCTCTAGGATTATACACACACACTCACATATATGTGTGTGTGTAAATATATATATATATATATATATATATATATATGTTTAGTCACTCCCGTTGTGTCTGACTTTTTTGCAATCCTATGGACAGTAGCCCACCAGGCTCCTCTGTACATGGGATTCTCCCTCCTGGCAAGAATACTGGAGTGGATTGCCATGCCCTCTTCCAGGGGATCTTCCTGGCCCAGCGATCAAACCCTCGTATCTTATGTCTCCTGCATTAGCAGACGGGTTTTATATATATATATATATATATATATGTGTGTGTGTGTGTGTGTGTGTGTGTATACCATCTAAACAGTGACTGTTTTATTTCTTCCTTTCTGATGTGCATTCCTTTTACTTCTTTATCTTGTCTGGTTCCTATGAGTAGGACTTCCAGTACTAAGTGGAGTAAAAGTGGTGAAAGTAGGCATATTTGTCTTGTTCTTAATTTTAGAAGAGATGCCTTGGAACATTAATCCATTTACATTTAAAGTAATTATTGGTGGGTATGTACTTGGTGCTTTTCTTCTTTTTTTTTTTTTTACTTGGTGCTTTTCTTGTTAATTATTTTCTAGTTGTTTTTGTTTGTTGCTGTTGTTCCTGTCTTCTTTTTCTCTCTTTCCTTTTGATTTGATGACTGTTTTTAGTGCTACATTTGGAGTCCTTTCTTTTTTTCATGTGTTTATCTATTATAGATTTTTGGTTTGTGGTTAGCAATCATGTATACCAATCTATGTATATACGTAATTAATTTAAGTAGTTGATCTCTTAAGTTTGAGTGCATTCTAACAGCCCTTCTTTTTTTACCCCCCCCCACCTTTATGCTTTTGACATAATATCTTAATTCCTTTTATTTTGTGTGTCCCTTAACTATCTAATGTGGATATAGATTATTTTACTACTTTTGTCTTTTAATCTTCTAGCTAGCTTTATCAGTGGTTGATCTACCAACTTTATATATTTGCCTTTGCAAATATATATAAAGTCCCTTTAACTTCTTGTAAAGCCAATTTAGTGATACTGAACTCTTTAAGCATTTGCTTATCTGTAAAACTCTTTATCTTTTTTTTTTCTTCAAAGCTGAATGATAGCCCTGCTGGCTATATTGGCTTAGATTATTCTAGATTATAGACTTTTTTTTTTCCCCATCATTTTGAATATATCACATCACTCTCTTCTGACCTGCAAAGTTTTGGCCAAAAATTCAGCTGATAGACTTGCAGGAGTACCTTTGTGTGTAATTTGTTACTTTTCCCTTGCTGCTTTTAATATTTCCTCTTTAATTTTTGCTATTTTAATTATAACGTGTGTTGATGTGGATCTCTCTGGATTCATCTTGTTTGAATTCACTGTACATCCTGGACCAGAATGTTTCTTCTTTCCCACCTTAAGAAAGTTTTCAGGTACTATGCTTTCAAATATGTTCTCTGTCCCTTTCTCTCTGTCTTCTCCTTTTGGGGCCCCTATAATGCAAATATTAGTATACTTGATGTTGTCTCAGAGGTTTCTTAAACTAGCTTCATTTTTTTTTCTTTTTCCTGTTCAACTTGTGATTTCACTACTCTGTCCTCTAGTTTGCTGACCTACTCCTGTATATCATCTAATCTACTGCTGATTCCATCGAGTATATTTCTAAATTCCTATTATTTTGCTCTTCAGTTCTGTTTGATTCTTCTTTATGCTCCAGCTCTTTGTTAAAATTCTCACTGTGTTTGTCCATTCTTCTCCTGAGTTCACTGAGAATCTTTATAAACATAGTCTTGCACTATTTATTGGGTAGATTGTTTATATCTCAGTTGGTAAAGAATCTGCCTGCAATGCAGGAGACCCTGGTTCAATTCCTGGGTCGGGAAGATCTGCTGGAGAAGGGATAGGCTACCCACTCCAGTATTCTTGGGCTTCCTTTATGGCTCAGCTGGTAAAGAATCAGTCTTCAATGTGGGAGACCTGGGTTTGATCCCTGGGTTGGGAAGATCCCCTGGAGAAGAGAACAGCTACCCACTCTAGTATTCTGGCCTGGAGAATTTCATGGGCTGAATAGTCCATGGGGTCACAAAGAGTCAGACATGACTGAGCGACTGTCACTTCACTTCACTTGTTTATATCCATTTTTATTTATTTATTTTTCTGAGATTTTGTCTTATTCCTTTGTTCAGAATATATTCTTCTATTACCTTATTTTGCCCAATTCTCTTTCTTTTTTCTATGTATGACGTAAGTGTGTTACATTTCCTGATTTGGAGAAGTGGTCTTCTATAGGGGACAACCTATGGAGCCCAGCATCAGACCCCATCCTGGGCTGCATAGGTCCTTCTTTTGTGGCAGGGCCAACTACTGTATGTGTACTGATAAGCAGTGATGAGTCCCAGCCTAGCTGGCTGTCAGACACTGACTTGTGTGGCTGTTGCTGGGTTCCAGTGTGACTGGGTGTGTGGTTTGGAGTTCCTGGGACTTGTGTTGACTTGGTAGTGAGCAGGTAATTTCTTAGCACTAATAGGCTAGAAGGAGGATTACCAAATGGTACTAACCAGCATCAGGATTTTTATGATAGAATTACTTCTCTGTCTTCTCATTTTGCCCAAATGTCTGTGTTCATTTGCATGTTTTAGGTAGGTCATTACATCTCCTGATATTGGAGAAGTAGCCTTGTGGCACAGATATTCTGTAGGCTCCAGCAGAATATGCCCCTCTGGTCACCGGAACTTTATGATCAAGAAATGGCCCCTATTTGGGGTGCTTGGATCCTTCTTTGGGGGCCCAGGTCAGCAAGGCCGACAACTCTGAACAACTCTGAGTGAGGCTGGTTCCCAGCCTGGTTGGCTGCCTGGTCTTGCCTCCTACGGAGGTTGCCAACTGCTGATGGGTGGGGCCAGAACTCAGCCCTACTGGCTATGGTGCCAGGAGGTCCAAGTGCTGTTGCTGGCCTACTGGTGCACAGGGTTAGGGCCTTGAAAGTCCCAGAATTGGTGCTGGTCCTCTGGTGGGTAGGACTAGGTCCCCATGCGATTGGCTGCTGAGCCTTTGAAGGTCACAGGGCTAGTGCCAACCAGCTGTTAACATTCTAGAGGAATGATTCCAAAATGACACTCACCAACATTGGTGTCCTTGTGCTAGAACAAGCCCCCCAAATAGCTGCTGATATTGTCTGTCTCCATAGAGAATCGCTCTGGCCTCCTTCTTCTCTGAGAGTTTTCTCCAAGATCAATAAATGGACCATATGCAGACTCCTGCAAATTACTGCCTCTGAGCTGGGTCTCAGAGTATAGAGGATTTTGTTTGTGTCCTTTAAGAGTGAAGTCTCTGTTCATCGCAGCACTGTTTATAATAGCCAGGACATGGAAGCAACCTAGATGCCCATCAGCAGACGAATGGATAAGAAAGCTGTGGTACATATACACAATGGAATATTACTCAGCCATTAAAAAGAATACATTTGAATCAGTTCTAATGAGATGGATGAAACTGGAGCCCATTATATAGAGTGAAGTAAGCCAGAAAGATAAACACCAATACAGTATACTAACACATATATATATAGAATTTAGAAAGATTGTAACAATAACCTTATTTGCAAGGCAGAAAAAGAGACACCGATGTATAGAATAGACTTTTGGACTCTATGGGAGAAGGCAAGGGTAGGATGATCTGAGAGAATAGCATTGAAAATGTATACTATTAAGTGTGAAACAGATCACCAGTCCAGGTTGGATGCATGAGACAAGTGCTTGGGGCTGGTGCACTGGGATGACCCAGAGGGATGGGATGGAGAGGGAGGTGGGAGGTGGATTCAGGATGGGGAACACATGTAAATCCATGGCTGATTCATGCCAATGTATGGCAAAAACCACTACAATATTGTAAAGTAATTAGCCTCCAACTAATAAAAATAAATGAAAAAAAAAAAAAAAAAGAGTGGTCTCTTATTTCCCAAAGCCTTCTGAGTCTCCCATTTGCAAGCCCTGTTGACCTTCAAAGTCAGAGATACTAGGGACTTGTTTACCTGGAAGGACTCCTGAGCTGGGGAGTCCAATGCAGGACTTAGATGCCTCACTCCTTGGGGAGAGCTGGTTAGTACCATTTTGTAATCCTTCTAGCCTATTAGTGCCAGGAAATTATCTGCTTATTAGCAAGTCAACACAAGTCCCAGGAACTCCAGATCACACACCTAATCACACTGGAAACCAGCAACAATCACACAAATCAGTGTCTGGCAGCCAGCTAACTGTGATTATCCAGTCCATACTTTGGGTTATAGATCTTGACTCTACTGAGTCTCAGCCCCTCCTATCCTTCTTGTTGTGGTTCTTTTTATATCTTTTGTTATGGAAAATGATTTCTGTCTATGTTCAGTTTGCTCATTGATAATTGCTCTGTAAACAGTTGTAATTTGGTGTGCTTTTGGGAGGGTGTGAGTCAGGGTCTTATTTCTCAGCCATATTTGAAAGTGAATCAAAATATCCTTTTTAATAAATCATCTAAGTATCTATCCCTTTGGAATGATTTCTTTTATAGTGTTAACTATTTTTCAGTGAGCCATAAAGAAGTGACATCCAATAGTTTTCAGAATTAGAAGTTGATTCATGGAATCTTAATTCTTATTTTGGTTTCTGAACATATTATTTTTGTTTTCAGTGGAGGCAGAGGCTATAATTAAAATTTGCATATTTTTTTCTAATGATGAATGCAACTCTGAAGTCTCCTAATGAAATGAGACATAAGTACAAGGCCATTCATAAGATGGCATAATTTTGACAGAATTTCACCTAGAAATCCTACTCATCAAAATATTAAGTGACAGTGTCCCCATTGAAAGTGAAAGCATCATAACTCTTTACATACTTACAGTTACCTTAGCCATATATTTATAAGTACCTTAATAGGTTCTCAAGTTTTTGAGTGCATCTTTCAGAAGCTATATATAAATAACAGAAATATCTTCTGGGGAGAAGTTATCTCTGCATCTACCTGTGTGTCAATTTGAAATAAGGCAGAAGCATTAAATAGAAGGGACAATGAGGGAAAAGACCCATAGAACAAGGTGATGTATTGTTTGGGTGGTAATTTACTTTAACATTGTGTTGAATATGTATGAAATTAAGTGAATTTTAGTGTTAACTCTAGAGACTGTGTATATATTATATATATATATATACATATATATGCATATATGTGTATACTTATATATATGTGTGTGTGTATACTTTTATATGTATATATAAAAAGTATATATATATACTTTCATATATATATATATATGAAAATGTTAGTTGTTCAGTCATGTTCAACTCTTTGCAACCCCATGGATTGTAGTCCACAAGACTCCTCTGTCCATGGGATTCTCCAGGTAAGAATACTAGAGTGGGTATTCATTCCCTTCTCAGGGGATCTTCCTGACCTAGAAATTGACCCTGGGTCACTCACATTATAAGCAGATTCTTTACCATCTGAGCAACTAGGGAAGCCATATATTTATATATGAGAAAGATTTATAAATTTATACATACATATATATATGAGAAAGATTTATACATATTTATATATATGTACGTGTGATATATATATATATATATATATATATATATATATATATATATAGGAAAGCTTTAAGTAACTGGCTTATGTGATCATGGAGACTAGAAAGTTTGAAATCTCCTGTAAAATAAACAAGAAGAATTTCTATGTTGCAGTCTTGAGGCAGAGTTATTTCCTTTGGAGATTTCGGCTTTTACTCTTAAGGCCTTCAACAGACTGGATGAGGCCCACCCTCATTATGGGGGGTAATTGCCATTACTTACAGTCTACTTATCATAAATGTTAATCACACTTAAAAAATTAACTTCACAACAATATATAGACTTATGTTTAAGCAAACACTGGACATCATAGGTTAGCCAAGTTGCTGTATGGACACTATAGCAATACAGTGTTATATATCAATTATATCTCAACAAAAAAGAGTTAGTATTTCAGTAGAATTTTATTTAACACTTGCTTCATGATTACATCCCATCTAGCTTTTATCTTTGGGGGCTTTTATAAAGACTATGGTTGTTTTTAGATGGCCAAATTGGTCTATCTTATCTATCTTTGACAACAGGAGGACTTCAGAATGCAATATCAAAAGGCAGCCCATTGGGTTTGCGTCTCCATCCCAGTCAACTGTAGTCCGTTTTTTATGTAAGTGACTTTGGTCATTGAATACTATTCTTTGTCTTCTTTCATATTTAGTTTCATCACTATAAATAGGTCTTCCCATAGGAACGACTGAATGCCAAGAGTTGTAGGAAAAACAGTTTCACTCTTTTCATTCCCTGACACTCTTAAAATTCCCAAAAGAACTTATCAGGGAAGAAATAACTCTTAGTTAATAATTAATGTTATGGGCTTTCACTCTTATCTTTAATGTCATTTCAAGCATTATATGAGTCATACAACCTCCTTTTGATTGGATTTAAGAATATATTCTCCATACCATGCAAATAAGTGTAATGATATCTGAATTCAGAAAAATATAGATATTTAAACAATTTTAAGGCATAGGACTTTTACCATATTTTATTAGCTCTTTGGAATTTCTCTTTTAACCTGTGGAAGGTGGGCATTTTCAGTTAAAAGTAGAGAAAGGGAGCTATTTAATCAAGTAAGTTTTCTCTCAAAGTAGTGTTTTAACCAGTCTTTTAAGAAGCTAAATAATCCATCATGCTTTATCACCATAAACTTGGAAATCAGAAAGTGGATATTGTCCAAAGAGACACACTGTATTTTGATTTAGAAGATATTTTACTTTTGAATGAATACATTGATTGATAACAAGAATCAACTACTTAATAATAGTTCTCTCAAAGCTCCACTATACAAATAAATCTTTCACATAGTTTTTAGCAACTAACATAGATGCTTACTAAATTTATCTCTCCTTTCATATATTGTGGCCTTGAAGTAAGCCAAGAATTTCACTGCAAGTTTGTTTGATAAAGTATGGAGAATTCTTATCTGCCTTCAGGAAATGTTGCTATAAACTATTTGGATCTTGGGTCTTCATTAAGTGAGTGGAACTGTGGAGGTTTTGCCACTTTCCTTTATTTATTTTAGATAATAGAACAACATTACCCCTTTCTATGTATCAAAATTTAGTGACAGATGAAAGAGAAGTCATTCCTTGAGTAAGGTTGACTGGGAAGATTTTGCTTGACAAGTTTTTTCCTAAAGCAATGCTAAGCATTGGTAGAGCTACTTGTCCAGGTATATAGCTTTTCATAGAAAGAAAACTATTAACACCTGCATTTGATTTACATAAATATATGTTGGCTCTCTTCTCATTTTCTCTGCCCCTGTTTTCTTCATGTCATCAGAGCTAACTTCACTGATGACTCCATATTCAAGCTTAAGTGTCTGGACCTAGGAGTCCATACCCAGGTCTTACTTAAGCCATATTCATCTCCAACCAGAACCAAGGTATGGTGAGTGAGGTGCAAGGTTGGGCTTCTGGGAAGCCCTTGAATTGTTGCACACCCTCCTCTTCCCTCTCAGCTCTTGATGGGCTCTGAGCACAGGAATGGGGCTTTGTTTAGGCTTTCTCTCCTTAGTCCTCATGGGTTACCCTGTAGAGTGCCCTGCCTGGTGCTTATGCCATGGCTAAGCCTAGTGGGCCTGATGGGGGTCCTGCTTGACCACCAGTTCACCCCAGTTGGCTTTGATACTGCATGAGTCTTCAGGGATTGCTTGGATTTTACAGCTCTGCCTACCAGAATGAATACCCAGCACTGGATACTCTGAAAGTAATATGAAAACCTAGCCATCCTCACCCAGTGAAAGTTGGTAGCTGAGTGGATTTTCTCTCCCCACATCTGTCTGGTTTCATCTCCTCC
Source organism: Odocoileus virginianus (assembly GCF_023699985.2). Lineage (NCBI taxonomy): Eukaryota > Metazoa > Chordata > Mammalia > Artiodactyla > Cervidae > Odocoileus > Odocoileus virginianus. The sequence goes on along the minus strand of NC_069696.1, from coordinate 35,049,245 downwards.
CCCAGTGGCTTCCTGTTGCCTTAGGAACCATACTGCTTATGATGATTAATTTTAATTGCTAACTTGGAGGGGTTTTGGGATGAGACTAACATTTAAATTAATGATCTCTGAGTAAAGCAGATTGTCCTCCATAATGTGGGTGGATCTTATCCAATCCATTGAAGGCCTGAGTAGACCAAAAAGATAAGCCTCCCCAAGCAAGGATTCTCCAGCAGAATTGCCTTTGGACTTCATCTGCACCACTAGCTCTCCTGGGCCTGGAGCCTCCCAATCCACACTGCAGGTTTGGACTGGGCCACCTCAGTAACTGCATAAGCCAATTCTCTATACTAAATCTCTTTCTGTAAATATATACATCCTATTGGTTCTCTTTCTCGAGATTTGTTGTTGTTCAGTCACTAAGTCGTTTCTGACTCTCTGTGACTCCATGAACTGCAGCATGCCAAGCTTCCCTATCCTTCACTATCTGCCTGAGTTTGCTCAAACTCATGTGCATTGAGTCAGTGATACCATCCAACCATCTCATCATCTGTCACCTCTTCTCCAGCCCTCATTCTTTCCCAGCATCAGGGTCTGTTTCCGTGTGTCAGCTTTTTGTTTAAGGTGGTCAAAGTATTGGAGTTTCAGCTTCAGCATCAGTCCTTTCAATGAATATTCAGGATTGACTTCCTTTAGGATTGACTGGTTTGATCTCCTTGCTGTCTAAGGGACTCCCAAGAGTCTTCCCAAGAACCACAATTGAAGGCATCAATTCTTCGGCAATCAGCCTTCTTTAAAGTCCAACACTCATATCCATACATTACTACTGAAGAAAAAACATAGCTTTGACAATACAGACCTTTATAGGCAAAGTAATGTCTCTGCTTTTTAATATGCTGTCTAGGTTAGTCACAAACAAAACCATGCAGGAACAGATAAAAACTTGAGGGCACAGACAAGACCTTTTGCACACCAGGACCCAGGAGAAAGGAGCAGTGACTCCACAAGAGACTAACCAAGGTTTGCCCGGGAGTGTCCAGGAGGCCCCAGTGTAGGCGTGGGTCGGCGGTGGCCTGCTGCAGGGATGGAGGCACTGGGTGCAGCAGTGCCAGCATGGGGCCTTTTGAAGGAGGTCACCATTATCTTTTCTCCTGTGCTTTTGGCCTCTCTTCTTTTCACAGCTATTTGTAAGGCCTCCTCAGACAGCCATTTTGCTTTTTTGCATTTCTTCCTCCTAAGGATGGTCTTGCTCCCTGTCTCCTGTACAATGTCATGAACCTCCATCCATAGTTCATCAGGCACTCTGTCTATCAGATAGAGTCCCTTGAATCTATTTCTCACTTCCACTGTATAATCATAAAGGATTTGATTTAGGTCAAACTTGAATGGTCTAGTGGTTTTCCCTACTTCAATCTAAGTCTGAATTTGGCAATAAGGAGTTCATGGTCTGAGCCACAGTCAACTCCTGGTCTTGTTTTTGCTGACTGTATAGAGCTTCTCCACCTTTGGGTGCAAAGAATATAATCAGTCTGATTTCAGTGTTGACCATCTGGTAATGTCCATGTGTAGAGTCTTCTCTTGTGTTGTTGGAAGAGGGTGTCTGCTGTGACCAGTGCATTCTCTTGGCAGAACTCTATGAGCCTTTGTCCTGCTTCATTCTGTACTCCAAGGCCAGATTTGCCTATTACTCCAGGTGTTTCTTGACTTCCTACATTTGCATTCCAGTCCCCTATAATGAAAAAGACATCTTTTTTAGGTGTTAATTCTAGAAGGTCTTGTAGGTCTTCATAGAACTGTTCAACTTCAGCTCCTTCAGCATTCCTGGTCAAAGCATAGACTTGTATTACTGTGATACTGAATGGTTTGCCTTGGAAATGAACAGAGATCATTCTGTTGTTTTTGAGACTGCATCCAAGTACTGCATTTCAGACTCTCTTGTTGACTATGATGGCTACTGCATTCTTCTAAGAAGAATGCATACTTCTTGCCCACAGTAGAAGATATAATGGTCATCTGAGTTAAATTCACCCATTCCAGTCCATTTTAGTTCGCTGATTCCTAAAATGTCTATGTTCACTCTTGCCATCTCCTGTTTGATCACTTCCAATTTGCCTTGATTCAGGGACCTAACATTCCAGGTTCCTATACAATATTGCTCTTTACAGCATCAGATCTTGCTTCTATCACCAGTCACATCCACAACTGGATGTTGTTTTTGCTTTGACTCCATCTCTTCATTCTTTCTGGAGTTATTTCTCCACTGATATCCAGTAGCATATTGGGCACCTACCAACCTGGGGAGTTCATCTTTCAGTGTCCTGTCTTTTTGCCTTTTCATATTGTTCATACTGTTCAGAGCAGGAATGCTGAAGTGTTTTGCCATTCCCTTCTCCAGTGGACCACATTTTATCAGAACTCTCCACCATCACCCGTGTGTCTTGGGTGGCCCTACACGGGCATGGCTCATAGTTTCATTGGGTTAGACAAGGCTGTGGTCCATGTGATCAGATTGGTTAGTTTTCTGTGATTGTGGTTTTCAGTCTGTTTGCCCTCTGATGGAGAAGGATAAGAGGCTTATGGAATCTTCCTAAAGGGATAGACTAACTGAGGGGGAAACTGGGTCTTGTTCTGATGGGCAGGGCCATGCTCAGTAAATCTTTAATCCAATTTTCTGTTGATGGGTGGAGCTGTGCTCCCTCACTGCTATTTACCTGTATGCAGGTCAGGAAGCAACAGTTAGAACTGGACATAGAACAACAGACTGGTTCCAAATAGGAAAAGGAGTACGTCAAGGCTGTATATTGTCACCCTGCTTATTTGACTTATATGCAGAGTACATCATGAGAAACACTGGGTTGGAAGAAGCACAAGCTGGAATCAAGATTGCTGGGAGAAATATCAATAACCTCAGATATGCAGATGACACCACCCTTATGGCAGAAAGTGAAGAGGAACTAAAAAGCCTCTTGATGAAAGTGAAAGAGGAGAGTGAAAAAGTTGGCTTGAAGCCCAGCATTCAGAAAACTAAGGTCATGGCATCTGGTCCCATCACCTCATGGGAAATAGATGGGGAAACAGTGGAAGCAGTGTCAGACTTAATTTTTCTGGTATCCAAAATCACTACAGATGGTGACGGCAGCCATGAAATTAAAAGACGCTTACTCCTTGGAAGGAAAGTTATGACCAACCTAGATAGCATATTAAAAAACAGAGACATTACTTTGCCAACAAAGGTCCATCTGGTCAAGGCTATGGTTTCTCCTAATGGTCATGTATGGATGTGAGAGTTGGACTTGAAGAAAGCTGAGAGCCAAAACATTGATGCTTTTGAACTGTGATGTTGGAGAAAACTCTTGAGAGTCCCTTGGACTGCAAGGAGATCCAACAAGTCCATCCTGAAGGAGATCAGTCCTGGGTGTTCATTGGAAGGACTGATGCTGAAGCTGAAACTCCAATACTTTGGCCACCTCATGAGAAGAGTTGACTCATTGGAAAGGACCCTGATGCTGGGAGGGATTGGGGGCAGGAAGAGAAGGACAAAAGATGAGATGGCTGGATGGCATCACTGACTTGATGGGCATGAGTTTGAGTAAACTCTGGGAGTCGCTGATGGACAGGGAGGCCTGGCGTGCTGTGATTCATGGGGTTGCAAAGAGTCGGATATGGCTGAGTGACTGAACTGAACTGAACTGAAACTATGGTGCAGGTAATGAAGATAATGGTGACCTCCCTCAAAAGAACCCTTGCATGTACTGCTATGGTCCATGGCCCCAACCCTATAGCAGGCCACCACCAACCCACACCTTTGCCAGAGACTCCTGGACACCCACAGACAAGTCTCCTGTGGGGGTCACTGTTCCTTTCTCCTGGCTTCTGGTGCAAAAGGTTCTGTTGTGCCCTCCAAGAGTCTATTTCCCAGTCCTATGTAAGTTCTGGCAGCTCTGTGGTGGGGTTAATAGTGACCTCCTCCAAAAGGACTTAAGCTGCACCCACACCCAGAGCCCCCGTCCCTGCGGCAGTCCATTGCCAACCCATATCTCCACAGGAGATGCTCAAACACAGTTCTGTCTCAGTCTTTGTGGGGTCCCTGGGTCCTGGATGCACAGGTTTGTTTGAGCCCTCTGAGCATATCTGGTAGGAATGGGGTTTGATTCTAAACATGAATTCGCCCCTCCTACCATCTTGCTGGGGCTTCTCTGTTTCCTTTGGATGTAGAGTATCTCCTCACAGCCATTCCAGTGCCTACTGTCTTATTGGGATTTCTCTGACCTTGGACATAGGGTTATCTCCACACTGCCGGTTCAGCAAAGCACAGGCACCGCTCCTGACCTTGGACATGGGGTATCTATTCATGGCTGCACCAGCGAAGCCCTGGCACCACTCCTGACCTTGGACATGGGGTATCTGCTCATGGTCGCTGCTCCTGACTTTGGACGAGGGGTATCTCCTCTAGGCCGCTGCTGCTCCAGCAAGGCAAAATGGCTGCCTGAGGAGGCCTTACAAATAGCTGTGAAAAGAAGAGAAGCCAAAAGCAAAGGAAAAAAGGAAAGATACACCCATTTGAATGTAGAGTTCCAAAGATTAGCAAGGAGAGATAAGAAAGCCTTCCTCACTGATCAGGCAAAGAAAAGAGGAAAACAATAGAATGGGAAAGACTAGAGATCTCTTCAAGAAAATTAGAGATGCCAAGGGAATATTTCATGGAAAAATGGGCACAATAAAGGACAGAAATGCTATGAACCTAAAAGAAGCAGAAGATATTAAGAAGAGGTGGAAAGAATACACAGAAGAACGGTACAAAAAAAGATCTTCACAACCCAGATAATCACGATGGTGTGATCACTCACCTAGAGCCAGATATCCTGGAATGCGAAGTCAAGTGGGCCTTAGGAAGCATCACTGTGAACAAAGCTAGTGGAGGTGATGGAATTCCATTTGAGCCATTTCAAATCCTAAAAGATGATGATGGGAAAGTGCTACACTCAGTATGCCAGCAAATTTGGAAAACTCAGCAGTGGCCACAGGACTGGAAAAGGTCAGTTTTCATTCCAATGCAACAGAAAGGTAATGCCAAAGAATGATCAAACTACCACACAGTTGCACCATCTCACACGCTAGCAAAGTAATGCTCAAAATTCTCCAAGCCACGCTTCAACAGTATGTGAACCATGAACTTCTAGATGTTCAAGCTGGTTTTAGAAAAGGCAGAGGAACCGGAGATCAAATTTCCAACATCTGCTAGATAACTGAAAAAGCAAGAGAGTTCCAGAAAAACATCTATATCTGCTTTATTGACTATGCCAAAGCCTTTGACTGTGTGGATCACAATAAACTGTGGAAAATTTTGAAAGAGATGGGAATACCAGACCACCTGACCTGCCTCTAGAGAAACCTGTATGCAGGTCAGGAAGCAACAGTTAGAACTAGACATGAAACAACAGACAGGTTCCAAATGGGAAAAGGAGTACTTCAAGGCTGTATATTGTTACCCAGCTTATTTAACTTAAATGAATAGTACATCATGAGAAATGCTGGACTGAAAGAAGCCCAAGCTGGACTCAAGATTGCTGGGAGAAATATCAATAAACTCAGATATGCAGATGACACCACCCTTATGGCAGAAAGCAAAGAGGAACTAAAAAGCCTCTTGATGAAAGTGAAAGAGGAGAGTGAAAAAGTTGGCTTAAAGCTCAACATTCAGAAAACAAAGATCATGGCATCTGGGCCCATCACTTCATGGCAAATAGATGGGGAAAAAATGGAAACAATGACAGACTTTATTTTTTGGGGCTCCAAAATCACTGCAGATTGTGACTGCAGCCATGAAATAAAAGATGCTTACTCCTTGGAAGAAAAGTTATGACCAACCTAGACAGCATATTGAAAAGCAGAGACATTGCCAACAAAGGTCTGTCTAGTCAAGGCTATGGTTTTTTCCAGTAATCATGTATGGATGTGAGAGATGAACTATAAAGAAAGCTGAGAGCCAAAGAATTGAGGCTTTTGAACTGTGGTGTTGGAGAAGACTCGAGAGTCCCTTGGACTGCAAAGAGATCCAACCAGTCCATCCTAAAGAAATCAGTCCTGAATGTTCATTGGAAGAACTGATGTTGAAGCTGAAACTCCAATACTTTGGCCACCTGATGTGAAGAGCTGACTCATTTGAAAAGACCCTGATGCTGGGAAAGATCTAAGGCAAGAGGAGAAGGGGATGACAGAGGATGAGATGGTTGGATGGCATCACCGACTCAGTGGACATGAGTTTGAGTAAACTCCGGGAGTCGGTGATGGACAGGGAGGCCTGGTGTTCCATGGAGTCTCAAAGGGTCTGATAGGACTGAGCAACTGAATTGAACCATTATTGTCATTACCTCCACCATAGTTTGGCCTCAGGTCAACCAATAGGGAGGGAACACAGCCCCATACATTAAGAGAAAATTGGATTAAAGATTTACTGGGGGGGGAGGAGCCAAGATGGTGGAGGAATAGGACGGGGAGATCACTTTCTCTCCTACAAATTCATCTAAAGAACATTTGAACGCTGAGCAAATTTCACAAAACAACTTCTGATCGCTAGCAGAGGACATCAGGAGCCCAGAAAAGCAGCCCATTGTCTTCGAAAGGAGGTAGGACAAAATATAAAAGATAAAAAGGGAGTCAAAAGAGCTACGGACGGAGACCCATCCCGGGAAGGGAGTCTTAATAGAGGAAGTTTCCAATCACCAGGAAACCCTCGCACTGGTGGGACTGGGGGAAGTTTTCGGCAATCTAACTGGGAGGAAAAATTAAATAAGGCCCGCAGATTACGTGCCTAAAAGCAACTCCCAGCAGAAAAGTACCCCAGATGCCCGCACCCGCCAGCAGCAAGCGGGGGCTGAACGAAGAGGAGCGGGCGGCATTGCTTAGGGTAAGGACCGGCCCGAAGACCCTGAGAGCAATCAGTGGGAGTTTTTTTAAAAAGCTATCCCTGCGGGATAGCAAGGGACAAAATTAACCAGCCCGAACACACTGCCGGCAGTTCGCAAAACAAAGGGACTGAGAAACTCCAGAGAAGAGCCGGCCCATCCCCGCTGGAGGTAGGAGGCAGGGGGGAGGGGAAAAGGGCAAACTCAGCCCCTGAGAAGCCACCCCCTCCCACACTGCAAACAGGCCCCCGGTTCCTATCTAAAGACTTCCTGAGACCCGACTGGCGGCGCGCGCTGGGGCCACGGAGGGAAAAAGCGCGCCGTAGCCGGGGAGAGTGCACCCAAGCCTCTGGCTGCCTGGGCCACTCGACGCAGAGGGAAAAGGTGCGCTGCACCGGGGAGAGTACGCCTGAGCCCCTGGCTGCCTGAACCGCTCAGGCCGGGGAAGGCACAAAACGCAGGCGCAACCAAATCCGCGCTTTTGTGGAGTACCCGAAAACTGGAACCACATTCAACACAGGGCCCGCTCCATATAGAGCAGCCAGGAGCCTGAACAGTGTAGACGGGGAAAGCACTGACACCCGTGAGCGGGGCAAACCCAGTGTGGCCGGAACACGGTGAGTGCTATCCACACAGAGCGGTATCTGTCTGCAGCGCCCTTCCCGCCCCGTAGCAGGACTGAACTGAACTGGCGAACCTAAATAAGAGATCACCTTCGCCCGCCTGTGTCAGGGCGGAAATTAGACACCGAAGAGACGGGCAAACAGAAGCCAAATAAACAAAGGGAACCGCTTCAGAAAGGACCCATGCAACAGATTAAAATCCCTGAAGGTAACACCGACTACACCGGAAGGGGCCTATAGATATCGAGAAGTGTAAGCTGGAAAGAGGAGCTATCTGAAATTGAACTGAACCTACGCTGACCGCAACAACTCCAGAGAAATTCCTAGATATATATGTTGGTTTTTTTTTTTTAATTAAAAAAAAATAAGGTATTTTTCTTTCCTTTTTTAAAATTTTTTATTTTTCTCTTTTATTTTCTTTTAAAATTCCCTATTACTCCCCCATTACTCAACTTTCATTTTCATATATTTTTACAATTTTTTTAATTAGGGAAAAATTTTTTTTTTCTTTTTCTTGTTTTTCTCTCCTATTTCCTTTTAAAGCCCTCTAATACTCCTCTGTTATTCCTTAATTTTCATTTTCGTTTCACTATAACCTTGCCAAAAAAAAAAAAAGAGAGAGAGAGAGAAACCCTATTTTTAAACCAAACTACATATACAAATTTCTAAATCTTTTTTGTGTTTTTGTTTTTGTTTTCAAATATTGTATTTCAAAGAGTCTAACCTCTACACTAGATTTTTAATCTTTGTTTTTCAGTATGTGATATACATTTTGGACATTTAAGAATCCAATATTCAGTTCCCATTTCTACTCAGGAGTGTGGTGATTACTCTCCCACTTTTGACTCTCTGTTTTCTACCTCAGAACACCTCTATTTCCTCCTTTCCCCTTCTCTTCCCAATCCAATTCTGTGAATCTTTGTGGGTGTCTGGGCTACAGAGAACACTTTGGGAACAGATAACTGCGTAGATCTGTCTCTCTCCTCTTGAGTCCCCTTTTTCTCCTCCTGCTCACCTCTATCTCCTTCCTTCTTCTCCTATTCTTCATGTAACTCTGTGAACCTTTCTGGTTGTCTCTCATGGTGGAGAATCTTTTCACCATTAACCTAGAAGTTTTATTATCAGTGCTGTATAGTTGGAGAAGTCTTGAGACTATTGGAAGAATAAAACTGAAATCCAGAGGCAGGAGACTGAAGCCCAAAACCTGAGAAAACCAGAAAACTCCTGACTACACGGAACATTAAAGAATAAGAGACCATCCAAAAGCCTCCATACCTACACCAAAAACAGCCACCACCCAAGAGCCAATAAGCTCCAGTACAAGACATACCACACAAATTCTTTAGCAATGCAGGAACATAGACCTGAGTGTCAACATACAGGCTGTCCAAAGTCACACCTAACGCATAGACCCATCACAAAACTCATTACTGGACACTCCATTGCACTCCAGAGAGAAGAAATCCAATTCCACACACCAGAATGCTGACACAAGCTTCCCTAACCAGGAAACCTTGACAAACCAATCGTCCAACCCCACACACTGCGTGAAACCTCCACAATAAAAAGGAACCACAGACCACAAGAATACAGAAAGCCCACTCCAGACACAGCAATCTAAACAAGATGAAAAGGCAGAGAAATACCCAACAGGTAAAGAAACATGAAAAAAGCCCACCAAGTCAAACAAAAGAGGAGGAAATAGGGAATCTACCTGAAAAAGAATTTAGAATAATGATAATAAAAATGATCCAAAATCTTGAAAACAAAATGGAGTTACAAATAAATAGCCTGGAGACAAAGATTGAGAAGATGCAAGAAATGTTTAACAAGGACCTAGAAGAAATTTTAAAAAGTCAATTAAAAATTAACAATGAAATAAATGAGATCAAAAACACTCTGGAGGGAACCATGAGTAGAATAACAGAGACAGAAGATAGGATAAGTGAGTTAGAAGATAAGATGGTGGAAATAAATGAAGCAGAGAGGAAAAAAGAAAAAAGAATAAAAAAAAATGAGGACAACCTCAGGGACCTCTGGGACAATGTGAAACGCCCCAACATTCGAATCATAGGAGTCCCAGAAGAAGAAGACAAAAAGAAAGGCCATGAGAAGTTACTCGAGGAGATAATAGCTGAAAACTTCCCTAAAATGGGGAAGGAAATAGCTACCCAAGTCCAAGAAACCCAGAGAGTCCCAAACAGGATAAACCCAAGGCGAAACACCCCAAGACACATATTAATCAAATTAACAAAGATCAAACACAAAGAACAAATATTAAAAGCAGCAAGGGAGAAACAACAAATAACACACAAAGGGATTCCCATAAGGATAACAGCTGATCTATCAATAGAAACCCTTCAGGCCAGAAGGGAATGGCAGGACGTACTTAAAGTAATGAAAGAGAATAACCTACAACCTAGATTACTCTACCCAGCAAGGATCTCATTCAGATATGAAGGAGAACTCAAAAGCTTTACAGACAAGCAAAAGCTGAGAGAATTCAGCACCACCAAACCAGCTCTTCAACAAATACTAAAGGATCTTCTCTAGACAGGAAACACAGAAAGGTGGTATAAACGTGAACCCCAAACAACAAAATAAATGGCAACGGGACCATACCTATCAATAATTACCTTAAATGTAAATGGGTTGAATGCCCCAACCAAAAGACAAAGGCTGGCTGAATGGATACAAAAGCAAGACCCCTATATATGCTGTCCACAAGAGACCCATCTCAAAATAAGGGACACATACAGACTAAAATTGAAGGGCTGGAAAAAAAAATATTCCACACAAACGGAGACCAAAAGAAAGCAGGAGTCGCAATACTCATATCAGATAAAATAGATTTTCAAATAAAGGCTGTGAAAAGAGACAAAGATGGACACTACATAATGATCAAAGGATCAATCCAAGAAGAAGATATAACAATTATAAATATATATGCACCCAACATAGGAGCACTGCAATATGTAAGGCAAACGCTAACGAGTATGAAAGAGGAAATTAATAGTAACACAATAATAGTAGGAGACTTTAATACCCCACTCACAACTATGGATAGATCAACTAAACAGAAAATGAACAAGGAAACACAAACTTTAAAGGACACAATGGACCAGCTAGACCTAATTGACATCTATAGGACGTTTCACTCCAAAACAATCAACTTCACCTTTTTCTCAAGTGCACACGGAACCTTCTCCAGAATAGATCACATCCTGGGCCATAAATCTAGTCTTGGTAAATTCAAAAAGATTGAAATCATTCCAGTCATCTTTTCTGACCACAGTGCAGTAAGATTAGATCTCAATTACAGGAAAAAAAATTATTAAAAATTCAAACATATGGAGGCTAAACAACACGCTTCTGAATAACCAACAAATCATAGAAGAAATCAAAAAAGAAATCAAAATATGCATAGAAATGAATGAAAATGAAAACACAACAACCCAAAACCTATGGGACACTGTGAAAGCAGTGCTAAGGGGAAGATTCATAGCATTACAGGCCTACCTCAAGAAACAAGAAAAAAGTCAAATAAATAACCTAACTCTACACCTAAAGCAACTAGAGAAGGAAGAAATGAAGAACCCCAGGGTTAGTAGAAGGAAAGAAATCTTAAAAATTAGGGCAGAAATACATGCAAAAGAAACTAAAGAGATCATAGCAAAAATTAACAAAGCTAAAAGCTGGCTTTTTGAAAAAATAAAAAAAATTGACAAACCATTAGCAAGACTCATTAAGAAACAAAGGGAGAGAACCAGATTAACAAAATGAGAAACAGAAATGGAGAGATCACAACAGACAACACTGAAATACAAAGGATCATAAGAGACTACTACCAGCAGCTCTATGCCAATAAAATGGACAACTTGGAAGAAATGGAAAAGTTCTTAGATAAGTATAACTTTCCAAAAATGAACCAGGAAGAAATAGAAGATCTTAACAAAACGATCACAAGCAAGGAAATCGAAACTGTAATCAGAAATCTTCCAGCAAACAAAAGCCCAGGACCAGATGGCTTCACAGCTGAATTCTACCAAAAATTTAGAGAAGAGCTAACACCTATCTTACTCAATCTATTCCAGAAAATTGCAGAAGAAGGTAAACTTCCAAACTCATTCTATGAGGCCACCATCACCCTAATTCCAAAACCAGACAAAGATGCCACAATAAAAGAGAACTACAGGCCAATATCACTGATGAACATAGATGCAAAGATCCTTAACAAAATTCTAGCAAACAGAATCCAACAACATATTAAAAAGATCATACACCATGACCAAGTGGGCTTTATCCCAGGAATGCAAGGATTCTTTAATATCCGCAAATCAATCAACGTAATACACCACATTAACAAATTGAAAGATAAAAACCATATGATTATCTCAATAGATGCAGAAAAAGCCTTTGACAAAATTCTACATCCATTTATGATTAAAACTCTCCAGAAAGCAGGAATAGAAGGAACATACCTCAACATAATAAAAGCTATATATGAGAAACCCACAGCAAGCATCACCCTCAATGGTGAAAAATTGAAAGCATTTCCCCTGAAATCAGGAACAAGACAAGGGTGCCCACTCTCACCACTACTATTCAACATAGTTTTGGAAGTGTTGGCCACAGCAATCAGGGCAGAAAAAGAAGTAAAAGGAATTCAGATAGGAAAAGAAGAAGTGAAACTCTCTCTGTTTGCAGATGACATGATCCTCTACATAGAAAACCCTAAAGACGCTACCAGAAAATTACTAGAGCTAATCAATGAATACAGTAAAGTTGCAGGATATAAAATTAACACACAGAAATCTCTTGCATGCCTATACACTAACAATGAGAAAACAGAAAGAGAAATTAAGGAAACAATACCATTCACCACTGCAACAAAAAGAATAAAATACTTAGGAGTATATCTACCTAAAGAAACAAAAGACCTATACATAGAAAACTATAAAACACTGATGAAAGAAATCAAAAAGGACACAAACAGATGGAGAAATATACCATGTTCATGGATTGGAAGAATCAATATTGTCAAAATGGCTATACTACCCAACGCAATCTATAGATTCAATGCAATCCCTATCAAACTACCAACGGTATTTTTCACAGAACTAGAACAAATAATTTCACAATATGTATGGAAATACAAAAAACCTCAAATAGCCAAAGTAACCTTGAGAAAGAAGAATGGAAATGGAGGAATCAACCTGCCTGACTTCAGACTCTACTACAAAGCCACAGTCATCAAGACAGTATGGTACTGGCACAAAGACAGAAATATAGATCAATGGAACAGAATAGAAAGCCCAGAGATAAATCCACGAACCTATGGTCACCTTATCTTCAACAAAGGAGGCAAGGATATACAATGGAAAAAAGATAACCTCTTTAACAAGTGGTGCTGGGAAAACTGGTCAACCACCTGTAAAAGAATGAAACTAGAACACTTCTAACACCATACACAAAAATAAACTCAAAATGGATTAAAGATCTAAATGTAAGACCAGAAACTATAAAACTCCTAGAGGAGAACATAGGCAAAACACTCTCCGACATAAATCACAGCAGGGTCCTCTATGACCCACCTCCCAGAATTTTAGAAACAAAAGCAAAAATAAACAAATGGGACCTAATGAAACCTAAAGGCTTTTGCACAACAAAGGAAGCTATAAGCAAGGTGAAAAGACAGCCCTCAGATTGGGAGAAAATAATAGCAAGCGAAGCAACAGACAAAGGATTAATCTCAAAAATATACAAGCAACTCGGCCAGCTCAACTCCAGAAAAATAAATGACTCAATCAAAAAATGGGCCAAAGAACTCAACAGACATTTCTCCAAGGAAGACATACAGATGGCAAAAAAACACATGAAAAGATGCTCAACATCACTTATTATCAGAGAAATGCAAATCAAAACCACAATGAGGTACCATTACACGCCAGTCAGGATGGCTGCTATCCAAAAGTCTACAAGCAACAAATGCTGGAGAGGGTGTGGAGAAAAGGGAACCCTCTTACACTGTTGGTGGGAATGCAAATTAGTACAGCCACTATGGAAAACATTGTGGAGATTTCTTAAAAAGCTGGAAATAGAACTGCCATATGACCCAGCAATCCCACTTCTGGGCATACACACCGAGGAAACCAGATCTGAAAGAGACACGTGCACCCCAATGTTCATCGCAGCACTGTTTATAATAGCCAGGACATGGAAGCAACCCAGATGCCCATCAGCAGACGAATGGATGAGGAAGCTGTGGTACATATCCACCATGGAATATTACTCAGCCATTAAAAAGAATTCATTTGAATCAGTTCTAATGAGATGGATGAAACTGGAGCCCATTATACAGAGTGAAGTAAGCCAGAAAGATAAAGACCGTTACAGTATACTAACACATATATATGGAATTTAGAAAGATGGTAATGATAACCCTATATGCAAAACAGAAAAAGAGACTCAGATGTATAGAACAGACTTGTGGACTCTCTGGGAGGAGGCGAGGGTGGGATGTTTCAAGAGAACAGCATCGAAACATGTATATTACCTAGGGTGAAACAGATCACCAGCCCAGGTTGGATGCATGAGACAAGTGCTCAGACCTGGTGCACTGGGAAGACCCAGAGGGATAGGGTGGAGAGTGAGGTGGGAGGGGGGACTGGGATGGGGAATACATGTAAATCCATGGCTAATTCATTTCAATGTATGACAGAAACCACTGCAATGATGTAAAGTAATTAGCCTCCAACTAATAAAAATAAATGGAAAAAAAAAAAAAAAGATTTACTGGGCATGGCCCCGCCCATCAGAACAAGACCAGTTTCCCCCCCAGTCCTTCCATAAACCTCTTATCCTTTTCCATCAAAGGACAAAATGAATGAAAACCACAATCACAGAAAATAAGCAATCTGACCACATAGCCCACAGCCTTGTCTAACTCAATGAGACTATAAGCCGTGCCGTGTAGAGCTACTGAAGATGGACCATTCATGGTGGAGAGTTCTGACAAAATGTGGTCCACTGGAGAAGAGAATGGCAAAGCATTTCAGTATTCTTGCCTTAGAACCCCATGAACAGCATGAAAAGGCAAAAAGACAGGACACTGAAAGATGAACTCCCCAGAAGTCGGTAGGTTCCCAGTATACTACTGGAGATTGGTGGAGAAATAACTCCAGAAAGAATGAAGAGACAGAGCCAAAGCAAAAACAACATTCAGTTGTGGATGTGACTGTTGATGGAAGTAAAGTCTGAGCAATATTGCATAGGAACCTGGAATGTTAGGTCCATGAATCAAGGTAAACTGGAAATGTTCAAACAGGAGTCAGCAAGAGTGAACATCCACATTTTAGGAATCAGTGAGCTGAAATAGACTGGAATGGGTGAATTTAACTCAGATAACCATTATATCTACTACTGTGGACAAGAATCCCTTAGAAGAAATGGAGTAGCCATCACAGTCAACAGAAAAGAGTCCAAAATGCAGCTCAATTCAGTCACTCAGTGATGTCTAACTCTTTGCCACCCCATGGACAGCAGCACTCCAGGCTTCCCTGTCCAACACCAACTCCCGGAGCTTACTCAATCTCAGTATCCATTGAGTCAATAATGCCATCTGACCATCTCATCCTCTGTCTTACCCTTCTTCTTCTGCCTTAAATCTTTCGCAGCATCAAGGTCTTTTCGAATGAATCAATTCTTTGCTTCAGGTGGTTAAAGTATTGGAGTTTCAGCTGCAGCATAGTCCTTCCAATGAATATTCAGGACTGATTTGCTTTAGGATTGACTGGTGGTATCTCCTCGAAGTCCAAGAGACTCTCAGGAGTCTTCTCCAACACCACAGTTCAAAAGCATCAATTCTTTGGCTCTCAGCTTTCTTTATGGTCCAACTCTCACATCCACACATGACTACTGGAAAAACCATAGCTTTGCATAGATGGACCTTTGTTCGCAAAGTAATGTCTTTGCATTTCAATATGCTGTCTAGGTTGGTCATAGCTTGTCTTCCAAGGAACAGCGTCTTTGAATTTCATGGCTGCAGTCAACATCTGCAGTGTTTTTGGAGCCCCCCCCCAAAAAAAAGTCTGTCACTGTTTCTATTGTTTTCCCATCTATTTGCCATGGGAAGTGATGGGATCATATCCCATGATTTTGACTTTCAGAATGCTGAGTTTGAAGCCAAATTTTTCACTCTCCTCTTTCACTTTCATTAAGATGCACTTTAGTTCTTCTTTGCTTACTTGGAGGCAATCTCAAAAATGATGGAATGATATCTTTGTTTCCAAGGCAAACCATTCAGTATCACAGTAATCCAAGTCTATGCTCTGACCAGTAATGCTGAAGAAGCTGAAGTTGAACAGTTCCATGAAGACCTACAAGACCTTCCAGAACTAACAGCCAAAAAAAGATGTCCTTTTCATTTCAGTGGAATGGAATACAAAAGTAGGAAGTCAAGAGATACCTGGAGTAACAGGCATATTTGGCCTTGGAGTACAAAACGAAGCAGGACAAAGGCTAACAGAATTTTATCAAGAGAGCACACCAGTCATAGAAAACATCCTCTTCCAACAACACAAGAGAAGACTCTACACATGGACATTACCAGATGGTCAACACCCGAAATCAGATTGATTATATTCTTTGTAGCCAAAGATGGAGAAGCTTTATATAGTCAGCAAAAACAAGACCAGGACCTGACTGTGACTCAGAGCATCAGCTCCTTATTGCCAAATTCAGACTTAAATGGAAGAAAGTAGGGAAAATCACCAAACCATTCAGGTATGACCTAAATCAAATCCCTTAAGATTATACGGTGGAAGTGAGAAATAGATTTAAGGGATTAGATCTGATAGACAGAGTGCCTGAAGAACTATGGATGGAGGTTCCTGACATAGTACAAGAGGCAGTGATCAAGACCATCGGCAAGAACATAAATGCAAAAAGGCAAAATGGTTGTCTTAGGAAGCCTTACAAATAGCTGTAAAAGAACAGAAGCTAAAGGCAAAAGAGAAAAGGAAAGATATACCCATTTGAATGCAGAGTTCTAAAGAAGAGCAAGGAGAGATAAGGAAGACGTCCTCAGTGATCAATGCAAAGAAATAGAGGAAAACAATAGAATGGGAAAGACAAGAGATCTCTTCAAGAAAATTAGAGATACCAAGGGAATATTTCATGGAAAGATGGGCACAATAAAGGACAGAAATGGTATCAACCTAACAGAAGCAGAAGATATTAAGAAGAGGTGGCAAGAATACACAGAAGAACCATACAAAAAAGATCTTCATGACCCAGATATGTGATGTTGTGATCACTCACCCAAGAGCCAGACATCCTGGAATGTGAAGTCAAGTGGGCCTTAGGAAGCATCACTATGAACAAAGCTAGTGGAAGTGATGGAATTCCAGTTGAGCTATTTCAAATCCTGAAAGATGATGCTGTGAAAGTGCTGCACTCATTATGCCAGCAAATTTGGAAAACTCAGCAGTGGCCACAGGACTGGAAAAGGTCCATTTTCATTCCAGTCCCAAAGAAAAGCAATGCAAAAGAATGCTCAATCTACAGCATAATTGTACTCATCTCACATGCTAGCAAAGTAATGCTCAAAACTCTCCAAGCCAGGCTTCAAAAGTACGTGAACCGTGAACTTCCAGATGCTCTAGCTGGATTTAGAAAAAGCAGAGGAACTAGAGATAAAATTGCCAGTATCTATTGGATCATTGAAAAAGCAAAAGAGTTCCAGAGAAACATCAGTATCAGTTCTTACAATGACTATTCAGGACTGATTTTCTTTAAAATGGACTGGTTTGATCTTGCAATCCAAGGGAATCTCAAGAGTCTTCTCAAACATCAAAATTCAAAAGCATCAATTCTTCAGCGCTCAGATTTCTTTATAGTCCAGCTCTTACATCCATACATGATTACTGGAAAAACCATAGCTTTTCAAGAGAGACCTTTGTTGGCAAAGTAACGTCTCTGCTTTTTAGCATGCTGTCTAGGTTGGTCATAGCTTTTCTTCCAAGAAGCAAGCATATTTGAATTTCATGGCTGCAGTCACCATCTGCATTGATTTTGGAGCCCAAGAAAATATAGTCTGTCACTGTTTCCCCATCTATTTGCCATGAATTGATGAGACTTGATGCCATGATCTTAGTTTTTTGAATGTTGAGTTTTAACTCAGCCTTTTCACTTTCCTCTTTCAGTTTCATCAAGAGGCTCTTTAGTACTCTTCACTTTCTGCCATAAGGGTGGTGTCATCTGCATATCTTAGGTTATTTATTTCTCCTGGCAATCTTGATTCCAGCTTGTGCTTCATCTATCTGGCATTTAGCATGATGTACTCTAGAAGGCAAAATGATAGGGTACTGAAAGAGGAACTCCCCAGGTCGGTAGGTGCCCAATATGCTACTGGAAATCAGTGGAGAAATAACTCCAGAAAGAATGAAGGGATGGAGCCAAAGTAAAAATAATACCCAGTTGTGGATGGGACTGGTGATAGAAGCAAGGTCCGATGCTGTAAAGAGCAATACTGCATAGGAACCTGGAATGTAAGGTCCATGAATCAAGGCAAATTGGAAGTGGTCAAACAGGAGATGGCAAGAGTGAATGCCGACATTCTAGGAATCAGCAAACTAAAATGGACTGGAATGGGTGAATTTAACTCAGATGACCATTATATCTACTACTGTGGGCAGGAATCCCTTAGAAGAAATGGATTAGCCATCATAGTCAACAAAAGGGTCCGAAATGCAGTACCTGGATGCAATCTCAAAAACGACAGAATGATCTCTGTTCGTTTCCAAGGCAAACCATTCAATATCACGGTAATCCAAGCCTATGCCCCAACCAGTAATGCTGAAAAAGCTGAAGTTGAACTGTTCTATGAAGACCTGCAAGACCTTTTATTTTATTTTTTTTCCACTTATTTTTATTAGTTGGAGGCTAATTACTTTACAATATTGTAGTGGGTTTTGCCATACATTGACATGAATCAGCCATGGATTTACATGTATTCCCCATCCCGATCCCTCCTCCCAGATCTCTCCACCCCATCCGTCTGGGTCTTCCCAGTGCACCAGCCCCGAGCACTTGTCTCATGCATCCAGCCTGGGCTGGTGATCTGTTTCACCCTTGATAATATACATGTTTCGATGCTGTTCTCTCAAAACATCCCACGCTCTCCTTCTTCCACAGAGTCCAAAAGTCTGTTCTGTAAATCTGTGTCTCTTTTTCTGTTTTGCATATAGGGTTATCGTTACCATCTTTCTAAATTCCATATATATGTGTTAGTATGCTGTAATGTTCTTTATCTTTCTGGCTTACTTCGCTCTGTATAATGGGCTCCAGTTTCATCCATCTCATTAGAACTGGTTCAAATGCTTTGTATGGTGAGAGTATTCAAGAACAATTATGTAAGACAGCAACCCTGAGAACCATGAGGCCTGAGGCCCCTGAGGCCCCTGAGAATGTAAAGATGATCTATATGAACTTCATCAGGCAAAGTGCCCCAGAGATTAAAAATTATGGAAATTAGATGGTGTATTTGAGATGAATCATTCTCAATTAGTAGATTTGTTTTAACAAATCTAAACAGATCTAAGTACTCAACCATAAGGGACAACAACAGAAGCAAGAGGATGCATAATGGAATGCAGCTTGTCCGGTAGCAGCTTTGAAAGTGAGTAATCTAAAGGAAGGCTCACAGGCGGCTCAGTGGTAAAGAATCTGCCAGCAATCGAGGGTGGGATGTTTCGAGAGAACAGCATCGAAACATGTGTATTATCTAGGGTGAAACAGATCACCAGCCCAGGTTGGGTGCATGAGACAAGTGCTCAGGCCTGGTGCACTGGGAAGACCCAGAGGGATCAGGTGGAGAGGGAGGTGGGGGGGGGACCGGGATGGGGAATACATGTAAATCCATGGCTAATTCATTTCAATGTATGACAAAAACTACTGTAATGATGTAAAGTAATTAGCCTCCAACTAATAAAAATAAATGGAAAAATAAAAAAATAAAAAAATAAAATAACATTCTCCATCACCCTGTAAATTCTTACTTTAATTGATATTTCTTCATAGTGCTTACAGCTACTTGACATTTTACTATGCATGTATTAATTTCTTTGTTGTCTAGCTCTTCACTTGTATGTGAAGGCTATGGTCTTTATTCATTGCTGCCTCCCTGCTGGCAGGATAGGGTCTTGCACAGACTAGATGGTTGGAAATTGTTTGTTAAGTGAATGAATAAATGTTCTATATAATAATAGAGGAATTCACACGAGGCTTATGAGTTTATGTACTACTTAATTTTGAACAAAGTCAAAATTCTATTACAAATACTTTATTATTTCAGTGAAAAATATAATTTATTATAGCAAATACAAGCTTGAGAGATCATGATAAGATTACATTGCTTAGTAGTTATAGGAAGTTTTTGGAGTATAGAATTTTGTATTAAAGAGAAACACTGTGGTTGTGATGACAAGGAATAGAATATGTATGAACTTAGAGTGTAAGGAGAACTTTGACCCACCTGGCTGATTTCCAACTGTGTGGTTTGTTCATGGGCCCTCTGTGGTCCCTGGAATGTGAATGTTCTCCAGCCTTCTCTGGCTTTTCTTACTGATAAGTGCAATTTCAACAAAGCATTTGAATGTGTAAGTTGAAGTAAACTGGGGGCAGGGAGAAGCATTTGAATGCTCAAGTTGAAATGCCTGGGAAGGGATACACACACACACACACACACACACACCTGATTCACATCCTTATACATCAGAAATTAATGCAATATTGTAAAGCAATTATACTCCAATAAAATAAATGTATAAATGAGAGAAGGATGTTAGTATGTAATTTTTTACTCCTAAGGTAACATATTTTGGCTAGTGCATAACATGGGTCTCTATTATTCCAGTGCTAGAATAAGCAGATGATCCATACAAAATAATGGAGTTGCATCTGTCTAGGTATAGCTTTGTTTACATTCAGTCGGCAAAGTGAAGCAGTTGATTCTCCATGTTAGAGACCCAGAGAGTGGATATAGTCCTAAAACATCACTGCAGTCTTACCTGGCAGCCTCTGATCACTGCATCTCATCCGCTGGCAGTCAAGCAGTGGAAAGGCTAGAATTTCTTCCCATATTTGGGAGTAGCTTTGGGGTCCAATGCTAGATGAGCTGTGGGAAGAGTATAGGCTTTAGAGTCAGTCAGACATCTGATTGAAACTTGGACTTGCCTCTCACTGTTTGGGTGAACTTGCCTCATGCCTAAGTTATTAGGTCTCTTTGAGCTGTAATCTCTTCATCTTTATTATAGAAATAATTGTACTTACCTGGTAAGATTACTATGAGGATTCATCTGGCATATGGTAAACACTTGAGAGATGATAATTTTTCTCCTATTCTACAATCATTTACAGTTTATTAGGTGTCTTGAGTTTTTGTTTGTTTTTCCTGTGACAAGTCTACCTCTCACAGCACATATAGAATAGATAATGTGAAAGGGATCTTATAGATCATCAAGGCCAACCATTTCTTTCCATCCATCACCTTTTTTCCATTCTTCTCTTAAGACACACATACACACAAGTTTTCTACTTCCTTTCCCACAACTGGTCATAACCATAGATGATAGAGAAAGTTCGTGTTGTCAGATACCCTCCAGATGTCCGTAAAGCCCTATAATGGTTTCTTTCCAACTGGAATAAGATTTATTTGTTTCTAATTCCCTGAAACTCTCTTCCTTCTAGCAATTGCTTGCTTCACACCATAACTGAAGTTCAACATAAGCCCCTGTATTTTTCCCATCTTGCTGCTTCCAAAGAAGTGATTTTTTAAAAGGGGGTTGACTTGTTTTTCTTTGAATATTTGAAAGCCTATAAGCAGAATGTATCCCACATTTCCAAAGAGAGCCTGTTCATTTATGTTTATAGTATAAATTTTTGTTCATAAAGTTGTTCCTTCATGTTTATAGTAAAAACAAAATCTTAGAGCTGCAGTATTCTACCTCACTTAACCCAGAAAAGTAAATTTTTGTTCTTGTAAGATTAAAGAATTCTGCTTTTAATTGAGTTGTAATTTACACACAATAAAATGCACTGATCATAATTTTTATGACATAATAATTTTTAACTCATGGCCTAGTTTTTGGGAGATTTAAGACTACCAATTAAAAACAAAACAACACCAAAAGCACAATGTAAAGCATCTATGCCAGAACTCCAAACCAAAAATGTAAAATAGTATATGAACACTCAGAATTTTCCTCTGCATTCAGCTCCTTGAACATTACTGCATGGGGTTGTGCCTCTTGCAAAAGAAGTTGGCCTTTGAAAAGTTCATAGTTGTAAATTATAAAATCTGTAGATTGTAAAGGCTTATTGTAATCCTAATTAGCTTCACCACTGGTAGTATTAACATGAATAAAAAGTTTCTTGGATTCAAAATTCTGTGCTGTCTTAAATAAACCTGACCCCCTGATTTGCTCCATTAAAAACTCCCTGTTTCATTTTCTGTGTTCAAGACAATAAGGGGATTGGACTGTGGAAAATTTTGAACAAGGACACAGCAGTTCCTGAGTTTTTCTGTTTTCAGAACTTTCACAGTCTTCTCATTTGCTGGCTTGACATTTGTTATTAAAACTATCTGTGAGGGACCCAAAGCTCTAAGATATATATTAGTTTTGAATGGTAATAATAATACTTACCTCCATCACAGAGCTTATGTGGATTCTTTTTTGTACCTGGCATGAATTTGGATTGCTATGCTCAAGATTCACACATGAAAGCATTTAACTATTGAATTCTTATCTGATGGCCCATTTTTTTAAAATTTATAAAAAATGTTTATACTTTTGCTTTATTGAATCCTTTTAACAGTCCCAAGAATTAAAAATAGTTCAACACCCCCACCCATCTAACTGGGATCAGAATACATTTCTCATGAGTTTCAAAGAAGGACTGTGCAATCATATGTGGTATACAGATTTCAGGTGAAGAAGACTTAAGATTTTCTAATTTAAAATTATTTTTATAATGAAAACAGTAAATATCTCTGAAATACGTTGGTTATTCCAAGCATGAAAATTAGAAAACAAATAGTAACAAGGAGTAATGAATGTAATTTAAAAATTTCAGACAGTGGACATTTTATCCTGATGAAAAACTCTCCTAGAAGCATCAAATCTCTCAGACTGTCTGAGACATTCCTGTGTGCTCAAGGCCTAAGAACTTGCCGCCTCAGCTTCATGCCCCATCTACTGTGGTATTTGTGGGTTATCAGTAATAGATTAGCTTTATGGAAAGACCTGTAAAGTCACACATATGCCTGAAAATAATCCCAGTGATAAACATGCAGCATTAATTGTGAATTTTTCCTAACACATCACACTTATTTCTTGAGTACCTATTTTGTGTGTGCCTGAACCTGAGATAACAGATTTTAATACATTGGGCATATCCCTAAGGAATTCAAGTGTAATGGGAAAAACAGCCACATGGATACAAAACAGGGGGTTAAGGGTAATGATAGAAGTTTGTAGAGGATGGAGAAAGTATTCAGGAGATGGACATCGAATCTCGACCATGGGTAAGGAGGTGTGTATAGTGTAGTCAGCGAAAGTTTCTTGGGGAAGAGAAACTGAATCTCGAAGGATGACTGGGAGACCAGAAATGCCCATGATTTATTTACTCAAAATTGCCAACTGTCTTACAAAGCATAAAAACATAAACACAGTGATAGAAAATACCCATAAATTTATATCTGTGTCTACCATGTTTCACTCTGGATTATAACAGAAAGCATGAGGAAAGACACAGTATGTTTATTCCCAGAGGACAGGTAGAAAGGAGAGGAAGCCCCAAACAGGGATACTGGGACCCTTAATTGCAGATTTGGCTGTTTCCTGGTTTGTCTCACACCTGTTGGACACGCCTTTCCTGGATGGCTGAATCTAATATTTGTCAGTGGGAAAGATTATGAGTTTTCTGAATCTGTGAAATGCTCTGATGTGAAGGCAGCAGGGAGTCTAAGTAAGCAGAGATGCAGCCCTGCCAGTTGTCAGCTTGGCAAGTGTCTTAATCCGGGGCTAAAGTGGGGAGATTGACTGTCATCAGCTTCCCGGAAGATTGATAAATTAGATGCAGACAGCTAGGGCCTAGGGCTGCCAAACTCATCTTTAGTATCAAAATATAACTGCTATATGTGGAACTGTGAGAAGCACCCCCATGCCCCAAATGCATGAGGATCCTGTTTAAAGTTAAAACGTGTTATATTAGAAATGATAATAATCAACAGCCTGCAGAGGAGGGCATCTGCACTGGGTGGGCAAGAGGCCTCTTCCTCTCATGTACACTCACCCCTACACTGCCTACCACAGCAGCATCTGGAGAGAAAGTATCATGTGTGCACATGTGTATTTGTGTGTGTCTACCTTTGTGTAGGTGTATACTCTGTGTGTGTGTGTATGTAGAGGATATTGTGTGTATATTGGGTGTGTGTGTATATATGGGGAGTGTGTGTGTATTTGTGTGCATCTGTCTGTGTACACATGTGTGTGTCTGTCTGTCTTGTCTGTGTGTGTGTGCATCTGTGTGTATATCTTTAGGTGCATGTGTGGGGACTGGGCATATATCTGTGTATTTGTCTTCATATACAAAAGTGTGGGTGCGTATGACTCTGTCTCTGTCTTGTTTGTGGGTATATGTGGAGGACTGTGTGGGTATCTGCATGTATATGCGTGCACATCTGTGGACCTATATGTATGACTGTGAATCTGTCTGACTACCTCTGTGTGTGTGTCTGTATTTCCCCCACCTTGCCCCATGCTCCAGAAGCTGAGCATGCAGCCCCAGACTGGGTTTCCTCTGTGATCATTTACAGCACAAGCAAGGCCACTGCTGTTCTATTTGCTGCTTGGCCAGATGCACGGCTGCACCAATGGCAGCTGAGATGCTTTCTGTGCTGACTTTCCATCAACCCAGAGACTCTAACAGGAGTGCTGAGAAAATGTATTTACCTCCTTACAGCCCAGAATGACCCACTGCAGCCAGAAAATGAAATTCAAGCTGAGTAATACCTGCTACAGGGAATCTTAATATCTCACCAGTTGTTTTCACAGGTTTGCTAGGATGTAGACTAGGTCTATAATTACAGTATTTTTTAACATGCACTATGTGATAGAAAGTATAGAAAGTCTAAAGCCACATAGGTAATCAAAGGCAGAAATACTGTGTGCCATTGGTGGCAGTGCCGTTAGCTGTCTTAATTCTAATGTTTCTTCCATTCCTTGTAGTTGGAATATCTACCTTTCTTTTGGTCTCTTTTCCTAGAAACAAATGCACTATGTTTATTTTGAAGAATGTCACAAATACCTCATTTATGGTCCTTTGCATTTTGTTTGAGTTTCATCACAATTTATTTGGTTAAAATAAGCTATAATTTTTTAGACAATTTTGTCAAATAAGCTACAAAAAAGTTCAGCCAATGTTTGATTCCCCAGTTTTAAAACTGGGCTCCTTTCCCAGTCTTTCTTGTCCTTAGAAATTCAGACTTATCTCAGTGACATGTTTTTGCTTAATTTTCCAACTTTCTACTTGGCAGATGCATGTGCAATTTAAAGAAATATCACCTTAAATATTTTAAATCCAACTTGGGGAGAGAGGTGGGCAAATAGTGTTAAGAACAGTAGAATTTGAAGTTAAAGAAACATTGTTGAATATTATTGTTTTCAAAATTAACCACATGGAATGTGGGTATTTTGTCATGGTCTTTAATATTTTAAAAAGAAAAAGAAAAGCATAGATCTGTTCCTCCCCAATCAGGAAGGTGCTCTGTAAAGTGTAGACATGGTGCCCTGTAGCTTACAGTCATGCTGTACAATCTCCACTTCCTTCACCCCTCCTGTCTCAGGGTAACACCTGAGGGTAACACCTTATAGCTCAGATAAGGTGAACTCTCAGAGCTGGAGAATCTTTGCAATCACTTAGCCTCACTGAGCCCTGAGCCTCATCAAACACCTGAAACAGGAAGAACCAGGAGTTGATTCCCAGTCTGCTGACCCTTGACCTGGACATTTTCCTCCACTGCTCATGGGACTCCTCTGTAGCTTATGAATGACTCCAAGGTGGGAGCTGACGGCACCACAGAGCCTGCGAGACACTCCCTGTCAGTTGCCCGCCCACATGTCTAGTCTGATTTCCTGCCATTCCTCCCTCGTCGTAGTACACTCAAGAAATACAGAATGGCTTCTAAAAACACTTTTGCGTTCTAAGTCTTCCTGTCTTTGTACTTTTTGGAGCTTCTGCCTTAAATGTTCCTGGTGGAATTTGAAAAGTGCCAAGAGAACTCTCCAGCTTAAACACTGGGCACCTGAAACAGCCATTAATTAATTCTCTCTATACTTAACTTTTATTTTTTATTATTATTTTATTTATTTTTTAATTTTAATTGGAGGCTAATTACTTTACAATATTGTGGGTTTGCCATACATTCAGATGAATCAGCCATGAGTGTACATGTGTTCTCCATCCTGACCCTCCCTTCCACCTCCCTCCCCATCCCATCCCTCAGGGTCATCCCAGTGCACCAGCCCTGAGCACCCTGTCTCGGGCGTTGAACCTGGACTGGTGATCTGTTTCACATATGATATTGTATTTTGCTTCTCTTTGTCCTCCCCACCCTCCACCCCTACACCCGCAGCCCCATAACTCATCTTGTTGCTGAGAAGGACCTAAATTTTTGCTTGTACCTTCATGTGATTGACTTTTCCAACTGCTTTATTGCTGAGGAGGACTAGTGCCTGGTGGCTGGGGTGCTCAAAGGGGCAGAAAGCAAGAAACAGGAACTGCGGAAGGCCATCTCTCTGATTAGGGTTTTGCGCAGACCCAGCCCTAACTCTCCCATAAAAATATCATATGTTTCTGCCATATTTCTGCCATAGAAATATTGTATGTCTCTGACTGCATCAGAGGTACAGCGTGTGAATGTTGTGGTGTGCCGAGTTCTCACAGTGTGGACTTTCCTATGTTAAATTCAGCACACTGATCTAATCTATTCATTCCTTCAGTGAGAATTTTAAAATGAGAGAGATGGTTAAAAACCAGTAGAAGAGAATTCAATGAAATGGTAACTTGGATGGACCCAGAGAGTGTCATATTGAGAGACGTCAGACAGAGAAGGAGAAATATCATATGACATCCCTTATATCTGGAATCTAAAGAGAAATGATACAAATGAACTTACTTACAAAACAGAAAGAGACTCACAGACTTAGAAAATGAACTCATGGTTGCTGGAGGAGGAGGTGATAGTTAAGGACCTGGAAAGATCATGTACACATTGCTATATTTAAAATGGATAGCCAACAAAAACCTATTGTATAGCAAATGGAACTCTGATCAATGTTATATGCCAGCCTAGATGGGATAGGGGTTTAGGGGAGAATGGATACATGACTGTGTGTGGCCAAGTTCCTTCGCTGTTCACCTGATACTATCACAACATTGTTAATCAGCTATACCCCAAAACAAAATGTTTTTGGTGTTAAAATAATAAAAATTAATTTTTAAAAAAAGAATTCAATGGAAATTCATTTGTAGTTCATGATCGTGTCTTTCAAAAACTAGGTGCTCTGGCTATCTATTGCTGACTAGCAGACCACAAAAGCAGTGGCTCACAAAGACATTTACTTTGCTCAGAAATCTGTGAGGTGGGCAGTTCCGTGGGATGAGCTCGTCTCTGTTCCACTAGGTGTTAGCCAGGCAACTGGAAGGCCAGGCTGGAATTATCCAAAGGCTCCTTCCTCATGTGTCAGCAGCTGATATCGACCGTCAGCTGAGACCTCCGCTGGAGCTGTCACTTGTGTCACCTACAGGTGGCCCCTTTCTGTGGCCTATGCTTCCTCACACAATGTGGCTGGATTCCAAGGTGAGCATTATGAGGCAGGGAGTCAGGCAGAAGCATGTCTCTTTTATGATCTAGCCTGAGAAATTATACAGAATCATTTCTGCCACATTCCATGCATCCTGGCTGCCACAAAGCCCTGCTCAAATTCAAGACGAAACATGTGGGACAAGAAATATTGCCATGGTCGTTTTTAGAAATTACAATCTGCTACCCTGAAGCATAAAGAAATTTTAATTGACGTGTTATTCCTGGTTTTCTTGTTCTTTCCAGCCAAACTCTTTTTCAGGGTGGGTTTTGTGGTGGCCCAGAATGTTTTTTACATGCCTAAGTGATTACTATATTTTGTTTCTTTTTTAATGAGACCTGCCCTCCATAACCAACATCCATTTGTCCAGAGAGAAAAACCTTTGTGCATGGAACAATTAGATCCATGTGGAGCTAAGGTTTTTATTACAGCAGCTTTAAGAATAACATCACAAACTTTTATACAAGATTAAATTCAGGCCCATCCACTTTAGTTTTTAATGTTTTGTACAATTAAAAGATTTCCAGGAAATTTGAAATATTGATTTGAGTACATATATGTTCTTAGCAGCAACAGCTTAACGCAAAGTCTTTGACCAAACATCTATGTTTTCTGAAATGCAATTAAAGTAGTTGTCTAGAAACATGTTGATTTGCATAAAATCTTTAATTGTTTTTAATTGAGCAGCTTAGTTTTAATGAAACTTCTCTTCTTTAAAAATTAAAGGTAAGAAAGTCTCATAAGACTTTAAACCTTACAAGGTTTAAAGTTTTTAACAGTATACAGGTATTAATGATTAGATAATTGCCACTATTGATAATGACCATTATCAATGTCAATTGACTATTGTGATAGATTAAATATGACTTCAATGAATATTCATGATCATTCTGGACAGCTTTGACTTCAACCGATATTTATAGACTACCTACCTTAAAGTAGGTGCTTAGTGTTGGAATCTGAGCAACAAAAGTAAATGCTATTCCTTGTGTTTCTAAGGAATCTAGTCATTGTCAGTGTGTAAGCAGAACACCATATAAGCTGTAATATCCCTTAAAATGTTATTTTATTAATTTTCCTTTTATCAATTGAAACATTCTTTTGATATTAACAAAAAATAGCAAAGTTTTACTGAGTCCTTATATATGTCAGATATGCCATGCATTTTATATTTATTGTCTCATACAATACTCAGTTTAAGTCATCTTTTTCAGCATGGCTTCTAGAGTCAGAGATTTCAGATTTGAATTCCAGCTTAAACACTAATTGTGATAGCTTCAAACTTCATTGTGCTGAATATAAAATATTAACATTCAACAATATCTGGAATACAATTTAATAGATTTTGGATATTTATCATCACTTTTGTCATTGTCAGGCTATTAGATAGGTAATACAAAAGAGAAAAGTATAGTTTTGGATAGTGAAATAACTTACCCAGTCACACAGCTCTTAAACAGCAGAGTTTGGAGCGTTAACTGGTATTTAATGACAGATTTCTTACGTTCTACGGTACATTTCTATCTAATAGTGAAAAATGATAAAACTTTAAAAAATTATTTTATTTATTTTAATTGGAGAATAATTACTTTACAATATTGTAATGGTTTTTGCCATATGTCAACATGAATCAGCCACAGGTATACATATGTCCCCCCATCCTGAACCCCACCTCCCACCTCCCTCCCCACCCTGTCCCTCTGGGTTGTCCCAGAGCACTGGCTTTGGGCTCCCTTCTTCATGCATCAAACTTGCACTGGTCACCTATTTTACATATGGTAATATACATGTTGCGGTTCTATTCTCTCAAATCATCATCCCAACCTCGTCTTCTCCCCCAGAGTCCAAAAGTCTTTGCTTTACATCTTTGTCTCCTTTGCTGCCCTGCATGTATGATCACCATTGCCATCACTCTAAATTCCATACATATGCATTAATATACAGTATTTGTCTTTCTCTTTCTGACAGACTTTACTCTGTATAATAGGCTCCAGTTTCATCCACCTCATTAGAACTGCCTCAAATGAGTTCCTTTTTATAGTTGAGTAGTATATATGTGTACCACAACTTCCTTATCATTCATCTGTTGATGGACATCTAGGTTGCTTCTATGTCCTAGCTATTGTAAACAGTGCTGCAATGAACATTGGGGTACATGTGTCTCTTTCAATTCTGGTTTCCTTGGGGTGTATGCCCAGCAATGGGATTGCTGGGTCATATGGCAGTTCTATTTCCAGTTTTTTAAGGAATCTCCACACTGTTCTCCATAGTGGCTGTACTAATTTGCATTCCCACCAACAGTGCAAGAGTGTTCCCTTTTCTCCACACCCTTTCCAATATTTATTGTTTGTAGACTTTTTGATGACAGTCATTCTGACCCATGTGAGATGATACCTCGTTATGGTTTTTATTTGCATTTCTCTAGTAATGTGTGGCGTTGAGCATCTTTTCATATGTTTATTGCTATCTGTATGTCTTATGTCTTCTTTAGAGAAATGTCTCTTTAGTTCTTTTGTCTATTTTTTATTGCATTGTTTGTTTTTCTGGTATTGAGTTGCATGAGCTGCTTGTATATTTTGGAGACTAATTCTTTGCCAGTTGTTTCATTTGATATTATTTTATCCCATTCTGAAGGCTGTCTTTTTACCTTGCTTATAATTTTCTTCATTGTGCAAAAGATTTTAAGTTTAATTAGGTGACATTTGTTTATTTTTGTTTTTGTTTCCATTACTCTGGGAGGTGGGTCATTGAAGATCTTACTGTGATTTATGTAAAAGAGTGTTCTGCCTATGTTTTCCCCTAAGAGTCTTATAGTTTTTGGCCTTACATTTAATCCATTTTGAGTTTATTTTTGTGTATGGTATTAGAAAGTGTTCTAGTTTCATTCTTTAACACTTGGTTGACCAGTTTTACCAGCATCGCTGTTGAAGAGAATGTCTTTTCTCCATTGTACATTTTTCCCCCTTTGTCAAAGATAAGGTGTCCATATGTGCGTGGATTTATCTCTGGACTTTCTATTTTGTTCCATTGATTTATATGTCTGTCTTTGTGCCAGTATCATACTGTCTTGATGACTGTAGCTTTGTAACATAGTCTGAAGTCAGGCAGCTTGATTCCTTCAGTTTCATTCTTCTTTCTCAAGATTGCTTTAACTGTTCAAGATTTTTTTGTGTGTCCATACAAATTGTGAAATTATTTGTTCTAGTTCTGTGAAAAATACTTTTGGTAGTTTGATAGGGATTGTGTTGAATCTATAGACTGCTTTGGGTAGTATACTCATTTTCACTATATTGATTCTTCCAATCCACAAGCATGATCTGTTTCTCCAACTATTTGTGTCATTCTTGATTTTTTTCATCAGTGAGAAACAATAAAATTTAGAGAAACATTTCAGTTTTTTAAGTTCAGTTAAGTGATCAAAACTTGATACCTCCTAGTATGTTGCCATCAAAATCCTAGTGGTCTAGTTTTGTATAACAAAGATTTGAAAGTGAACAATCTCAGCTTTCTCATATAGAGTTTCCATATCCAAGAAAATGGTTTGTGATGGGGGAGAAAGAAAAAGCAGGAGACTTTGTGGCTTGTATTATTCTTTCTGAAACTTTTGATCTCTTATTCTTTCCCTAAGAATAAAATATATTTAAGCTCCTTTTCTGTCTTTTAAGAAACTCATGTTAGAATAGGTCAAATGTTTAAAATTTCTTAGGATTAGTGAAACAGAAATAGCTGATGGGAACTGTCAAAATAAAGTCATAGAATGTGGTCAGCTATTTATTCACATGACAAATTAAGGGTGATTTACTCATTTTATGGCTCATGAGCAAATTCCTAAACTACTTTTTAGGAAAACATGAATGAGAAGAATGTGGAAAAATAGACTGGAAGGAGAAAAGCTGAATTCATATCTCAAGATAGAACTGCTCAGAAATAACATAGAATATGGTAGTGGAAATTAAATAATGTTGTTAGGGAAAGAGAGGAAAAATTAAAAATAGCCCTAAACTTACAAAAAGATGCTGTCTGACTGCTCAGTCCCCTAGCCTGCATTCATATAAGATATGAAAAAATTTGAAAAGAATTGCCTCTGTTATTTTCAGCTTTGAGTAAAATCTTCAAATCATGTTGCTCAATTTAAAAAGAAAATTTTTATCAAATAAGAATCTCTACTAAAATGATTCTGCAGTATTTATTCCTCGGAATTTCAAGACCAGGGGTGTTGCTATTAAAGTCACACTATTTTTGATATCTAATATGTGAGATCCCATCTAATGAAATATCTATGGATATGAACTTCTGATTCTCAAAGTTGCAGTGATTCTAGAGAAGAGAGATGGGTAATTCAGGTTAAATAATGTTGTTCATTTAACGTGATGAGAAATTTTACTTAGCAATGTTGTAAAAAGAACATTGAACTTTTGAAATTGTTATGCCTCAACATGCCATTGACTGGTTAGCAACCTTTGGTAAGTCAGTCATTTTCTCATCTGTAAAACAAGAACCTTGGGCTTACTCAGTGGTTCCTAAATACTGGTTAGGCCCATGAAAGAGTTTTCATGAGCATGAGACCAAATAAAACAAAAAAAGAAGAAAAAGTAGGACAGATGTTTACTAGATTGCAGTGGTAATCATTTCATAATGTATGCAAATATCAAATCACTATGCAGTACACCTAAAGCTAACATAGTATTGTACATCACCTATATTTCCATTTTTAAATTGGTAGTAGCAATTTTTGCCTGGGATTTCTGGCCAAGGTAGGGTACTTATTGTCTCATAGTGTCCTGTCTTGCCAGGGTGCCCCTTCCTGATCCTTTGGCTGGAGAGAGTAGATTTTGGTGGACATTTTGTGTCTGTACTGTTAGCATTTCTGAGTTGCTGCTTTCTCCATTTCTAAAGTGGGATACAAAAGGCAAGGAAAGAGCCCAGGAAATTATTACCAGCCATTCCCTGGGTCTTGAAGTCCCTAGACAGTCTGTCTTCTTCTTAACATCTTTCAGTTTTACTTGTTTTATTTATAAAGCTTAGGAATTTTAGTTGTACTTAACAAGCAGAATAGGGAAAAGCGTGTGTATTCCATTTTCCCAGAAGTGGAAGTCAGTTGTTTACATTTGATATGAAATTAGTTAAAAGACCCATCCTTCTCCTTGCACTGTTTATTTACTTACTCAGTCACTCCAGTGCTGATTGAGAGCAGCCACTTAGCGCCTGTCAGTATAGGAAGTCTTTGTGCTGGGAGGAATAGCCCCGGGAATGGGGGAGGCCATGTTCTGGCCTCTTTCTGCCCAAGCGTCTTGATGTCTCTGGCTCTGTTGCTAGCTGCCATTGTGACTCGGCCAGGCTTCCCCAGACTCAACTGAAACTAATAGGATTATAGTAGGGCAAGGAAAGTAAATATTAAATATTTACTTATAGTACATAGCTAAGCTTGTGAATAATGCATGAAAGAATTTTCCAGGGGGAAAATGTTCTAAGGGTTTTTTTTCTCTGTAACATGCCATTTAAAAAACTTCCTACTAGAAAATAATCTCCAACTTACCAAAACATTGCAAAAATGAGAATAATAAAAGGAAACTCATAGTGTCTTATCCAGATTCACCTCTAACTAATACTTAACACTTTATTCTATTTTCCTTATTATTTGTATTCTCTCACTTCCTGCACGTGCACCCACCCACACACACACACACACACTAATTTAACAAGCCACCTGTGCTCCAATTTTGTCAGTTGATCCAATAATGTCCCTCTGGTACAGGGTCTAGGATAACATTAAGTATTGCACATATTTGTAGAGTCTCTTTAGTGTCCTTTAATCTGGAAAATATTCCTGTGATTTTTTTTTTAAACAATAAGATGGTAAAACTGTATCTATCTCATGTTATTAATGTTATTTATAGGTACTCTCAGCACATTGTGAACTTATTTACATGCATAAAGGTAGGATTTCAGTAATCTGTGGAAGAAAGAGTCTCTTTTAACAGCAGGTAATTAACTCAAAAGTGAAGCCACAGCAAAACCATGAAAACCATAATATGTCTGACCCAAAACTAGAAAGTTGTTTATGTAAGTTAGAATGGAAATCGTTGTTCTTTTATTGCTTAAAAGCTTCTGGAGATAATTAATGAAAGTGTCTTTGTATGATTTATACAGAAACTAAGTGTTCACAAACTTCTAAGATGACAGATTTTAAAACTTAGCTAGAAAATTTGTTTTATTCTAACTTGAACTGTCAAACGTTGCTAATTTGCTTGTCGTGATAAATCCCTTTTTTGGTATTACTGTAAATGTATAAGCCAGAGAAGCACAGTATTCTTATTTATTCTAAGTGCTTAATTCTGAGCAGCCTGTTGACACAATCATGTTCAACATTAGAGGCACCATTAGCCTGCAAAGCAATGATCACCTCCATGTGCCAGAGACAAGCTTCATTCCCTGAGACTGCAGTGGTGTTTCTTGAAATGCTTTGACAATGCATCTTATATCCATATTCTTTATATGGAGCAAAACCAAACATTTGCAACCAGAGTTTATTTATGGTTCTCTCGTGTCGGTGGCTTTCACGGGCTCTTTTGTGCTCTGGACAAAGATCTCTGGCCAGAGCCCAAAGTTTTCCTCACAATCAGAACCAGCTGAAGTCTGGTTTCATCTCCCAAGGGGCTAGAAAAGCACACTGTTGCTTATTCACTTGAATTTCCATTTTCAAGAAGAGGCCCTGCTCCTACAGATGGAGAGAGTACTTCTGTCAATACCTTGGGCTTATGAGGTCTGGATTAAATCAGACATTGAAATATCTTTCGTATTGGAAAAGCATCTTAATCTCTGTTATTTATGCTTGGGTTTTAAGCCATGTGACTCCCATAAAGATATTTTCAAAACTGAGTAGTGATTATTTTATTTTAATTACAGTTTCTTTAAACCACATCTTCCATATCTCATCTCAGTGGTTTTGAAAAAGTTGTCTCAGTTTTACTCTCTACATACTTCTCTAGGTTATGTATTGTGTTGGGGCAGGCTCTGGAAGTGAGACTGCCATGATTTCATCCTACTATCAGTGGGCATCTAATTCTGATTCATTGACTACACTAAAGCCTTGAGTGTGGATCACAACATACTATGGAAAATTCTGAAAGAAATGGGAATACTGGACCACCTTATCTGCCTCTTGCGAAACCTGTATGCAGGTCAAGAAGCAACAGTTAGAAGAACGGACATAGAAAAACACACTGGTTCAAAATTGGGAAAGGAGTACATCAAGGCTGTATAATGTCACTCTGCTTATTTACCTTATATGCAGAGTATATCATGAGAAATGCTGAGCTGGATGAAGCACAACTTGAATTAAGATCGCCAGGAGAAATATCAATAACCTCAGATATGCAGATGACACCATCCTTATGGCAGAAAGTGAAGAGGAACTAAAGGGCCTCTTGATGAAGGTGGGGAAAAAAAAAAAAAACCTGGCTTAAAACTCAACATTCAAAAAACTAAGATCATGGCATCTGGTCCCATCACTTCATGATAAAAACATGTGGAAACAATGGAAACAGTGACAGACTTGATTTTCTTGAGCTCAAAAATCACTGCAGATGGTGACTGCAGCCATGAAATTACAAGATGCTTGCTTCTTGGAAGAAAAGCTATGACAAACCTAGACAGCATATTAGAAAGCAGAGACATTACTTTGCTATCAAAGGGCCATATAGTGAAAGCTATGGTTTTTCCAGTGGTCGTGTATGGATGTGAGAGTTGGACCATAAAGAAGGCTGAGTGCCAAAGAATTGATGCTTTTGAACTTTGGTGTTGGAGAAGACTCTTGAGAGTCCCTTGGACTGCAAGGAGATCAAACCTGTCAATCCTAAAAGGAATCATCCCTGAATATTCATTGAAAGGACTGATGCTGAAGCTGAAACTCCAATACTTTGGCCACCTGATGTGAAGAGCTGACTCATTAGAAAAGACTCTGATGCTGGGAAAGATTGAAGGCAGGAGGAGAAGGGAATGACAGAGAATGAGATGGTTGGATGGCATCACTGACTAAATGGACATGAGTTTGAGCAAGCTCCAGGATATGGTGAAGGTCAGGAAAGCCTGGCATACTGCAGTCCATGGGGTTACAAACAGTCAGACACAACTGAGAAACTGAACAACAACAACTATTACTGGAAAAACTATAGACCCCTCTAAGTTTCCTCATCTGCAAGCAGATAATAGTTACGATTTCATGGGAGGTTAGGAGTAATAAATATTTTAAATTAGAAGTGAAGTGAAGTGAAAGTAGGTCAGTTGTGTCTGATTCTTTGTGATCCCATTGACTATACAGTCCATGGAATTCTCCAGGCCAGAATACTAGAGTGGGTAGCCTTTCCCTTCTCCAGGGGATCTTCCCAACCCAGGGATCAAACCTAGGTCTCCCACATTGCAGGGAGATTCTTTACCAGCTGAGTCACAAGGGAAGCTCAGGATGCATTTAAAGCCATTGTACCTCAAACCCAAGCACGATGTCCCCATCCTTGGCCTTAGACTTCAGAGACTCCACTCTGGCCTTCCTGTAGCTGAGCTTTCTTACAATGTGAGGAATCTGGGAAGAGTGGAGAGGAGGCAAGGAAGTGATCTCTCCGTGCCAGTCTCCAGTTCATGCTACCCCTTCTGGAACTCTAGACCCCTGCCCAAATGTCCAACACCTCCTTGCAGGGCCTTGCTGCCTTCTCTTCTGCATTCATCCTCCTGAAGGCTCACCCCTACTGTTGGCAACACAGCCCCTCCTGAGAGGAGCCAAAACATGGCAGCTGGCAAGGTTGTGGGGGATGGTGGATGGGGGAGGTTTGGCCTGACGATGTGGGTGTTCAAGTGTCACATAGTGAGTGGAGGAGAAAGGGGTGAGATGGAGGTTGCCTTTTCCTGGGCCCCTTTGATCCACAGAATGTCAGGGAGTCTGAGCCTTATAGCCCCCCAGGTTGTTATGAGGGTTATGTTATGTCCTCCTACTTGACAAATAGGAGAACAGTCGTATTTTAAGGGTTTAGCTTGATTAACAGTTTTTTTTTTTAATACACAAACACAGAGCATATGTCTGCTATTTGTACTCTCACCCTGCACCCTACAAATGTGGGGCATGAGTACATGCTGAGTCAGTGACTGACTCTCAGCGAAAACTCAGTAAAAACCAGCTACCACCATCAGCATCAGCACTGTCATCTTCTACCACATGTGGCATATAGTTATTTCTCTGAGATGGGTGGAAACCAGCTCCTTCCCTCATCCTTGCATTATCAGATGCCCATTTGGTTTCTTCCAAGAGGCAGTAAATGACTGCTGAGACTCCAGGGATGTAGAGAAGGCAGTGGGAAGCTGTGTCATAGTGGCTGGAGTGAACAGATCACCCAGGATGGCTCACCCAGCCCTTTGCTCTGGGTTCTGTTCAGTCACTATGGTCCTGTAGGTCTCTGCTCAGCATGGTTCTCATATTTAAACACCGGTTTCTTTAGACTGTGCCTTAACCAACGTCATTCAGTAAACAGTTATGCTGACATTCAGTACTTCAGCCTCCTCTTAACTTCTGCTTAATTTTTTCTTCTTTAAGTATTGGTGCTTTTAAAAGAAACTTAAAGGTGGTTCTGTCCTGGGGCAGGCTGCAGCCTGAACAAAAGTACCCAGAGTCTAAAAGCCGCATTGCCATGGGGACTGAATCTTTGTCAGACAGCAGTTTATTTAAAGGATCAAGGATTGGGGTTCAAGTCCTCCACAGAAGATACCAGTAACCCCAAAATATCTCACTGATATCTCAACATTGCATCTAGGATGGCTCTGTACTAGAAGCAATCTTACAGAATACCCTGGCATAATCCTTTGTGTGGAAGAACATACAAAATTTCAGATCCCAGCCATTTTCAAATGACCTTTGCACAAAAGAAATCCTTCTGTCTGATGCATTTTCAGGAGAAACAGATATAAGATCTGTCTCCTCAGCCTTGTGAGTGATGTGCCACCAATGGTAAGAACAACAAGGACAGGAACACAGCACTTAGGGATTATCAAGCTGGGTAATGCTAATGACAGAGACCATTTACAGGGGTGCTGCCTGCGTGCCAGCCTTGTGATCAATGATGTACACAAAGCGTTTAATCAATGAAGGCAATTAACAGTCCAAATTGACAAAGCTAGTAAAACAAGACACCAAGATTTGAACCCACATCTGATTTAAAAGCTAAAAAGATGTTAACTCTCACCCCTTTTTGCTTGGGAGAAGGGCATTTTCCAACCAAATCTATGCCTGATAGAAATAAAAGATTTTATCTTCCCTCCTGGCTGCTCTCTTTACTACCTCAGTCTGCTGGGTACCAGCTGTGTGTCCTCAAGACAAATAACTCCATCTCTCTGTGTTCAGTTTTTGATCAGTAATTCAGGAATGATAGTACATAGTTCATGGGGTCAAAAGATTAAAAATAGATAATATATTAAAGAACTTGGCATGTTGCATAGTATAACTGTCTCTAGCCTCAGAACTACAGTCTTATTAAATCAACTAATTACTCAAAGCCATTTTAATTTTTACCTCATTTGCCAAGAAAATTATCTAAGACTTATAAGTGGGCAAATAAAGTTTGCTGACTGCCCTTTCAGTGGAGTGCTGGTATCTCGTCCAGTGGGCCCTCCAGGGGTCTTCTGACTCTAGAGCTGTGGACAACTTTGACCATTTGGATTGCTTAGACCATTTCACAATATTGCATGGAGAGAAGTTACAGAAAACTCAACATCTTTGTAATCTAAACATCTTTGTCATCAAAAATGGCAAAAGATTTTGTCTTATGACTTCTTCCCTATGGAAATGATACCCTCAAAATATTTTATTTCTCTGCCCTATATGGTACTAACCACTTTTGCCTCTATTAGCAAATATATTTCATCCCTGATTTATGTGTGTGTGTGTTTGTGTGTGTTCATGGAATTCTCCTTTGAAATAGTTTTAACTTCTACTAGTACCTTCATTAATTATTGAGTTAAATAAAATATTTGAAATGTGCAAAGCTCCCAAACAACAAAATTCAGCCAAATGTGTACCTCTGATCAAAAGATTTTAAATATTTTTAAATCTCACCATTTTCTAAAACCCATGAAAGGGCCCCAAGATTGGCTTAAGGCAAATAGAACTGGTAACCTTACTGTTAGTACAGTAAATCCCAAACATGAACTTTCAAGTTGCAAACTTTCTAAGATGCAAACATGCATTCATTCCATCAATGTCAAGCGTGAATGAAATTGTAGCTTGCCCTCTGTCCCCTATTGCTGATGACCCTTCAGCTCTACCATCTCTCACCTCCTCTCTCTCCTCCAGTCAGTAACTCTTCTTATCTGTTCACTCAGTGCCAACTTCTGTATACCAGATCTTGTACTGTACTACTGTACATTTCAAGGTACTGAACTGTAAGATTAAAAATGTTTTTTTTTATCATCTGTGTTTGTCTTTTGGGGCTTCCCTCATAGCTCACTTGGTAAAGAATCCGCCTGCAATGCAGGAGACCCCGGTTTGATTCCTGGGTCAGGAAGATCTGCTGGAGAAGGGATAGGCTACCCACTCCAGTATGCTTCGGCTTCCCTTATGGCTCAGCTGGTAGAGAATCCTCCTGCAATGCGGGAGACCTGGGTTCATTTGTCTATTATGTATTATTTGTATGAAAATGTATTATTATAAA
Organism: Odocoileus virginianus; assembly: GCF_023699985.2. Lineage (NCBI taxonomy): Eukaryota > Metazoa > Chordata > Mammalia > Artiodactyla > Cervidae > Odocoileus > Odocoileus virginianus. The sequence goes on along the minus strand of NC_069696.1, from coordinate 35,010,120 downwards.
CCTATTATAGTACAGTACCATAGCCGATTGTGTTAGTTGGGTACTGAGGCTAACTTTGTTAGACTTACAGACATATTGAAGTTATGAACACGCTCTCAGAACAGATCTTGTTCATATGTATGGAACTTACAGTATTTTTTCCTTTCTTTCTGTGCTCTACTCCTTCCTGCCAACTAAAAATTGGCACTTGCCAACTGCCTCTACAAAATTAAGTCACACACTATTGTAGTTGCTGACCTTCAACACCCCCTGAACGGAGTTCAGGGTGGAGATCAAGAATGAGGCACTCTGTGCTCTGGAAAACACTGGCAGAACAAGCCTTTAGATAGTTCAATACTTACAGCAGAAGATTTTATGAACCTAATTCTTACCTCCCCTTATTTAGAAAAGCACCAAAATCATTAATGGTGACACTGCTCCTCATGACTAACAGCAAGCTCCTGCCAAAATTTGTGCTTGACTGCATGTACCCCCTTCATCAAAATCATATTGACTGCTCCCCCTGCCTATTCCAAGCAGTGTCTCAGAGCTATCTGAAATGCTTTCTCCCTCAGGGTTATAGTCCTCATTTTGCCCCAAACGAAATTTAACTCACAGTCCTCAGGTTTTTCTTTTTTCTTTTTTTCCAGTGGGCATTTTCATGTTGCCCTTCTTCTCACAGAAGATGCCTCGTATTCTCTGGGACTGAAGAACACCCCATTCACTGCAGTGACCCAGCCCCCACCCGAAACCCACCAGGTGTCCCTCCTGGATTCTCACTTTATAGCAATTTGTGTCCTGAATCTTCCCTCATCAGCAGCCTCACCTATCCCACAGAGTAAGACTTACCAGTTCTGATCCTCACTTCCACAGATCCTTCATACCTGAGAAATAATAAGAAAGAACTCTCCATTCATTGAGCTCCTACTAAATGCCAGGCACTCTGCTAGGTGCTAGAGACAGAAGAGTGAGGAAGATAAGAGTTTGTAGCCCCAGGAAGCTTCCTGCCTATGGATGGATGTAACAAACCAGAGATTTGGCTAGTCTCTAGGGACTGACTGTGGTGGGGACAGTAATGTGTGGCAGCAAAGGGGCCAGTTTCATGGAGGTGACACTGGGACCTGAAGACAATGGGAGATGTGGAAGAGGGCATTCTAGGAAGTACAGATTCTAGGACTTGGTCCCCAGGAAAAGGCCAACGGGGTCCTTGAAGCTGAAGCATCTCCAAATGACCTGCAGACCTCTCTTGTGTTGTCTTCAAGAGCTCAGACTTAACACGTAAGTAAGGACTTAGCACATTAATAGGCTTCCCCAATGGCTCAAGCGGTAAAGAATCTGCCTGCAATGTCAAAGACTCAGAAGCAGCTTCAATCCCTGGGTCGGGAAGATCCCCTGGAGAAGGAAATGGCAACCCACTCCAATATTTTTGCCTGGAGAATCTCATGGGTGGAGGAGCCTGGTGGGCTACAGTCCATAGGGTCGCAAAGAGTCGGACACGATTGAGCATGCACACATCAACACATCAATGGGTTAAAGACTTAATGTATATTTTATCATTTAATCCTCACAACAACTTCTGATGTAGAAACTATTTTTCTTCACCCATCTTACAAATCAGTATCTCTAAGACTGAGGCACAGAGAAGTCAAGTTACTCATTCAAGGTCTCACAGCTAGTAAGTGATGAAACCCATGGTCAAATTCCAGCCATCTGGCTCCAGGACTGTGTACCCAGACACTGTGCTACTAGATGGGTGGATGTATCTAATACAATGTCTTGAATATACTGAGCATTCAGTTAACTAGATCTGAACAATTCAAGCACAAACCTAGCATTCCTATACAACCCAAAGACCTCAGCACTCAATACCAGGACTACCTGTGCTAGTCAATGAAAATATATTTTAATAAAAATATATATTATTAACAAAATACCATGCTGTCACACCTGGACTAAAATAAATTCACAATAAACCTTCACATAATAAAATACAAAAAGGAAAAAAAACGAGAGAGAAATTAGTCCCTCAGCAGATGGGCTCAGCCTGGAGGAGCAGAGAGAAAAAAACCTGTAGACTCCTATTTTTGTTCTCATGTCTCAGTGTCCGTCCTGATGAAATATTCCACAAGAAATGAGATGAAAATGGAACACTTGGTTCTGTGTGACCTGAGAAGAGCCTGGAGGAGGGTGGTTCCTTCACTTGGGGAGAGCTTTAGATCCCTCTTCTGCTAGGAGGAAACTCCAGTGGTATTTGGGTGACTGTACTTCTGTGCTTGACTAGAGAGCATTTTGCTCTTGCTACTAGGTAAGGTAGCTTCCCAAGTGGCATAGTGGTAAAGAATACACCTGCTAATGCAGGAGACACAAAGAAGTGGGTTCTATCCCTGGGTCAGGAAGATCCTCTGGAGTAGGAAATGGCTACCCACTCCAGTATTCTTGCCTGGGAAATTCCATGGGCAAAGGAGTCTGGTGGACTATAGTTCATGAGGTCGCAAAAGAGTCAGACACCAACGAGCACACACACATAGTAGATAAGGCTTCAAAATAAAAATGAGGTTCAGATCCTAATCTCTCATTTTTCGGTTGGTGATCTCATTGAGTAAGTCATTAAACCACTCTGAGAAAAGTCTCCCTTTCCTTACCTGCAACTCAAGGGGTGATCATACCCACCTTTATGAAGGTGCGTGGCACAGTGCCTAGCACATGGGAAATCATATTATGCCACCTTTCAGATAAAACCTTATCAACAGTCTACAACAACACAATCTGTGCTGTGGTTTGCGAAGTTATGTCCAAACACCCACACAGAGCCATTTTTCACATTTACTAGTTTGGGAATATGAGGTGGTAAGTTCAAAATCTCTATGTCTATGTGGATGGCAGATTCTAATGTACTGAGAAATTTAGTGATACTGAAAACTTCATCTCCTACACCGTCCAGGTGTTTTATATCCCATTCAAAACTAGTCGCCTCCATGTTCTTTTCCTGTGTGTCTCAGCCCAGTGCATTCGTGGTCCATGGCAGAGAAGAGCCCGTTCACAGCTCTGACTGTCTGACACTCATGTCCCAGGTCATTTCACTAATGATGTAAAGGGATTCAATAGGACTGCTGCAGGACTTGTGCAGTTTCTCTTTTTCCTCCAATTTTATTGAGATAATTGACATATAGTGTACATAAGTTTGAAGTACCATATAATGATTTAACTTATGTACATCATGAAATGATTACTGTAGTAAGTTACTGAGCATCATCTCATATGGGTATAAAATTAAAGAAATATAAAATGTTTTTCTTGTGAGGAGAAACTCTAATAATTTTCATACATAACATATAGCAGTTTTAATTATATTTATCATGCTAAACATATTACATAACATCCCCAGTATTTACTTATCTTAAAACTGGGAGTTTGTACCTTTTGACTGTTTTCATCTAGTTTCCTCTCACCTCAGCCCTTCCTTTTAACAAATCTAGTCTCTTCCTATATGTTTGCTTTTTTGTTTGCTTTTGAGATATAATTGACTTATAACACTATAATAGTTCCTGTTACTTCCTCTTGTACTACATAGTGATTCCATATTTCTACACATTTCAAAATGATCACCATGAAAATCTATTTACTATCTGTCACCATACAAAGACATCACATGATTACTGACTATAATCCCCACACCATGTATTTTACACACCCACGACTAGTTTATTTTGCAACTGGAAGGTTGCACCACTTAATCTCCCTCACCTATTTCTCTCCTTCCCCTCTACTCCCTCCTTGCTGGCAGTCACCAGTTTGTTCTCTGCATCCATGACTCTGTTTCTGTTTGGTTAATTTATTTATTCTGTTTTTTAGATTCAACATATAAGTGAAATAATTCAGTATTTGTCTGGTTTATTTTACTTAACATAATATCCTAAAGGTCCATTCAGGTTATTATAAATTGTAAAGTTTCATTCTTTTCTGTAGCTGGCTATATTCCATTATATATATTCTATATATTTTTCACATCTTCTTTATCTGTAAATTTATTGATGAGCCCTTAGGCTACTCCTGGACTTTCCTGGTAGCTCAGTGGTAAAGAATCCACCTGCAATGTAGAAGACATGGATTTGATCCCTGGGTCAGGAAGATCCCCTGGAGAAGGAAATGGCAATCTATTCCAGTGTTCTTGCCTGGAAATTCCATGGAGAGAGGAGTTTGGTGGGCTACAGTCTATGAGGCCACCAAAGAGTTGGACATGACTTAGTGACCAAACAATAACAGGTTATTTCCATATCTGGCTATTGTAAATAATACTACAATGTACATAAGGATTCATGTATCTTTTTTCTTTTTATTGAAGTATAGTTGATTTATGATATTGTGGTAATTACTGCTGTACAGCAAAGTGACTCAGTGATACACACACACACACACATATATACATTCTTTTTCATGTTCGTTTCCATTATGGTTTATCATAGGATAGTAACTGTAATTCCCTGTTATACAACCGGATCTTGTGGTTTTATGTATCTTTTTGAATTAATGTTTTCATTTTCTTTGGATAAATACCACAAATGGAATTGCTGCAACTAACACACACACACACACACACACACACACACACACACACAGTGCTACTATTCTTAATTTTTTGAGGAATCTCCATCTTGTTTTCCACAGTGGCTACACCAATTTACTTTCCCACCAAGTGTGCACAAGTGTTCCCTTTTCCCCACATCCTTATCAACACTTGTTATTTTTTTATTTTTTGAAAATAACCATTCTGACTGTTGTGAGGTGACTTTAATTTGCATTTCTGTGATGATTAGTTATGTTATTTTATGTGCATGTTGGTCATCTCTATGCCTTCTTTAGAAAAATGTTTATTTAGGTCCTTGGCCCATTCTTAATTGGGTTATTTGTTTATTTGATCAGGTTGCATGAGTTCTTTGAATTTTGTGGATATTAACCCCATATTGGATAAATTGTTTACAAATATATCTAAAAGTACAGCTGAATCCAGGTGAAATCCCTGGCTGAGTGAGCAAGGAAGACAGGAGGAGAAGTTGAGGGTGTTCACAGGTGAAGTCCAACATCTCAATACAGGGTAAAAGAAGTTTTCTGAGAGCAAGAAAATGAGGTAATTAAGGCCCAAGAGAAAAGCAATACATATTTAGATAGTTGATTTGGAGAATTCAAAATATAGCTGGTGGAAAGTGCAGAAATAGCTGACCAGCATGTGTGCACATGTGATAAGTTGCTTCAGTCATGTCCAACTCCTTGCAACCCTATAGACTGTAGCCCAACAGGCTCCTCTGCCCATGGGATTCTCCAAGCAAGAATACTGGAGTGGGTTGCCATCCCCTCCTCCAGGAGATCTTTCCGACCCAGGGATCGAACCCACATCTCTTATATCTCCTGCATTGAGGGGGGCGGTGGGGTAGGGTGGGGTCTTTATCATTAGCGCCACCTGGGGAGCCCAGCTGACTAGCATTGATGTCTAAAATGAAATGTGAAACCATGGGGTTTTTGAGTGTCATGCTCTTCAAGTATATAGTTTCTACCAATGCTGTTTGACCACTGAGGAGAAAGCAGAAAGTTGGACTGATTCAGAGCTGGGGACTGATCAGGCTTGTGCTACAGAAAATCAGGTTGAGTTTTCTACTTATGCCACAGTGTGTGATTTCAGTGTTTACATAGCCATCCCAGATGAAGCTATCTAGCTGTATTAGCAAGAAATATGTGACTGTGTGACAAAGGAAAAAACTCAAACTGATTAAGATAATAGGAGGAATTTTTTTAAGTAACATGATTCAAGGCTTGCAACATATCTCACTGGATTGTTATGGGGATTAAATAAATTAGTCCTATAAAGTACATCAAATATCTTCTGGCTTCCTTGGTGGTTCAGCTGGTAAAGAATCTGCCTGCAATATGGGAGACCTGGGTTTGATCCATGGGTTGCAAAGATCCCCTAGAGAAGGGAACGGCTACCCACTCCAGTATTCTGGCCTGGAGAATTCCATGGATTGTATAGTCCATGGGATCACAAAGAGTTAGACTTGACTGAGTGATTTTCACTCAACCTTGTATTCATCACGTAGCACATAATAGCTGCTCAATAAAGAATCTGTTTCATCAAAAATTTCATTGTGAAACTATATCTTTGCATCTTTCCTTTCTGTTGACCATGTTGTTAGCCTTTTCCTTGTTCATATCTAGTAGGAAGTTACCTGCCTCCTAGTTTCTCTCCCAGGATGGAAAACTATCTAAATGTCTCAGAATTCATCAGTCTGATTCGGGTCTATACTAACTTCTTTGGCAAAGGGAATGTCATTTGCTTATTAACACAATCTGCCTTTACTAGGATAATCATTGTGATTGAAGAAACGGATTTTCAACCTGGATAGAAAAAGAAGAGCTTACACTGAGTTTGAGAGGGGGTCCAGTTTCTAATCTAGATTACACGATTAAAAATATTTTTTATTAATTTATTTTAATTGGAGGGTAATTACTTTACAATATAGTAGTGGTTTTTGCCATACATTGACATGAATCAGCCATGGGTGTACATGTGTTCCCCATCCTGAACCCCCCCCACTTCCCTCCTTTTCTCATCCCTCTGGGTCATCCCAGTGCACTGGTTCTGGGATGCTCTGTTTCATGCATCAAGCTTGGACTGTGATCTATTTCAGATATGGTAATATACATGTTTCAGTGCTATTCTCTCAAATCATCCCACCCTCAGCTTCTCCCACAGAGTCCAAAAGTCTGTTCTTTACATCTGTGTCTTTTGCTGTCCTGCACATAGGGTCTTTCTAAATTCCATATATATGCATTAATATATTGTATTGGTGTTTTTCTTTCTGACTTATTTCACTCGTATAATAGGCTCCAGTTTCATCCACCTCACTAGATTTGACTCAAATGTGTTCTTTTTAATAGCTGAGTAAGATTCAATTGTGTATACATACCAAAACTTTCTTATCCATTCGTCTGCTGATGGACATCTAGGTTGTTTCCATATCTTAGATATTGTAAAAGTGTTTCAATGAACACTGGGGTACATGTGTCTCTTTAAATTCTGGTTTCCTTGGTGTGTATGTCCAGCAGTGGGATTGTTGGGTCATATGGAAGTTCTTTTTCCAGTTTTTAAAGGAATCTCCACACTCTTCTCCATAGTGGCTATACTAGTTTGCATTCCCACCAACAGTGTAAGAGGGTTCCCTGTTCTCCACAACCTCTCCAGCATTTATTGTTTGTAGATTTTTTGATGTCAGCCATTCTGACCAGGGTGAGATGGTTTTGACTTGCATTTCTCTGAAAATGAGTGATGTTTAGCATATTTTCAGGTGTTTGTTAGCCATCTGTGTGTCTTCTTTGGAGAAATGTCTGTTTAGTTCTTTGGCATCATTTTTTGATTCAGTCATTTATTTTTTTGGTATTGAGCTGCATGAGCTCCTTGTATATTTTGGAGATTAGTTCTTTGTCAGTTGTTTCACTTGATTATTTTCTCCCATTCTGAAGGCTGTCCTTTCACCTCACTTATAGTTTCCTTCGTTGTGCAAAAGCTTTTCAGTTTAATTAGATCCCATTTGTTTATTTTTGCTTTTATTTCCATTACTCTGGGAGGTGGGTCATAGAGGATCTTGCTGTGATTTATGTCAGTGAGTGTTCTGTCTATGTTTTCCTCTAGGAGTTTTATAGTTTCTGGTCTTACATTTAGATCTTTAATCCATCTTGAGTTTATTTTTGTGTATAGTGTTAGAAAGTGTTCTAGTTTCATTCTTTTACAGGTGGTTGGCCAGTTTTCTCAGCACCACTTGTTAAAGAGATTGTCTTTCCTCCATTGTATATTTTTTCCTTCTTTGTCAAAGATAAGGTATCCATAGGTGCATGGACTCATCTTTGGGTTTTCTATTTTGTTCCATTGATCTATATTTCTGTCTTTGTGCCAGTACCATACTGTCTTGATGACTGTAGGTTTGTAGTATAATCTGAAGTCAGGCAGGTTGATTCCTCCAGTTTCATTCTTCTTTCTCAAGATTGCTTTAGCTGTTCAAGGTTTTTTGTGTTACCATACAAATTGTGAAATTATTTGTTCTAGTTCTGTGAAAAATACCATTGGTAGCTTGATAGGGATTGTGTTGAATCTATAGATTGCTTTGGATAGTATACTCATCTTCACTATGTTGATTCCGCCAATCCATGAACATGGTATATTTCTCCATCTATTTGTGTCATCTTTGATTTCTTTCTACATGTTTATTATATCTCAGGGGGCAGTGGGATTTTTGCTAGAGAGACAAACATGAAATTTACTGTGATCCCTGAAAAATTTTTTTTTTTTAAGTACAGTTAGCTTAATTAGGATTGAACAGTAACCATTCTCCTAGGCCTCCAAGGACTCATTTTATTGTTGCAAGATAGAGACAGGATTGTTCTAAACACACACCTGGTCTTGCTGCATAATTACTGTCAAGAAAACTTGTATTAGTTTTCTGTGGCTGCCATAACAAATAATCCAAAATTTGGTGGCTTAGATTTATGTCCTCACAGTTCTTTAGTCTAGAAATTCAAAATCAGTATCACTAGTCTGAATGAAAGTATCAGCAGGGTTACACTCTCTCTGGAGTCTCAAAGGAAAAATCTTCTTGCCTCTTTCAAATTCTGGTGACTGCAGGCATTCCTTGGCTAGTGACTGTATCACTTCAATCTTCAAGGTCTACATCTTCAAATTTCTCTCTACTTTGTACTCACATCACCTTCTCCTCTGTGTTACATCAAATCTCCCTCTTATACAACTACCTCGGTTGCATTTAACCACCTCACTTGCCCCACCCTACTCCAGTTATTCAAGATAGTCTTCCTTGCCTCAAGACCCTTAACTTAATTACATGTGCAAGGATTTTGCCACATGAAGTAACGTTTACAAGAATGGGGGATGGGGACCTGATACATTTTGGGGCCAAAATTCAGCCTATTACAACTACATTTAGCTCAATCACTTTAAAATAATTATCTTCAGTGTGGCAGAAATCCTTATATAACTAGTAACCCAGTAAAGCAGGACAACTTTAGAAGGGCATTTCATGGTTACTATATTTCCTTAATTGTAAGATAACATCAGCTGAAAATAGCTTCTGAGAGGAAAAAATAGTAACCACATTAAATGTTTGCATTCATTTTGATCTCAGAAATATTATAGTGTAGGGAAATTGTGTGTTTTAAAATCGAGGCTTTGTGGTCATTTATCTTGGTTATATCACCAGGAAATTACATTGTTTAAAACTAAATGTTTCATGGGTAATTTATTGAGATATTTCCAAAGAATTATCAAAGGTGAGTGGTAATGTTTCCTTGAAAAGTTCTCAGAGTAAAATCATCATGGCTATAAGTGAAGCATAGAAACCACTCCTTTGTTGGGAATATCAGAACTATTGCTAGAGGTAAATTCAGACTTTTCCTTGAGCTGCTTCTGCTTTCATCTCTTTTTCTACATTTCCCTTTTGTTAATGATTCTGTCAGCCACCTTGATTTTTTTCCACCAAATAATGTGAGGCTATAGGTGAATGAAGGAAACAAGAGAGGAACAAACCATTGACTGAGGATAAAATGTTGATCTCTGAGGAATCATTTATCACCAAGTGGTGTTACTTCAGCTTCCTGAATATTTCCTGAATCCTTCTCCCAATACTCCCTGTGGGAAGAGGATAATCATCACCCAAAGATGCTGACATCCTGATCCCCAGTATTTGAATGCATTATGTTTCATGGCAAGGGAAGATTAATGCTAAAGATGGCATTAAAGTTGCTTATCAGCTGGCCTTAAAAATAGATTCACCTGAATTTTCCAGACTTCCTCAATGGCTCAAGTGGTAAAGAATCCTCCTGCAATGCAAAAGACACAGTAGACACGGGTTTAATCCTTGGGTTGGGAAGATCCCCTGTATGAGGAAATGGCAACCCACTCCACTATTCTTTGCCTGGAAAATCCCATGGACAGAGGAGCCTGGTGGGCTACAGTCCAAGGGGTCACAAAGAGTCAGACATGACTGAGCATGCACTCACACTTCATTATCCAGGCAAACCCAGTGTAATCACAAGAGTCCATAAATGGGAAGAGGGAGAGAGAAGATTCAGAACCAGAGAGATGACATAATGGGAAAGAGTTGACCAGCCACTGCTGGCCTTGAAGATGGAGGAAGGGGGCCATGGCACAAGGAATGTGTCAACCTCTAGATGCTAGTTAAGGCAAGGAAATGGGTTCTTCTCTAAAGTCTCCAGAAAAGAACACAGCCCTGCTGATGGCTTGATTATAGCCCTAGGGGACATATTTTGAACTCCAGGTCTCCAGAAATGTAAGATCATACATTCATGTGGTTTTAAGTAACTAAGGTTGCAGTAATTCTTTACAGCAGCACTGCTGTAGTTCTGGACTTTCTCTTTCGTAAATTACAGAAGCAAACCCTGATGTAACTTCCAATCTTGTCTCCTTCTGATCCATTTCCACTCTGCACTCAGAGCTGTCTTTCTAAAATGTTTACAGTTGGTCTCACTCATCTGTTCGTCACCTTCCACTGATCATTCCATCACCTTCCACTCTCCATTGCTCTTAAAATAAGGCCCAAGGTCTCAAATGTGACCACAAGGCTCCTCCAGGACCACTGCACTTCCAGATTGTCCTTTAGAGCCAGCCAGCCTGAATTCCTCAGTCTCTCAAACCCTCAATACTCTCTTCTCCCTGGATTTCCTGTCCAGAGAATGCTCCGCCCTCCCTAGGTTCTCCTGCTTCTCCAGAGGCCAATTTCTACCTAAAATTTCAGCTCAGTTATCCCTGTCTCCTGAAAGGCTTCCTCAGTCCTCACATCTAGTTAGATGTCCCTCTCTTTGCTCCCACAAGGCTCTGGTTACCCTTCCTGTAAGCTCCTTGAGGGCAGGAGCCAGACTGTCTCCAGCACCTAGCACAGTGCTTGGCACATAGCAGGCTCTGAAAAAATATTGTGGCTCAGTTGGTAAAGAATCCACCCGCAATGCAGGAGACCTGGGTTCAATCCCTGGTTTGGGAAGAGCCCCTGGAGAAGAGAAAGGCTACCCACTCCAATATTCTGGCCTGGAGAATTCCATGGACTGTATAGTTCCTGGGGTCGCAAAGAGTCAGAAACAACAGAGGGACTTTCACTTTCACACCTATTACTCAGATCCCACAAATGCTTGAAATTAACTTGACCAAGCCATTTCAACTTCGGAATTTCCCCCTTTTAATGGCTTTGTGATGGCTCACAGATTTTTTTTTTTTTTACCTTTTTTCCTCCTTTCTCCATAACTTAAACTGTACTCTCCCCACTATTGTCCAGACAAGGCACATGATAATTACATCAGCTAAACCCAACTCTATCCCCTACCATAATTCTGTACTTGGGTTGCTTTACAAATTCCCTGCACAGCCTCTGCTCTTATATTTTCTCTCCAAGCATGATCCCCTAAGATTTATACAAATAGAAGTGAAAACATGGAGAGGAAGAGAGTGAAACTTGAAACTTCATATATGCTAATTGAATTTATCCTAATGTTGAAGGAACTAGAATGAAGGTCAAGAAAGCAGAGAAGGAAGACAAACTGCTTATTTTTGGTTTGCAGATTTTATGCTATTTTCATGTTGTAAAAACCATTTAATCCTTTTTTTCATTGTGCTCACATCCATCAACTGAGGCTATTCTTCAAATCTCCATGATTAAAAAGCTACCCTTTTTTAATGAATAGATATGAAAGGAAGAAAGTGTTTGCCTAATGCCAGCTCACCTAGCAGGATGATTACTTGTCATTGACCTCTGCAGGGTCTAGCTCTGCAGCACTGGAGACCCAGTGTCATCATGTTTTCTGCTCACCATACTCTAAGTTAAGAAAGCCAGGCTGGCCAGATAATTTTGAGTTCCATGCTGGTTGTGTGATGTACCCTTGGGTCTGTAACTGGGCCCCATTCTGCTCCTGGAGATGCTCAGGAGATCTTTGGATGAGACAACAGAGTACTGAACAGGCTCCAAGGGTGTTTCTGGCACATATAAACCCTTGTATATACATGCTAGCAGCATTTTGTTTGTATGCAGTCAGCATGTTTGTTCAGATGGGCACTCTTGCTTTCACACTTTTGAGCATGGGCATATTTAATAATTCAGGTAGCTCACTCTTTTGGGAAGTCTTACCTTAGCTAGAGATAATGACTCATTTCAAATATAAGTACACAAAGCCATGAATTTAAAACAGAGGTAAAATGACAAATTCCTAATTTCACTCTGTTTTCATTATTTTCAGCTCAGAAGTAATTTATGCCTCACAATGCCCAGGTACACTACTTATATGATAATTTCCTAAAAGCTCAAGGTTGAAAGAGTGAAGTAGTCTTCCACTATCCTCTAATAAGCACATGTTAAAGATTAATGCTTTTCAGACTTTGTTTATTTCATTTGCTTCCTATCAATATAGGGGATGATTTTTGTTTGTTTCTCTTGACAGTGAACTTACCCTTGCAGGTGGTATAGTTCTAGGGCCCCAAGTCTTTTGCTCAAGTTTCAAGTCTATTATTAAATACAGTTGTATTTAATAACTTTAAATTATATTTTAGTCCTTTATATTTACTTACAAAAGTTTATGTACTTATAGCTTAAGAAATGAAGAAGTAATAGTTTAATACATGGAAGTAAACAGAAAGTGGTTGTCAAAATATCTTGGTGAGTTCTCTGGACATTTTTTCCCCAAATCACTAACACAAATATGATGTAGTTTAGGCTTCCACAGTTTGATAAGGATTTCTGTAGAGATATTTGAAAACAGTTGAAATGTTTTATCTTGCTAGTTATATTATGTCAAAAATAAAATGAGACAGCACTTTGTTGCCATAATGGGAATATGAAACTTTAAAAAAAAATTATTTTACCTTTATAAAAATAAATAGTTCTTATATCTCTCTTATAGTCTTCATTGGGAGTCAAGACACCAAGCCAGCTCTGACTTTATTGGGGAAACAAAGACTTAAAAACTGTGTTAGTCCACAGCTAATGTAGTGCTCATGAGCACTCCACTCATATCATGACACTGACTTTTCACAATAATCATCTCAAAAAGATTTCAGATTAGAAATGTATTTACCCTTAAACATGTTAGACACTTGATAAAAAACATAGTCTTTGAATGTTGCAGATGTGAGCAAGACAAGGCAAGATAAATCCTCTTCTGTACTTAATAATATGTAATAAATCATCTATATTTAATACGTTTGTATGCTAAACACTAGAGCAGTCCTTAAAATTGAAAAACAAAGAGCTACTAAGCCAAAAGAAGAAATGAAGTAGAATTCAAAAGGGCTTCAATTATTTCAAAAGAAAGCAGGACAAGGGAGTGGGATGCAAAGAACAGAGAACAGAAGGGGTAAATAGAAAGTACAGAAAGATAATAAGTTTCAATCAAAAAAATGATAATATCACTAAAGGAAAACAGTCTAAACACTTATATTAAACAGCAGATATTGTAAGATTGGGCTTTTGTTAAATCAAGGCCAATTATATGATATGTATTAGAAACTTACTTTGACTATAAAGATACAGATCAGTTAAAAGAAAAAGAATGGAAGGAGATATACTGTACATATATAATCAAAATAAAACTGGATTGACTTTATTAAAATCAGACAAGAGTTTAAAACAAGGAATGTTACTAGTGATAAATAAGGAATCTTCAGAAATGATAACTGGATCAATTCAGAAGACACAAAAATTCTAAATAGCTTTGCACCTAATAAAGAAACTTAAAAGAAGAAATTAGACAAATCATAACTTTAGCTGAAGACTTCAGCTGTCTTCTAGCAATCAATATTTGATAGATTACAAAGACAAAAAATAAGTTCTTGATCTGAAAGCCTTGAACAACACAAATAATTTTACTTAATAGACATTTATATCAATAGTACACTTACCTCAGCAATAGCAGAAAACAGATTTTTCAAATGCACATAGAAATTCTCTAATAAGGTACATAATCTGGGCCATAAGATGATTCCCAAGAAATTTAAAATACTTAAAATTATATACAGTATGTTCTTTGACCACATCAGAATCATATTAGATACCAATAACATCTAGTAGGCATGTACGGATGTGAGAGTTGGACCATAAAGAAGGTTGAACACTGAAGAATGATGCTTTTGAGCTGCGGTGTTGGAGAAGACACTTGAGAGTCCCTTGGACTGCAAGGAGATCCAACCAGTCAATCCGAAAGGAAATAAATCCTGAATATTCACTGGAAGGACTGATGTTGAAGCTGAAGCCCCAATACTTTGGTCAGCTGATGCTAAGAGCCAGTTCATTGGAAAGACCCTGATGCTAGGAAAGACTGAAGGCAGGAGGAGAAGGGGGGTGGCAGAGGGTGAGATGGTTAGATGGCATCACTGACTCAAAGGACATGAGTTTGAGCAAGCTCCAGGAGACGGTGAAGGACAGGGAAACCTGGTGTACTGCAGCCCAGGGGGTCACAAAGAGTCGAACACAATGGACTGAACAACAACAATAAACAGAAAGACATACAAAATTACCCAAATATTTCAGAATTAAATGATTCACTTCTAAATGATCTATTTGTCAATTTTTAAATATTTCAAAATAAATGATTAAGAAACATAAAAGCATATCATGATTTGAGTTAACATTTAAAATGTTAACTATTTATGTTAGAAAAGAAAAAAAGTCTAAAGTTAATTATCTGAAGTTCCACCTTAATGAACTGCAAAACATTAAGCCCAGGAAAGGTGGGAAAAGATTAAGAAAAATGAAAAGAAATATCAATGAAGTAAAAAATGAATTTAAAAAAAAAGGTGAGGAATTGTCAGAGAAACCAAAAGCAGTTCTTTAAAAAGATCATTAAAATGTATACACATCTAGCCAGACTGATGAAGGAAAAATGTGAGGAAACACAAATTAGCAAGATTAAAAGAGGGAGCATCCCTCTAGATCTTACAATGTTGAAAGGCTATTAAGGGAATACTATAAACAATTTCATGACAAAAAATTTTACAAATTATACGACATAAGCAAATTCCCTAAAAGACATAGACTATCAATATTCTTTCAAAATTAAATGGATAATTTAAATGGCTCTATATCTCTTATAAAAATTGAATTCATTGCTTAAGATCTTCCCAGGAAAACCTCCAGGCCCAGATAACTTTACTGATGAATTGTATTAAATAATAAAAAGATATAATCCTACTTCTTCACAAAGTCTTTCAGAAAAATAGAAGACAACAGAATTCCCAACTTATTTTATAAGGCCAACATTTCTCTGACAACAAAAGTAGACCTAGACTGTTGAAGAAAATGGGACTACAATAAATATCCCTCACGAATATGAGGGCTTTATATTAATTTTAAAAAAAAAATTATATCCAATAACACAGAAAAAGACTAATGCACTTTGAGCAACTGGAGTTTATCGCAGGTATACAAAGTTGGTTTACCATGTATAAATAAACCATAGTTCAACACATTGAGATAGAAATATCATATAATCATCTCAATACATACAGAAAAGGCACTTTACAAAATTCAACACTTATTTGTGAAAAAATTCTCAACAAACAAGGAATAGAAGATAATTTTTACAACTTGATGAAGAATATGTCTTTTAATAAAAACACTTGAGTGACAGACCGCATATTTTCTTGATAAGGTTAGAAGAAGGTTAGGATGTATGCTCTTTCTACTGTTACTCGACATTCTACTGGAGTTGGTAGCCAGTGCAACAAGGCAAGGAAAAACAAGGACATTCATATTTATTATAAGACAGAAAAGGTGACTGTCTGTGTACAAAATCCTAAGAACTAAAAAGTAAGTTTAGCAAAATACTGGGACACAAGTTCAGTATACAAAAATCAATATTACTATATATTAGCAACCAATACTTGGAAATTACAATTAAAAAATAATATTTATAATAGTGACAGAAATAAATAATTAGGGTATTTTTAACAAAATATATGCAAAACTTTGTACACTGAAAACTCTAAAACATTGCTGAGAAAAAATTAAAGTAAATTTAAAGAAATGGAACAATATAGCATATTCATTGAAGAAGAGTCAATTTCATTAAGATGTTATAAAATCTCTCAAATAGATTTACGAATTTAATGCAATCACAATAAAAATCTCAGCAGGGCTTTCTGGAGAAATTTACAAGGTGAATGTAAAACCTATACAGAAATGCAAAGAAACTGGAATAGATAAAATCTTTCTGAAAAGCAAGAAAAAAAAATTGGAAGAATTACACTATCAAGTTTAAAGGCGTCTAATGAAGTCACATTAATTATACAGTGTGGTGTTGATTTAATCATGGATATATAGATCAATGAAGCAGAACAAAGTATCCAGAGATAGAGCTAAACATATAGAGTCAATGGATTTTTATAAATCACTCCAGGGTAACTGACTCGTGGAAAAGCTTGTCTTTTTGATAAATCTTTTTGATAAATGATACTGATAAAGGGGACGACAGAGGATGAGATGGCTGGATGGCATCCCTGACTCAATGGACATGAGTTTGAGTAAACTCTAGGAGTTGGTGATGGATAGGGAGGCCTGGCGTGCTACAATTTATGGGGTCGCAAAGAGTTGGACACGACTGAGTAACTGCACTGAACTGAACTGACAAATTGGGTATTTGTGTCAAAACAATGAGCATTAACCTTTATTTCATACCATATATAAAAATTAACCAAAGAAGAGATATCAATGGCCAACAAGCACATGAATAATTGTCGACATCTTTATTGGTTGTGTGCATGCATATTCAGTTGCTTCAGTTGTGTCTGACCCCTTGCAACCCTATGGACTGTAGCCCATCAGACTTTCTCCGCCCATGTGATTCTCCAGGCAAGAAACAATGGAGTGGGCTGCCAGGCTCTCCTCCAGGGGATCTTCCTGTCCCAGGGATTGAATCCATATCTTTTGCATCTCCTGCCTTGAGAGTCAGGTTCTTTACTGCTAGTGCCACCTAGGAAGCCCCTTTAGTTGTCAGGTAAATTCGAATTGGGTTTCCCTGGTCAGTATTAAAAATTAGCCTGCCAGTGCAGGAGATGTGGGTTCAATCCCTGGGTCAGAAAGATCCCCTGGAGAAGGAAATGGCAACCTACTCCAGTATTCTTGCCTGGGAAATCCTATAGACAGAGGAGCCTGGGGGGGCTGCAGTCCACGGGGGGTCACAAAAGGTTAGGACACAACTTAGTGACTAAACAGAAACAACAAATTCACATTAAAACCCTAATGATATAGCACCGTACACTCACCAGAATGGCCAAAACTTTGGGGAAAAAATTCTAACAAATATATTTCTGATGAGAATGTAAGTGGCCTGCATCACTTTGGAGGTCACTTTGGCAGCTTTTTAATCCAGTCAGACACATATTTACCCAGTATTTGCACCCAACAATTCCACTCTTAAGTACTTACTGAAGAGAATGAAACAGAATTCTCCACACAGAATTTTTACAGAAATGTTGATGGTAGCTTTAAACATAATGGTCCTAAACTGAAAACAACCTAAATGTCCATCCACTTGCGAATAAATAAAACATTGTATAACCATATAATGGACTATTACTTACTAATGAAAATAACCTTGTACTGCTGCATGCAACAATATGGATGAATGTCAAACTAGATGTCAAGTGAAAGAAGGCAGACACAAAAGATCATATACTCTGATTTCATTTATGTGAAACTCTAGAAATGGCGAAGCTACAGCAATAAAAGGCAGATCAATTGTTGCCTGGTGCCATGAATGAATAAAAGAGATTGGCTGCAGAAAGGCACAAAGGGATTTAACAGGGGTGATGGAAATGTTTTGTCTCAATTGTGCCATGATTACATGAGTGGATCAAGAGTTATCCTTTCCACCATATTCCACATGAGATGTTGTTAAGTCAGCCTGGCAAATAATTTAAAACTGCATTCACTAAAACTTTTCTCAAAGATTACAAGAAATATAAATCACAAAGAGATAATCAGACCAAAGTTTGATGTTTTATTGAGGAATAAAAGATATGCTTAAGATTGAACAAACAGTCATATTCCCTCACTGGGAGACAGTTTATCAAAATTTACAGTGATTAACTCAGTTATGAGATTATTTTTGGCTTTTATTTTCTTTTTAAGATTTTCTTATTTTCCAGGCATTCTATAATGAATGCCATTACTTTAGCTATTGGAAAATGTCATTTTGAAGTGAAAGGACATAGATTAGGTAATGTTGATTTTAACAATTAATATTTAATAATTTTAGGTGGTATTCTAGAATGAAGAAAAAATCCTAAATTTATATAAAAACTGTAGGGTGGAAGGAAATGTTTTAGTCATTTCCTTTTATTCTACAAGTTTATTTTTCTGTTAGACTAAAACAGAAAAATAAAGCAGCCCTTAAAGCAAGGCTAAGAATAATGATATAAAATGAAAGAAAATCACTGGCAGTTAATTTTACAGGATTATTGAAGCTGGCTAGGTATTTTCAGCTTCTTTCTGCTGAAATTATAAAAATAAATCATGTTTTGTCAACTGTGCTTCTGGAAGAAACATGACTCTTGAGAAATGAAAAAAATATAAATGAAAAAAAATACTGCATAGTAATTTTTGAAATATTTTATCTTCTCATACCAGGCTGAAAATATTTTCTGCTTTGAAAATATTAACATTTTGGTATAAAGCCCCCTGTTGCATATATTCAAATGATGTTGGTCATTTTTGAAATAAATTGTCATTTTTTAATGTGCACTGGAGAGAAAAGAGAAAATGCAGGTGGTTCATCATTTTAATGATTATTTACACAAATGATTAGAAGATTGTTTTTACTTTGATATTGCTGGGATTTGTAGCAGTTCCTGAAGGAGGGATTCCTCCTCTCCCATTTGTCCCATTCCAACTCTAATTGCAGGTTTCTAGTGTTTTCCATATTCATACACAGCAGGGAGGAGAATAATTGGAGAATACAGGGATGAGGTGATAATATGAAAATTACTTCTAACAATGGTCCTTTGCTGCTGCAGTGAGCACACTGATTCCAAAAACAATAGCTACATTTGTCATCAGGGTTGTATTTCTCTAGCAACCAGTCTATTTTGTCTGACTTATATTTTTCAAATTAGCACAATATTAAATTGGCATTCATAGATTACATGGCTATTCTGCTTCTTCATCTTTTTCGTTCTAAAATAATGTAGAACTACCACTGCCCCCTCTCTTTTTAGCATAGCACATTTTATTTCTGCAGTTTAAGCAAAATCACTCTTGGAAAATGCTGCTGCTAAGGTTATGGATTTAATTTTAAGCCTAAATCAAAGAAAAATGTCAGAACCCTTTTCTTAAAACTTCAACAAACATGAGTGCTAACTTTCTTCATTAGTGAGGCAGCTTTCCTATTTTTACTGTAGCTGGTGCATTAAACCTTGTGATTATGTATTTCTGGAAATCAGAGAAGCACCGGAAAATCTGCCATCAGCTTCCAATATTTGTGACAGTTACTTATTATTGTCTAACAAACCAGCCCCCAAAATCAATGGCCTAAAAGAACAACAAATCATTTATTTGCTCAAACTTCTGCAAACAGACTGGGCTCAGCCAGGCAGCCTGTTTCCACTCCATGTGTTATTAGTTGGGCAAACTCATGTGTTTGCAGTCCACTGGAGTTGTGACTGGGTCCATCCAAGATGGACTAACACATGTTTGGCATTTCATCTGTGATAAGTGGAACAAATGGATGCTAGTTTGGCCGCTGTTTCTTCAAACTGGTCTTTTATCTTCCAGACTCTCTCTTTACATGGTTTGCAGTCCATGAGGAAGTTGGCTTGGCCGTTCTAGTATAGCATCTCATGACAGCAAGAGAGCAAAAGATTTGAGGCTTCTTCAGGCTAAGGCTGAGTTATGCAGCATCGCTTTTGCCATATCCTGGCAGTCCAAGAAATTAACATTTGAAGATAGTTACACCGAGAGCATGAAATCAAAGAGGAGTAACTCAATTGGAGCCATTTTGTAACAATAAACTCCAGTTATCCTGAGGAATGTTTCTATCATTTCATTACAGTGGATGGAAATAATGTTTTACATATTTTCTCTTTCAGTGACCATCTAAAATCAACTAACTCTTCCAACACAGAGCAGTCCTCCAATAAAACCACAAAAGAAATTCAATGAGCCTGCCTGAATAAAGTACAGCAGGAACTCTCTAAGTGAAGGGTACTTGGCCCATAGTCAATTGCTTAATTTTAAAAGTCAGTTAAAAATGTGGAATCATAAAACAAATTGTACATAATCTTACACATTTTGTTGTAACTTCAAATGAGCACATATGCATTCATCCATCAATATTTTAGTGTCAGATCAAGGGCTTTCCATAAGAGTCTATTGCTTAGAATACACTTCATCTTTCTTGTATTAATATATACCACTGATAATGATAACTAGTGATTATCAGTCTTGATAGCTTTGAAGTAGAATGAAAACTTAAGCACAGTTGCATATCAATCTGTTTAGAGAATCTGAGATTTTCACATTTTCTTCTAGGCTCTTACAGTTGTCTCTCCCATACCTTATTCAATAGCAATTATTTGACCAACTTCCTCATCATGATATTATCTTTCCATACCACTTATGTAGTTTTTGTGAAAATAGCAATGGTCCTTTTCATATGTATATTTCATCAACTTATGGATAATTTAGCTTATTAAATTTTGATCGAAAAGTACAACCAGGATAAATTCAGGAATAAATTCAGCTGATGCTGAGCAGCCATGCAATTTAATACATTGGGAGCAAAAGTGCACAAGCTACTAGAAAATATTTATTATATTAACACTGAGGCCTTCCAAACACCAGGCAATAAAGAATTTTATTTTACACTCATAATGCAGGGTTTTTGATTACCAGTCCACATTAATACATTAATAAGTAAGGCATGCAGGAGTTTGAATAATAGTAAAATTCAGAGTTGGTATTAATTTACCTATGATAGATGCATTTCACCCGTAGTGAAAACTCTTTTAAAAAATCTCTCCTTCATCATGTCACCAGGTGAATAGACATTCCTTGCATGACTCAATTATTGATTTATTAATGTGCGCTGGTCATCAAACACCCTGCATCTAAGAGTGTAAAATAAAATTCTTTACTGCCTGGTGTTTGGAAGATCTCAGTGCTGTCACCATAAAATTATCCACGTTTCCTTGAATGTTTGTTCACCTAGACACACTTTCTCCAATCCCATTCCCAAAGGCCTTGCTGCACCCAATGGTCTGAGGCTGGGTGGTACTTCCCAGTTGTTTGGTTATCAGCTATGTGGAGGATTCCTACCTGAGGAAAGGGCTGTGATCCTCAGTTAAACCTGAAGGCCATTTTCTTCTGCCAAAATATCGGTTTCAGGATAAAAATGTGTAAATCAAACAAGATTTATTTCTTCCCTGCTGTTTTGGACACAGCAACAAGTTGTGTCACATCTTGAAGGAAACACAATTGTACTTACACAGTCAAAGGACTGTGGAAATGACTGATCAATTTGAGTAGAAACTACAAACTGAAAGAAAATGTGTTTGATGAGTCTGAAGTCCTTGATATATTATTAGTAAACTAAAGGAAGGAATGTTCTCCTGCACTAAAAGAATTCTGCTTCAATTTTTAATTTGCTAACAGCGGAAAGGACTCCAAGAGTTTTGATTACAATTCACTTAGTACATAGAGACTTGTCCTGAGAATGGTGCCTCCTATTATCCTATTGTGTCATTACTCTGTGTGTGCTCCGTCCTGTCAGACTCTTTGCAACCCCATGGACTGCTGCCCACCAGGCAGTCCTCTGTCCATGGAATTATCCAGCCAAGAGCACTGGAGTGGATTGCCACTTCCTCCTCCAGGGGATTTTCCAGACCCAGGGACTGAACCGGCATTTCCTGTGTCTCTTGCATTGGCATGAAGATCCTTTACCACTGAGCCACCTGGAAAGCCATTGTGTCATCCCTGCTGTATGGAAATTTCACTAGGCTAAAAAATGTACATTGAGTTAACAAAGGAACATATGAATGGATGTTGAAGAACCAGAGTGATTTGTGTTGTAATGAAATCCTTGAAACTCAACATTCAGAAAACTAAGATCATGGCATCCAGTCCCATCACTTCATGACAAATAGATGGGGAAACAGTGGAAACAGTGACAGACTTTACTTTTTGGGGTTCCAAAATCACTGCAGACAGTGACTGCAGCCATGAAATTAAAAGAAGCTCGCTCCTTGGAAGGAAAGTTATGAAAACCTAGACAGTATATTGAAAAGCAGAGACATTGCCAACAAAGGTCTCTCTAGTCAAAGCTATTATTTTTCCAGTAGTCATGTATGGATGTGAGAGTTGGACTATAAAGAAAGCTGAGCACTGAAGAATTGATTCTTTTGAACTGTGGTGTTGGAGAAGACTCTTGAGAGTCCCTTGGACAGCAGGGAGATCCAACCAATCCATCCTAAAGGAAATCATTCCTGAATATTCATTGGAAGGACTGATGCTGAAGTTGAAACTCCAATACTTTGGCCACCTGATGCAGAAAACCGACTCATTGGAAAAAACCTTGATGCTGGGAAAGATTGAAGGTGGGAGGAGAAGGGGATAACAGAGGATGAGATGGTTGGATGGCGTCACTGACACAATGGACATGAGTTTGAGTAAACTCTGGGAGTTGGTGATAGACAGGGAGGCCTGGCATGCTTCAGTCCATGGGGTCGCAAAGAGTTAGACACGACTGAGCGACTGAACTGAACTGAAGTGAAATCCACAAAAAATATTTAGTCTCATGTATAAATTACCCTACTGCTCAATGATATCTTATGATATCATTTATAAGATTACAAATGAAATAAAAATGAGAATTTATTGAATATTTTTTAAAAACCCACTTCTTTACATTGCTTACTTGAAAGAACCATGTGCGTCAGCCTGGTACTCACTCTTCAGGGCTGTGGAGCCAGCTGAGTATCAGTGCCCAGAAGTCCTGCATCCAAGGGTCCTCCCTGCAGGGGGCAGGTTCAGAATAGGCACAACTACAGTTAATGCACATACTGTAAATGTGGAAGAGTGAGTGGTTTTACATAAATCATATCATTTGTTCACAAAGCAGCCCAATGAGATGTCATTGGCTCAGTTTTTCAGAGAAGGAGTCTAAATTGCAGACACAAGCCCAAATCATGTAACCCTAAAGTGTTATAGTCAGAAAGATTACTTAGGGCTTCAGAATTCAAATCCAATTTTCATTTTACTGTTTCACCAAAGCAGTTTTCCTTCATCCTGTCACAAAGATGGAGGCTCATTATCCTCACCCCAAGTCACCAAGAAAAGGTTAAATTGGTGGTCACCATCATCTGCTTAAAAGAGCAGAGAATTTGTGTAATTTAGAAAAAGTTTCACTCAATGAAATCCCTGTGCATTGGTATTTACAGGATTATGCCCTCAGCTCTCAGCCAACTCAATTACCTATCAAGACTCATTTCCTGAGGAAATATTGTGGTCTTACTGTAAATTATCTTGAAAAACAAACAGGATAGAGTCTTTTTAGGTAATTCCTAGAAGTCATCTCTATTTCTGTGAGGTCAGGCTACTTAGCAGACTCCTCATTTGAGAATATGTCACATTTCCCTAAGTCATCTTATAGTTCTTTCAGGTCTATCCATTATGGACCAAAAGTACAATTAGAGCTGAGAGTGACTTTTGAATCGTTCACAGGAATTCCAAATTGTGTAAGAAGGAAGCCAGTAGGATTAGCTAGGTTTATCAATAGATATGATAATTCAAATGTTATGACAGGAATTTAAGTTCAGGTCAAAGTCATAGATCAAATGTTAATCAAGGAAAAGGAAATATGCAAGTGTCTAACAAATGGCAGAGACTAAAATGAATGAGAGAATTTCTTTTTTAGTTTTTTAATCCTGCGAAAGTCAAGTTTATGAATTTCCAGTCATATTTTTCCTTTGATTTATTTTTTAAAAATGAAACAAAAAATAAGTATCTTAACTTTGTTGTTGTTGTTCAGTCACTAAGTCATGCCTGACTCTTTGCCACCCCATGGGCTGAAGCATGCCAGGCTTCTCTGTCCTTCTGTATCTCCCAAAGCTTTCTCAAACTCATGTCCATTGAATCAATAATGCCATCCAACCGTCTCATCCTCTGTCGTCCCCTTCTCCTCCCGCCTTTAATCTTTCCCAGCATCAGGGTCTTTTCCAAGGAGTTGGCTTTTCACATCAGGTGGCCAAAGTATTGGAGCTTCAGCTTCAGTATCAATCCTTCCAGTAAATATTCAGTATTGATTTCCTTTAGGACCAACTAGCTTGATATGCTTGATGTTCAAGGGACCTCAACAGTCTTCTCCAGCACCACCATTTGAAAACATTGATTCTTTTGCGTTCAGCTTTCTTTATGGTCCAACTCTCACATGCATACATGACTACTGGGAAAACCATGACTACTGGGAAAACCATAGCTTTGATTATACAGACTTATATTAGCAAAGTGATGTCTCTGCTTTTTAATGCTGTCTAGTTTTGTTATAGGTTTTTTCCAAGGAGCAAAAGTCTTTTAAATTTACGGCTGCAATCACTGTCTACAATGATTTTGGGGCCCAACAAAATAAAATCTGCCACTATTTCTACTGTTCTCCCCATCTATTTTCTATAAAGTGTTGGAACTGGATTCCATGATCTTAGTTTTTTGAATGCTGAGTTTTAAGCCAGCTTTTTCACTCTCCTCTTTAACCTTCATCAAGAGACTCTTTAGTTCCTCTTCGCTTTCTGCTGTTAGAGTGGTATCATTTCCATATCTGAGGTTGTTGATATTTCTCCCAGCAATCTTGATTCCAGCTTGTGCTTCATCCAGCCCAGCATTTCGCAGGATGTACTCTGCATGTAAGTTAAATAAGCAGGGTGACGATACACAGCCTTGGTGTATTCTTTTTCCAACTTTGAACCAGTCAGTTGTTCCATGTCAGTTTTAATTGTTGCTTCTTGTCCTGCACACAGGTTTCTCACATACAGTTAATTTCAAACAAATTTATGTGTAAGAATGGAAGTAAAATAAATGATAATGGGCTACACATTCAGAAATAGAATCGCAAAGAAGTGCACACTTTGCAATAAGGAAATTATGAAAACAATAAAAAATTGGCTACAATCTTTGAACTTTGAACAGAGGATAAAAATGCCTAAAGGAAATCACCTAAATAAAACATTAAATTGAACTTTTAATCATATAAATTTCACCACTGTTTTCTTTGTCTGTTGTCTGAATTATATACAATTGTATTGCTTTCCAGACTTCAGCATTTGGACCTTTGTTTGAGGTTAAGTATAGTAGAGTTGAATTGTGTTATATTTTAATTCTTACTTTCTATAATACTTATGAAGCTAAATTTTATACACTTTCTAAATATCACCTATTTTAAATGGCTTTTAAATAAACAGCTTCCATAATGTCATACTTTTCAGAAATGTTGATTTCATTTAATAGGAAAGAAACATTTTACTTAAAAACAATCTCAGTATCCCAGTTTTCTGAAAATTCACTTTATTTGACTTCTGTGTTTAAGAACTTGACTTTAAAAGCTGAATAGACTGGCCAATAGATTGGCCAATGAAACAAAATGAAGCAGTTATCCCAGTGGAAGTTCTAATTAGTAACTACATGTTTCCTATTTCCTTAATGAGCTATTATCCCTGAAATTTTAACTGAATTGTTTTCTTTTTCTTTTTTTTGAAATTTCTTAGATTGACAGGAGACACTGGCCTCCTTGAATTTTCTTTTAAGGACATCAATTCTTAATAATATAGTTGAAATAATAATTATTTGGGATTCTTTGGTGGCTCAGATGATAAAGAATCTGCCTACAATGCCAGAGAACCAAATTCAATCCCTGGGTCAGGAATATACCCTGGAGGAGGGCACAGCAACCTACTCCAGTATTCTTGCCTGGAGAATCCCATGGACAGAGGAGCCTGATGGGTTATAGCCATGGGGTCACAAAGAGTCAGACATGACTGAGTGACTAACAATTACAATAATTATTTATATGCTTTTTATTTTACTTTATCTTTTTATGACTTCCCTGGTGGCTCAGATGGTAAAGAATCTACCTGCAATAAGGGAGACCCAGTTTTGGACCCTAGATTGGGAAGATCCCCTAGAGGAGGACACGGCAACCCACTCCAGTATTCTTGCCTGGATAATCCCACGGACAGAGGAGACTGGAGGGCTATAGTCCTTAGGGTAACAAAGAGTTTTACACAATTGAGCTACCAACACTTTTCCAGACATTAAGCTCCCTGCTGAAAGTAACAAACAATAGACCAATTGTATTGCTTCCCAGACTTCAGCCTTTGGACCTTTGTTTGAAATTAAGAAGAGTAGAGTGGAATATGTGTTTTATTCTAATTCATACTTTCTCTAATACTTAGGAAGCTAAGTTTAATATACTTTCTGAATGTCACCTATTTTAAATGGTTTTCTTAGTGTCATA
The DNA here is from genome assembly GCF_023699985.2 of Odocoileus virginianus. NCBI lineage: Eukaryota > Metazoa > Chordata > Mammalia > Artiodactyla > Cervidae > Odocoileus > Odocoileus virginianus. The sequence continues at coordinate 34,983,591 of NC_069696.1, read as the reverse complement.
CTTTTCAGAAATGTAATGTTCATTTTATAAAATAGAAAGGAAACTTTCTACTTAAAAAAACTCACAAGCCCAGTTTTCTGAAAATTAAGTTTATTTGACTTCTGTGTTTGAGAACTTGTCCTTACAAGCCGAATAGATTGGCCAATGAAACAAAATGAAGCAATTATACCAACAGAAGTTCTAATTAGTAGCTACATGTTTATTGTTTCCTTAATGGGCTATTATCACTGAAACTGAATTATTTTTTCTTTTTTTTGAAAATTTTTAGATTGACAGGAGACACTGGCCTCCTTGAATATTCTTTTAAGAACATCAATTCTTAATAATATAATTGAATTAATATCTATTTATATGTTTTTCATTTTACTTTATCTTTTTAATTGCAGGATAAATGTTTTACAATTTTGTGTTAGTTTCTGCTGTACAACAATGTGAATGAGCTATAAGTATACATTCATCCTCTCTCGTGAGCCTACCTCCCACGGAACCCCATGCCACCCATCTGGGTCATCAAAGAATACCAAGCTGAGTTCCCTGTGCTGTTCAGCAATTTCCCCCATCTATTTTACACACGGTGGTGTACATATGGGGGGGTGGGGTTCCTAGTGTATATATGCCAATAATCTATAGTTTACTTAATTTCTTCCATCAGTGACTTCCTCAAGGGTAAAGTTGTTGTTCATTTGCTAAGTTGTATCTGACTGCTTGTGATCCCATGGACTATAGCTCGCCAGGCTCCTCTGCCCATGGGGTTCTCCAGGCAGGAATACTGAAGTGAATTGCCATTTCTTTCTCCAGGGTATCTTCTGGAACCAGGGATTAAACTCATGTCTCCAGATTTGGCAGGCAGATTCTTTTTTTACAACCAGGGACGCTCCAATAAAATTTTGCCTTAAAAAATGTGAAAATTATATAATCTAATGAATGAATAGCACTTCATAAACTATAAAATAGAGTACAAATATAAAGTGTCAGCTCTGCTAACCTAGGTTATTTGGACCTATTATTTTGTCGTCATTCTTGCCTTGAGTTTTTCCTGGCACATGCTCCCTCCCAAAGACTGCCCTATTCACACATCACAAACTCAATAGTTAGGGTGGAAGGGAGTAAACGTGTCCTTGCCTAACAATGTAAATGCTATTTGATAGAAATTAAGAATTCTCTTAAATGATCAAATAGTTGTTGTAGGTATTAGACATTTAGGTTTTCTAATGTTTTAATTAAAAGGGTTAAAACTCAGTGGATTAGAGATTATTTCCATGACAACTAATTTTTCCCTTTCCACTTTAGCACATTAAACTGTATTTCTGTATTTATTCTTTTATTTTTTTTTTATTCTTTTAAACGAAAATTAACTTTTTTTCATCTCGGACTACTTAAACATCAAACACTGCACCATATAATGAATTTGAACTTCAATCCTACTACAGAAATCTTGGCAATTGCTTCAGAAAGCATGAAAGAAGCAGTCAGACTGGTCCATCTTCCTTCCTTTACAGTATTTTCAAACTTCCCAGTTGTTAAAAAGAAGAATATTTCTCTTATTCATACCATGGATTTTTCTCCCAGAAGTGGGTATTTTGCCTTGGGGAATGAAAAGGGGAAGGCCCTGATGTATAGGTTGCATCATTACTCAGACTTTTAAAAAGATCATTCAAAATCCAGTTGAGCCACAAGAAAAACCCATCCTGAAATCTCAGAGACTTTCCAGAGACTTTCCATGATAATATATAGATAATGATATATTGAGTCAGATGTGCTTTTCTTTTCTTTTCTTTTTTTTTTGTGTGTGTGTGCTTTTCTTAAGTTACTAGGAATGTTTTAATAAACTCACACTAACTTTTGTTTGAAAAAAAAAAAAAATTCAATTCACAAGAAAGAGTGGAAAAAGGGAGTCCCCATAAATAATATAAATATTGAATAAAACTGTAAGAAGGAAAATACAGTGAGGTCTGTTTACTACTGTTCACACTGTCTTCAAAAGAGGGCCTGAAAATCTCTAATTTGCTGCAGTTTGGTGAAGTTTTTGTTAAGTTATATCAATAGGACTCTGCTTTGTGTATGAGGGCAGCTTCCCTGGTGGCTCAGATGGTAAAGAATCTGCCTACAATGCAAGAGACTGAGATTGATCCCCAGATCAGGAAGATCCTGGAGAAGGTGTCTACCCACTCCAGTGAATTCCGTGGACTGAGGAGCCTGGTGGGCTACAGTCCATGGGGTCACAGTCAGACACAACTAAGCGACTAACACTTTTGCTTTCTTCAGGGAATGATTAACATCAGAAATTTTTGTGTGACACACCTATAGAAATCAAAATCAAGAAGAGCTTCAATTTATTCAGAAAGACATTTTTGCATTAATCATCTTTCCAAAAGGAAATACCCTTACTTGATGCATCTTGGAGAACTCAAGTCCTATTCCAGCTCAAACACATGTGTAAAAGGGAAACACAAAGTGTGTTTTGTTTCTGCCTGAGTCTGTGGTAAATAAATAAAATAAATAAATGTGTGCATATGTTTTAAGAAAATATAATATAAAATCAAAATAAAATGTGATACCTTTCCTGACATGATAGTTAAGAATTCTTTTAATGAAATTGAGCTTGGTTTCACAACTAATACAATGCTTTCAAGTGAATAGATGAACCCCAAGGGAATTTCCACCTAATTAGATACCTGGTAAGAAGCCATTACTTCCAGACCTTTACAGTTACCAGGAACAAAAAATACCTGCACTTTATCCATATGGAGGGCTACGCTTGGTAACAGAATCACTTGTTTGTGTATCCTCAGTCATGTCTGACTCTTTGCAACCCCATGGAGTGAAGCCTGCCAGGCTCCTCTGTCCATGGGATTTCCCAGGCAAGAATACTGGAATACGCTGTCATTTCCTTCTCCAGGGGACCTTCCTGACCCAGGGATTGAACACACATCTCCTGCATTGGCAGGTGGATTTTTTGCCACTAGTGTCACCTGGGATGCTTAGGGTCATAATGCTGCTATGAAAACTAACAATCCCACTCTGACAGTTTGAGGCTATTTATTGAAACAAAGTCTTTCCTTCACTGTGGTCATCCTGAAGTCCGCACCGTGTAAATTTCATGATTCAGCAGCTGCAGACCGTGTCTTTGTGCAAGCCATACATGAAAGACCTTCTCTGCTGTCAGAGTTTACATTTGTTTCCCTTCTAAGGAAAAGATTAGCCTTTAAGAAGCTACTTCTGTGATGAGGGAGCAAAAAGTCCCAGGCAAGTTTCTATTACTGCTTGTAATCCAGGAAGCTATCAGCATGGGAATAGCCTCACCATGCTCACTGGACATTTCTTAAATCTGTCAGTGGTCAGAGAGCTTAGTTTAACTAGGAAGGTAGATTGATATAGATAAGATAGATAGATAGATAGATAGGAGAAATTTTGAGTGACAATCCTGGCTGTGCTGTGGATTCCAAGACATGGCAAGGTAATTCATAGACACAAGCTGTCCAGGAAAGTTTCGAGGGCAAGGGTTGTGTGATTTAGCACAAGGGCATTTTGAGCTGCAGTTATAGCCTCTCAGAGAAGGCACCAGGGATTTGCTGTCCCCTAGTTATTGCCCATAGTGTGGTTGGCTAAGAACTGTCTCTGCCAATTACAGATGTCTGGAGAGAAGCAGCAGAGCTCTCTGAGGCTCAGTGTGTTTGCTTTGTCCAGCTGCCTCTCACACTTCTTTCAAAACAGCTTCCTAAGCTTTTGTGTGGGCCTTTTAAACTAATGCAACTTGTCTTCCTTGGCCTTTTAATAGAAACTGCTTCTGCTCCTTATTAAATTGATCTTCTTAGATGGGGCAGTGCAGGGAGCAAGCTTGGTATTTAATTGTCCAGAGACTTGACAAGCCCTAATCCTGCTTTTATTACTTGGGCATTGTCTGTCTTGGCTTGTTTACATTAAAAGCCTTGTTTCTCCTGCTTTGAGTGAGACAAATGGAGAGAACCCATTAAATACTGAATATGTCTACTCTAAATGTAACAAAAACAGCTAAGTCACATAGGAGTGCTGATTTGACTTTTTTCAAAGTTTTGAGTTAAGGAAGTAGGTAATTCTCTTGCTTCCTTAATTGGTACAATCTTTCTTTACTGATGTACATACAACCAGTCCTTATTTGTAATTGCTTCTGAACTTGGGGAATGTTGGCCTAGTTTTGGGTTTTGTTTTTTTGTTTGTTTTATTTTTTCTCCACATAATTGTGCATTGCTTAAATATTTTTAATAATGTTTTGCCAGAATTTCAATGCTAAAAATTATATCATGCCAGGCAGAGTCTACTGGCAGAAGAAGGGGGAAATAAAACAAAATAGGAAATCAAGAGAAAGAACCATTTTGGCAGAAAGTTTCGCCACTTTTTCTTCTTAATGTAGATCTTTTAGCTAAGGAATTTCTGCCATCTTGTGAAAACAGAGAGCACTGTATGAGCAAGTTGCCAGCAGCCCTGCAAAAGCCAGAAACTCAGGATCAGAAGCAAGGGGACTTTCTAATGTATGGACTTGATAGTAATGTTAATACCAAGTGAACTAAAATTTATTTAATGCTGGTAGCTTTTGCCCAGTAGCTCCAAATCATGCATGTAGGGAAAAAGCAAGTTAGCCAAGATGGCATAGTCAGTCTCTCTCTCTCCACAGCCTCTGGCTCTTGCCCCAAGTTTTGTAAATAATTATTACGTAAGAGCTGAGGTCACTTACATCACTGTGCATGCGCATCACGAGGTACTCACTAGGCCATGGGCTACTTTTGTCCTGTAAGTATATATGAGAGTCACCGGGAAAAAGCCCTGAAGGGTTGTGTGCAGTTATGTTGTGTTATGTTATGTCTGCTGCTGTGGCTGCTACGCCTGCCAGGAGAGAATAAACACATCTGCAGTTCCTATGGCTCCTTGCATTTTCTTCAGCCTCCTAGCTCATGCCTTGCCTACCACAGGTTCAGCAAATAGTGCACACAGTGAGATACAACTGGACAACTGGTGCTGGGAGCAGCATCAACAATACACTGCATTATTGAATGGTGATTTATCTTAACACTCTGTGTCAATTGGTTTTCTCATTGAGGGGAAATTTACCAATGTTTTATTTTGATAATGGAATATGTCAGGATAAAAGAACAAGCAAACCATGCCTGATTTAGAGCTTTTTGTACAGTCAAATGACCTAACATGTTTACTTGAAGGGTATGTCTCCCTCAGGTGAGTGCCCTGAACAAGCATGGGCACCTTAGAGAAAGACAGGTACCATCAGAGGGCTCCCCAGCTAGATCCATAGCATGACCAGGCCATTTTAAATCTTGGAAATATCCTTCAGGAAGTAGAAGATCCAGGGGCATTGTAATTTAAGTGCCGTTTTAGTTATGATGTCACAGCCTCTGACTAGGGCAGAATAATTCAGGTTTTCAAACTTTAGGAGGATGTGATGTCCATCTGGATTCTTTATTTTCCTTGTGGGTCAACATTTCTCAAAATACCTTCCTGAAAATACTAGCTTTGAGGGATTTTTACAGTTATTCTTAAATGGGCAGAGTGGGAGCGGGCCGTTTTCCTGTCAAAAAAACAAAAAACTTAGCACATGTTAGGTTAAGCAAAGATAAATAGATTTCTTTATTGCAGGAGCCTTTAACATACTAATGAACTCTGCAAAACTTTAAGAAATATGGATACAGGGTCTCCTGAAGAATGATTTTAAGGGAAAGCATTTCTCAAGACCAGCATTCCATTTGGGGTCAAACATGCAGGATTATGTCCTGTCCTGTGTGTGTGCTCAGTCATGTCTGACTCTTTTGTGACCCCATGGACTGTAGCCTTCCTCTGTCCATGGGATTCTCCAGGCAAGAATACTGGCGTGGTTTGCCATTTCCTTCTCCAGGGGATCTTCCTGACCCAGAGTTGGAACCTGGGTCTCCTGCATTGCAGGCAGATTCCTTATCACCAGCGTCACCTGGGAAGCCCATGCAAGATTATAACTCAGTTATAATGCCTAGTTTATGCTACAAAAAAGAGTGAGCTGGAATTAGCAGTATAACCTTGACTCTTAGGAATAATGTTTGGTTTTTGCTTGCTGCCATGTTATGCATTAGGAATACAATCAGGTCACTGAAGACTGGATTAGAACCGGATGAATCTTTTGTATTTATTAATACAAATCTTAAGATATGTGGGTATTACTGTTAGGGATGGTAGTGGTGGTGACGGTGTTTCTTCCAAGCTAGTCAAAACAACAAAAAAATAGAATTTTTTAAAAAATGATTAGAATCAAAGAGAAGTAATGAATTCTTTTTTATATGTCTTATTTAGAAGCCAAGAATGCACACAAATGATAACATTTTCTGAATTTATAAATTTCTGGAAAGCAAAGAATATTCTTACTCATATTTGTACATCCTATAATGCTTACTCTGGTCTCTTGCATCTATTATATAATTGATGATGCTTTTAACTGAATTTCTCATCAGAAAATAGTCAACACACATCATACTATTAGAATGTCCTAATTTATCTGCAAAGATGAAAAACTAAAATTAAACTTTTCTCTAAAACATTTTGAGTTTGAAGTTTCAGAAATAAAAGCTAAAACATTTTGAAAGATTTTCTTTTAAAATTTGAAATGTACCAAACTAATTTTAATGAGACAATAGGATTACTTTTTATTTGCTGTTATAAATGTTTTTGTGCCATCAGCATAAGTAATAATCCTAAGCCTTCTGGTTATTCTAAGTAGACGTAATCCTATCTCATTCCTTCTTATAAAGCCACAGACACCCAAGAGAGATTTGTGCTTCTTTATGTTTTCCTTTAATTCTATTAAATGGAAGCATTGAAAGAAAGTGAAAGAGTGAAAATGAAAGTCTTATTCTGTGAACCCATGAACTATACAGTCCATGGAATCCTCCAGGCCAGAATACTGGAGTGGGTAGCCTTTCCCTTCTCTAGGGGATCTTCCCAACCTAGGGACTGAACCCAGGTCTCCCGCATTGCAGGTGGATTCTTTACCAGCTGAACCATAAGGGAAGCCCAAATGGAAGTATTGGTGTTTTTCAGTTATGGGATAATTGTAATAGAGTATATGGTGATAACATTTATCATGGATATGAAGTAAGTTGTATGCTTAACCTAGATCTCAAGATGGAATACAAAATAAAGGGGACATATGACACAAAAAGTGAATGCCATTATTATTTGATTGAAGAACATTTTAAAAGTAAAAATAAGTTAACACTAGGTACAATTTATTAATAACAGAAGTTGAGAAAGACTAACACTGAGGATGATTGAAGAATTAGATACTGAGGCAGAAATGTCATTTTAGCACCATGAAGCACCTTAAAAAAAAGAAGAAGAAGAAGGAAATTTAAAAATGAAAGAAAAATAAGTATAGTTATTGTAGTATTTATTTAGAATTCAGGACTAGGTGGTATTTATTATTTTACTTTACTATTGATACTTTAGGATTTTTATAGCCACTTATTTCTTTGGATATAGTTCTAAGGACTCATTTTTTAAAAATTATTGCTGTTTTTTGATCTGCTTTATTTAAAGCTGAAACAATAGAAAGGCTGGGAAAATTCCTTCTTATACTTTCTTGGGTCTCTAGATCATATAATACAATAAAAAATTGATCTCAAGTATCATGTAGATGTGTATTTTTTTTGTTGTTGTTGGCCTTTTTTTTTTTTTTCCAGGAAAGTGAACTTTAGTGGCCTGAAATGAAAATAATGTTTCATTCTAATGAAGGATACCCTGCGGTTATATTATAACATTGTGCTACATGTGACTCCCCAAGAGAAGGATGGCAGAGATTCTTTTAAATTTCATTTTCCAAGACCTAAGCAAGAGATCAATACTATAATCTTCCCTTTTCAAGTCACATAAATTTCCAGTAACTGCTTTCTTGAATTAGTACATATGAATTCAATTTAGAAAAAAAATTATTTTGAAAGTTAGAAGAGACTTCTTTTCACAATAAAAGGAGTTCAAGAAAAACCAACATAGGAATTCTTTTCTCCAATTCCACTGCATCAGTTCCTGATGACTATCCCAGCTAATGACTATACTGTACACTTGTACAGTACTTTATTTTCAAACTATGGCATTTTCTTTATTTCATGAGAGCTGCACAATGAGTGTGCAAAGCAGATCAGAATGAAGAGAAAGTGAGGTCCTGAGAGAATAAACTGACTTGTAGAATGTCACAAAACTAATTGATGACAAGACCTGGATTGTCACCTTGGTTTAAAGTCTGGTTTTTTTGTTCGTTGCAAGCAGAATGTCTGCATTTCAGGGTAGATAATTCAATCCAGTAGTTTAAAATAATTATAATAGTTAGCATCTATATAATACCTTCCACTTTTCAGAGTTTCTCTTATTTAATGTTCAAGGCAATGTTAGCCATAACAAGGTTTTCATCCTCATCCCCATTTTACAGATGAGGGAAACTAGGCTCAGAGATCTCATATGACCTTAGCCTAGACTGGAACAGACTTGGGATTGAACTTCTGCATTTAAAGTTCTGTTCGCTTTTCATTACTCAGCTGGCCAGTAGCTCAGTAATCCAAAAAAATGCTTATACTCAAATTGAATGGTGTGCGTTTTTCATGTTGGAGAAAAAGTACACTCCTAAGTCTGTCTTTCTGAAGGAGACATTAAATTTGGTTTACATTCCCCTGAGCCACTGTCTCTAAGTGCAGAGAGAACTGACCCAGAAAATGACAGGACTAAGCCACATTTAGATAACTCTGAGCTTTATTTCCACTTTCCTTAAGATATTTATATTTCTAAGTAGCAAAGGGTCAGAGTCTAGAAGCCGGGGATAATATTTCAAATTTGACTTGATTTGTTTTAGATGTGTTTTGTCTCTCTGCCTTACAACACCACACTGATTTTGCTTGGTTTCTTTCTTTAAAGTATGTCCTTTAAAATTGTTGTTCTTTTTAAAAAGTTTTTTTGAAAATTTGTTCATTCTAAGACCCAATGTTTTTTAATGAGTGAATTAGATTAGATACGAGCACCTCTACAAAGTAGAGACTATCTTTATTCCTGTTTTAAAAATAAGCAAACTATGCCCCAGACTCCAGGAAGAAGACCAGGGTGTAGAATCCAGAGCTATTCACTCTGAGGACTCACATTCTTTACTACCTCATCCCACTGCTTCCTGGGAGTCACCCCAGAGCTGAAATATTCCCCAGAATCCTTTATTAATGACTCTCACTGAAATAAATGTGAGATTTTTGACCAGCCCAAATGCTCTAAAAATGAGGGCCTAACAGAACATTCCATTCCTGTGAGGAAAGTTCTGTAGTGCTGGGGACATATTGTATTTGGATCCTTGGACCTGTAAGACAGATAACTATGTTTGAGTCTTTTCACATCAAAAGATTTTCTGAATATTATTCTAGTACTTTGGCATCTTCCACAAACATGGTTCTTCCATGAACCTAGATCAGACAAGATTCTGTGCAGTAGTGTTCCAGTGGAGAGATTGATAAGGAATATCTTTTTGTATGATATTCTTCATTTATATTAATTGCCACTGGCTTTGTTTAGAAATTGAAATATAAAACAATGTTTGTTTTTTTTCCTGAAAACTGACAAAATTAGAAATTGTTTTTATAGATAAGCAGAAGCGCATATATACCCAGGTGGATATAGTAGACTATTGCAAATTGGGATGTTAGAAAAGCATTTTGTGGATCCTCGGATGAAGTATTGCTGCTTGTTTTTGAAGCCAAAGATGAAAGGTACATGATAGAATCACATCTTCCCCCACACCTAAAACTACCTTTTCACTATATAAAACATGGTCATTGTAATATATTAGAAGCCAAACTTAGAAAAAAATATAGTAGTTTAATAATTGAAAAATACAGGCATACCTTGTTTTATTGTGCTTCACTTTATTATGCCTTGCAGATAGTTTTATTTGTTTATTTTACAAATTGGAGGTTTGTGGCAATCATGCATCAAGCAAGTCTATTGACACTATTTTTCCAATTGCATTTCACTTTGTCTCTCTGTATCATATATTCATAATTTGTACAATATTGCAAACCTCTTCATTATCATTATATTTGTTATGGTGATTTGTGATCAATGATCTTTGATGTTTCTATTATAATTTTGGGAGGCATCCCGAACTGCATCCATATGAGATGGCAAACTTAATTGATAAATGCTATGTTCTGACTGCTCCACCAACTGGCCATTACTCTGTCTCCTTCTCCTTGGGCTGTCCTATTCCCTGAGATACAACAATATATGACATTAGGCCAGTCAATAACTCTAAAATGACCTCTAAGTGTTCAAATGAAAGGAGGAGTTGCACATCCCCTATTTTAAATCAAAAACAAGTGTCAAAAACTTAGATAGACTAAAAGTGAGGCCTCTTGCATTGAACCATTAGCCAAGTTGTGAATGAAAAGGAAAGTTCTTGTAGGAAATTAAAAGTGCTACTTCAGTGAACACACAAATAATAATAAATAAATAAAGTGAAATAGCCTTATTGATGATATGGAGAAAGTTGTAGTGGTCTGGGTAAATCAGACTGGCCACAGCATTCCCTTGAATCAAAGCCTAATCCAGAGCAAGGTTCTAACTCTCTTCAATCTAATAAAGGTTGACAGAAGTGAGGAAGCTGCTAAAGAAACATTTGAAGCTAGCAAAAGTTGGTTCATGAAGTTTAAGGAAAGAAGCCATCTCCATAACACAACAGTGCAAGGATGAAGCAAGTGCTGGTGTAGGAGCTGCAGCAAGTTTACCTAGAAGATCTAGCACAGATCATTAATGTAGGTGGCTGCCCTAAACAACACATTTTCAATGTAGACAAAAAAGCCTTCTATTGACAGAAGATGCCATCTGAGACTTTCATAGCTAGAGAGGAGAAGTCAATGCCTGTCTTCAAAGCTTCAAGAGACAGTCTAACTCTCTTGTTAGAGGCTGATGTAACTGGTGACTTGAAGTTGAAGCCAATGCTCATTTATCATTCTGAAATTCCCAGGGCCCTTCAGAATTATGCTAAATTAATTTACCTGTGCTCTATAAACAAAACAACAAAACCTGGATGTCAGCACATCTGTTCATAGCATGGTTTACTGAATATTTTCAGTCCACTGTTGAGACCTACTGCTCAGAAAAGAAAAAAAAATCCTTTCAAACTAATACTGTTCGCTGACAATGTACCTGGTCATTCAAGAGATGAGAGTTATACTGCTTTCATGGCTGCTAACACAACATCCATTCTGTAGCCCATGGATCAAAGAGAAATTTTGGCTTTCAAATCTTATGATTTAAGAAATTCCTTTGATGGATCTGGGCAAAGTAAATAAAAACTTGCAAAGGATTCACCCTTCTAGATGTCATTAAGAACATTCATGATTCAAGGAATAAATCAAAATATAAACATTCACAAGAGTTTGGAAGAAGCTAATTTCAATCCTTATGATGACTTTGAGGGGGTTAAGATCTTAATTGAGGAAGAAACTGACAATATGGTAGAAATATCAAGAGAAATAGAATTAGAAGTGGAGCCTGAAGATTGGACTGAATTGCTAAAATCTCATGATAAAACCTGAATGGATGAGGAGTTGCTTCTAATGAATGAGCAAAGAAAGTAGTTTCTTGAAATGGAGTGTACTCCTTGTGAAGATGCTATGAAGACTGCCAAGTATTTAGAATATTATGCAGGCTTAGTTGATAAAGCAGTGGCATGGTGTGAGAAAACTGATTCTTCTTTTGAAATAAATTCCACTATGGGAACAATACTATCAAACAACATTGCAGTCTACAGAATTATTCATGAAAGGGTCAATAGATGCAGCAAAACTCATTGTTGTCTTATCTTAAGAAATTGCCACAGCTATCCCAACCTTCAGCAGCCACACCCTGATCAATCAGCAACCATCAACATCAAGGCAAGATCCTCCACCCACAAAAGGATTACTGGTCTCTGAAGGCTCAAATGATGTTTAGCATTTTTTAGCAGTAAAATATTTTTAAATTAAGGTATATAAATTGCCTTTTGACATAATGCAGTTACACACTTAATAGACTACAGTATACTGTAAGCATAACTTTTATGCACTGAGAAATAAAATCATTTGTCTGACTTGCTTTATTGTGATATTCACCTTACTGCAATGGTCTGGAACCAAACCCATAATGTATCCAAGGTATGCTAGTATAGAAAATTGATTTGATAATTAGATATACTAAATGTTTCTTAATCTCATTCTTTGGTAAATTGATTTTCAAGAGGATAAAAGATTAAGAAAAGGATAGCAACCATTCAATTTGGGAGAAATTTTTAAATATATCTTTGGAACAAGCCACACCACTTTTCAGTTTAAAATGTATGTTCAGAGACTCAAGACAGCAGATCTCTCTTTTCCAGCTCTTTCCCTGAAGGCTCAAAGAATCTAAAACTCCAGTCCCAACTGATATGACCAGATTGCAATGCTGATACTCCAGCTAGAATCTACGCTTGGCAAGTTCTGCACATATATCACCACTTGATGGAAACATTAATATTCAAGCTACATCCAACCTTCCTTCTCCTTCTTCTCACCCTCCTTATGTTCTTTTCATTTCTTCCTTGTCCACATTGTATATAGCCCTTGACAGGGCTCTTTGAGCAAATTTTTGAAGTTTACACCTCATAGCATCCCATCATCCTCTTCAATGACATCTCACACTGTCCTGAACTTACACATATATCTTCAAGCATTCAGCCTCAGGGCCACCATATTCTGTTGCTATCCATCTTATGCCGTTGTCCTTGATGACTGTCAATACTGATCCCCCCTCCTCTTCTGCACCCTTCACTCTGGGGCCTTTCATTTCTATTCTTTCTTAGACACTCACCACTATGGTCAAGCCGTTGACTTCTTTATCACTGAATCACTGAGACCTTTTATTCTTTTAATACCTGAATATTGAAATGTTCCTTTTGACCATAACATCTTTTCTCTTGTGTTCCTTCTTTCCAACACTCCTTATCCCATACTGACTGGTATCTGGGTCATGATTAAGATTACATCCTCCACCAGCATGATAGGACTTGGCCAACCTGAGATGGTAACTCCATGCATGCCTGGAGACAAAACTGAAGCAAATAAGCAATATATGTGAAATGTCAGAATGTTTAGAATTCAGACATTGGATTTATGAATGTGCATGGGGGAAAAATACCTAGTTGGCTGTTAAGAAGAACAGTATTAAAGAAACTTTAAAAGAAAAAAATAATTGTTACAACATAGCTTGGAAAAACTAATGTAGAAAGACAAAGAAAAAAAGGGTCTAAGAGCCTATCAGTCCCTGTAGCCATTGGCAGTGACAGCTCACATAGTGACTTTTTAAAAAGATAGTGAAGAAACATCTACCTCATTCTTCTCAGAGGACACTGACACAATGAAAACTCCTCCAATTTATCATCTTCTTCCACAAGCTCTTCTTTCTTCTCTGATTCTGATGCAGATCCCAGCTCTCTCAGTAGCATCAGCACCAGCACAGATGACAATTCCAAGAATGAACCACCAGAAAGATAAAGACCATTACAGTATACTAACACATATATATGGACTTTAGAAAGATGGTAACGATAACCCTGTATGCAAAACAGAAAAAGAGACTCAGATGTATAGAACAGACTTGTGGACTCTGGGAGAAGGCGAGGGTGGGATGTTTCAAGAGAACATTGAAACATGTATATTATCTAGGGTGAAACAGATCACCAGCCCAGGTTGGGTGCATGAGACAAGTGCTCGGGCCTGGTGCACTTCCCTCTGGGAAGACCCAGAGGGATCGGGTGGAGAGGGAGGTGGGAGGGGGGACTGGGATGGGGAATACATGTAAATCCATGGCTAATTCATTTCAATGTATGACAAAAACTACTGTAATGATGTAAAGTAATTAGCCTCCAACTAATAAAAATAAATGGAAAAAAAAAAAAGAATGAACCACCAAAGAAGAGATGAAATTGCTCCAGCCATATTGGACTCATGAGCTGAAAACACTCATGTGATTCTAGAAGGGAATTTAAATGTGCGTTAAGGCCAAGTAGGTAACTGCTCAAAATTTCTAGAGTTTAAAAGTTTCTAAATTTTTGCATAGTAAGAGCATAATAATAATTAATAGTGGAGTACTTATATACTTTTTATTTTAAGGGTAAATCTTGATTTTCTTTTTCATCTTTAAAATGTATCTTTAGAACTTAAAACTGAATTCCAGAAAATTTGTTTTTCTGATGAATTGTTATCTTTTCTCCCTGTGAATCAAATGTTATTGGTATATATCAAACATATGTTTAGTATATCTTAGTGGTATTTATCTGATATGTTTTCAGGATAATACATCAGAATATCTGGCAGTGAATTCCTAGTGAAAGGCTGACTATTTTTTCTCTAAAATGATGAGCAAGACTAGGGCACTCACTTTCAACACTCCTGTTTAACGCAATGCTGGAAATCCAAACCGGAGCAATTAGGCAAGAAAAAGAAAGACTTTCAAATTAGGAAAAAAGAAGTAAGATTGTCTCTGTTTCTAAAGGATATGATCTTATATATAGACAAGTCCAAAGATGCCACCAAAAAACTGAACTAATAAATTCAGTAATGTTGCAGGATATGAAAACCAGATGCGTATTATTCAATCATAAAACGAAGGAAATCTTGCATTTGAGACAAGATGGATGAACCTTGAAGGCATTATGTTAAGCAAAACAAGTCAGGCAGAGAAAGATATATACTGCATAATCTCACTTATATGTGGAATCTAAAATTTCAAACTCATAGGAACAGAGTGGCTGTCACCAGGGTTTGAGAGGTGGGGAAAGTTGGACGATGAGAGTCGAAGGGTAAAACTTTCAGTCATAAGATGAATAAGTTCTGGGGACCTAATGTACAGCATGGTGACTAAAGTTAACAACACTGTATTAAATACTTGAAATTTTCTAAGAGAATAGATTTTAAATGTTTTTAGCACAAATACATACACAAGGTTTAAGGAGACAAACTTCCTAGATGATTAGTTTTTTAGGAGTTACTGAAATCAGAAACAGGAGAGGGTACTAAAAAGACATACAGGAAATTTCAGATAATTATTATGCTCTTTCTTAATATGAAAGAAGCATTTACTCTGACAACAGAGACAATCCCTGAAATGGCATCAGCACTATGAAAAACTTATTAATGCATGTGTTTAACTGTGCAATAAATAATTTAGGGAAACTGGAAGCAAGTATTGACTTTGGCTTCATCTATAACTAAATATCATGGAGAAGGAAATGGCAACCCACTCCAGTATTCTTGCCTGGAGAATCCTATGGACAGAGGAGCCTGGCGGGCTACAGTCCATGGGGTCGCAAAGAGTCAGACATGAATGAGCAATACACACAATAACTGAGTATCATATGAGCCGAGTGAACTGGATTGAGAGATATATTCAGAAAAGAAAAATAATAAAATATAACTTTCCCTGAATTAGTCAGGTGCTTGTGATATGTAACAAAATCTATTTTCTACATTACATTGATAAAGCCTGAAATCCATAGGTGATATGTGTTGAACAAATGGAAAAAATGAAAATGAATGAAACTACTGTACAAGTAGGTAACACTATAGCGCATATTCAGTCCAGTTAGTCATGGATCCACTTTAGTCTGAAGTTAGAGAAAAGAATGCTTGAATCCCTTGTGAAAAGCATGTGAAATTGAGGGCAATATACTCTGAACCCATACTTCTGACTCTAAGGACTTCTGTTAGGGATGTGCAGTTGGCACTGAATGGACCTAGGAAATTCTAGTTGCTATGGTCTGAACGTTTGTGTCCTCCCAAAATTCATGACCAACCTAGACAGCGTATTGAAAAGCAGAGACATCACTTTGCTGACAAAGATCCACGTAGTCAAAGATATGGCTTTTCTAGTAGTCATGTACAGATGTGAGAGTTGAACCATAAAGAAGGCTGAGCACAGAAGAATTGAGGCTTTTGAAATGTGGTGCTGGAGAAGACTCTTGAGAGTCCCTTGGACAGCAGCAGGAGATCAAACCAGTCAATCCTAAAAGAAATCAACCCTGACTATTCATTGGCAGGACTGAGGCTGAACCTGAAGCTCCAATACTTTGGCCACCTGATGTGGCCAAAGTGCTGACTCACTGGAAAAGAACTTGATGCTGGGAAAGATTGAAGTCAGGAGGAAAAAGGGGATGACAGAGGATGAGATTGTTGGGTGGCATCACCGACTCGATGGACATCAGTTTGGGCAAACTCTGGGAGATGGTGAAGGACAGGGAAGCTTGGCATGCTGCATTTCATGGGGTTGCAAAGAGTCAGACATGACTTAGTGACTGAACAATAGCAACAAAAATTTCAGACTCTGAAATCCTAATTACCAACATGATGACAAATAGACAGGAACTTTGGGAAGTAATTAGGTCTTGAATGAGATTAATGCTCTCATCAGTTCTGTCAGTTCAGTTGCTCAGTCGTGTCTGACTCTTTGTGACCCCATGAACCACAGCACACCAGGCTTCCCTGTCCATCACCAACTCCTAGAGCTTGCTTAAACTCATGGCCATTGAGTCGGTGATGCCATCCAACCATCTCATCCTCTGTCGTCCCCTTCTCCTCCCGCCTTCAATCTTTCCCAGCATCAGGGTCTTTTCCAATGAGTCAGTTCTTCACATCAAGTGGCCAAAGTATTGGAGTTTCAGCTTCAGCATCAGTCCTTTCAATGAATATTAAGGACTCATAAAAAGCTCATTAAAAACACTTTCATAAAAGAGACCTAAGAGAGCTCCCTTTCCCCTTCCACTGCATGATGATGTAATGAGAAGTCTTCTACCCAGACAAGAGTCCTCACCAGTCCACATTGGCACCCTGACCTCAGCCTTTCAGCCTTCAGACCATTTGGAATAAACGTTTGTGTATTATAAGCCACCCAGTCTGTGGGGTTTTGTTATAGCAGTCTGGACTAAGTTGCTGGTTAAATAAGATAAGCAAAGAAAAACAATTATTCTAGGTTAAAGCAATATTACTTTCCTCTAGTAACCTCTGGCACTTCCTTAGCCAATAGTGCAAACAGGTACTAATACATAGTTATCTTTGCCCTTTCCTCTAGATCTGCATTTACCAAATTTTAGTGTCATAAGTATTACTTAGAGTGCGTATTACAACTCCTGGCTCTAGGCTTTTCAATGATATAGTGGAAGTGGGGCAGGGCCCAGAAATCAGTATTCATCATCAGAACCAAAGGGGATGGCTATGGAAGTGTATTTAGGCTATATTTTGAAAAACACTAGTATGTGGGATTTCCATGACCACTTAGTACTTGATATCTTACAAAATTTATCAAGATAGTAAGAGCAGACACATTAAAATAGATTTCCCAGGAGAATTTGAGTCAAGGTCAGAGTGATTGGTCCACATTTCATGATCATAATAACTGTAGTTACTTGGTGAGGTGAGGAGGCTGGGTATGAGATGACCTTGGGAAATTTTTCAATGATGAGAACTTTCTCTCTGTCATAAAAATTCTGTCCTGACTGTTCACTTTTATTTAGGTGAGAGGCAACCAGGTCTGAGCTGTCATGGATCCAAATGTCCACCACAACATAAACAAAATTTTTAATATTTTGGTAGTAAACCCCACGACCCACCTCTATATTCCTCCCAGGAACCCCTAAAAGGTCACATCTCTCAAAGAGGGTTACTGGAACCAAGAACAACTTTATCACAAATTTTTTAAGAGGAACGTTTACAAGAAATTAGATTGCATTCAAAGCATGCACATTTTCCCAGTGAACATTTGTGGCTTCAGAGGGAATTTTCCATTTGCTTATCATCAGTGACACCTCTTTCTCATGTGTTGAATAAAAGCATTTGCCTCAACTCAGTTTCCTGGCTCCATCATAAAGACAAGAAATTTAGTGAAAGCAAATAAAGCTTTACCACATATTTTCAGTAATTAAGGATAAACTTGTTAGTTTATCTATTTAGATCAACTTTTCAGCTCTCTGTCTAAAGTGTTTGACACATTTATTTAAAATGAAAGCAGATGCTTGTTTTCTAAAATTATTGACATTTGGGGAAATTTTAAGAAATACCAGTCGCAGAAATAAAGGACTTTCATAATTCACTCAACAGCAGTGATCCTTTTGTGCTAGAAACTCCCTTAATTACTATGCCTTGGTTAATTTTTGTTACTGTTGTGGCTGGAGTTCAAAATAGCATCTCTCAGTTGTAAAATATTGTTTTCTTTTGTCTGACTGGCTAAACTATATATAGACTTAGACATTACCACTTTTCTAAATTACTATTTTTTGAGAATTAAATTCTAAATAGTCTGATAAGACCCAGAGGGATCGGGTGGAGAGAGAGGTGGGAGGGGGGACTGGGATGGGGAATACATGTAAATCCATGGCTAATTCATTTCAATGTATAACAAAAACTACTGTAATGATGTAAAGTAATTAGCCTCCAACTAATAAAAATAAATGGAAAAAATAAAAAATAAAAAAAATTAAAAAATAAAAATAAAAAAATAAATTTTAAAATATAAAAAAAAAAAGAATATTTTTCTAAAGCATCCATTTTTTTCCATGACTGGACCACACAGTTTGAATATGTTCTCCTGTTCAGAAAGAGGAAAATAGAATCATACTCTATGCAGCTTCCTTCAGGTTCAAGTTTAGTGAGTGCATTTTGAGACATGCCATGGAAATAAAGCATTTGCCCCAATGTTTCTGCTTAACTCTTTATGGAATTGTGTTGAGGATGGCTCCATTATTACATGAATTCGAAGCCACACTCACTATAGTTAGCACTGAGAGCAGATCACCTGCACAATTCCCCCCACCCTGGCAGTGGGGGGCAGTGTGGACTGCCCACAATGAGGGGCAGTAAAGGCACCTGACCTGTGTGGTGTGGGTGGTCTTTAACACCTCTCTCCCCAGCTGAAAGCTGAGGGAGGAAATGATGGACAGTTCTGACGCTGTCTAGTCACCAAGCTGCAGACAGAGATACCAGAGGCAGGATGCTTCCACCCGGTTGGCCTTGCAGTTCTGCACCACAAGCACATGGAGCTGGGCGAGGGAAGAGTTCCAAGCCAGCATCTCTTCAAAGCACACAAAATATTTATGCTAAGCTCTTTAGTGATATGAAGGAAAGTGTAGAAATAATGTCCCCAGGTTGGTTCCTGGAAGAGAAGGCAGTTGAGACCAGCCTGATTTACCTACCCAGTAGATAAAGAGTCATTTGAAAACACGCCCATGGTTTTGGCTCAGGAAGATTGCTGCCAAACCCCAGCTGTGCTCTCACCAGATGTAGGATTTGGGGTAGGTGTTCCACCTCCATGAACCTCAGTGGCTGAATCTATGAAAGATGCACACTAATCTCTACCTCTCCAGGTTCCTCTAAGAGTGCAATAAACATGCACACACGGTGCGCTTAGTGGGCGTGGAGCACGTGAATCAATGTTAGTTCAGTGTGCTCCACTCACCCTCTCCACGTGCTCTACCCACCCTCTTCACCAATTCATGCTGAAAATTTCTGCCAGAAGCTTGATTAGCTGATTGCCCCCACCGCAAAGGAAGAGGCTCTTATTATAAAGATGCAAATGTTGCTCCTTGAAATGGGATAAATATTCCATTTTTCCCTAGTATCAGAGCCAAATATTTTACATCCATTCCTTTTTAATACTTAAAACATTTTTAGGATGCAGGCATTTTTATTATTTCCTTCTGTAGACTTTCTTCAGGCTCTATCTGCTGTACTTTATTTTCCTGAGATGAAAATTAAAATCACTGATTTTCAATCTTTTTTCCTAACATACATTTAAAACTTAAATTCCCTCTAACACTTTTTTAGCTGTATTTGACAATTTTAATCTGTCAATCTTTATTTTTACTGCTTAAAATATTTGCTAATTCCCAATGTGATTCTTATTTGAACCAGTTGTGAAATTTAGCCATGTATGCTTAATTGCTAATCAGTTGGAGACTTCTAGTTATGAGATACCTAGCTAATGATATTTATCTTAATTTCTTTTTTATTAGAAAAAATACCCTAAATGATGTCGAGCTTTTAAAATTTGTTGATGCTTGCATTATGGCCTGGCATATGGACTGGTTTGGTAAGTGCTCTATTGTGTACTTGAAAAGACTGTTATCTGCCGTTGTCAGCTTTGTTGTTCATTCATTCAGTCGTGTTAGACTCTTTGTGACCCCATGAACTGCAGTACACCAGGCTTCCCTGTCCTTCACCATCTCTCTGAGCTTGCTCAAACTTATGTTCGTTAAGCTGGTGATGCCATCCAACCATCTCGTCCTCAGTCATCCCCTTTTCCTCCTGCCTTTAATCTTTCCTGGTATCAGGGTCTTTTCCAATGAACTGGCTCTTTGGGTCAGGTGGACAAAGTATTGGAGCTTCAGGTTCAGCATCAGTCCCTCTAATGCATATTCAGGATTGATTTCCTTTAAGATTGACTGGTTTGATCTCCTTGTAGTACAATGGACTTTTAAGAGTCCTGTTCAACTCCACAGTTCCAAAGTATAAATCTTCAGCACTCAGCATTCTTTATGGTCCAACTGTCACATCCATACATGACTACTGGAAAAACCATAGCTTTGACTAGATAGGCATTTGTTGGCAAGTGATGTCTTTGCTTTTTAATATGCTGTCTAGGTTGGTCATTGCTTTTCTTCCAAGGAGCAAGAGTCTTTAATTTCATGGCTGCAGTCACAATCTGCAGTGATTTTGGAGCCAGGAAAATAAAGTCTGACAGTGTTTCCACTGTTTCCCCATCCATTTCCCACAAAGTGATGCGACCAGATGCCATGATCTTAGTTTTCTGAATGTTGAGTTTAAAGCCAGCATTTTCACTCTCCTCTTCCACCTTCATCATGAGGCTGTTCAGTTCCTCTTCACTTTCTGCCATTAGGGTGGTGTCATCTGCATATATGAGGTTATTGATATTTCACCAAGAAGCCTTGATTCTAGCTTGTGCTTCATACAGCCCAGCATTTTGCATGATGTTCTCTGCATATAAGTTAAATAAACAGGCTGACAATATACAGCCTTGACGTACTCCTTTCCCAATTTTGAACCAGTCTGTTGTTCCATGTCTGGTTCCAACTGTTGCTTCTTGATCTGCATACAGGTTTCACAGGAGGCAGTAAGGTGGTCTGGTATTCCCATCTCTTGAAGAATTTTCCAGTTTGTTGTGCGCCACACAGTCAAAGTCTTTAGCATACTCAATGAAGCAGAAGTAGATGTTTTTCTGGAACTCTCTTGCCTTTTCCATGATCCAACATATGTTGGAATTTGATCTCTGGTTTCTCTGCCTTATCTAAATCCAGCTTGAACATCTGGAAATTCTCAATTCACTTACTGTTGAAATCTCACTTGGAGCATTTGGAGCTTTACTTTGCTCATTTCAGCATGTGAAATGAATACAATTGTATGGTAGTTTGATCATTCTTTGGCATTGCCCTTCTTTGGGATTGGAATGAAAGCTGACTTTTTCCAGTCCTGTGGCCATTGCTGTTTTCCAAATTTGCTGGCATATTGAGTGCAGCACTCTAACAGCATCATCTTTGAGGATTTGAAATGCTCAGCTGGAATTCCATCACCTCCACTAGCTTTGTTCATAGTGACGCTTCCTAAGGCCTACTTGACTTTGCATTCCAAGATGTCTGGCTTGGTAAATTTGTTAATGTGTTATTCTGATTGTTGTTTTCTTCTTGATTCTATGTGGTGCTTGCTCCACAGCTATTGAAAGAAGTGTATCAAAGTCTTAATTTGAGTGGACTGCATCCTACTGAATTTGAAGTGGTATCATCTTATGGTTTGGATTTATGTTTCCTTGTGACTAATGATTTGGGCATCATTTCACATGCTTATTTACTACTTGTACATGTTCTTTGGAAAAATATCTGTTCAACTCCCTTGCCCATTTTCATTGTTTTTCTTACAGTTTTGTACAGATTTTCCTTGATTTATGATGAGATTATATCCCAGCAAATTCACTGTAAATTGAAAGTGTCATAAATTGAAAATGTGTTTAATATACCTAGCCTACCAAACATCATATCTTAGCTAGCCTACATTAAATGTACTCAGAACACTTGTTTAATCTACAGCTTTGCAAAATCATCTAACACAAAGCCTACTTTATAATAAAGTAGTAAATACTCAAAAAATGGAAATATTAACTATTATTATTATAATAAGTGAGGCTAAAGATTACTCTATTTTCTTTAGGAGCATGTATCTATGATTTGCAGTGTACTACAATCCAGACAGATGAATTATTAAAATGTTCCTCAACAGCATTCAAAGATAGGAAAACATACATAGGAAGATTTATGAGGAGCTGCTGCTGCTGCTGCTAAGTCACTTCAGTCGTGTCCGTCTCTGTGCGACCTCATAGACGGCTGCCCACCGGGCGCCCCCATCCCTGGGATTCTCCAGGCAAGAACACTGGAGTGGGTTGCCATTTCCTTCTCCAATGCATGAAAGTGAAAAGTGAAAGTGAAGTCGCTCAGTCGTGTCCGACTGTTAGCTACCCCATGGACCGCAGCCCACCAGGCTCCTCCGTCCATGAGATTTTCCAGGCAAGAGGACTGGAGTGGGCTGCCATTGCCTTTTCCATATGAAGAGCTAGAAATACAAAAAATTATAATATTGTATTTTATTTGTTTAGCAAATGTTTATCAAATTGCTACTATGTGGAGATCACTGGAGTAATCTCTAGATTAGAGAGCTAGATGAAATTAGTATGATATGGATCTTCCCCTTGTCAGAGTTTATCCCCTAGCAAGGATCATAGATAAGTACATAACAAAGTAAGAGAGTAAATGAAAGAAGGGAAATGCTGAGTGTGGCCTGCCCATGAAATTGGTAAGATTTGATGTTGCAGGTGAGAATTGTGATGCTGTAGTATTTAGGGAGTTACTGCCATGCAGTGGTTATGGAATTGGAGTCAGACGTGCCCAGGTTCAAATCCCAACATTTTCACTAAGTAGCAGGGTTACTGGGCAAATGCTTTGACCTCCTAAACATTTTCTTTCTAATTTTATAATGAGAATGATCTTTCCAATTTCAAAATGTTTAATGGGAATTAAAACATATTATGTAATACTAAGCATGATACCTGGCAGAAAGAAAATAGTCAGTGATTAGGGAAATTTCTGGAGTGCTGGAAATGACTGGGATGATGGTCACATGGGTGGGTGGATGGGTGTGTGTGTGTGTATCAAAACTCATTGAACTGTAGTTGTTCTTAATTGTATGTAAATTATCTAAATAATTTTGATTTGAAAAATTATCAGTTATCTCTCATAGAGGTAATTCTTGGGCTTGATGACATCTTTTTAGAAAAGTTTTATAAACCATTTCCAAAGTGGCATGGACCAAATTTGTTAGCCTGAGTCTTCCAGTACCTAATGACTCCCTAAAAGCTCCCAGGCAATAATAGAGTCTTCCTGCAGTGCAGAACCTCCACACCTCAAGGCTCTACATCGGGTAGCACTGCTACACTGTGATGGTTTGTCTTATGTGTCAACCAAGAGGGTGTTTTTGGATGAGATTAACACTTAAAAAGATGAACCTTGAGTAAAGCAGATTGCCTTCCATAACGTAGTTGGGTCTCATCCAATCAGCTGAAGGCCTCAATAGAACAAAAGACCAGCCTCTCCCAAGCAAGAGGAAATTCCCCAGCAGACTGCCCTCAGACTTGAAATGGAACATCAACTCTCCTGGGTCTTCAGCTAGCTGACCAAAACTACAAATTTATGAGTTTCCAGCCTCATTATATGAGCCAATTCTCTTCTTTCATATATACACAAGCTATTGGTTTGTTTCTCTAGAAAACTCTGACTAATCCATATACTAAATTAAATTACATTATGAGCTGCATAACTTTGAGGTGGTTCAGTCCCTTAGGACTTTTAGAAGCAAAGCTTCCTGGGAAAAAGTAGTTTCTAGTGAATGACTTTGATGACACTTTATGATTTGGAAAATGAAGGTGAAAGGGGGACCTGAAATATTTAAGTTCATCATCTGTGTTTACTGCCAGATACTCTACTAGAGTCATTATATAAAAAGTCAGTTCATTGTATAAAATCAAATTAAGCACTATTAATGGCTTCCCTGATACCAAAGAATCTGCCTGCAATGTAGGAGACCCCAGTTTGATCCCTGAGTCAGGAAGACCCCCTAGAGAAGGGAGAGGCTACCCACTCCAATATTCTTGGGCTTCCCTGTGGCTCAGCTGGTAAAGAATCTGCCTGCAATGTGGGAGACCTGGGTTTGATCCCTGGGTTGGGAAGATCCCCTGGAGAAGGGAAAGGCTACCCACTCCAGCATTCTGGCCTGGAAAATTCCACGGAGTGGCAAAGAGTCAGACATGACTGAGCAACTTTCACTTTCTTTTTAAGCACTATTAAACCTTTACTGTCAAGTTACTATCTTTTCTTGTTTTCCTACTGATTTTGAAAAATTTACAAAATATTATTATAAAGACAATAGACTTCAGGAATTTTCAGCCCTGGTTTTCTAGGTCTACTCCTCCTTAGAATAGATTTCCAAAGAAAAAATTGATTAAAACTTTCAAAACACTTAAATTAAAAAACTCAGCCGTAAAACCCATGATAAATTTACCAGCACTTTAAAAACAATAACAACAAAACTTCACTACAAAAGGCTATTCCCAGTGAAGAATTACTTCAGGGGATATTCTAGTGTAAAAGCTGAGTATGTATAAACATGATGAATTTCTACAATGCTTTCTTTGCATGCACACACTCTTTAAATATTTGTTGACCAAATAAATGAGTGAGTCCATAAGAAAGCAACATTAAGAGAGCTGCAGATGCAATTTTATTATAAACATGCAACTTTAAAACCAGGAATTGGCTGAATCACACAAGCAGCGAGTATGGCCACTTCCCATGGGAAATTACTAGGACCTGCCTCACAGACAGCGCCTGGCAAGCTACAGACAACAATAAATGTTTGCTAAACTGAGTCATGAATATAAAATCTGTGTGGGAAATATATTTTTTCAATGCCTGTAATAGGAAACTGCCTCCTAGGTGATATTGCCTTGTAATAAGCTGCTCAGCTCTCACAAACCAAAATTTATGGAGTCAAATTAGTTTTCCCTGTATATAACTTCATCCTGCAGAGACTGGAGCCAGAGGAATTCTGTAGCAGTAGGTGCTCCCTGCTGCCTTGATGAATCTTGGGACAGTTCTGCTGAAATCAGTGTGCAGACCAACTGCCTGGAGTTTTGTTAAAATGCAAGGTTTGAGTCGCTAGGTCTGCATGGAGCAGATTCTGCAAGATTCTGCATTCAAACAAGCTACCAGGTAGTGCTGAAATGGAGTCTACAGGCCATCCTTGGAGCATCAAAGTCAGAGCAGGGGAGAATTTCTTAGTAGCCAAGCAGAATAAGCAGTTATGGGGTGACTTGTGGTCTGAAGACTGGTTGTATGATCTGAGAAGAGTCATTTAACATCTCCGTATCCAAATTGTCTCATGGGAAGAGAGAATCGTCATAATAATAAGGTGATAATAACCACTTTATAGGATCCTTGTGAGAACCGGTGGGTGCATGTGTGAGAAGTCACTTCAGTAATGTCCAGCTCTTTGTGACCCCATGGACTGTAGCCCACCAGGCTCCCCTGTCCATGGGATTCTCCAGGCAAGAATACTGGAGTGGGTTGCCATGTCCTTCTCCACGGGATCTTTCAAACCCAGGGACTGAACCTGAGTCTCTTAAGTCTCCTGCATTGACAGGTGGGTTCTTCACGACGACCACGACCTAACTTACTGTAAACATGTAGGGGTGCACTCTAGACGTAGGCAGTGCTCAGTAACTACTTGCTGAGTGGATGGTAAACACAGGTCCTTCACCATCTGTTGTTCTGAGGGCTCTGCTTCTCAGAGCATGTGCCCAGAATAGTCCTGGCATTAAGCAAGTGCTCAGGCAGTGCTTGGTCAACTCAGGTAGTAGCAGAGCAATGGATGTCTGGAAAAACATTACAGCCTAGAGGGGGGCTCCCTGTGGCACCAGTAAGAGGGCATCTTCACTAAGAGAGCAGGAACTTAGAGGCCTTGGGTAACTTCCAGGCTCCTCTGAGCCAACAATGGGAGAACAAGGCAGCTTGTTCCAATAAAAATGTAGTATTCAAAGAGCTGATCTTCCACATTCTTCAACATAAATTGTGTATAAAAAAAAATCGCCAGCCTGTGATCCCTGGCCACATTGGTCCGAAGCAGGTAGTTCAGCCTCCATGGGGCACAGCCTGCAATGATGTTATCAGTACCTTAGGGACCTATTCATCCTCCACATCACCATGACTCTGACTCTAAGCCACTGGGCCTGCCCCGAACAATGCTCTGCTGAAGGTCAAGTGAAAGTATAGTGAACAACTTGTGGAATACTGAACAAAACTTCCAAGCAGCACAATAGGAAGGCAGATAGAAAACAGAAAATAACCTGCAGCTCCACTTAAATCTTAATCATCTTTTTCTAGTGAGGATTTGGAGACAGACTCTATTGACCCCTTAAGAAAGCCTGTTAATCAGCTTTCAGTGAAAATCTAGACTAAATAGCTTAATCTTTGCTAAAAGAAATTAGATATTGAAATCTAATCAAAGTATTTAGACTAAATGTTTTAAAAGTTTCTCTTATCCACCTCTCATAATCTATACATCCCAGTAGAAAAAAGAAGATGCTACCATCTTACTGAAGGATTCCACTAGATATGGTCTAGGGTTGGCAGATAGTATTCAAGTTTCAATTCAAGCTGGGCAAGAAATTTTTTCCATTTAATTTTACACAAAATTAAAAAAGAATTCTTTGTCAGATTTATAATCTAAGATTGCAAACACATTTTCATAGAATGGCTTTAATTTGTAAGCTCATAACTGGCATCTAATCTACATGGCTGTTTTCTTTTGATAAAAATTACAAACAGGCTTTTTATATACAGGGTAGGTCAGTCTCAGGCCAGTACAATCCATTATACTGATGTATTCTCTAGCACCTTGGGGAAAAAGTACTTCATGAAAAATATGAAATTGTTTGCAACTTTTATTAGTCTTTCTTTAGACTTTGCTTAGAAACTAGTGATGTCACAATTCAAATGAATACAATTACTGATAATCTTACAGAATCTCTTTCTTATTATCCCTGAGAAGATTAAGAGCTGATGTGATGATTCTTTTTTACTTTCATCCAAATTATTTCACACTGCTTTTCAATGTCCTGAACATGTCTCCTGCTATTGAAATTAAAAATATAAATTGTCTTCATTGTTGCCTGCATTATAATTGCATAGTTTTCTTAATGTCTAGAAGTGCCCAAACAGACAACAGATCTTTTTTCTTTCTTGTTTTTGCAGAAAGAATATCTTTAAAATCAATCTCAACATTTTGACAGAGGCCCACAAATTCAGCTGGTTTAGATCAATGGTTCTATCTCTCGGATCAGTTATGCAGGCTGCGATCTGTTGCCAGTTAATCCTGGAAGAATCACCAGGAAGCAAAATATCTTTGATATTGCAGGATATTTGTCTCTGACTGTGTATGTGATTTTAAAGAATGAGGATTTTAAAAAAATATTTTAACTGAAATAATGTTGGTTGTGCTCCATGGTAAACATTGTCAGGTGTCCTTCCCCCATTTGTTCCTGTATTGAAGCAGACACAGAACTTCAGAGGATGAGATAGCTAGATGGCTGTGGATGCAATGGATGTGAACTTGGGCAAACTTTGAGAGATGGTGACAGACAGGGAGGCCTGGTGTGCTGCAGTCTGTGGGGCTGCAAGAGTTGGACTGGGAAACTGAACAACAACATATATATATATATGTGTGTGTGTGTGTGTGTGTGTGTATACACACATATATATGTATACACACACATATATATACATATACATATACATATAATAACAAGTGTATTTTTATATATACACTATATATATACAGTGTGTGTGTGTGTGTGGTATATATATATATATATAGTGTGTGTGTGTGTGTGTGTGTGTTGTGTAAGGATCCATTAAGTAACCTAAGGATCCACCCTAATGGATACTTCGGTAGTTTCTGTATCCTAGCTATTGTAAATAATGCTGCAATGAACACTGAGGTACATGTATCTTTTTGAATTAGTGTTTCTATTTTCCTTGGATAGATAACCAAGAGTGGAATTACTAGATATGGAAGTTTTATTTTTAATTTTTGAAGGACATCCATACTATTTTCCATGGTGGCTGTACCGATTTACATTCCCAAAAACAGTGTACCAGTGTTCCCTTTTCTCCATATGCTCACCAACACTTGTTATCTCTTGTCTTTTTGAGAATAAGAATTCTGACTTGTATAAGGTGATATCTCATTGCTGTTTCAATTTGTGTTCCCATGATGATCAGTGATATTGCACATCTCTTCATTGCCTGTTGGCCACCTGTATGTCTTCTTTGGAAAAATGTCTATTATTTTTAATTGGATTGATTTGTTTTTGGATTGCTATTGAGTTGTATGATATACATTTTGGATATTAATCCACAATCAGATATACCATTTGCAAATATTTTCTCCCAATCAGTAGGCTGGCTTTTGGTTTTGTTGATGGTATCCATCCCTGTACAAAAGCTTTTAACCTTGATTACATTCTTTGTTTTTGCTTTTGTTTCCTGGTCTGAAGAGACAAATCTGATAAAACTGTATTTCTAAGATCGGTGTCAAAGGATGTACTGCCTATGTTTTCTTCTAGCAGTTTTATGATTTCAGGTCTTGCATTTAGGTCTTTTAATCCATGTTGAGTTTATTTTTGTATGTGGTATAAGAAAGTGTTCAAATTTTGTTCTTTTATAAATAGTTGACCAGTATTTCCAACACCTCCTATTAAAGAATCTCTCTTTTTCCAATTGTACATTCTCGCCTCCTTCTTTGTTGATTAATTGACCAGACATGCATGGGTTTATTTCTGGGCTCTCCATTCTTTTCCCTTTATCTCTATGTTTGGTTTTGTGCCAATACAATACTTTTTTTGATTACTATAGCTTTGTAGCAGTGATTCCTCCTGCTTTGTTCTTTTTTCCCTAAGATTGCTTTGGCTATTCAGGGTGTTTTGTGATTCCATATAAATTTGGGGGTTATTTGTTTTAGGTCTATTAAACATGTCCTGTGTACTTTGATATGAATTGCATTGAATCTGTAGATTGCTTTGAGTGATATGGACATTTTAACGATATTAATTTTCCAATCCATGAACATGGGATATCATTCCATTTATTTGTATTATCTTCAGTTTTCTTTATCAATATCTTACAGTTTTGAGAATATAGTTTTTTACCTCCTTGGTTAAATTTGTTTCTAGGTACTTTGTTCCTTTTGATGCAATTATATTTTATTATTTTAATAATTATTATTTATTTTTATTATAATTGTTTTCACTTTCTTATAGTTATTAATGTATAGAAATACAATAGATTTCTATATATTGATTTTGGATCCTGTAACTTGACTGAATTCACTTGTTAGTTCTAATAGTGTTTCTCTGGTGGAATCTTTAAGGTTTTCAGTGTATAGAATATTGTGACATCTGCAAATAGTGCTATTTTTCTTCCAGTTTGTATGTATTTTATTTCTTGTCTAAGCTCTGTGGTTAGAACCTCTAATACTATGTTAAATAGAAGTATTGAAAATGAGCATCTTTGTCTTGTTCCTGATTTTAGAGGAAAAGCTTTCAGCATTTCTCCATTGAGTATGATGTTAGTTGTGGGTTTGTCATAAGTGACCTTTATTATATTGAGGTATGTTCCCTCTATTACAGCTTTGATGAGAGTTCTTTTGATGAGTGGTTATTGAATTCTGTCAAATGCTTCTTCTGTACCTGTTGAGATGGTCATGTGGCTTATATCCTTCCTTTCATTGATGTGTTATATCACATTGATTGATCTGCAGATATTGAACCATCGTTGCATCTCTAAGATAAATCCCACTTGATCATGATGTATGGTCTTCTATGTATATTGCTGAATTTTATTTACTAATATTTTATTGAGAATTTTTGCATCTATATTCATCAGTTATATTGGCCTGTAATTTTCTTCTTTGTATTGTGGTTGATGGTTCTGGTATCAGACGAATGCTGGCCTCATAGAATGAGTTTGGAAGTGTTTCCCTCTCTTCAATTTTTGGAATAATTTAAGAAGAATAGATATTAACTCTTCATTAGATGTTTGGTAGAACTCTCCTGTGAAGCCATCCAGTCCTGGGCTTTCATTTATCAGGAAGTTTTTTAATATCTGATTCAATTTCAATATTATTAATAAGTCTGTTCTGATTTTCTGTTCTTCCCAATTCAGTCTTGGAAGATTGTGTGTTTCTAGGAACTTTATTAATTTCTTCTTGGTTGTTCAATTTGTTGACCTATAACTGTGCATAGTGTTCTTAATGATTGTCTTTCTGTAACATCAGTTGTGACTTCCTTTTTCATTTATAATTTTATTTATTTGGGGTCTCTCTTCTTTCCTTATTGAGTCTGGCTAAAGATTTATGTTTTGTTTGTCTTTTCAAAGGACAAGCTCTTAGTTTCATTCATCTTCCCTATTTTTTCTTATCTCAATTTTATTTATTTCCACTCTGGTATTTATTATTTTTTTCTTTCCGATGAATTTTGACCTTTGTTTTGTTCTTCTTTTTCTAATTCCTTTAGATATTATTAGAAAGATAAATTGTTTTATTTGCAATTTGTCTTGTTTCCTGAGGTAGGACTGTATCACCATAAACTTCATTCTTAGAACTGCTTTTGCTTTTTTCCTATGGTTTTTTTTTTCTTTTCATTTATTTTTATTAGTTGGAGGCTAATTACTTCACAACATTTCAGTGGGTTTTGTCATACATTGACATGAATCAGCCATGGAGTTACATGTATTCCCCATCCCGATCCCCCCACCCACCTCCCACTCCACCCGATTCCTCTGGGTCTTCCCAGTGCACCAGGCCCGAGCACTTGTCTCATGCATCCCACCTGGGCTGGTGATCTGTTTCACTATAGATAATATACATGCTGTTCTTTCGAAACATCCCACCCTCGCCTTCTCCCACAGAGTCCAAAAGTCTGTTCTGTACATCTGTGTCTCTTTTTCTGTTTTGCATATAGGGTTATCGTTACCATCTTTCTAAATTCCATATATGTGTTAGTATGCTGTATTGTTCTTTATCTTTCTGTCTTACTTCACTCTGTATAATGGGCTCCAGTTTCATCCATCTCATTAGAACTGATTCAAATGAATTCTTTTTAACGGCTGAGTAATATTCCATGGTGTATATGTACCACAGCTTCCTTATCCATTCGTCTGCTGATGGGCATCTAGGTTGCTTCCATGTCCTGGCTATTACAAACAGTGCTGCGATGAACATTGGGGTGCACGTGTCTCTTTCAAATCTGGTTTCCTCAGTGTGTATGCCCAGAAGTGGTATTGCTGGGTCATATGGCAGTTCCTGTGGTTTTATCTTCTTCTTTCATTTGTAACATAGTCCTTTATTTTCTTATGATGTTTCTATCAATTATAGTTTGTTTTCTTTTTAATTAATTAATTTATTTGAATTGGAGGCTAATTACTTTACAATTTTGTGGGGTTTTTGCCATATGCTGACATGAATCAGTCACAGGTGTACATGTGTACCCCATCCTGACCCCCCTGCTACTTCCCTCCCCATCCCATTCCTCTAGGTTGTCCCAGTGCATCAGCTTTGCAATTATAATTTTTAAAATAATTATGCTATTCCATAGCAGTATCTTGCATAATAGCTGAATATTTCCAAGTATTTTCTCCCATTTATCTTTAATAATATTTAGAAATTCCATGGAAATAAGTGTCAAGATAATCTGGAATAAATTGTCATTAAATTGACAGGTTTGAACAAGAAAGGGTCAAACAGGTGGATGGGTGCACAGCGTGGGGGTAACCTAGAAAATGTTGCTTGGCCAAAGTAGAGAATTTCTAATAGAAAAATTCTTAAAGTAAGGTAAGAGATTGAAGAAATGTTATGTAAATGGAATAGTAAGACACACACTGGGTCCAAATTTGAGTTAGCAGAGAACAAAAAGCAAAAGTATGTTTTTAGGAGGTAACTTTGAAGCAATATACGAGGAATAATTTGTCGTTCAGTTGCAAAGTCACGTCTGACTCTTTGGGGCCCCATGGACTGCAGCATGGCAGGCTTCCCTATCCTTCACTGTCTCCTGAAGTTTGCTCAAACTCGTCAATTGAATCAGTGATGCTGTCTAACCATCTGATCCTCTGCCATCTTCTCCTTTTGCTTTCAATCTTTCACAGCATGAGGGTCTTTACAAAAAAGCCATCTCTTTGTATCAGATGGCCAAAGTATTAGAGCTTCAGCTTCAGCGTCAGTCCTTCTAATGAATATTCAGGGTCGCTTTGCCTTAAGATTGATTGGTTTGGTCTCCTTGTAGTCTAAGGGGCTCTCAAGAGTCTTCTCCAGCACCACAATTCAAAAGTATCAGTTATTTGACTCTCAGCCTTCTTTAACGTCAAACTCTCACATCCATATGTGACTACTGGAAAAACCATAGTTTTGTCTATACAGACCTTTGTCAGCAAAGTAATGTCTCTGCTTTTTAATATACTGTCTAGGTTTGTCGTAGCTTTCCTTCCAAGGAGCAAGCATCTTTTAATTTGATGGCTGCAGCCACCATTTGCAGTGATTTTGGAGTCCAAGAAAGTAAGTTCTGCCACTGCTTCCACTTTTTCGCTTTTTATTTGCCATGAAGTGATGAGACCAGATGCCATGACCTTAGTTTTTTTAATGTTGAGTTTTAAACCACCTTTTATTCACTCTCTTCTTTCACCCTCATCAAGAGGGTTTTCACTTTCTGCCATTAGAGTGGTATCATCTGCATCTCTGAGGTTGTTGATAATTCTCCTGGCAGTCTCGATACCAGCTTGTGCTTCATCCAGCCCAGTATTTTACATGATGTACTCTGCATAGAAGTTAAATAAACAGGATGACAAGACACAGCCTTGTCATACTCCTTTCCCAATTTTGAACCAGTCAGCTGTTCCATGTAAGGTTCTAATTGTTGCTTCTTGACCCATGTAGTTTTCTCAGGAGTCAGATAATGTGGTCTGGTATTGCCGTCTCTTTAAGAATTTTCTAGTTTGTTGTAATCCACACAGTCAAAGGCCTTAGTGTAGTCTATGAAGCAGAAATTCATGTTTTTCTGGAATTCCCTTGCTTTCTTATGATCCAACAAATGTTGGCAATTTGATCTTTCATTCCTCTTACTTTTCTACATCCAGCTTGTACATATGGAAGGTCTCAGTTCACATACTGCTGAATTATAGCTGGAAGGGCTTTGAGCATAACCTTAGTAGCATGTGAAATGAACACAATTGTATGACAATTTGAACATTCTTTGCCACTGCCCTTCTTTGGCATTGGAATGAAAACTGACATTTCCCAGTCCTATGACCACTGCTGAGTTTTTTAAAGATGACATATTGAGTGTAGCACTTTAACAGCATCATCTTTCATGATTTTAAATAATTCAGCTGGAATTCCATCACCTCCACTAGGATTGTCCTAAGGTCCACTTGACTTCACACTCCTGGATGTCTGGCTCTAGGTAAGTGACCACACCATCATCGTTATTCTGGTCATTAAGACCCTTTTTGTATACTTTTCTTAATCTCTTTTGCTTCTGTTAGGTCCTTACCATTTTGTCCTTCATTGTGCCCATCTTTGCATGAAATGTTCAATAATATCTCCAATTTTCTTGAAATGATCTTGAGTCTTTCCCATCCTATTGTTTTCCTCTACATTTTTATTGTTCATTTAAGAAGGCCTTCTTATCTCTCCTTGCTATTCTCTGGAACCCTGCATTCCATTGGATATATCTTTCTTTTTCACCCTTGCTTCTCATTTCTCTTCTTTCCTCAGCTATTTGGAAAGCCTACTCAGACAACAACTTTGCCTTCTTGCATTTCTTTTTCTTTGGGATGGTTTTGGTCACTGTCTCCTTACAATGTTACAAACCTCTGCCCATAGTTTTTCAGGTACTCTGTCTACCAGATCTAATCCCTTGAATCTATTTGTCACCTACCCTGTATAATTGTAAAGGATTCAATTTAGGTCATACCTGAATGGCCTAGTGGTTTTCCTCACTTTCTTCAATTAAGCCTGAATTTTGCAATAAGGAGCTGATGATCTGAGCCACAGTCAGCTCCCAGTTTTGTTTTGCGGACTACATAGAGCTTTTCCATCTTTGACTACAAAGAATATATTCAATGTGATTTTTATTTTTGCTTCCCTTTATGGCTCAGCTGGTAAAGAATCTGCTTGCAATGTGGGAGACCTGGGTTTAATCCCAGGGTTGGGAAGATCTCCTGGAGAAGGGAAAGGCTACCCACTCCAGTATTCTGGCCTATAGAAGTCCATGGGCCTTCCCTAGTAGCCCAGACAGTAAAGAATCCACCTGCAAAGCAGGAGACTTGGGTTCAATCCCTGGGTAGGGAAGATCCCCTGGAGAAGGAAATGGCAATCCACTCCAGTATTCTTGCCTGGAGAATCCTGTGGACAGAGGAGCCTGGCAGGTTACAGTTAATGGGGTCGCAAAGAGTCGGACATGACTGAGTGACAAAACACTCAAATAGTCCATGGGGGTCACAAAGAGTCACAAAGATTTTGATTTTGATCATCTGGTGATATCCATGTGTAGAGTCATCTTTTGTGTTGTTGGGAAAGGGTGTTTGCTATGATCAGTGTTTTCTCTTGATAAAACCATTAGCCTTTGCCCTGCTTCATTTTGTACTCCAAGAGATACTCTGGGTATCTCTTGACATCCTACTTTTGCATTCCAATCTTCTAGAATGAAAATGGTGTCTTTCTGGTGTGAGTTCTAGAAGGTCTTGTAGGTCTTCCTACAACCAGCCAATTTCAACTTCTTTGGCATTAGTGGTTGGGGCATAGACTTGTATTACTGTGATGTTGAATGGTTTACCTTGGAAATGAACTGAAATCATTTTGTTGTTTTTGAGATTGCACCCTTCTACTGCAATTTGGACTCTTGTTGACTAGGAGGGTTACTGCATTCTTCTAAGGAATTCTTGCACACAGTAGTAGATATAATGGTCCTCTGAATTAAATTTGCCCATTCCTGTCCATTTTATTTCCCTGATCCCTAAAATGTCGATGTTCACTCTTGCCATCTCCTGCTTGACCACATCATGGATCTAACATTCCAGGTTACTATGCAATATTATTTGTTACAGCACTGGACTTCACTTTCACTGCCAGACACATCCACAGCTAAGTATTGTTTCTGCTTTGGCCCAGCCACTTCATTCTTTCTGGAGCTATTAGTAATTGCCCTCTGCTCTTCCCCCGTAGCATACTGGACACCTTCTAATGTCATATCTTTTTGCATTTTCATATTGTTCATGAGGTTCCCATGGCAAGAATACTGGAGTGGTTTGCCATTCCCTCCTCTAGTGGACCATATTTTGTCAGAACTCTTCACTATGACCTGTCCATCTTAAGTGGCCCTGCATCATATGGCTCATAGCTTAAGCCATAAGCTTAAGAAGAATAAGATACTTTGGAAATATTTAGAATATGTGGAATGTGTTAAACACATTCTGGTGAGAGTGGCTAAAAGGTTTGCTTTAGGCAGAAAGTATTGAAATGGATGGAATCCATTATGGAAGATTTGGTTGCACTTGAGGAGTTTGAATATGAGGACAGAAAAAGTAAGAAATAGAAAATCAGGACAAAGAAGGAACTTAAAGAGGACTGAGAAGAAGTGCAGCCAGTGATGTCACTGATGGGGAGACTAGGGAGGGGCAAGGTTTTAGGAAGGAATGAAACAAAATAAGAATAGGTTTTCATTTATACAATAATATAAAAACACAATGAAATATTTGAAAAAAGAGAAAGTAAAATAAATAGCCCTCCCACCAACAGCAATATATGTATACATAACATTTATTATTGCAGCTCTTTCCTATGGAATATAAGCATGTGTAGCATCATTAGCCCTTCCATCTGAATCAAATTTTACATGTGGTGTCACTGCTCCTTTTATGGGGAAATAAAACTAAGTAACTAATCAGTCAGGGTTCTCCAGAGAAGCGGAACCAATAGGATATATAAAGTGATATAGATAGCTTGATTATAAGATATTGGTTCACACTATTGTGGAGGTTGAGAAGTCCCCCAATCTATCTACTGCATGCTGGAGACCCACAAGACCCATGTTTGGGGTCAACAAGAAGTCAGTGGTACAACCGGCAGTCTTGAGAGCCAAAGAGCCGAGGGTGTAAATTTCATTCCAGGTCTGAAGGCCTGAGAACTAAGAGCACTGAGGGCAGGAGGAGATGGACATCCTGGCTCAAGCAGAAAAGGACAGACAGAGCAATTCCACCTTTCCTTTGTCTTTTTGTTCTGTTCAGGCCCTCAGTAGATTGGATGCTATCAACCCGTATTGGAGATGATCTTTTGCTTTAGTCATTCACCAATTCAAATGCTGATCTCCTATAGAAACATCCTCACAGACATCCCCAGAAAAAATGTTTAACCAGCCATCTAGACATCCTTTGGTCAGTCAATTTGACACACAAAATTAACCATCTCTTGAGAGATAGATAAGATTCTACAAAGATAGCCCTGCTAAGTTATCCACCCCCAGCTTATTTAGTCAAACACGAATCTAGGCAGTGCTGCTGAGATGGGATTTTACACACTTAATTAAAGTCCCAAGGTGCTTGACCATAAAACACAGAGATTATCTGAGTGAGCCCAATCTAATCACAGGAGACCTTCAAAAAGCAGAAGGCAAAGTCAGGGAGATTTGAAATGTGACAAGGATTCCATGAACCATTGCTTGTTTGAAGATGAAAGGGTTCACATGAGAAGAAATGTGGATTTTCTTGCAGAGAGTAAGAAAACGGTGAAATTGATCCAATAAACACAAAACCTGAATTCTGGCAAATACTTGAAGTAACTTGTAAACCACTCCTATAAACAGGAATCCATGCAGTCGATATATTAACTTTGACTTTATGACTCTAAGCAGAAAAGTCAATTGAGCCCCAGACTTGTGACCTAGAAAAGTGAGAAACTAAATGAGTTGTTTAAAGCTGCTAAAAGTGTACTATTTAGTCACAGTGCAGTGTAAACCGGATATTCTCTTTATATATGCAAACATAGATATTAAATTGCTTACAAATTTATGTCCTTTTCTAGTCACTTGTCATCATATTATATAAAATATTGCACATCCTTCATATTGCTACATGGCCTTCATAAATACTATCTTTGTGGCTGTTTACTATTTATCAAATTCATGTATTAGAGATTATTTAATAACCCCCCTATTGTTGATCATTTAGATTTCTTTCCACTTTTTGTGGAAATGAATATCTTCATGCATATGTCGACTGAAAAATGCACAACTTAAAAGCTGAGGATATTGTTTTATTCGACAGACTAAACTGAGGACTTAAGCCTAGGACACAGCATCTCAGATCACTCTCAGATACTGCTCTGAAGAAACAAGGGAGAAGCCAGGATATATGCGAGTTTTTGTAACAAAGACCAACTAGTAGAACATCAATAAATTATTGAAAATCAGATATATCAAGGAACTTAGCACTTTTCTATATATGGGAAAACGTACAGAAATTATTGAAACAATTCCTTCGATATGCACCTCTGCTATCTGGAGCCAGTATCCTGTTCTCTCTCACCCTGAGGCTCCTCAGGGTATACTGGCACTGTGAGCATCGGGAAGAGGGGTTGGCTGCAGCTACTGACTGCTAGATGGTGGGCATCCTGTCTCCGTCCTGAGTTCCCTCAGAGTT
Organism: Odocoileus virginianus; assembly: GCF_023699985.2. NCBI lineage: Eukaryota > Metazoa > Chordata > Mammalia > Artiodactyla > Cervidae > Odocoileus > Odocoileus virginianus. The sequence continues at coordinate 34,945,688 of NC_069696.1, read as the reverse complement.
CAGGATCTGGGTGACTGTAATACGGTGGCTCGATGGATACAACAGCCTTTGTTTACTGATACAACAGGCGACATTTTTTCATTGACACATAAGACTTAATAATGGGTTGAGGATGATCACCTTAAGAGAGATTACTAGAGAATTCCTGGGTTAGAGGTATATATTTAATAGTCCTTCAAATCACTATACGAATGACCATGCCAATCTAATTCTTAGCTAAAGGTATTCAGGAGTACAAACAGTTACTGTGCCTGAAAGTAGAGAGAGAATGAAAGTGCCTTGAGATGAATCTGGAGAAATAGAAAGTTGCAAGTGTATGCAAATTGCAGAAAGCCAGTTTTGTTTTTTTACCTCTTCATGGATTCCTGGTAGTACTGTAGTCCTGTGCTGCTGGTTTATATCACACCTTTTCTTGAGCTTTTGCTCCATAATGGTTGGCATTTCCTCTTTAAGGTGATAATTTTCACTTCCTTAAATTGTCACAGTTTGATATTGATCACACTCTGCTAGCTGCTGAGAAAAGCCCAGACTAGAAAAGCACCAGTATTTACTGAGTAGCGGGTGAGGAGAATGCCAGATTAAACGATTCATTTCAGACATATGTGAAAGATAAACTAGAGAGGGAATACAGAAAATGCCCACATTGATCACAGATGAGTTTGAGAGCTATTTTGTAGAGGAAATTAGTGCAAAGGTAGAGGATATAAGAGGATGCATGCCTATTGCATCTTTTGAAAAAATGGATCTTGAGGGGGTGTTTCTTAAAAAAAAAATTAGAATAAATATTATTCCCATTGGTCTTTGCTCTAGTTTCCTGTGGCTGCCACAACAAATCACTGCAAGCAAGTGCCTCAGAACAACTCTAATTTATTATCACAGATTTCTGGAGGCCAGAGTCTGAAATCAAGTGTCTTCAGGGCCACAGTCCCGCTGGAGACTCTAGGGGAGAATCCTTCTTGCCTCTTCTAGTTTCTGATAGCTCCATGCATTTCTCAGCTACCTTGGTTGATTCAATCTTTGCCTCTGTCTTCACCTGAACGTCCTTCCTGTGTCCTCTTCTGTATCTTGAAGTATGCTCGTCATTTGATTTAGGGCTTACCAGGAAACCCAAGATGATTTCATTCTAAATTCTTTAACCAATTACATCTTCAAAGCCTTTATTGCAGATAAGGATATATTCAAAGATTCTAGGGACTGGAGGGTGGAATTGTCTTGGGGGGGGGGGGGGTGCAGCCACAGTTCAACACACTACAGTTCTTTAGTTTACCAGAGGGCTATTATTTCAGGGGAAAAAAAAAACTGTTTATGGGAGATAATTTATGGCTCATCACTAACTAGGGTGAAAAATACTTCCAGAAACTGGTTCAGCACCAGAACAGATTCCCAGTGGTGGCAGGCCAAGTCTCCCCTCTACAGCACCTTCAATATCACCTCTCCTCTTCTAGGCAGGAAGCATGTGTTATCAGAAATGATCCATTAAGCAATATTTGTATGTACACTCAACATTTCTGAGTGTAGCATCTGTCAAGTTCCATGGTGTAAGCACTCACATGATGTCACTGAACACAAAGTTGAAAGTGATATGCCCAGATGGATCCAGCACACCACTATCAGTAGACAGTACTACTATCAGAACCAGTTTCTATGTCACATGCATTTTTAATTCAAGGTGACTTGTAGATGTTTTATCATTTTTTTCCTGTGAACTCACAATAAATGTAGAAAGCAAGAATGGCCATGCTTAGTTCAGGAATGTCTAACTTGATCAATTAAATAGAACTGCCTGAAATTAAATTTCAATGCATAGATGACACTATTATTTAAGATAAGTGCACTTCCTGTATAGAGAACAAAGGAATAAATTTATTTTCAATATATCATGTATTTTTCTCCTGCAGTAATTTCTATTCATATTTTTTAAAGTGAAGTTTTAGGGGAGGGAGGCGGGAGGGGGAATCGGGATGGGGAACACATGTGAATCCATGGCTGATTCCTGTCAATGTATGGCAAAAACCACTACAATATTGTAAAGTAATTAGCCTCCAACTAATAAAAATATATAAAAAAGAAAAAAAAAGTGAAGTTTTAATGCCTCCTTGAAATTCAGAAGCATGGGCAAAAGGAAAAGAAAGACAAGTGTGCAAGACTGTTCTTTGAGTCTAAGGATTTTAGAGATGTAATTACATGATACTGATACGTGTGCTAATTTGAATACCTTTGTTAAAATTCTGGACTTCAAAATTTTCATTTCTAGTTAAAACCTAGTTGAATAATTCAGTGTAAGAAGGAGGAATAGCTCAGTTTGGGAAAGAGAAGTTTTAAATGGAAAACAGTGCTCTCTTTGATGATTTCAGGGAAGCAAAAAAAGTCAGTGAAGTAAAGTTAATTCAGGTAGGAAAGTAATTGCACTAACATTTACTATTATATTCTGTCTCAGTAAGTTACTTTGTCAGGGAATTGACTTTAATTCTTTCAGGAAAATACTTCCCCTGAGTCTATAAGGATGCTTTTTGAGATCTGAAGCTTCCACGGGGTTTTTTAAAGCAGGTATTCATACTGCACACGATGCTGGGATTAGTGTGCCCCAGAAATGGGAGGTGGGTCTCTGCAGAGTTTGGTGGCCCCTTTGTTCCTTTCTACTAATTAGTCTGCAGATATGGAGTGGTGACTGCTCTCCTCCCCCTGCAAGCAGTATACAGAAGGATTCTCCTATTTCTCTTCATCATCTCTCCTGTGAAATCCTAGTCTGGTCACTACCTTGTCCTAGTTATAAAACTGAACAATCTCATATCCTGGGGTCCCATCAGTCCCAGGTAAAATGGGAGAGGAAATCTGGTCACCCTAGAGCCTGGTGGGGTTCCTGGAGGTAAACCCAGCAAAGAGATCAGGTGTTCCCCATGTCTTGGATCCCCAGAAGGCCCACCCTGTCCGAGTTAGCCCACACTCAACCTTAAGCAGTTGCTGACATTTCTGGTTTAATGTTCCTACACAGGTGGCACAGTGGTAAAGAATCCACCTGCCAAGCAGGAGACGGGTTCGATTCCTAGGTCAGGAAGAGTCCGTGGAGAAGGAAATGGCAACCCACTCCAGTATTCTTACCTGGAAAATCTCATGGACAGAGGAGCCTGGTGGGCTGCAGTCCATGGGATCCAAAAGAGTTGGATATGACTGAGTGCGTGTGTGTGTGTGCACATGCGCGCGCACACACACACACACACACACATATACTGGTTTATTTGGTGTTTGATAGCATCTTCCCTCATGCTTCAAGCATCTGTCTCTTATGTTGGTTGTTTGTCCTAGGACCTCAGTCATCTAATAGGCACAAGAAAAGTCATTAATTTGCAGTTTGTCCAGGTTTCTTTCTTCCTGTTGCAGCAATGGGAGTAATGTTCTTTCCAGCTCTCTACATCTTCCAGCTGACACCAGATATCCACTCCCATTGCTGCAACAGGAAGATATGAACTGTAGGTATCTTTGCATGGTTAAATTTACATCAATGCATCCAAATATTTAAAGCATGGACCATCATGCCTGGCATAGAGTAGATGGTCTGTGCTGCATGTTTATTTGGTCATGTCTGACTTTTTGCAACCCCATGGACTGTAACCCCCCATTCTCCTTTGTCCATGTAATTTTCCAGGCAAGAATACTGGAGTGGGTTGCCATTTCCTACCCCAGGAGATGCCCTATAAACATTAGTTTTCTTCTCATTTTACCCACCCCTCAGTGGAGATGATAACGTTAAAATCTTTAATCTCTCATGTATTTTCTCTGTTATTCTCTTTTAAAAGAGTAACTTAAGGAAGATAATGAAATGAATTAGGCTGGAATAATGAATTTTCTAGGGAGCTCAGACTTATACAACTATGGGTTTTCTTAGTTGACACTGGCAAGGGAGACGAATGAGAGCCTGTTCTGTTGAAATGAGATCTTGCTGATCAGGTCTACCTATCAAACAGATGACTGTAACACAAATAATGCCCCAGAAATCAAATTCATGGGGCCTGGCAGAAAGCTCACAGTGTTGACAACCATATTGAATCTTGGGACCACGATTTCTCTAGCTCTCCAAATTCATCTCAAGAAAATCTGCCCAGTGCTTGTAATAATATCTCTAAGGAAAACTCTCCAGAGTGCAGCAAGTAGTATTGATGATTTATTGAGTGCCAGACTTCTTTTTACATCATTTATAGAAGCTTTTATAAATCCACAATGAGGAAATGTTCCTGTACAGTGATAGAAAAATTTCATCTACACTAGACACAGAGTAGAGACTAGCCTTCTACAGATGTTTCAAGCCTCCATTACTGTTTTTTCTTTATTTAATATACATGATATAACCACATTTATAATAGACAGAATGCTCTTAGATGGCAGGCACTCTGTAAAATGCTCTCTTGTAGCTTATTTAAAGCAACACAGTATGAAAAGCGATTCTCTTTTCTTTGTTATTTGGGCAGGACCACAAATAAGGGCATATAATGAATACTTTATAAATAATAAAAGGAAAAACCTCAGATTTAATGCAAAAACATAACATAATTCTCATTGCCCAGTAGACTCTCGGCCCTGCAGTATGATTTCTTATTAACTGTTTTTCCAAACTGAAATGCACACAAGGTTTTTTACTATCTGGTAAATTTGAAAGTCTTGTTTTCAAGAATATAAAATTATATCTTGAATTTATTTAATATAGATATGCTTGAAAGTGAAAGTGAAGTCACTCAATCATATACGACTCTTTGCGACCCTGTGGACTGTATGTAGCCTACCAGAATCCTCCGTCTATGGGATTTTCCAGGCAAGAATACTGGAGTGGATTGCTATTTCCTTCTCCAGGAGATATTCCCAACTCAGGGATTGAACCCCGGTCTCCCGCTTTACCTTCTGAGCCACCAGGGAAGTCCCATAGATATGCTTAAATTTGCTTAATTTATACTTAAAATTATTCTATAATCCTATTTGCTGACCTATTAGCAACATAATACAAGTTAGGTGTTACACACATTAAGAAATTAACAGAATTAGCACATTAACAAAAAGCAGAAGAGAGTTCAGAAGGGCTTGGCCCTCTTCTTTTTTATTGTTGTTGTTTAGTCTCAAAGACACGTCACAATCTTTGTGAACCTGTGGACTATAGCCCACCAGGCTCCTCTGTCCATGGGATTACTTTTTCTTCTTCAGTAACAAATAAATGCCCCCACACAGTCCTCTAACTGCTCTACTTATCTTGACAACAATATTTTTTGTCTTTGTGTATTTAGACTTGTGAAGTTCCCCAATTCTTACCCTGCCACCAACTGTGTATCTGTATATAGATTTCACTCTTACCACCTGCCAGTCAAACTAGCATTCTAAAATGGCAACCCTGATAAGATTACTATGTAGAGAGTAAACTTCACACTAGGGCAAATGTACACCAAGTTCAGTTATCTCTGTATAATCCCACTTGGATACTTCTTTGGAGAAAGTTATCTAGACTAGAGAAATTGGTTTCTACTGTTTCTCCTGAAACTCACTTGTCCTGGGATCTTTGCCACAACATTTAACCTCTTTATGTTTTAGCTTCTGTGTTTGTAAAATTGTAGTTTTGTCTAGGCAGGTAAGTGATTTTAAAAAAGAGAAAAAATTAGGATTTTATGAGATCACATAAATGAAAGGTTTTTAATCCATATATTTCACTAGACAACTGTAAGTTGGCTTATCAATGGCTAAAAGTCCTGTCAAACTGAACACCAGCAAAACAAAAATGTACAAATAGAAAAGAAATTTTCAAGCTTCAACTCATATACACTTACTTAGCACAATGTGTCAATTACCATGTCCTAGTTTAGTAATTATGGCAGACTCGTAAAATTTTCTGCAAGATGATTTTCTTTCCAGAGTAGTCTATTGTTTTTCTTAATGTAAGATAAGAACAATGTGTACACATAACAGCCACTGATAATTTAAAGTATATTTGCTAGAACACTGGTGAGCAAACATTTTTATTAAACTTCCACAAATAAAAAGAGATATCGAGGTTTTGTTGTTGTTGTTTTATTTTTGTTATTATGTTCTTCAATGATTGAATAGTGAATGGTCCAAAGTTAGGCACTGTCAAGGAGAAGAAACTGATAATGTGACCCCCTAATAACAAGTAAACATCATATAACAAGAGAGATCAAGGAGTTGTTTTATCGTTAAGAAAGCTCTAGTATTACCAAACCTTCACTGGTACAAAGTTTCCAAAGAAGGCAGTGGCCCCTTATCAACAAGCCATCAACCTTAGCTCAAGTTAATAAGTGTCTACCACATTACTAGGAAAGTTACATCCAGTGGGAGAGAACTGCCGAAAATGGTGAAGATCATTTTCTTCACTTTGCAATTTGCTCAGAAACCTACACAATACTGCATTAACTTTGATCAGCCTCCTAAGTGTTAGCAGATTTCAAAAATTTAGGTGACACTAACTCTCTTCCTCAAAAAGAAAAATTAAACACTATGAATACAATACTAATTAATAATGACTGAGCAGCTTGCTGAGTCCAATATGGAGTTAATGAAGCTCAAATTGGAATTTGTCTATATTTCACATAAGCCCATTGTTTTCTACATCCCCAAGAAAAACTATCAAGTTTTAAAATTGGAGTAGATGAGAGACTGTGTATTAGCTAACAAGTCTATCATCACTGGTGGGAATGACCCTTCGTTCCATATTAATCACCCAGTAGAGGGATCCACTGCGTGGATCACAATGAACTGGAAAATTCTTAAAGCAATGGGAATGCCTGTCCACCTTACCTATCTCCTGAGAAATCTGTATGCACGTCAAGAAACAATGTGTAGAACTGGACATAGAAAAACTGACTGGTTCAAAATTGGGAAAGGAGTACAACAAGGCTGTATATTGTCACACAGATTATTTAACTTCTATGCAGAATACATCATTCGCAATGCCAGGCTGGATGAATCATAAGCTGGAGTCAAGACTGCCAGGAGAAATATCAACAACCTCAGATAACGCAGATGATACCATGCTAATGGCAGAAAGTGACAAGGCTCTAAAGAGCCTCCAGATGAGGGTGAAAGAGGAGAATAAAAAAGTTGGCTTAAAACTCAACATTCAAAAAACTATGCATGGAATCCAGGTCCATCACTTCATGGCAAATAGAGGGGGAAAAGTGTAAGCAGTGACAGATTTTGTTTTCTTGGGCTCCAAAATCACTGCAGATGGTGATTGCAGCCATGAAATTAAAAGACATTTGCTCCTTGGAAGGAAGCATTGCAGGTGACTCTTCACTGTCTGAGCTACCAGAGAAGCCCAAGAATACTGGAGTGGGAAGCCTATCCCTTCTCCAGGAGATCTTCCCAACCCAGGGATCAAACCGGGGTCTTCTGCATTGCAGGCGGATTCTTTACCAGCTGAGCTACCAGGGAAGCATCACAAACCTGGACAGCATATTAAAAAGCAAAGACATCACTTTGCCAACAAAGGTCCTATAGTCAAAACTATAGGTTTTCCAGCAGTTCTGTACAGATGTGAGAATTTCATAGTAAAGAAAGCTGAGCACCGAAGAATTGATGCTTTTGAATTCTGGTGCTAGAGAAGACTCTTGAGTGTCCCTTGGACTGCAAGGAGATCAAATCAGTCAGTCCTAAAGGAAATCAACCCTGAATATTCATTTGAAGGACTGATTCTAAAGCTGAAGTTCCAATACTTTGGTCACCTGATGTGAAGACAATTCATTGGTAAGGACTCTGATGCTGGGAAAGATTGAAGGCAGCAGGAGAAGGGAGTGACAGAGGATAAGATGGTCAGATAGCATCACCTACTTAATGGACATGAATTTGAGCAAACTCTGGAAGACAGTGCAGGAGAGAAGAGCTTGGTGTGCTGCAGTCTATCAGATCACAAAGAGCCGGACTCGACCTGGTGACTAAAGAATAGCAATAAGATGGAGGCATCCTTATATCCAGAGAATAGTACCATAAGTTTTTACTCTTTTCTTCATGAAAAACTCAAAAATCATGTTAAAGCATAGTTTTAGTCTCTGGATAGTTCCCCAAAATTTTTAACAGCTTTTAAAAATGTACTCTTTGAAAGAAAAGTATTGATTCTTAAAATTTGCCACACCAGAATTTGCACATGGTTGGGTGACGTTCTCTGGGAGCAGTCTACCACAGCACTGGCAGTACAAACGAGCTTTGCAGATTTACTGGGAAGTTGCAGCACACTGGGACCTTGGTCTGATACTGGTGAGTGGAGAGACTGCAGAAAATAAAGCTAGGAAAATGAGCAATATAGGGAAGCCTTAATGAGCCTCAAAGCCTGGAACCAAAATGTTTACAGTAAATCTATTTAATAAATATTTATGTGACACCAGTATTAGGTTCATTCACCAATATCATAGACACCAGAATTGCTTTTTTATCTGTTTTCAGTTCTGTGCACTTCCTTCTCATTAAATATGCAGTCTATGAATTTTTTCCTCTACAAATGTGCTCTTCTCTTGAAAACATGTGAAATAATTTGGTACTGCAGCTCTGGATCATGATTTGACATACTTTGTCAATTTTTTATTAAAAAGCACAAGTAATTTTTCTGAGTTTCCTTTGGGCATCCTTATAGTCACACACACACACACACACATGCTATAAACATGGTAATTCAATCTCCTCTAGTGTCACAAACAGATGCTGAACACTTTTGTTGAGAGAATTTCCTGAATGTTGCTATTCAGGGATGATTTGTTAAGCTAATAACCAAGTGTCTTCTAAGCCAAGGTCAGTGTGGTTTTGCAGCCTCAAGTTTTGGCCATGATGGGTTAGACGAAAGACGTTGGAACGATAACCAATGACTTTGCGTGTCAGAGGAGTCTGATGTCTTGAATGCTATTGTCTGTTGTCCATCACCTACAGCAATCAGGAGCAGCACAACAAGGTAGAGGGTAATTTTAGAAGTTGTTTGGATTCATAGGTAGAAAATGGGTTATATCTGAATGATCCTTTGATCTACACACTCACAAGACTGAGCAGTCTTGAAAATCATCAGTTGGCAAAACCTATTTTATAAACACTTTTGACAGATACCCACTTAATTCCTTAGTCTTCCATCTTGAAATAAAATTTTCTTGGCTCATGTTTCGTACAAAATTTTATGGGTTATTATTTCAGTTTGGTTTTAGCTATTTCCATTACCAGAGATGCTCACATTTGTTTGCTTTATCACTTCCCATGTTTCTCCTAATATATTGTCTCATTTTTCCCTTACAAAAGACTTGTAAAAATCTTGTTAGGCAGATGAACCACTTTGTGTAACAGCTATTATCATCATCTCCACTTTAAAAGGCACAAAACCATTAAATTCATGAAATAATTCAACAAATGTTTTCTGAGCAAATGTTTTCCACTGTGCACTCAATATTGCAGGAAGCAATAGGAATAGAGTAGCATCAACAACAGCAACAAAACAAATGGCACATGTTGTCCTCATGGAAGTTATAGCCCAGATGGGGACAGATGTCAACCACAGAATCACACCCTAGCTTATGTAAAATTATGACCACATTCAACCATGACATGAAGAATAGTGCGATCTCCAAAGAGCAGAGGCAGTGGTTTAACATTTCAGGCAAAGACACGAGTCCTCACAATGCCCTGTTGGAGGAACTGAGGGTGAGGAAGGTGAGACGCAGGGCTGTCAGGGGGTGTGTTAGTCATCCTGGGAACAATGGAAAGTTTAGGAGTTTGAAGAAGAGAAATGTAAGCAATTTGTGCTTTGAAGGATCTCTGGCTGCAGAGGGTGGGGCAGTGGGTGCTGGGGGCAGAGTGGGCACTGGGATCCCCAGGAGGCTGCTCGAGTAGTCCAGATGGACATGTGGTCATGGCAAAATGTCCAACCCCAGATCTGGTCTTCTTTCAGTTTTATCACATTAGTTCAGTTCAGTTCAGTCACTCAATCATGTCCGACTCTTTGCAACTCCATGGACTGCAGCACGCCAGGCCTCCCTGTCTATCACCAACTCCCGGAGTTTACCCAAACTCATGTCCATTGAGTCGGTGATGCCATACAACCATTTCATCCTCTGTCGTCCCCTTCTCCTCCCAATTTCAATCTTTCCCAGCATCAGGGTCTTTTCCAATGAGTCAGTTCTTCGCATCAGGTGGCCAAAGTATGGGAGTTTCAGCTTCAACATCAGTCCTTCCGATGAACACATTATCTCCTTGTAAACTGATCTATACATTTCACTGTCACTAATTTATAGATGGGGAATCTATGAATTTGTCAGGACCACATCTCAAAGAGAAAGACAAGAACAGTATGAGTGTTCTAATGCTCACTTCATTGCATTTGTTTCACACCATGACAACTAATTTATTTTCTTTATAGGAGATTATAGGTGCAAATGTAGAGAAATTTCTATACTAGGAGATTATATATATACTCATATGCATTATGATTATGTGTATAATATAATCTAATACAATATATGTAATTCCCTAAACAGGACCAGAAATTCCATGAGGAGACAGATTCTCCCTGTGTTTATAAAACTGTTCTTTCACATTATAGTCTTTGCATCTTATAGAATTTAAATAAAGTTCATAGGGATTCCTTGGTTGTCCATTTGCACTCCCAATGTAGGGGCCCTGGGTTGGATCCCTGGTCAGGGAACTAGATCCCACAAGCCATTAAAGAGCCTGCATGTTGCAACCGTGATCAAAGATCAAAGATCCTGGTCCCACGACCAAGACCCACTGCAGCTAAATAAATACTTTTTAAGAAAAGAAATAAAATTCACACAAGTGCATATTGATATTTATATGTGTGCTCAGTTACTCATTCATGTCCAACTCTTTGTGACCCCATATTCCATAGCCCGCTACGCTCCTCTGTCCTTGGGATTCTCCATGCAAGAATGCTGGAGTTGCCATTCCCTACTCCAGGGGATCTTCCTGACCCAGGGATTGAACCTGCTCCTCTTGTGTCTCTTGCACTGGCAAGTAGATGCGTCACCTGGGAAGCCTCAGGATATTTACTGCTCATGCTCAGTGACTTCAGCCATTTCCGACTCTATGTAGCCCACCAGGCTCCTCTGTCCACGGGATTTCCCAGGCAAGAATACTGAAGTGGATTGCCATTCCCTTCTCCAGGGGATCTTCCTGACCCAGGGGTCAAACCCACGTTTCCTGTGTCTCCTGCATTGCAGGCGGTTTGTTTATCACTGAGCCGCTGGGGAAGCCCCGTGATATTTACAAATAAATGTAAATGTTATAAAATACCCTAGCTTTTCCATTTTTTTTTTTTTTTTAGTGAGGTAACTAGTCGAAGTTATTCAAGTCACAAGAACACACAATTACTATAGGCAAGGAAAAATCCCAAATGACAAACTATATCATAAAATTGAGAATAGATTTACTTTTAAAGTATTATTTAAAAGAAAGTGGGCTTCTCTGATGGCTCAGCTGGTAAAGAATCTGCCTGCAACGCAGGAGACCTGGGTTTGATCTCTGGGTTGGGAAGATCCCCTGGAGAAAGGAAAGGCTACCCACTCCAGTATTCTGGCTTGGAGAATTCCATGGATTGTATAGGCCATGGGGTTGCAAAGAGTTGGATACAACTGAGCAACTTTCTCAAAAAGAAATGACATACACTTCAAGGTGAAAAGGATTTAAAATTGAATGCTCAACACAGAAAAACATGACAGACTTGAAACAAATTATCTAAATATTCCTTACCTAAAAAATCTTTTTAACACCTGCCCTTTTATGTCCTATAACTAACGGTATAATTTTCTTTTTAAATATCTATATCTATCTATATATATACACACACACATATGTTACTAATTGCATTAATACATTGCTTGTGAAAACAAATATATTCGTGATCATTATATAGAGGACAGATACATAGTGATTAGCATATTGGGCTATTAATAATAAAGTATACTTACTGTGTATCAGGCACTAATCTAAGACTTTTACATGCATTAATCTAATCTTCACAAGAGTCCTGTAAGATAGGTATTACATTATCCTCATCTTAGAAATATATACCTTATCTAAGAGAGCAAACTCTGGGAGATAGTGAAGGACAGGGAGCCTGACGTGCTGTTATTCTTGGGGTCACAGAGTCAGACACGACTGAGCAACTGAACAATAACAAATAGATGTATCAATTTATAGAGAAGTAATTTGTCCAAGGTCACACAATCAGGGATACAACTAAGATTCCAATCCAGGATTTTGCCTACTATATTCTACCCCCAGTCTTGTTCAATATTTGTTAACCTAAAAATACACATTTCACAATCTATTTTAACAATTACTTTTAAATGAATGTTTTCTCATTTGTTTGCTTTATATAAAACTAAAGGGGGTGGATTTGATTTTGTTTATTTGATGCATCTGTTCAGTTATATGTCTGATGATTAAAATATAAAGAACATTAAAGCATATTACTAATTTTTTAAATGTATAATCTATATTTCAATTGATAATAATGATTAACCTTTGGCTTTAATCTGAGTTAACATGTTTATGGTGATCATGCTATTAAAATTGAACACTATTTGAGTTTCTTTACTGCGAGTCAAAGGAACTATTTAAAGAAACCCTCATAGATATTACATTTAAGATATTTGTTCTTTAGATAAAACTTTAACAGAAAGATATAACATATTGCAAACATTTGAGGATGTTTCACAAGAAAGGAAAACTTCATTGCATATTGATTTGGACCGAGCAATAAATTTTGGCTTAAAATGAAAATGTTCTAGTAATTAGCACTTCCCCCAGTGATTAAACAGGCGTATGGAGTAAAGAGCATGAGTCCATGGAGACACTCTGCACAGACTGGATAACCACGTCAGTGATGCTGTTAAAGGGTGACTGCATTGAATGCTGAACTGGGTTAGGCAGCTGCTCTAAGATTCTATGGTATAATAATAAGAAATTTTGATTACAAACTCCATTTATATGAAAACAGTGGGAAAACCAGTTTTCTAACAGGTCAAATCCAGTGGGAATTGATGTACTATAATAGAAATCACCTGCATTCCCTGCAGGCAACCTCAGCCTCTTTTCATCCACAAGGTTAGCTCTGCAGGGAAATGACACATTTCAGCTTCCTCCACTTTGGAATCAGCAACTTATGCTGTGTTTGGGACTTTAGAAAATAATAGAAAGAAAATGGGTCATTTTGTGAGCTGGTGGTGGCTGGTTCCATCATGATGATGATTTGTGTTCATCATTTAAAGTTTTGCATGTGAGGAGAGGGCTTTCTACAAACCTGCAGGAATCTAATTTTGTGACACAATCTTCATGTATCTGTTTTACAGTTTTTATTTAGAGTTATAAAGCAGTCATAGAAACAAATCAAGATCAAGCACAAACCCGGATGAACATGGGTAGACTCCAACATATCAGGTCTATAAGAAATGATTTTTATACGGAGTGAGTTTTCTTGGTTTTTCCTTATATCTTTCTCCTCTCAAAAATTTAAAGAAATAGATTTTTTTCTTTGACTTATTTTAAAACCAAAAAGAGATTTCTATAAAGTAAATATAGTGCAGTTTGTGTTTTGCCACAGGTTAATTAAGTACTGAATATCGTGACTCCCTTGTCTTGTTTTGTTTCAAATATGTCTGTGTAAATTGAATACCAGGGTATCATGATTTTACTGATCATAAAAGGAATTGTAGGTACTTATGGGAAGTATCACTTAACATCAGTTAAGATCCATTATATTGAACCAAAGTCTTGTTAGGGCAGTGATCCTCCACTAATGGGGTTTTGGCCCCCAGAGAATATTTGGCAATATTTGGAGACATTTGCGTTGTCATACTTGGGAGTGCTAATGGAATCTAGTGTGTGGAGGTCAGGGATGCTACCAAACACCCTAAATCACACAAAAAGTCCTATCCAGCCCCCAACATTTATATGCCCAAGGTTGAGAAACCAAGTATTAGAGCTTGACGTGGTTCCTTTTCTTCACTTCTTGACTTAAGTGTTACTTCAAATATTGTCTTCCCATTTCTTATGCATAGAATAATTGTTCTTCCTGATAAATGATCTTTATTCCATAGTAAAAGCTATTCTTGATGAATCTTTCTGTCCAGGAGACATGAAAGCAGGTGGACCACATTGGTTATATCTAATAAAAGCCAAGCTTCCTGATTCCTTTATTTATCCATTTACTCAACTAACATTCATGAAAAGTATTCTAAGTATAGAGAATACAGAAATGAACACAATTCTGAGTTCATAGGGATTTCATTTAACAGAAGAGGACCCAGCAATCAAAATTTATGTGCATGCAGTCAGATGTGCTTGCAGAGATACAGACACAAATGCCACAGAGAATCATAAAGCAGAGCAGAGGGATAGGAAGCAATGGAGGTAGGAGGTTGCAGTTAAAATTAGGGTGGTCGAGGAAGACCTCGGGGAAAAGCACATCTTAGTAAAGACCTAAGAGCTACAAGGAAGCAAGGCATTTGCTTCCTAGATTTCTTTCCCTCTCTATTTTCCACCTTCTTGAAGAGTGAAGCTATAAGGAACAGACACTTTGATATAGTGCCTGGGCGGTGATGACAGGACCAATGATGATAGCAGAACACTGTGTGCTCTCTATGAGTCAGGCTCTGCTCTGGACCGTCACATGTGGTCCCTCCCATACAAAACAAGCATCAGTAAATGTTAGTCCTTAGTCACACAAAGCACTTTTACTCCAAGATATACTGTTACAGTCTATGGTTGAAATATAGGAAATTAGTATTTCATATCCATAGGGGAGCTTTAAACAGAATAAAGTGGAGAGAACTCATATTTCTTTGAAATAGGGAAAACTAAGAGGCACTCTTTGAGACTTTACAGGAAATGGAGGGTAAATCAGATAATGGAGAAAATGGATTTAGGGCTGGACAGGGCTTGGAGAACACTAACAGTTGCCTCTGATTGGCAATGACCTAGGGCCTGGAAGATCTGATGATGCTGGTTAGAGCGGCAGTTAGGTGGGGCCAACAGAAGGTGGTGCAATGTGTCTAGTAGGTCAGGGGACAGATGGGATTAGAGCACCGTGCCTTCCCTCCTGCATCAGGCATCCTGTGTGTCCACTGCAGACTTCCCAGGTGGTACTAGTGGTAAAGAACCCACCTGCCAGTGCAGGAGACTTAAGAGATGCGGGTTCAATCCCTGGGTCAGAAAGATCTCCTGGAGAAGGAAATGGCAACACACTTCAGTGTTCTTGCCTGGAGAATCCTATGGACAGAGAAGCCTGGTGGGCTACATAGTGTTGCAAAGAGTCAGACATGACTGAAGTGACAGCATATACACATGCAAGTACATTCCACCACATGTCTTGGGAACTGGACAAATATGCTACTGTTATTCTATATAGTCTTTTCATTTAAGAAAATGACATTTCCAGTTAAACTATACCATGTAAAAATTGCTTATATGTACAGATTTTTAAGTGGAAGATTAGAATAACTCCACTCTCCAGGTATGATACTTAGATGCTTTCATTATCTTCCAGTTTCAGAAACTATTTTCTCCCTTCCTTCCTTCTTTCCTTCCAATAATATGAATCTCTAGCCAAGACTCTAGCTGATGAGAACTCTATGAAATGTTAGTCCAGCTGTTACTTCCAAAAGTTTCGACTGATGTCCTTACACCTTTCATAAGCAGAATAAAAATCTGCTCCTCTGTTGCTTAACCTTGGCGTATAACTCTTTTTCTTCACATTCTCCAGCTGGTCAGGGACTTAAACTGAAAATGAGTTTTTCAAGACTTAAACTGGCCAGGATAACATAACTCATACAGTCAGCATTTTCTTGGTTCACCCCATCCCATTGTGAGAACAGTCTGAGGGATCAGGATATAGCTGTTCTCTTCCTCTTCTTTCTCAAGGGGTCCAGGTGTCTGCAAGGGATCATTATAAGAAAGTCTTACCTCTGATTTCAGATGGCAAATTACTAAATGAAAATCTCGCCAAACTGGAATGCCTAGGGGGAAAAAAAATGGTAAGAAATTTTTTAAAAAGAGTCAGACATAGCAGTTACTGTACCTAGTCACATGAGAAAAGGGATAGCAGGTCTAGTTCTGACATGCACAAGGACAAAAGCAATGAAGATTGCTTCTCATACCGAGTTCAAGGTGATATATTTTGGAACATGTGCCCAAAATCCTGTTGCTGAGATATTTACATTTCTATGGCAGAGTATATAAAATGCAAGAAAAGATAAAAGATAGAGGAGGACTGAAAACAATTTTTTTTTAGTATGATTTAGCTTCTGGTTTACGACAGACATTACTCTGCACTTGCAAATGAGACATAGAATTCCATTTCTGAGTAATTTATGTCCAAAAATGCAAAAGCTTAGAGGATTTTAGAGGTTTGAACCTTTACTTTTTATGTAGTAAGATATTTCCAAAAAAAGCAGATCATCCAGGGATAAGTCATTTGGGAAATATTATCAAGAAGAAGTGCATGCAGTTCTCTAGCACCAGAAGTAGTGTCTACAGTCTTCGTAGAAACTTTGGGATGACGTGGGGTGAAGGGATGATGTTAATTGAGCCAGGAGTATATTATTAGAGCCTGTTATGAAGTAAACTAAATTTCACTCTAACAGAAGCTTTTCCATTATCCCAATATATCATAAGGAAATTACAAAATCATAAACGAATGTCAAAGAGCTTGGTATCACTAATTCTTTATGGAAATGTTTCAACTTATTTTAGGCTTATTACAAGTATCACTGGAATATTTTTTTTCACCTGGAGTTTCAAAAGTGTTTTTAAGATCATAAATATTTCTCCTCCAACATATTATCTTAAAAGGAAAATAGTGTAATTCCACAACAAAAATATACTATAAACTATATCTATAGTTATAACTCTGATTTCATTCCTAATGATGTTTCTTTGGACCTTCCTTGTGCTTTCAAAATTATTTTGGCAGAAGACATTGATCTTTATTAATCTTTATTCAAAACACCAGCTTTTATTTGATCCTATTGTATTAGTTTTTCCTGCTTTATTAATTTATGTTCTTATTTTCATTTATTATTTCTTTGAGTCAATTCTATCCTAAGTTTAACTACTTCTTGAGTTGGACTTTTAGCTCATTGACTTTATAGCATTTCTTAATTTCTAATACAGTCAACCTCTATTATCTTAGTCTTTATTTTGGGAGCTTTCTAATTTTTACCAATTAAGAAAATTGGTAAAAAAAAAAAATCCAAATTTTATATCTGAACATGCTCATATATACAATGCTCATTGTTTATAGCAGTGAAAAGATCTAATAATAATAAAACTGCCTAGTGTATTTTTTATTCACCTACTAAGTTATTATGTAATCTAAAATGATCAGAAAGCCCATGTGGTAAAATGGGGAACTGTTTTTAATTGAAAAGTAGAGAATATTAATTTATGTTTACCTTTATGAGAAAGAATTATATGTAGACAAGGAGTTAAAAGAACCAGGAAAATTGTCTCATTGAATAGAAAGTTAATTTGTTTTTAAATCATTTTTTGGTTATAAATTTTAGATGAATAATTTTCAGAAGTATGTGGAAAATTTCTGCCTTCCAGGGGAAATGCTAGTTATCTGCACAATTGTTATAGTGCTTATATACTTCATTTTTCCAAAGATGGAGAAGTAAATTATTGTTATTCATTTTTATGGTGTTAGACTAGAGAGGATAGAAGGACTTTTTATTTTGATTTTCCCTCTTTGGGTTGCAAGCTAAACTTGCAAAGCTAGGAATCTTTTAACTAAGAATATGTGAGACAAGTGCTTCACATGAAGTTGGTTAAGCTATATGTAACTTCTAGTAATTACTCAGATATCAAATGAAGATACAGGAAAAGATGCAGAATGCAGGCACTAATAATAGGAGACTAGAAAACACCATTTGACACGTGGATAAGAAATAGGTATAGATATCAAACATCTTTAGAACTTAGTAGGACAAATCTTTTGGATTTATATAAAAGACTACACCTTGACAATAAAGAATATATCTCTTCACTGTTGGGGAAAGAAGTTACAAATATGGTAATGGGGAAAACTAGAATGAACCCATCTAGGGCTGGAAACAGTGATGCCTAACAATAATTTAAGTGCCTTAAGAGGCACTGATCTAAATTCTTCCAATTCTATACGCGTGGCTTAAATTCCTTCTCCACAAGACTTCTTAGAGAATCCCTTCCTCCAAAATTTTTGTCTTTGGAGTTGATAGTGCTTATTGCCTTTACCAGTCGCCTGAGAATCAGGTGCTCATTATTTATTCCTAGTGAAATTTGACTCTCACTCCAAACTGTTTCCTTGGAAGTTTTCACCATCACCAAATTCAAGAGTGTTTTTCTCAAATCTTAACCTCTTAACACCATTACCTCTGAAGGCTCCTTTTAAAGGTTGCTGATTCCAGACTGCAGAAGGGTAAGTAATAAGACAAGGAATATTTTGTTATACAACGAAGTAAAGAAATAAACTGATGGAAAACATTGTAAGCATAGAGGGTTCATTTTGAAGAGACTCTTGATGACCAAATATGAAATAACTTGAACAGCAAAATAATTAGGCAATGAGTTATAAACTACTAACACAGAGTTATAATTTATTAAAAAATTAAAATTTATACTAATGACGGGAGGGGAGGGAGAAGAAAGAGGAGGAGGAAAAGCTAGAAGGGAGACAAGGAGGAGATGGAGAACTCTTGTGTATGTTACAATACCATGCATCAATGGTAAATATGGAGAGAATGCTAGAGCTCAAAAATCATCATTTTGCAACTGTCATTATAAAGCTTGGATCAGGCAAGGATCACCAATAAAAGGTAAACCCAGGGGAAGTTTCTGATAATGAAGGTAATATTTGTACAGTCTTAAAAGTGTCTCTCCACAGACTACTTATAGTTACAAGAGAGAAAAATATAGTCATATATTGGAGACATTCAGCAATGCTGACAGGTTACCAAATGAAATCATCAATAAAGAAAATGTAGACACCATGTGTCTACCCACAGATGTGATACCTGAAAAGACTGAAAAATGAAAGTGAAAGTCACTCAGTCATGTCAGACTCTTGGACAGTATAGCCCGCCAGGCTCCTCTGTCCATGGAATTTTCCAGGCAAGAATACTGGAGTGGGTAGCTGTTCCCTTCTCTAAGAGATCTGCCCAATGCGGATCAAACCCAGGTCTTCCACATTACAGGCAGATTCTTTACCATCTGAGCCTCCAGGGAAGCCCACCTGAAAAAAAGATGACATTAAAGCAGTTCTCTGAGAGAGGAAATATAATGTGAACATTTCTAGGTATGTATTTCATATGGAGGCTATATAAAAATGTATATTTTATTTATTTGGAATATATACATACATACATATATATATATATATATATATATATATATAGTTCAGTTCAGTTCAGTTCAGTCGCTCAGTCATGTCCAACTCTTTGCGACCCCATGGAATGCAGCACGTCAAGCCTCCCTGTCCATCGCCAACTCCCGGAGTTTATATAAACTCATGTCCATGGAGTCAGTGATGCCATCCAGCCATCTCATCCTCTGTCGTCCCCTTCTCCTCCTTCCCCCAATCCCTCCCAGCATCAGGGTCTTTTCCAATGAGTCAGCTCTTCACATGAGGTGGCCATAGTATTGGAGTTTCAGCTTCAACATCAGTTCTTCCAATGAACACCCAGGACTGATCTCCTTTAGGATGGACTGGTTGGATCTCCTTGCAGTCCAAGGGACTCTCAAGAGTCTTCTCCAACACCACAGTTCAAAAGCATCAATTCTTCAGCACTCAGCTTTCTTCACAGTCCAACTCTCACATCCATACGTGACCACTGGAAAAACCATAGCCTTGACTAGACGGACCTTTGTTGGCAAAGTAATGTCTCTGCTTTTTAATATGCTATCTAGGTTGGTCATAACTTTCCTTCCAAGGAGTAAGCATCTTTTCATTTCAAGGCTGCAATCACCATCTGCAGTGATTTTGGAGCCCCAAAAAATAAAGTCTACACTGTTTCTACTGTTTCCCCATCTATTTCCCATGAAGTGATGGGACTGGATGCCATGATCTTAGTTTTCTGAATGTTGAGCTTTAAGCCAACTTTTTCACTCTCCTCTTTCACTTTCATCAAGAGGCTTTTTAGTTCCTCTTCACTCTCTGCCATAAGGGTGGTGTCATCTGCATATCTGAGGTTATTGATATTTCTCCCGGCAATCTTGATTCCAGCTTTTGCTTCTTCCAGCCCAGCATTTCTCATGATATACTCTGCATATGTATATATATATACACACACATATATATATGTATGTATGTATGTGATATATATACCATGTCTTTTTTCTAACTTTCAGTTCAATTCAGTCACTCAGTCATGTTCAACTGTTTGCAGCCCCATGGACTACAGCACACCAGGCTTCCCTATCTATCACCAGCTCCTGGAGCTTGCTCAAACTCATGTCCATTTAATCAGTGATGCCACCCAAACATCTCATCCTGTCGTCCCCTTCTCTCCTGCGTTCAGTCTTGCCAAGCATCAGGGTCTTTTCTAATGAGTCAGTTATTCATATCAGGTGGCCAAAGTATTGGAGTTTCAGCTTCAGCATCAGTCCTTCCAATGAACACCCAGGACTGATCTCCTTTAGGATGGACTGGTTGGATCTCCTTGCAGTCCAAGGGACTCTTAAGAGTCTTCTCTAACACCATAGTTCAAAAGCATCAATTCTTCAGCACTCAGCTTTCTTTATAGTCCAACTCGCACATCCAAACATGACTACTGGAAAAACCATAGCCTTGACTAGATAGACCTTTGTTGGCAAAGTAGTGTTTCTACTTTTAAATATGCTGTCTAGGTTGGTCATAGCTTTTCTTCCAAGGAGCAAGTGTCTATAATTTCATGGCTGCAGTCAACATCTGAAGTGATTTTGGAGCCCCCCAAAATAAGATATGTCACTGTTTCCATTGTTTCCCCATCTATTTGTCATGAAGTGATGGAACCAGATGCCATGATTTTAGTTTTCTAAATTTTGAGTTTTAAGCCAATTTTTTCACTCTCCTCTTTCACTTTCATCATGAGGCTCTTTAGTTCTTTGTTTTCTGCCATAAGGGTGGTGTCATCTGCATATCTGAGGTTATTGATATTTCTCCCAGCAATCTTGATTCCAGCTTGTGCTTATTCCAGCCAAGTGTTTCTCATGATGTACACTGTATATAAGTTAAATAAGCAGGGTGACAATATACAGCCTTGATGTACTTCTTTCCCCATTGGAACCAGTCTGTTGTTCCATATCCAGTTCTAAATGTTGCTTTTTGACCTCCATACAGATTTCTCAGAAGGCATGATGGTAGTCTGGTATTCCCCTCTCCTGAAGAATTTTCCACAGTCTGTTGTGATCCACACAGTCAAAAGGCTTTGGCATAGTCAATAAAGCAGAAATAGATGTTTTTCTGGAACTATCTTGCTTTCTCGATGATCCAACAGATGTTGGCAATTTGATCTCTGGTTCCTCTGCCTTTTCTAAATCCAGTTTGAACATCTGGAAATTCATGGTTCACATACTGTTGAAGCCTTACTTGGAGAATTTTGAGCAATATTTTGTTAGCGTGTGAGATGAGTGCAATTGTGCAGTAGTTTGAACATTTTTTGGTATTGTCTTCCTTTGGGATTGGAATGAAAACTGACCTTTTCCAGTCCCGTGGCCTCTGCTGAGTTTTACAAATTTGTTGGCATATTTATTGCAGTACTTTGACAGCATCATCATTTAGGATTTGAAATGACTCAACTGCAATTCCATCACCTCCACTAGCTTTGTTCGTAGTGATGCTTAATAAGGCCCACTTGACGTCGCATTCCAGGATGTCTGGCTCTAGTCCAGTGATCACACCATTGTGGTTATCTGGGTCATGAAGATCTTTTTTGTATAGTTCTTGTGTATTCTTGCCACCTCTTCTTAATATCTTCTGCTTCTGTTAGGTTCATACCATTTCTGTCCTTTATTGTGCCCATCTTTGCATGAAGTGGAGAAAAGAAAAGATATAAGCATCTGAATGCAGAGTTTCAAAGAATAGCAAGGATAGATAAGAAAGCCTTCCTCAGTGATCAATGCAAAAAAAATAGAGGAAAACAGTACAATGGGAAAGACTAGAGATCTCTTCAAGAAAATTAGATACCAAGGGCTTTAGGTAGTATGAACATTTTAATACTAAGTCTTCTGATCCATTAACATGGGATATCTCTCCATTTATTTGTGTCTTCAATTTCTTTCATCAATGTCATAGTTTTCATCATGAATCTCATCTCTTTGGTCAAATTTATTCCAAAGTATTTTATCACTTTGATGTTATTATATATAGATTATTTTCTTTATTTTTTTTCAGATCAGTATTAGTGTATAGAAATGAAACCAGTTTTGTATGTTAACTTTGTACCCTGCAACTTTATTGAATTTGTTAGTTTTATGAGTTTTTAGTGGGTTCTTTGGGGTTGTTATATATTATATACCATCTATGAATAGAAACAATTTTACTTTCCTTGTTGATTTGAATATCTTTTATATCTTTTTCTTACCTCACTGCTCAGTTCACATCTTTTTATATGGTGTATCTATTAACAAATTTTTGGAATTATTTCTATTTTTAATACTTCAGTCATTTAACCTTTATACCATAGTGACTAACAGACCACAATATTACAGTATTAGAATATTCTGAATTTGACTATACAGTTACCTTTACCAGTATATATTTTTTTTCATATGTATATTACATGTCTTCACCCTCACATTGTTGCTGTCATTTCTGGAAGATATTCCCCAAATTTACCTCCCAGTGTTACATTTAATTTTTAATTTTTTGCTAGTATATTTTTTAAAACCTAAAGTTTTTTTGGTTCTTTGATAATCCTTTTATATCATCTCCTCTTGTTTCATGTATGCAATATCTATTCCTGTCTGTCTGAGGACATGAATGAAATTTCAAAGCTATCTTTTTCTCCCTGAATCATCTGCTTCTGTCATGATCCTTTCATTTGCTGGTCTTGGTCTGTGTCTTTTATGTTAGAAGTTTTCTTTTCTAGTGTCTCAATTGTATCTCACAAAACTGTCTCATTGTGAAATATTTTCAGCATATTACTGATCGCACAGTTTGTACCATATGTACCATATGTACTCTACAATGTACCATAGAGGATATGAGAAAGAAAAGGAAACCTAATCTCTATGCCAATGCAGTAGCTGGAAATCCAGGAAAAGACACATGTAAAACACAAACCAAGTGGCTACACAGGAAGCCTTCTTGCATCATATACTTTGTTTATTAAAAAGGAGGAGGACATAAATAAAGAAGAAGAGGGAAAAGAAGGAAGAAGAAAAAGATCTTTTAAAAATGAAAGCTAAGTATAGAGTTTTACATATTAAGTGAAAAATGAGTAATCTCTTATGTACTATAGGAATCAAAAGCTGAGAGAAATTTTTATGGCTTGGCTGATTGGTGGAATTAGGTAGCAAGCCAGGTTTAATCCAGTCGTTGAAGGACAGATACACTTAAAGGCAGAGAGCAAAAGGAATGATATTTCAGAACATGAGGGGAAATAAGTTTATATATGAATTTGGGATTAAGAAGTATTTGTTATAAGATAGTGGATTCCAATCATTGAACCATTGAAAATCAGGAGGCTTTTAAATTATGAGTGAGGCTTGAAAAAATGTGTATTTTAAACATATACACCATGGAATATTACTCAGCCGTTAAAAAGAATTCATTTTAATCAGTTCTAATGAAATGGATGAAACTGGAGCCCATTATGCAGAGTGAAGTAAGCCAGAAAGATAAAGACCAATACAGTATACTAATGCATATATATGGAATTTAAAAAGATGGTTACGATAACCCTATATGCAAAACAGAAAAAGAGACACAGATGTATAGAACAGACTTTTGGACTCTGTGGGAGAATGCGAGGGTGGGATGTTTCAAGAGAACGGCATCGAAACATGCATATTATCTAGGGTTAAACAGATCATCAGCCCAGGTTGGATGCATGAGACAAGTGCTCGGGGCTGGTGCACAGGGAAGACCCAGAGGGATCAGGTGGAGAGGGAGGTGGGAGGGGGGATCGGGATGGGGAACACATGTAAATCCATGGCTGATTCATGTCAGTGTATGACAAAAACCACTACAATATTGTAAAGTAATTAGCCTCCAACTAATAAAAATAAATGGAAAAAATATGTGTATATATATATATATATACACCTCAGATGCTTCTTTGGTTGACAGCCAAGAATGGGTTCTTGTAAAAGAATGGAATGAAATTGGTTTGGAAAAGCAATTTGGGGACATATTATAGCACGCTTGAATTCTGGACTGAGAGGATCTTATGCTACATCCAAGAGAGTACTGATGATGCTTTTCCTAAGGACAATGACTTTATGCCCTTGTGACTGTTACCAGCACTGTTATCAGGCAATTTTATGCAAGAGGAACTAAAGGGACATAGACTAGGAGGCCAATAGCTAGGGGGTTACTTCATTAATTTAGGAATGAGCCAATAAGGAACTACCCTAGTATTGGAAGCGTAATTGATAGGAAGAAGCATATAGGAGAAAGACATTTTAAAGCTCAAGGTGAATGATTGTGGAGAGGATATTGTTGAAGATGAAAAATATTTAGACTCATTTACTGGGAAGATGATAAAACTAATGACAGAAATGGGGAGAAAGACAGTTTTGGGGGTTAAAAGTTAAATCTGGGTTTAAATGTGCCAAATTTGATGTGACTAGGAAAACCAGAGTTAACTAGCAGCACGTTTCCAAAGTGTGAAGTGGAAGTAAAAGTGTTAGTCCCTCAGTCTTGCTTGACTCTTCGCAACCCCATGGACTAGAGCCTGCCAGACTCCGCTGTCCATGGAATTCTCCAGGCAAGAACACTGGAGTGGGAAGCCATTCTCTTCTCTAGGGGATCTTCCCGACCCACGGATCAAACCCAGGTCTTCCACACTGCAGGCAGATTCTTTACCATCTGGGCCACCAGGGAAACCCTTCACTTTTCCAAAGTGAAGGAAAAAACAGGTTTTAGACTCATTGGTTGATGCCCCAGGCTACTCCTTAGTAGCCCAGTCTTATAATTGGGTTGTAGTTGACATTAAAACCCTCCATCATTAAGAGGCTGAACATCATTTTGGAAGGCAGAAACAAATGGACAGAGTTCTTATACATGTTCAGGTGTGTCCACCTGAAACCTGAGCTTTCTACCAAAAAGATGAGGTATCCTAAAGCAGCCACACCTGAAGGTGGTTCTCTTCTTTCCCCACTGCTTCTTCATGATCTCACCCACCCCACCGGTGGGTATCCTTTGTTTGGTTACTACACTACAGACTTTGGTGAGATGGGATGCCTTGCCTTTCAATAAAGTCTGAAATACTGATTAATCTTTTGGACCAGATGTTCTAATTGCTGACTCTATATCATGCTTTGCAAATTAAAGTGATTTACTACTGCTTAAGAGTGACAAGGAAAGTCATTGAGCCTGCCAGAAATTTTATCCAATGGAAAGGGATAAACAACTGCTAAAGGGACCATGGAAGGCAGAATTGCATTTTGAATATCTACCATGAGTTGTACTCACTTAATGCACCTTCTACAATAGTATAAATAGTGTCTAATGCAAAATACCATGTTGTATTTTAAATTTAGTGTACCATTCAAGAAGCGTTTTTTGAGTCTCTGCTCTTTGCTGAGTACCATTTAGACACTGCAGGTACCGTTGTGAACGAAACAGACTCTGTGCCTACCCAGAAGTATTTTATCTATTCAGGGATTTCACATCCAAGTGCCCTACCACCTAACCAAACTTGAGAACCACAGTAGGCAGGTAAAAAGGGGATTCTTCTCAAGTCCAGCTTGTCTGAATTGGGATCATGCTTGGGAATAGAAGCAGTTGTTCCAGTTGGAAAAATCTGATAGAGCTGACTGTTTTAACAGGTGACTTTCCCCTCCAGAGGAGACAGCAAAGACTACAGTTTTCTCCTTATCTAAGAACTCTAAACTGTATATCAAAATTTGGCTAACTGTTTCTGTGAGAGCCACTGAGGGGATGTAGTTGACATCTGCCACTTTGACAACTAGGAAATCCCAATTTCAAGGGAATGCATGAAAAATTCAAGACTCATTAGAAATTATTCATGGCAACAGCATCAGAGGTCAAGCAGCAGAATCTAGCAAAAGCAGCATGGAGTGCTGGGCAGCATCAAGGGCCCCAGGCAATGAACTTCAGTGACAGGAGGGGAGGCGATGCCTCCAGGGCATCCTGTGCTGCAGTCTCAGTGCTGGCTCTTGCTGCCCAGCTCTCATACTTCCAGACATTTTGCAGGCCTTGTTTTCCACCTTCCTTTCACTTCTGTGAACAATCTCAAGCCTTTCTAGTAAATTCCTTTTGTACTACATTAGCCAGCATTGGTTTCTGTTGCTTGCAATCAAGAATGCTATAGGAAACAAACTGGTACTTTGCCTCTAGATGGGTGGCCCCAGATGAATTACTGTTTCTGTTCATAAACTCAATTCAAGATGAGACAAAACAGGAGCATTTTCTCCTTCTCATGGTTCTGGAGGAGCAATTTGTCATGCATGCCAAGTATAAAGAACTGGATCGAATCATTATCTTTAGGTTTGGGCAGCCTGTTGCAGACTGATGTATCTGACAACTTAATAAGGGTACCAGCATTTATTGAAGACCTACCATCAAATAAGCACTTTGTTAGATGTTATCTCAAAACTGCCTGAGTTCTTACCTCTATTGTTAACTTAAGCATTATTTTTTTTATAGAAGCTCAGAGAAGTTATAGTACTTAGATAAAATCATGCAATTAGCATGTGGTAGGAAACTACTTCAAATTATATTCTCTTTCACTGCATCTCAGTGTATACACAGAAAATTAGGTTCACCCTGTTCAGAATGGATCTGGTCTGATGCATCAGACTAGTGCTCTAAAGTTAATGTTCAAACCACCTCTGAGGCATGACCTCAAGGACAGATTAAGGATGGGCGAGAGTAGACAGTTCTCCCAGTCTGCAAATATCACAATCTTAAGGTACAGGAATGATTCTGGGGGTTGGTGATTCCATCAGTCTGTGACTCTGCTTCCTGGAACCTAATTTGAAGAAAAAATGCAAGTGTGAGTTGCTCAGTCATGTTCAATTCTTTGCGACCCCATGGACTATATTCCGCCAGGCTCCTCTGTCCATGGGATTCTCCAGACAAGAATACTGGAGTGGATAGCCATTCCCTCCTCCAAGGGATCTTCCCAACCCAGGGATCAAACCCATATTGAAGGCAGATTCTTTACCGTCTGGGCCACCAGGGAAGCCTCCAATTTGAGGGAAACTGGTTTCTTATCCTCCCATTTCCTGAAATAGAAATCTGTAGTAAACAGAAGTCCAAATGCCTTATAGTATGTTTCTGCCTCTATCATTGCTATTTATGTTTCTTTTTAGAAATGATCAGATCAACTTTAAGAAAGTCTATTCAGTGTTAATGACCTGTGGCATTTTAAGAAATATGAAATTCTGGAGCTTTAACATTTTCTTCAAAAATTTATGGAAATGTAGATATGTATGAGAAATATGGAGTTGTCAATATTAGAAATAAAATGGGTCAGATTATTGTCTTTTGAAAGAGAGAAATATTAAAAGATCATTAGAAAATGGACAACAGCAAATGAATTAGCCAATGTATGTATGACCAGCATGGTTTTCATTTTGATATGTAAGGTAGCAGTTAGCTTATTTGAGAATACAGAAGGGATAGCTTGCATTGCTTGAAACTGGGTTCTTCTTAATTAGGGTCATGTAACCTCTCCTACACTTTCAAACATAAATAAAGACGTACACACCCTGAACTATTAATAAAAGTGTAGGTGTTGCCTGCACAGGAGAACAAGAAAGGGAAAGTCAGCTTCAGACCTGAGAAAGAAATAGCTTATCTCTAAGATTCCACCCCCTGAGATACTGTGAGGGGTTATATAGAAAGAGTAAATGATACCTGGATTTTTCTAGAATGGTGTATCAAGTGTACTTGTAAACTATTGTGCTGAAAAATAGCTCTGACACGAGCCCTTTACATCTGTTCAGTGTTTGATCTTGCGGACCCTCCTTCTCCACCCTCACCATTTTTTTTATTGTCACTTACATTTTTAACATACAAAACTTTCTACAATTGAGAAGGTATCATCAAATTTATAAGTTATATTTATATGGCCATAAATACTCTATTTGGAAACTTTTTTAAAAAAACATTTTCAGGTGTTATTGCAAGTTCATACTTGTTGATGTACTCATTTGTAGCAATAATAGATGTGTTTGCTCTTGGCTCAGTGGTCACCTCCACCACCACAGGTGACTGAAACTGATAACTGCAAAAGCTTATAAATGCAGAACAAAAACAATTCCTCAGTAGATCAGTTCAACATGTATGGAGGTCTTGCATTGCTGCAAAACTGTTCTTCAGAATGATTCAATAGCATTTGTGAATCTAGACATGCCTTTCTGCCGTTTGGTTATATTCTCAACATCTCATGTTTACATTCAACTTGAAATCTAATTTTCATAAATGTCTGGGTTCAAAATAGGCTGCAGGGTTTAAATATAAGAACAAGATTGTTTGTATAAAATGATAACCAGGCATATGACTCCCCAGGTCTTTTATTGAGCTGTCATTTTCTGATAGCTATTAGGTGATACCATTAATTTTATTCTGCCTTTAAGACAAGCAGTAAATTAGAATAATAGATTCTGCTTTCAGTGAGGCTCCAAATAACCTTGTATACCTTAATAACTGAATATGAGAAAATGCTGTAAAGTACTATTCCTTACAATGGATCTATTTTCCTACTGCTTGTTTTCATAAGATTATAAATATGATCCCAAGGGAAAGTAGCCCCATGACACTCTCCCAGTGAACATTAAGTGTTGGATTCTGAAACCTTTGGTTAATAAACAACAAAAAAAATCAAGTCATAAGAGAGTATGTTGGAGTAAAACATACTTTGGCTTAATTTGCTCTCTTTTCAAACAGGTAAAAATGAACAAGCATCACCAGACTTAGAGATTATTTATTAAGGAAGAATGTTATTAAATAAGAATACAGAAGTGACCTTGGCCAGCGCTGATTCTGCCCTGTGCCCCTGCACACTGTGGGTGGCAGAGAAGGACCCATCTTCACCCAGGATTCAAATCTGTGTCACTGGTATTGCAGGCAGATTCTTTACCATCTGAGCCACCAGGGAATGGTAATAAGAGGTAATTACTGCTTTCAGATGAGTTTCCCTGGCGACTCATCAGTAAAGAATCTGCCTGCTAATGCAGGAATCACAGGTTTGATCCCTGGGTTGGAAAGATCCCCTAGAGAAGGAAATGGCAACTCACTCCACTGTTCTTGTCTGAAGAATTCCAGGAACAGAGGAGACTGGTGGGCTACAATCCATGGGGTGGCAAAGAGTCTAACATGACTGAGCAACTAAGATTTTAAATCTTTAAAGATGGAAAGCTTCTTAATCTGATAAATACATTCTGAAAATTGTACTTTAGAGATAAAACAAGGAAAAGATCCAGAGAGAAAAGTGGGGGAAATAAAGCTGGTGAAAATTATAAACACTAGGAAACTAGGAACAGTGTCAAATCTTTAAAGTAACTAATAGTAATAATAATTTAAATGATTTCCAAAATTCTGCATATTTTTAGCTCTAAAGTCAGGCATGCAATGTTATATAATGACATCATGTTGAATATGCAGGGACTGGAAAATGGTACTGATGCTGGAAATTAAATGGTAAAGCACCTTGAAGATCATACATATATTTCTTCAAGATATATATATATATATATATATATATATATATATATATATATCAGTTCAGTTCAGTCACTCAGTCATGTCTGACTCTTTGTGACCCCACAGGCTGCAGCACGGCAGGCTTCCCTGTCCATCACCAACTCCTGGAGCTCACTCAAACTCCTGTCCATTGAGTTGGTGATGCCATCCAACCATCTCATCCTCTGTCATCCCCTTTTCCTCCCTCCTTCAATCTTTCCCAGCATCCGGGTCTTTTCAAATGAGTCAGTTCTTCGCATCAGGTAGCCAAAGTATTGGAGTTTCAGCTTCAGCATCAGTCCTTCCAATTAATATTCAGGACTGATTTCCTTTAGGATTAACTGGTTGGATCTCCTTGCAGTCCAGGGGACTCTCAAGAGTCTCCTCCAACTGCTTACCTGGTGACTCAGTGGTAAAGTATCTGCCTTCAATGTAGGAGTCACAGGAGATGCAGAATTGATCCCTGGGAAGATCCTCTGGAGGAGGGCATGGCATCTTGCTCCAGTATTCTTGCCTGGAGAATCCCAGGGACAGAGGAACCTAGTGGGCTATGGCCTGTAAGGTCGCAAACAGTTGGGCACAACTGAAGCAACTTAGTATATATATAACCTTCTCTCCTTCATTCTTTAGTGTGTTTATACATATATATATATATATATATATATATATATATATATATATATTTAACCTTTTCTCCTTCATTCCACCTTTTACTCCAGTATTTAGTATTGGGCTGGGCCTGGACACACACTCCAAGTATTTAGTCAGTACTTGCTGATTTCTGATTCTTTAATTCTCTGTTTACTTTTCTCAGTAACTACAGAACACAGCCAAGAAAGTGATCATTTCTATTTCCCTGAAGGGCAAAAAATGTAATTGACTTCATCCATTTCTTATGCACCTCAATCTTTGGAAGATGAAAAGAAGCTGGAGGGTAAATGTATGGCAGAGTTTTGTACATGACGAGAATGCCAGAACTGCTGCAAGATTTCTTTTTTATTATTAGCTATTTCAGATGACAAAAAGTGTTGAGGACAACACCTGAAAGTCACAAGTTGTGCATGTGCTAAGTCACTTCAATCATGTCTGACTCTGTGCAACCTCATGGACTCCCCTGTCCATGAGGATTCTCCAGGCAAGTATACCTGCTTTTATTCCTCTGGAAGCTCATAACTCCTCTTAACTCTGCTCACTGACACAACAGAAATCAGCAGAATGTGCATAGTTTCAAATTTTAGGTGGACTCGGTAAATCAAATTAAGAGCAGCAATATAATTGTGAAAAAAAAATGTCTATTTAACACTTCATTTAGTTGAAAAATAGAAGTGAGGTTGGCATTATTATTGTGTAATTACACTAGAAAATGAAAGCTTTTGCATTTTAAGTGCAAAATTAACCTCTCATCTTGTATTTGCTTTGTAGCATGTGCAGAAGAAGCTGGTCTCAGTACACTGGTCCTTATGACTAGGTGATGCAGGAGGCAGATATGGGGCCGAGTGTACTTCTAGCCATTTTATATAAGGGCTTGAACATATGCCAGTTTCGGAATCCAAAAGGTCTCCTGGAACCAACCCCCTGCAGGTGCTGAGGGCCAACTGTGTGTGGAGACTTAAATAAATCATTGCAATGATCTTCCTTCTAGGCATGCTGGTTTTATCGGAGGTGTTTCCATTACTCCATAGTTACTTATCCATCATGAACCTAAAGGTTCTCAATAAATGCCTGTTGAATGTATCTGGATGTTAAAGGCACCAAGTAAAGGAATCAGGCTAGAAACTGTCTCCCTATCCTCTTTTAGAATGGCTGCCCTTGGAGTAGGTGCTCATTTGACAAAATAAAATCAGAGGACATCACACCACGTGAGTTTGGTTTGGTTCATTCTGACAAGAAAATTCCCAGTGATTCATCTGAGCAATATTTCTCTTTTTATCACAGCTCTGATGAAAGACAGTTTCTATTTATAAATGTTTTTGATCCACTTGCTTAAGCAATGGTGTGCTCAAAAGAATGTTATCAAAGATGCACAGGGTGTATCTACACAAAGGGTGTAGTGCGTTCATCCATCCATTAGCTTCACTACAAGTTTTCCTACTCTTGTTAGAAATTATAAAAAGCATGAATAAAAAAATGTCTAAGTCAGAATCAGAACCCCATAGAGGTCTAGAGATAGAGTCCTAAATTGTTGCCAGTGTCAAAAACAAAGAGTAACTCAGGGCAGGAGGGTTAATTCCTTCATAATAATCTCACAAAGTTTATGTGGAGCCTAAAAAGCATGATTCATTATTCTAATTTAATGGTTCTGAGTACAAAAGAATAAGTTAACAACTAAGTGGATTTAGGATTTGCTAGGCCCTGAGGTCATAGCAGGAAACAAAGAGAAAAATCCTGCCCTTTTCAAGTGTACCAGCTCATACAAGGAGAGTGGCAATAAACAGATAACTAAAATATCATACTTCATTTATTTTAAGGTTATATTTTTGCACATTTTCACACCTCAGACTTTGTGTCTTACAGTTGCTGTTGGCCTGGTGTCAGTCAAGATGTAGTTGTTACTGCCTGTTCATGTGCCTCAAAAATTATCAAGTCAGCATTTGGGGACAAAATCTTGCATTCACGTGCAGAGCACCTTGAAAACTGGTGCGGCACCAAAGCTCCTGGTGCCACAAAACATAGTAATGAGTAGAGACACACAACATCTACAGGTCTGAGTTATGTGAGCCAGAGCAGTTGAACTCTGAATATATTGATGTTTTAGGAATATTTTAAGCAATGTATTTTGCTGATATCTTCCCATTTTGTTTGCACAATAGTGATTCATAATAAAAACCAATGTGTGGATAAGTGTAAAACAGTTCCCTCAGTGAGTGTAAAATAATTTTGAAGTAATAAAAAAACAATGTGTCAGTCTTATAGGTAATAATTTTTAATTTAATTAATTTCCTGGTGGTACATAATATTATAATGTTGCTTCTAATGGATGGTTTCTTTGGTGTGAGGAAATAAAATATTTGTATATTATTTGGTAATAAGTGCTTTAACATGAGTTTCCCAGGTGGCTCAGTAGTAAAGAATCCACCTGCCAAGCTGGTGATTTGGGTTCGCTCCCTGGGTCAGGAAAAATCCCCTTAAGAAAGAAATGGAAATTCACTCTAGTATTCTTTTTTTTTTTTTTTCAATTTATTTTTTAATTGAAGGATAATTGCTTTACAGAATTGTGTTGGTTTCTGCCAAACATCAACATGAACCTGCCATAGGTATATATATGTTCCTTCCCTCTAGAACCTCCCTCCCACCTTCCTCCCATCCCACCCCTCTAGGATGTTACAGAGCCCTGATTTGAGTTCCCTGAGCCATACAGCAACCTCCCATTGGCTATGTATTTTACTTATGGTAATATAAGTTTCCATGTTACTCTAGAGAGTGTGGGTATAGAGAGAGCAACATGGAAACCCACTCCAGTATTCTTGCCTGGGAAATCCTAAGGACAGAGGAGCCTGGTGGGCTACACTCCATGAGGTAACAAAGAGTTGGATAAGACTTAGAGACTAAACAATAATAACAAAAGACAGGGAAGGTCTTGAGAAAGTTATATTTAAATAAGACTTGAAGAAAGACTGGGCTGTGCAGAGGGCTGAGAAGAGCATTTCAAGTAGAGTGGACAACCAGTGCAAAGGCCCTAGGCAGGAGTATGCCCAGTTTATTTGAGAAATAGCAAAGAGGCCATGCAGCTGAACTGGAAAGAGAAAGGGATAGAGTGGTAGATGAGGTTGCAAGTTAAGGGGAACCAGCTCACACAGGACCCTGTAGGACATTAGAAAGATGTATTTTGAGAGTATAAGGATTTTCACATTTAAGTTAGATAGGAATCCATCTGCGCATTTAAAGGATCACTGAAGTGCTAGATGAAGAAAAAGACTGAAGGGAGATGAAAAATCAGGGAGAATGATTGATGGCTATCATCATGAAGCAGATGGAAAATTATGGTGGCTTGGACCAGGCAATGATATGGAGATCATGAGAAGTGATCTTTCTAAAGTTGAATCCAAAAAGTTTTGCCGATAATTTGAATAAAGTATGTGAGCAAATGAAGATTCAAGGTGACTCCAAGTTTTGCTGTCTTAACACCTGCAAAGATGAGGCTGGCATTACCTAAGATGAGAAGACATCTAGAACAGACTTGGTGGGGCTAGGAGAAGTTCATCTTTAAACATGTTATGTTTCAGATGTCTATCAGTCATCCAAAGGAAGATGTCATGGAGACAATCAGATATGTGAAACTAGAGTTCTAACTACCAGTCCTTTGCCAAAATTTTCTCAATCATCTATTCATTGGCTGCAGTGTGCCTTCTTGTAGTCTCTTTTGCAACAGTAGTTTTCCACTGAATACCATGTTCATATGAACAACAGTCCCTGGATTCGTACGTGTTCAAACTATCTGATAATACCACATCCTGGATATCTTACAGTGAGATCTATTAATTGCGGGTTAAAATGTAGTGTTACAACTACTAAGGAAGGCTTGGTAAAATATTTTAAGATTGAACATTTACAAACTCTAAGAGCCAGCAATTCACAACACTTACAACCAAGAGAAACTCTTGACAAGTGTATGGGAAGACAAGCTTAGAAATATTCATAATATTTACAGTAGCAAATCCTGGAAACAATACAAAAGCATTCCAACAAGAGAACAAATAAGTCACAGTTTATTCCCATAGTGGAATATTATATAGCAGAAAAATGAATTGTCTACAGCAAAATCCAACAATATGAACCAATCAGCAATGTACCATGTTTCATCTATTCTAACATGGGCAATATTTCTCATGACATCTCAGATATCTTAGCTTACTTGGCAGAACTTTTTTTAAATTAATGGTTGTGCCTCATTAATAAAATGTGCTATACAGTGAAGGAAAGTTACATGGCTCAAAATAGCCTGGAGTTAAAACTCCGCTCCAGGTCCTCCTCACCATTCTATGCAAAACAAAGAACTCTCTCACCCAAAGGCAAAAAAAATGGGACTTTAAGGTTGATTATGCCCAGCTCCCAGTCTGTCCAGCTTCTGGTCGAGCTCCAAAATTCCTTGCCCCAGCCGTTTCAGAGATAACTACTCCAAACAACCTTGGAGAAGAACAGGATCCCTTAAGACAGTAGCTTTCCACACATATGCCTATATATACTTACTCTTTCCTTGGGTTAGTGCAGCAGCTCACTCCTCTGACAGCTGCCCCTTCTCTCCTCATTAAAGGTGATCTATAAAGTGCCGGTCTCGTTCTTTTTCTGAACCTCACCTTCTCTAACTCCCTTACCCTACATAAAGATACCGTCCCTGAGCTCCAAATTCACTCTTCTATAATCAGTCTCGTTATACAGGCACTGAGAGACTGCAAAACACACTGTGCTTTCCTAGAGGTCTCCACTAAAAGTTTTGTCAACAGAGGGGAGTAGACAGGGATTCAGTGCTGGAGGAAGAATGGACTCCCTCCTCCTGTCGGCTTCCGGTTTCCGGTGCCTGCAACCTCACCCGCAGCAATCTTCCTTCACAGCAGCAGTGACAATTCACTCCCATGGCAGTAGCTGAATCTGTCTTGTAGTTTTCCCATCACTTGAAGAACCAGTTTGATAACAGCGCCTCAGCAGAAGCAGCCACCTCCTCAGAGGCCTGGAATACCCTTCTATGGGCTCAGAGACGCCTGCATCACCCGAGCAGCACTTGCTTCCTCCTCAGAGATCTCTGTTTCAGACCCAGAAGATCCCTTCTCTAATCTTGGGCCTTAGTTTCCTTTGTTTTCTTAGTCATAAGGGAGGGTAGCACCCTCCTACAGTTTCCACCTCCATGATACCTTGAAATTCTTTTACCCTTTCAGTGGAAAACAACGTTATACCCGATACCAGTGGTTTAGATCAAATCTCTGTTATCAAATATCTGCTGTGTTTTCTGTCTGACTAATACAAGTTAGGTATATAGTTACAGTTAGCTATAAAGACTAACTGTACATGCACGCATGCTTGGTCGCCAAGTTGAGTCTGACTCTTTGCAGACCCTATGGGCTGTAGCCTGCCAGGGAAAATCCCTACCCATGGGGTTTTCCAGGCAAGAATACTGGAATGAGTTGCCATTTTCTCCTCCAGGGGATCTTCCCAACCCAGGGATAAAAACCGCATCTACTGTGTCTCCTGCATTGGCAGGTGGGTCCTTTACCCATGAGCCACCAGGGAAGTCCATAGAGACCAACAGTACCCCTTAGAATTCTTGGGTATTTTATTTGAGATCTCAGAAGATCATATACAAAAAATAGCTCTTGCACAAAGTTAAAAGCAAATAAAACTATATGTTTTAGGAATACACACTCTCACAACACACAAACATACACACATGATTTAAGATAGTTTTTACCTCTGGTCTAGGGAGACACAGATATCACACCTATATATCTATGCTTACATACATGTGTAAGATACTGTGTCGAACTTTGATGAGACTATAAAGAAACTCTGACTAATCACATTCCCTAAATATGACCTCAAAATAAAGTTCTTTCCCTTTTTACTTTAAGTCTTGGTGGAGTTAGGATTCTTTTTTATCATTCTTTTTAATTGGAGGATAATTGCTTTACAATGTTGTGTTGTAAATGTTGTGTTTCTGCTATACAACAATGCAAATCAGTCGCAACTATATATAAACCCCCTCCTTCTTGAGCTTCCCTCGAACCCTCCCCCTATCTCACCCCTCTAGGTCATCACAGAGCGCCAGGCTGGATTCCCTGTGTTATGCAGCAGCTTTCCAAAGAGGAGCATGAAAAAGCTGGCTTAAAACTCACCATTCAAAAAACTGAGATCATGGCATCCAGTCCTATCACTTCTTGGTAAAAAGAAGGGGTAAAGGAGGAAACAGTGACAGATTATATTTTCTTGGGCTCCAAAATCACTATAGATGGTGACTGCAGCCATGAAATTAAAAGATGCTTGCTCCTTGGAAGAAAAGCCATGACCAACCTAGACAGTATACTAAAAAAAAGAGACATTACTTTACTGACAAAAGTCCGTATAGTCAAAGCTTTGGCTTTTCCAGTAGTCATGTACAGTTGTGAGAGTTGGACCGTAAAGAAGATTGAGCACAGAAGAATTGTTGCTTTTGAACTGTGGTGCTTGAGAAGACTCTTGAGAGTCTCTTGGGCAGCAAGGAGATCAAACCAGTCAATCCTAAAGAAAATCAACCCTGAATATTCATTGGAAGGACTGAGGCTGAAACTGAAATTCTAATACTTTGGCCATTTAATGTGAAGGACTGATTCATTGGAAAAGACCCTGATGCAGGGAAAAATTGAAGGCAAAAGGACAAGGGGTTAGCAGAGAATGAGATGGTTAGATGGCATTACCAACTCAATGGATATGAATTTGAGCAAAGTCAGGGAGATATTGAAGGACAGGAAAGCCTGGCATGCTGCAGTCCATGGAGCTGGCAAAGAGTTGGATCAAGTTAGTGACTGAACAACAACAGTGTGCATATGTCAAGGCTACTTTCTCAATTTGTCCCACCCTCTCCTTCCCACGCTGTGCCCACAAGTCCTTTCTCTACATTTGCATCTCTATTCCTGCCCTGAAAATAGGTTCATCAGTACCATTTTTCTAGATTCCATATATACGCATTAATATATGACATTTGTTTTTCTTTCTGACTTACTTCACTCTGTCAGGCTCTAGGGTTATCCACCTGAGTTTAACTGATTGAGTTAGAATTCTCGACTCTCTTTTTTGAATGTAGTGTAGATGTTTCTTCACTGCTTTTGGTACTGAATGTTTCTGTAACAGAAGTATAATGCCATTCTGTTTTTATTTCCTTTAAAAATGAGTTCATCCTATTGTCTGGCTTCTCAAAAAGCAAGGATTCTTTCCACATCTTTAAAGGATTACAAAAGTGCTTTGTTCTGTATCTTTAGACAACAATTTCAGAAAAGGGTGACTTAACATTGATGATTCTGGGCCAAATCCCTGTTGCTTAGTGTGCCCTGAACTTTAAATATATGTTAAAATATTCATTCTGTTGTTTTCTTTTGGGTTTCTTCTCTGGAATTCCAATAAAGAATATAGACTCTGCCTTGTGTCTCTTCTTCACTTCTATAACTGTCATTTATTGCTGATTTTCTCTCTTTATTTCTCTTTTATTTTGTTTGTTTTTCCCATTTTTATCCTCTGTGTCCTTCATTGTTGTCAAAGCTCCCTTGTGCCCTTTCTAATATTTTTATTTCTCTAACTTTTTCTCTTAGCTTTCTTTCCTGAGTTCTGACATCACCATCTATAGTCTGTTCCTCTTTTCCTTGGTTTTATCTATCTTGGCTTCCATATTTGGTATTCAATTTTTTTTTCAATTAATGATACATTGTTTAGTTATGACTCTTGTCTACAGCAATTTTCCCTGAGAACTTTTCTTTGTCTATAGAAATATATTGCTATTCTTTCTCAAATAATTTCTTAGAGGATTTTTTAATTACTGCCATGAGAGCCTCATGCTAAGTAGCCTCAGTTCAGTTCAGTTCAGTTCAGTCGCTCATTGGTGTCTGACTCTTTGCAACCACATAAATCGTAGCATGCCAGGCCTCCCTGTCCATCACCAACTCCCGGAGATTACTCAAACTCATGTTCATCGAGTCGGTGATGTCATCCAGCCATCTCATCCTCTGTCGTCCCCTTCTCCTCCTGCCCCCAATCCCTCCCAGCATCAGGGTCTTTTCCAATGAGTCAACTCTTTGCATGAGGGGGCCAAAGTACTGAAGTTTCAGCTTCAGCATCAGTCCTTCCAATGAACACCCAGGACTGATCTCCTTTAGGATGGACTGGTTGGATCTCCTTGCAGTCCAAGGGACTCTCAAGAGTCTTCTCCAACACCACAGCTTCAAAAGCATCAATTTTTCAGCACACAGCTTTCTTCACAATCCAACTCTCACATCCATACATGACCACTGGAAAAACCATAGCCTTGATTAGACAGACCTTTGCTGGCAAAGTAATGTCTCTGCTTTTTAATATGCTGTCTAGGTTGGTCATAACTTTCCTTCCAAGGAGTAAGTGTCTTTTAATTTCATGGCTGTAATCACCATCTGCAGTGATTTTGGAGCCCCAAAAATAAAGTCTGACAGTGTTTCCACTGTTTCCCCATCTATTTCCCATGAAGTGATGGGACCAGATGCCATGATCTTAGTTTTCTGAATGTTGAGCTTTAAGCCAACTTTTTCACTCTCCTCTTTCACTTTCATCTAGAGGCTTTTTAGTTCCTCTTCACTTTCTGCCATAAGGGTGGTGTCATCTGCATATCTGAGGTTATTGATATTTCTCCCGGCAATCTTGATTCCAGCTTGTGCTTCTTCCAGCCCAGGGTTTCTCATGATGTAGTCACGTCTAACTCTTTGCAACTCCATGGACTGTAGCCCGCCAGGCTTTTCTGTCCATGGGATTCTCCAGGCAAGAATACTGGAGTAGGTAGTCATGCCTTCTTCCAGAGGATCTTCCCAACCCAGGGATCAAACCAGTGTCTCTTAAGTCTCCTGCACTGGCAGGTGAGTTCTTTACCAGTAGTGCTGCCTGAGAAGCCCCTGAATTATTACTACACAGTTCCTCTAAGCTTTGTTGTTGTTTTGCTGTATCGTACTGAACCAGTTTTTGTAAGAGATTAGAGGTGGAGGGATAAAGAGGAGGAGCAAGGGTTAGGGTAGCTTTCCTGGCTTAGCAGCTTAGTGCTCCACCACGTGTGAGTATGGTGAGGAATGTTTCCTTGCAACAATGACACTTCTGTAGCCACATCTTGACTGCCCCTCTAAACTTATTCTGGTTCAAGGTAGCTCTTCCTTCACCAACTGCAACTAGGAGACAGAATCTGCCTTCCACTTTCCAAGGTGGTCCACACAGTTTCTGTCTGCTTTGTTACATTTTCTGATGCCAACAGATCCCTCAGGTGCTTTAGTAGTATTAGTCGCTCAGTCGTATCTGACTCTTTGCAACCCCATGGGCTGTAGCCCACCAGGCTCCTCTGTCCATGGGATTTCCCAGGCAAGAATACTAGAGTGGGTTGCCATTTCCTTCTCCAGGGGATCTTCCTGACCTAGGGATCAAACCCTGGTCTCCCACATGTGAGGCAGATTCTTTACCATCTGAGCCACTGGGGAAATGCTTTACACACCTTTATTTCTCACCCTTCCCCAGCATTTCCAATCTTTCTGATCTAATCCCGACCTGCAGCCGTTCCTTAGTGCACTGGGTGGAGCATTCCCCTCTGAGGGAACAATTCTCTGGACCTTTCTGAGGTTCCCTTCCACAAGGCTCCCTGAAGTTCCCCACCTGGCTTCCAGTGATGCTGTACTGGTCTCAGCTGTACACGCAGCTCTTACATGTGAATGGGGTGAACAGGTTTTCTCTGTCCCCTGGTTTCACTGAAAAGAAATTTTGGGACTTTTCAAAAAATTCTCTGTGTGGTTTCCAAGAGAAACTGAAGCAAGATTCAGAATTAAACTGGCACCACATGCCTACCACAAGTTCTACAGCCGTATTTAAAAGGGAAAAAAACAAAAACAAACCTGCCATTATATTCTCTTCAAAATCTGTTTTCGATCTTTCAAAGAAAGATGTGAAAAACAAATTTGGCCTGAGGCTTGAAGCAGCAGACATGGAGACTGACTTCTGTTCATCTTGCCAACTGGTTGGGTTGTTGTTGGTGTTGTTGTTTGAGGGTTTGGGAGCAGAGGGGTGTGGCAGGAATTGAGTGGGCTTGGCTAAATGGAATTTGGGGATGGATGGGCAAATGGCTTCACAAGACCAAATCTGGCACACCATTAGCATGATTTGTTGGTGATTTTCTTCAAGTAAATATGGTGAGAGAAATCAACGGAGCAGAGAAAGAGAGAACACAGGGGGACTTTGCCATTGAGCTTGTGAAAGAGAATAGAAAAAGAAAAGTGCCAGAGGAGACTGGGCTCTGAGCCTTAATGCAGTCAGAAAAAAAAAAAAATCTCTCTCAGTTGCATAAAACTTTGTTCAGAAATATAGTTTCAGAGCTGTACATTCTTTAGGAAAATTTTGTCTTAATTTTGGAAGCCAGAGGAAGTAAAATTGCAATTGATAAGACATTTTAACGTAAACAGTTATCATGCTATTCATTTGAATCTACTAAACAAAGTAGCTCTTGCATTTACTAGTATGTTTTTTGGGTTTTTTTAATCAAATGGTGGGAAAGGGTTAAGCACCTGGATCATTAACCTCATCACACCTTAGGGTTGTCCAGGCTGAAATCATTGCATTAATTATGTGCTGAGCATATATCACATGCTTAGTTCAATCACCATCCATCTAGTGACAACAGTTAGAATTGCAAGCCTGGTATCATGAGGAAAGTATCAACCAGTCTCTTTAGCAAGAGAAACGTTGAAAAATCTGGAAAACTCATAAGGTCCAAAGGCCTATAATCCTGTCAGAGGGCAGAGGATATTATTTTGTTAAGAGGCTCTTTCCAGAATCTACTGGATCACAGTTAGCTAGTTGTCTACTCACTTTCTGCCTCTAAGTAGGGCCCCTAATAACGCTGACATTCCTGGCCAGATGCACTGTTACCACATTCCAGGGGCCAATGCAATGGGTGTCAGTGTGACAGACAGCAGGAAAGTTTAGCTGAAATGGATCTCCCAGTCCCAGGATTGTGTTCTGCTTTCAAAGGCAAAACTTTGCAAAGGCAAAGGCAATGCTTGAATTTATTGTAGGGATTAAGTGATGTAACATCAACAATTCTCTGATAATCCAATAATGATTCAACAACTGCTCTTAAGATCCTTTGATTTAGTGAAATGTAATGGGGGAGTTTGTAGATTCCTGAGTTCCAACCACATTAATTGCTATACTTAGACTGCAGCTGTCGAGCCTTTAATCCTTCTTTACTGCAATGATATTTAATTGAATTGAATTAGATTAAATTACCCTGAGTTTGTACTATCTTAATTAAAAACTTTTTTTTATTTTGAAAGCAACCAAACTTTGAACTATTGACCAGATTGTTTCATGTTTTCTTATATAAACATAAAATATAGGATATAAAATAACACACTGGCAAGACAAATAGGACAGTTTCTAAATATTGCTTTTTTTTTTTTTCAGGGAAATTTCTCACTCTAATAATAACTCATACATTTATGTATGCTGTTTTCAATTGCTACTATGATCATTAAAAATTAACATATATCTCTCCTTACTAGATGAAAACTGCAACAACACATTGTGAGTTGCAAAACAGAGGGACAGAAAAGGAGAAATAAAGACTGAAACTAGTGCTGCTGAGAAGGCGGAAACCTAAGAGAACATGAGGAACTGAGTTTCTCTTGCGCTTGGGTAAGGGCTGAGGCTACGACAGTGATTTCATAGAGCCCAGCACTATGGCAGGGCTTCTGGGTGCTATTCAGCCTCTGGGACACAGTCTTCCTTTCCTGTCCCTCACTGGTCTAGTCCCTAGAGAAAAGTCCACAAGGTCATCTGCACGGCCACTCTATGCCCTCTTCTGAAGAACACAGCTCCAGAGCTCTTTCTCTTTCCACAAGTTATTATGGCCTGAGCCAAGTCTGGGGAGTGAAACCAGCCCTGCCCCTCTTGGCACCATCAACTGACCAGAGACTGTGCCTAAACCAGAGTCACCCATGGGGCATGAGGGAGGGCAAAACCTCCACCGGGCTTTGGCCAAACTCCACCCCATCGAGTACTTCATGTGGAATGAGAGACTGCCGCTATCAGATCTTCTTTCTCCCGAAGAGGGAATTCCCAGAGTGAGCAGAGATGCGGATAGAGCCCAAAGCTCTGGAGATACTGGTCTTTCTCCATGGTGCCTGCTCCCCACCCAAGTGTTAAAGTGTGTGTGTGTGACCAGGAGTCAAGAAGGAGGTGACAACACAGCCCAGCATCCCCACCCTTGTCACAAAGGTAACCTGAGCACCTCTCTTTCTTGTGATCTTTAAAACCCCACCTGGTACACTAGCAATTAGCCCGCTGTCTCAGGTCCTCTGTCCATTTCCCATTTCCCTGCCAGACTGTGGGAAGTATGAGAAAGCAGAAAGGGACCAGTGGACAAGGGATCTATGTATAACCTGCTGCTTACAGGTGACAGCCACCATCAAGTGTTCTCTGACCTTCAGATTCCTAGCTCAAAAGTGGGAATAATCTACATATGACCAGGGCTATAAGGTTCCCTTTCAATCATTTAAAATGGACAGCTTTGTAAGCTCTAAACTCATGGATGGATATTGCTCTTTCAATCCTTCCCTAAAACACAAAGTGCCTCTCACACTGTCATTTATTTATTTTTATCCCCTATGTTATATTCCTGTATTTGAGATCACCAGGTAAGTTTACCACATGCTTGTTGCATATGTAATTGTGTTCTAACCATGACCCACAGAGGTCATTAGAGAGGCACCACATCCAAAGATAGTCCGACAGAAACACCAACCTTCCACTCAATTTCTTGAAGCAGGGAAAGCTGAAAAGTGACTCGCCAAAATTCCCTTCCCCTCATATGATTTCACGTCCCACGTCTCCCAGGGCCTATCACCTGCCTTCCCACCTTTAATCCCCCATGACCCTTCATAGTCACCCTTTCTCTCACCCTTCCCAACCTCTACCCCAAGCTCATCATCACCATCACATGCCTCCACATTTTCGTAGTGCCAACTCCTGACACTCAAGGGCCTCTGAGCAAGTTTGTTCCATGTTCTCTTTCAGTACTATTTATAGGAATGGGGTACTTATCCCTCAGCCCAT
This sequence comes from Odocoileus virginianus, assembly GCF_023699985.2. Lineage (NCBI taxonomy): Eukaryota > Metazoa > Chordata > Mammalia > Artiodactyla > Cervidae > Odocoileus > Odocoileus virginianus. Next base: position 34,902,031 of record NC_069696.1, on the reverse strand, counting down.
TATCCTGATTCTGGTTCACAAAAGGACCAATCAGTGAGTCCTTCAGAGGAGGAGGAGGGGACGGAAATGAGCTGTGGCAAAAACAGAGCCTAATTGACCTGGCAGAGAGAAAAGCTGGAAACACTCACCTACATTGTCACTGTAATCCTATCCCATGTAGAATAACTGGGTGAGAAATAGGCAAGTTATTGCATTCCCAATGGGTCTCAGGCTCTAGTAACGGCATGATAAAATTGGGCTACCTGCCCCTGTCCTTGAACGCCTTGAGTATCAGCGATGTGTCTGCCTTATACGTGGTCTCTAATGGCTTGAGAGAGTCATGAGAATGAGATGCTTTCGTGGGTCCAATCTGCAAAGGGTTTTCTGGGGAACAGGAGTTTCTGAGATCACAGTGATTTCTGGGAATCTTTAGGGAGTTTTCTGATGTCTGTGACAATTAAGTTGTCAATGGAGTAAAGAGAGTCTGCCTTGTTTGCCAGCAGAGAGGAGAAACTAATTTGGGTGAAATAAAAATCTATAAAAGTTTGGCATATGTCCCTCTGTAATTTGATGGGTGGAGAAATGCAAATTTTTTTGGATGAGAAGCTGCTGAACCATCATTTTTTTGGTTCTATTTGAATAAATTTCGCAGCTTGTTCATAGCTGGTACTCAACAGAAGTATTTAGAATTAAAGAAGAAAGTGCTAAGGGAACAACGGCTGCAAGCTGAGGACCCAGTAGCATCCTTCTGGTAGCATCTTTCAGCTCAACTGATTTTGTCATAAATGTGTTCAAGTAAATTCACCTAGAATTGATGATGGACTCACTGTATACCCAGAAATGTGGGAGATGCTGAAATAATTTCTTCTTTATAAATTGGGGACAATGATACATCTCAACAATACAGTGATTGAGATGCTTAAAAGGATAATGGTAAAAATGGTAAGAACAGTACTTTATACAGAGCAGGAGCTCAATAAATATTTGGGAATGAATGAATGAATGAATGATAGGAGTGGATTAGCCTTATTGCTCTCTAAGCAATACAGCTTTTTGATTCTCTTAAATAAATCTGGGCCTGATGAGTCGTCATGAGTTTTGAACTGATATCAGCTTAGAAAAGTCAGCTCTAAAGTCAGGTTGTCTGACCTGAATTCAGGACCCACCGTGTCTCAGCTCTATACTTGGGGAAAGTTACTTTACTCCTTCACCCTTTGCTTTTATCACACATAAATAAGAATAGCAACAAAACCTACCTGGTAAGATTATTGTTAAAAGCATTTGGAAGGTCTACCATAATGAAAACTCCCCTGTCCACTGGGAGCAGTCATCATCCCGCCAAGTCATGTTCTCTTCATTGTCCTGTCAGGCTCAGATGCCTCCCTCCCAATCATCAGACTTGAACACCATGTTCACAGTCTGTCAGGAACCTCTCCTACCATAATATTTTCCTGCACACAGAGCTCAGAGCCAGTAGCCTGGCCTCACAGGCCCCTGGTCACTCACACTGGTGACCTTCACCTCTGGTCCACGTCAGCAATCCATTCTGATGGTAGCACCATGGACAGTTTTATTGCCAGCTCCTTCCCTCTGAAACTTTGAATTCCAGTCATCCCCTGCGGTCTCCCACACTTTACCCTCCCAAATGTCCAACATCCTCCTCCTTCTTTACCTACCATTCAACCTCTAACTGGTCTCAGTAATCTTTTCTCCTCGTTTATTCCTAGTCCAGTATTCATTTACTCAGTCTCATGAATTGAGTCCTCACTACATGTCAGACATTGTTCCAACCCTGGGTTTGCAGAGATGAACACCACTCATGAGGCCCCTGTATTAGAGCAGTTTACCTGAATAACAAGGAGAGGAAACAAAACAAAAATAGCAAGACTTTTCCAGGTGACAGTTTATGCTATGCACATAGTAAAACTCAGAATGGAGTTTTAACAGTGAGATTTGGGGAAAGAGTAGTCCAGGAAGTGAAAGAGCTATGAAGTAGAATAAGCTTGATGGGTCCTAAAAACAGAAATAATGCAAGACAATGGAGTATCGTGAATGCAGAACAGGATGAGAGAGGAGCATGATTCTGCCTGTAGCACCTGGGGATTCATCCTTGAGTAGTCTCTCAGCCTAATTTTCAACACTGAATTCACAAGTCCTGCCAATTTCACCCACATCTGCAATAGTTCTCAAATACATCTGCTCTACCTCAGCCCTCTCATCATAATCCCATTTGATGCCCTCAGCCCTCATCATCTGTAATCTAAACTCTTATAAGAACCTCCTAAATTGCTTCTTGCTATTGGTCTTACTTCCCAAATCCAATCCAATAGCCAACTAATGTATCTGAAATGAAAATCTGATCCTGTTACTTTCCATCATCTACAGGATATAAAGCAACCTTCTCCCAATAGGAAGCTGTTCATAACCTGGTAGTAAAGTATAATGGTTAAAATTATGGGTTTTAGAAACAAATGGACCAGAATTTCAGCTCTTCTTACTTGTGAGGACTTAGACAAATCACTCAACCACTCTGTGGCCCAATTTATTTTTCTGATGAACAAGGACGTAACATTTGGTTGACTAAAAATTTCTTTTGGGTTTTCCCAAACACCTTATGGAAAAAACTTGAACACTTTTTGGCCAACCCAATACTAGTGCCATAGTGAACTGACTCTTAGACCTATCAGTTCCCATCTCCTGGCACTCCTGGCACTGATGTAATCCACTCCTTTGAAGGTGGGTGAGATGGCAGTGATTCTAACCAATAGAGTCTTTTAAAGGGACAAGATGCCACTTCTTTTATTACATTAGATGGCAACATCAGCCTTTCTGGGAGATTCTAGCCCTTGCTCACTTTAAAGAGGGAAGCTGCTAGGTTGGGAAGATCCTTTAGGCAAAGGACCAAGGGAGGCTTCCGACTGAACAGCCAGTGAGAAACTGACAACCTCAGCCAAAGACCACCAGCACCTGGATTCTGCCAACGACTGGTTGTGCCTGGAAACAGACCCTCCCCTAACTAAGCCACAGATCCCCAACCCCAGCCAACACCCGGACTACAGCTTCTGAGACTCTGAAACAGAGGATACAGTTAAGTTGTGCTTGAACTCCTGACTCACAGCTAGAGAAATAATAATATGGATTGTTTTGAACCACTAGATTTGTGGTAATATTGTTGAAAATGAAAGTGTCAGGTCTGACTCTTTGCAATGCCCATGGACTGCAGCCAGCCAGGCTCCTCTCTCTATAGTGATATTGTTATGTGGTAGTAAATTACTAATGCAAGGACCTGCCCAGACCAGGGGCAGTTAGTGTTTGCCTGATATCCATGTGCTTCTCTGTACTTCCCAGCCTGTCTTGAAGTGAAGTCAGGGCTATGTGACTTTTTGACTGTACATAGTTAGGAACCAGAGCGCCTCCCTTGTCTTTCTCTTCCTCTGCTGTGGTAGCCCAGGAGATGGTTCAGATATCATGGCTAATAGATGTAAGAGGCTACTTGGCTCACACTGAACTTTATGAGATGGAAAACAGACCTTTATTGTTTACCATCTGAGAGAACGATAGCAACGAGGTTCCAGAGTTTATATATTAAGGTTGAATGAATTATCTTGACTAATAAAGTGATCCCACAAATGGTATCATAGGATTAACCAAGATAATGTACAAAATCAACACTTACTAAATTATATAACTTTACCTTGTCTTGTACTCTACCTGCCTACACTTTAGAGATATTCTTCAGTTCTACAAACACTCCATGCCATCATGCTGCTCCTTCTGACTGAAATGTCCTTTCCTGACTGACATATTCTTCAAAATAGCATCTTTCCCGGGTTAGGTTCCCTTTCTTTCCATAGCAGAATGTTTAGTTCACCCTCAGCACTGACCACACTTTTCTCCCCACCTCCCTGAACAGGTGGTGAGCACTTGAAGTGAGGGGTAACATTCTGGGCACTAGATAAATGTCAGATTGACACCCTTCCTTATTACATATCTAATTTAACTGTGTTTATTTAAATTTAAACCATTCCCTTAAAGTATCTTCCTATGAAACCCCCCTGCCCAGGTATAGGGCGAGAGATTTTATTTACATGAAGATTATTAATTTCCCTTTTTTTTTCTGTTGCTTTCTACATTAGACTGAGTTTAAGTTCTCTTTTCAATCTTTCTGTCATAAATCCTCAACACTATAGTCATCTTCCCAAACTCTCTACTTATTTGTGAACATATGAATCACACAGTTTGTTCTAGAAAGAGTCCATCATGACAAGAGGGACTGGCAGATTCTGAACTCTCTGTGACTTCTTGTTCTTGAAGTCGAGGATACTGTTTCAGTCAGATGCTCGTCTCTGGAGTCCCAGCACCTGTGTGTCTTGTATCTCCTTCCTCCAGCATCTCAGGCTCAAGGTCAACTTGTTGAGGAGAAAGTTAATTTGATTTCTGCATTTTCTCTAATTGAGATACATAATTTGAAAGTCTAATTCTAAACTTCAGTGTGTTCCTTCCATAATGGCCCTTGATAATTATGAGCAGAATCTCATAAAAAAGATTTAGCTTATATTGTGCTCAGTCTCCCTGAGTCTCAATTTTTGCACCTCAAAGTTAGCATAATAGTAATTTGCTAATCCTCGTGTAAAACTCACAATGTTCTCAGGAGCTTGAAAAACAAGACTTGCAAATGAACCTTACAGGCTTGTGAATGTGTTTGCAACAGATTCTCAAGTAGAAATCAAGACAGCTATTTTGACTTTTTGCTGCATTTCATTTCGGTGTTGGATGTGACAGTATTTTCCTCCTTAAGATGCGTTCATTTTCTTAGTCACTGTTCACATCAGCTATGCATTTAAAATAGTGTTCTCTGTAGACCTGCCATGGTCAGTGACCAGGGAAAAGGGAAAGTATCTCTCATTTAGAAAACTGCTCTCCAAATATGATAAATGACACTCAAGTATCAGTGAAGAGCTGAGATGTGTCTAAAAGCACCTACATCATGCTCTGGGAGCTTAATAATGGTAGAATATTATCTTTAATAATATTAATGAAAATAACTTTAAGTAGCATTCTCCAATTTTCCAAGCATTTTCACATTATTGCATTAGATCTTTGCGTAAGTCCTGAGCTTAGGCATATAGTGTAATTCCTATTTTAAGATGTGGACCCAAAGAGAGAACTTCTTCATGATGTGGACTCAAAGAGAGGACTTCTTCACGTTCTCACAGTCAGAGCAAGTAGCCTAGCTGAAAAGATCGCCCAGTATTCTCCATCCTGAAGCCACTTCTATTTTTGCATACTATTTTTTTCACTATCTTCTCTAGTCACTAATAAAACTCTTTCCATGTTATGTTTAATTTTGTTGTACAGAGACACCTCAGCAGTGATCTGTCACTGGAGGTTTTATCCAGTTTCCATTGGCCATTGTTGACTTGTGCTGAGGGCTACAAAGCAGCGGCCACCCTCAGCTTCTGGAGACTGCTCTCTGGGCCCTAGCTGAGGTCCTGCACTTCAGAGTCAGCATGTTGATTCTTTTTCATTCCAGTCTCTCTGACCTACCTTTCTGCCTTATCTCTTCTGACTTCTTCCAGCATAAGACTGTTTTCAGTTCTTAAGAGCAGAAATTTTTCTTTGAGTTGGCTCTTCCAAGGTTTCAAAATGACAGCAGGGACAATTAGCAAGTCTACTTGGTTAGCAGATCCAAGCCCTCTTCTCCAATATCTACTTTACAAATAATACATGACATTAATATTGTCATCTCTTTATATTTTTAGATTCCCGCTGCCCAGCTCCTATGTCTAACTTGCAATTGGTTCTGAACTCCAGTGAGGAAAAGAATGTTATCTACTGTTTTCCCATACATAAAACATGAACAAGACCAGTATCTTCTTTAGAATTTTTTCATGATTATTTTGTTTGTTTGCTATGCCCTCTTATTAGTTTTCCATTGCTGCTGTAACAAATTAGCTCAACTTTAGAAGCTTAAAATAACAAATATTTTGTGATCTACCTAAGAATTTCTGTCTACTATGAGGTCATCCATATTTTCCCATATGCTTTCTTCTAGAGTTGGACCATAAAGAAAGCTGAGAGTTGAAGAATTGATGCTTTTGAACTGTGGTGTTGGAGAAGACTCTTGAGAGTCCCTTGGACTGCAAGGAGATCAAACCAGTCAATTCTAAAGGAAATCAGTCCTGAATATTTATTGGAAGGACTGATGCTGAAGCTGAAATTCCAACACTTTGACCACCTGATCCAAAGAACTGACTCACTGGGGAAAACCCTGGTGCTGGGAAAGATTGAAGACAGGAGGAGAAAGGAACAGAGGATGAGATGGTTGGATGGCATCACCGACTCAATGGACATGAGTTTGAGCGAGTCCGGGAGTTGGTGATGGACAGAGAGGCCTGGTGTGCTACGGTCCATGGGGGCGCAAAGAGTCAGACACAACTGAGTGACTGAACTGAGTTTTATAGTTTTCATTTTTATGTTTAGATTTATGACTCCTTTTTAAATTGATTTTCATGTGTGACATGAGGTAATGGTATGGTTTGGTAAAGGGCAAAATTCATTTTTAATTTTCTAATGTGTATCTGGGGCTACCCTGGTGGTTCAGTGGTAAAGAATCTGCCTGCAGTGTAGGAGACATGGGTTGAATCCTTGGGTTGGGAAGGTCTCCTGGAGAAGGAAATAGAAACCCACTCCAGTATTCTTGCCTGGGAAATCTTATGAATAGAGGAGCCTGGCAGGCTACAGTCAGTGGGTTCACGAAGTGTCATTCATGACTTAGTGACTAAGCAACAACAATAACAATGTGTATCCAGTTGTTCTATCATCATTTATTGAAAAGACTATTCCTTTCCTGTTGAATTACCATGACAGTTTGTCAAAATTCAGTTGACTAAAATACAAAGAATATGTCTAAAATACAAAAAGTATGTCTGATATGCCACCCTTTAAGAAAAAAAGGGATATGAGAAAGTATACATGTACTTGCTCACTTGAACAATAGACACACAGGAAGGATAAACTGGAAACTACTGAGATTGACTAAAGGAACAGAAGAGAATGGAGTGGAAAACTTGGAGGAATGGGAACGCGTCAGTAGGGACTGGGAGGAGAGGACTTTCAAATCATAACTTCCTGACTCTTAGATCCATAACTGTGCTTCACATAAGGAACACAAAAGTAATTGAAAATCACAGTGGATACAGGAGAACTCAAAATGGAATATAAACAGTAAGCACTCAAACTTAACTGTATTACAAATGAATAACATAATTACCCTAAAGGGATATGGGAAAAATACCTAAGCAACTTTGGAAAATAGCATTTTGACTGTTTACTCTAAGGCCCAAAGCAAAAAAGAACTGGAACTATACACAAATACTAAAAGAAGTGTCAGATTAAAAAATGCAAGACCCCATGGTACAGGATTGGGATTACAGATGTCAGAATGTGAGCTCATGATTTTTATATACATACATATAGAAAGATATAGAATGAATATATGCATGTGTGTGTGTGTGTATGTGTTTGCATCTATATATATATTCATGTGTATGGGTGTATCTATGTGTGCGTGTGAGGGTGTATGCATGTCTGTGTGTCTGTGTACTCTTCTGGAAAGGGTCAGGACTGGAAAGCTGCACTTGGGTCTCCCACTACAGACCCCACTCCCTCCCTCAAGTACCCTGCACCCCCTCTCTGCCCACACCTTACCCTGCTCTCTGTTATCCTCCACATTCTTGGTGATGTAAACAGATCTCCCAGACTCCAATGCTAAAGACAAAGAGTTGAGGAATATTACTGGGGGTGGAGAATCTTTTGCAGTGTTTTTGGAGTAAATTCTGTTTTCCCTTAGATTGATTAGCTGCAAGTTTAAAATTTCCAAGCATAATTGCCTTTAAAAATTGGTTAAATCTGGAAGAGGGTGGGAGACTTCAGCAGGCTGGCAGTTGTTTGCAGATTGTTTGACTTTAATATATTTAAAGAAGCTATGTCTGTCACCAGCCCTCTGGGAACACTTGTACTATTTAAAATATAAATTGGAAAAATATGCTGATGTAATTGTCTGCCCTAAGGAATTTTCCCCTAATCACAGTCTTCATGCCAATGTAAAAATTCCCATTTGGCTGTCCCTTTCTTGACAGAAGTTGGAGTATGCAGATAAAACTTTAAAGTTAGCTTATGCCTAAAAGTTAGCCTGAAATTCTTCATCTTACACAAGTTCACTTCACAGAAGAGCTCCCAGTAGACAGCATGTCCATCCTGCCATCTCCTGTTTTTCCCCAACCAGGAGCCAGGTCCACCACCCACTCCCCTTCCCTACCTGCATGCATCTGTGACTTCACTGTGCTGTCCTCTCTTGGAATCCATAGTAGTCCTCTGTACCCCGACTCCTCCGGCCATAAGATTCCACCAGGATCTAAATCTAATCAATTCCGTAGGCTTCTGGTTGTCCCTGGTCTCCGCATTGTTCCCACATTGTGTCTGCACTCTCCAGATCCCCAGTTACTTCTGAGGTCTGGGATCCACTGCTGCTGTCTGGGGTTCACTGCTCAGCCCTCCAGTTTTGGTGAGGACTCAATGGAGCCCCTATCAGAGGAGACCTGAAATGGATCACAAAGAAATCTGGAAGCCAAGGTGCTTTATCTGTAAGATCTGGCATCCTTTTATAGAGTCCTCACTGCTAATTGATGCACGTTATATTCCCTATTAACTCAAAGCTCTAGGAAAGCGCAGACTCTGAGACAGCAGAGATGAAGAGCCTGGCACCCCACCTGGCAGGCGCACAAAAGGCTTTTTGATAGATAGCAGTTTTCACTTCTTTCTCCTTCTACATTAAAAAAAAAGTTACCCACAATGTCTGGCTTTTAGTGAATGATCAATAAATATTTTTAAATGAATAATGTGTTGTGGCAGAACTTACTAGAGAGAAATATGAAACAAGTAGGTATTTAAAAAACAATCTCTGGACTCAGATTTTCTATTTGTAGACTCCAGAGCCTAGATATGAGTCAAGTACTCTTCTCAACACAGTAGTCATGTAATGTTGTTAAAAATCACAATTTTAGGCAGATCACAATTGAGTTTTAACCCCAGAACACACCAGTGCCAAAGAGACCCATATGATTTGGCTCCCCATCCTCTCCAACCTCATCTCTTGCTTGTTGCCCTCTTTTGCAGTCTGCCCCGGCCATTCTGGCCTCTTTGAATTTCCCTTAACCTATTAGGCTGGGCTTCCCTGAGAGCTCAGCTGGTAAAGAATCTGCCTGCAATGCAGGAGACCCTGGTTCGATTGCTGGATGAGGAAGATCTGCTGGAGAAGAGATAGGCTACCCACTCCAGTATTCTTGGGCTTCCCTGGTGGGTCAGATGGTAGAGAATTGCCTGTAATGCGGGAGACCTATATTCGATCCCTGGATTGGGAAGATCCCCTGGACAAGGGAACGGCTAGCCCACTCCAGTATTCTGGCCTGGAGAATTCAATGGACTGTATAGTCCATGGAGTTGCAAAGAGTTAGACATGACTGAGCAACTTTCACTTTACTAACCTGTTAGGCAAGGTTCTGCCTCAGGGCCTTTGCACATTCTACTTTCCACCCACAATACTCTCCTCTAAGAGATTTACATGACTCTATCCCTTCCCTCAGTTAAGTCTTTTTGCAGTGTTACTTTCTCAGTGAGGTCTTTTGTGACTATTCTGTTTAAATTTGCCCGTACATATTCATACACACACATTCCTTATCCCTCCTTTCACGCTTTTCTCCCTAAAAGTGAGTGTTGGTTGCTCAGTCGTGCCCAACTCTTGGCAACCCCATGGACTGTAGTCTGCCACGCTCTTCTGTCCATGGAATTCTCCGGGCAAGAATACTGGAGTGGGTTGCCATTCCCTTCTCCAGGGGATTTTCCTGACCCGGGGACCGAACCCGGGTCTCCCGCATTGCAGACAGATTCCTCACTGACTGAGCCACCCGGGAGATCCTAGGGGTCCTGGAGTGTGTTGACAGTGCCCTCCCCCAGCGGCTCTTCCCCACCCAGGGGTCACACCTGCGTTTCCACCTCTGCCTGCGCTGGCGGGGCGGTTCTCTACCACTAGTGCCGCCTGGAAGCCCTATAGTCTACCTAATGTATTTATATTGCATATTTCTCTTTACCTTCCTTTCACTTCTGTGAAGGCTCTCTAAGAAAAGTGATTTTCTTTCCCACTTTATCATCTTCTCTATCTGCTAAACTGTACCTGGAATGTAGTAGATCACCCATAAATATATATTTATCACATATAGATGAATGAAATAAATGAAAGCAGTCAAGAAGAATACCAATTTCCCCTAGTTCTCTAAAGAGATAACCCTGTCATACATGGCCATCTCTGTGTTACTACTATAGTCTCCCAATTGCATTGACTAAAAAGCAGCATTTGCACTGTATTCAGATAAATCACTTTAATTAATTACCTTAAATTCATTTTACTTAAATTAAGATAAATACTTTCTCACCTCCATGTGTCTAAGCATTGCTACCCAACTTTATTGTTACAATCATAAGTGATAAAACAGAAGTCCAGAAGATGTCAAAATTGTAGAAAAGATTATAATTTCAAGGAAGGCCATAAACACATAAAGCAGAATAAAATATACAGTATTCATCAATTCAAAAAATATTTTCTGAGAGCCCATCATAGGCCAGCCCTGGTTCTGGTTGGAGTTACAGTGGTGAGCATAGCAATTTTAGTCCTCATGGAACTATATCTACAGTGACCCACCATGATTCAGGTAGGAGTGAATTCTGGAAATAAAATTAATGTGATGAGGAAGACAGAGGGTGATGGAATGGAAAGCAGAGAGAATCTGAACAGAGATCTGAAAGAAGTAAGGCAGAAAGTCCTGTGATGATAAGGGTAGAGGTGTTTTCTGTTTGTTTTTCATTCTATTTTTGGCTAAAGAATGGGCTTGAGGCAGGAATGAGCTTAATGTGTTTGCCAATCTCATCTCACTCACTGCTACTAGGAGTTTTGTATGTGCATGTTTAGTTGTGTCTGACTCTTTGAGACCCCATGGACTATAGCCCAGGAGTTTTGTGAGGGAGGCACAAAAGGCTAAGGGACCTGCCCATCTTCAGGGTAGAAACAGAGCCAGTCTCAGCCCTTCATCTTTAAACAGATGAAATCAGTGCCTTTCTAATGTAGTCCTAGGGCTTGCAGCATCAGCATCAGGACCACTTGAGAGCTTGTTTTACAACAAAGCCTCAAGCCGCACTCCATGCTTAACTGGATCTGAAACTGTGGGGACCGAAATTGTTTAAGCGTTTGTATTATTTGTTTATGCATTTGGCTGTGTCAGGTCTTAGTTGCAGCACACAGGATCTTCACTGCATCACATGGAGTATTTCCTTGCAGGGCATGGACTCCCCAGTTGTGGTGCAAAGGATTAGCCACTCTACAGAAAGTCGGATCTTATTCCCCGACCGGGTATCAAACCAGTGTCCCCTGCATTGCAAGACAGATTCTTAACCACTGGACTACCAGGGACATTCCAGAGCTTTTTAAAAACTTAAGCAAGTCTTCCGCATGATTGTGATGCAACAAAGCTTAAGAAATTTTTAAATTGATAATCTCAAATATCTAAGATTGAAGTAGCCTCCATACTAGAATGGCAGAGAGGAAGATCTGGAAGGCACTGTTAACTCAATTCCCACTCTGCATTTCTCTGCTGCTTCTCTCAAGAGGCATCATATAGATCATTTCTAGACAGGCGCTTCCAGTGCTGTCTTTTTAGAAGCCCTCTCTAAATGCACAAATTATGCAAATATCCATATATGCTTATAAGTAGCTTTAGAAAATGAACAAAAATTAAAGAGTCAGAAAAACTGGATGTATCTCTGGAATCAGCTGGCCTGTTGAATAACCCTCAACATGTACCTAACCTTCCATACCCCAGGGGTGTCATGTTGCTTTGTTCATTTGGGTCCATGGTGGTTCAGAAAAATGATAAGCTCCTTGAAATGTTATGCAAAATGGTGTATGTATGTTCATTTTTCAGAGGAGAGGGTCAATAGTTTTCATACAATTTTCAAAAGGGCCCATGATTCAAAATGTTTACAGACCACTGTATAAAAAGGGTGGTTACTGAACTCTGGCCAAATTGTAAATACAACGTGAAAACCAAAAAGACTGGCTTTCTTATCCCAGAGTGTTTCAGCCTAAATTCAAACATGGAAAAGAATCAGCTCCGTGGGTGGCATTTTTTTTTTTTTTTTTGTACATACAGTATATATCCTTTTAGGACTTATAACCTCATAAATAGCAATTTCATGCCTGTCAGTATTGTTTTGGCTTAAGAGGGTGGGGTTACAAATTCTGCGGTCTTCCTTCCAGACCCACCTTCTTCTCAAGGTTTTTGGGGATGACAATAGGCCTTAGAATCTACCTTTAAAAAAAATCTATCTAAGGATGGAGAGGCTCACAAAAAGTATTCTTTTGGTCCTAATGCTTCTTTTTTCCTCCATATATAAATTCCCCACCTTCTTTTATTCCATTGTTTCCCCTCTGTAGTTTTTGTGTTCCATGCTTTTCTCCCTAATGCCTTTATTTTCTTCTTATTGTATAGTGTTTTAGAGTTTTCCATGTAAAATCCAAGTGTCATAAGCAGGCTTGGTATTGCCTTGTGGTCATATAAGAATTCTTTTTTTAGGTAACAGACGCGGGCCACTAGAGAGGGAGTTATTGGAAAAACAGTGGTAAAATTTTAAGGGTATGGTCTGTACTATTTGTGGTCTGATTCAGAATCTCTTCCCCAGTAACTCAGACAGTAAAGAATCTGCCTGCAATGTAAGAGACCAGGGTTCTCTCCCTATGTCAGGAAGATCCCCTGGAGAAGGGAATGGCTACCTACTCCTGTATTCTTGCCCGGAGAATTCCATGAACAGAGGAGCCTGGTGGGCTACAGTCCATGGGGTCACAAAGTGTTGGATACAACTGAGTGACTAATACTCAGACATCTCTCATTTAATGTCTTAACTGAACAAATTTCATTCCTTATTCTGTGCCAGATTGATCTAGATTTCTGGGAGGAAAGACATGATCAGGCTATTAGCTATGGATATTTATTGTGGAAAAGAACAAGGAAAAGATGTAAGCTGCTGCATCCATAGGAACCAGAACCATATTCATAGTTGTTTATTTATTTGCAATTGTATTAATGGGCTAATGGTCCAACAGCCACTTTGGAGAAGATGTTGCTGATGAAAAGAAGCCAACCCAAGGTGTACAAGTCCACTGTATCTCTGATGAGCTCTTGGGTCCCTAGTCCTCCCTCTCCCGCTCTGTCTTATGAAGCACCTGTAGCCTACCCAAGCTTCTCTCAAACCCAAGGCTTCTAGTTACGGCCTTCATTTCTTGCATCTCCACCACTCTAACAGACCAACCTCTTTGTGTGTCTGCACTTCAAGCAGTGAAAAGGACAGAGTTTGTTGGCTTGATCTCTCTCCTTCTTGAACACAACGTCTCCACTGGGAAGACCTCTAGAAGCAGTCGTTCTGTGGACAACCACTGAGTAAGAGGCCCATTCCTGAGTGAGTGTGGCTATATTTATCCTGATTAAAACACCTATGAATACTCCTACCATCCCAAGAAAGAAGTTATGAATGGAACTAAATGCATGGCAAGCTGTGATAGATAGAACAATGTCCCCCAAAGATGTCCATGGCCTAATTCCAAGAACCGTGAATATATTGCCTTAAGTGGCAAAGGGGACCTTGGATATTTGATTAGGTTAAGAATCTTGAGGTGAGAATATTAGGCTAGATGATCTGAGTGAGCCTATTAAGAAAGAGAGAGAGAGAGAGAGAGAGAGAGAGAATTCTGCAGTCTTGGCTTTGAAGATGGACGAAAGGTTCATGAGTCAGATTTCTGATCCGCAGGTCACTGCAGCCTACTACCTGGACTTCCTGCTCTGCCATTGTTCCTCTTCACTCTGTTCTCAGCCCAGCAGCCAGGAAGATATTCTAAAATCTCAGATCACATCACTCCTCCATCATGTCCTCATTTTACTCAGGGTCAAAGTCCTTGCAGTATCCACAGGACCCCATATCATTGACTCTCCCCTGCCTCTTACCTCTCTGACTTCACATCCTTCCAGTCATTACTCAGAGACTATGTTGATCATGCTTCAACTTTCTTTACAGTACTATTATGATCTAACACACTAACTTTATTCTTTTGTCTTTATAGACATATTTGGTGCCTTGCTGCAAATTACGAAACAGTGACCTTTCCTCCAGTCTAACAGCGCAGCCCACTGGGATTCAAGTGTGGCTGTAGAACTCACATCTGATTTCAGCCCCGAGTACCCTGTCATCTGGGTGTCATACTGAGCATCACACAAATTGTACAATGTGTAGTTATAGAGATAGATCTAGAGATAGACATGGAAATAAAGATATATATCAGCCTATATATTTTTTATTATGTTTCCCTACTAGAATGTATACCTCATGAGATCAGAGATACTTGAATTTTTTGTGTTCTGTTAATTACTATATCCCCAATATTTAGAATAGTGCCTGATACATGGTTGGAACTCAAGAAATGCTTTGTTAAAACAGTATGTTTGTAAGTTTTCTAGTTTGCTTAAGCTAGCCTGAATTGTCTTTCTGTCACAACCAAAAGAGTCCTAATATACCCATGAAATACTTAAAATATTTATGTTGAACAGCACTAGTGATATAGATTGCTGTCCTTCTGAACCATTCATTTAATGTTTCAATATTTATGCTTCTTTGAAAATTCTTTTTGATGTTGAACTGAAATCTATCTTCCTGAACATTCCATACATTTTTTGCTTACAGATTAGGCAACACAAAAGAAATTTAATTACTTTACCATATGACAACCCCCTGCATTATTTGAAGGAACTCCTTCAATATTTGAAGGCAACTATTATTACTTTGTTTCTTTTTTCTTGATTAAAACTCCTACTTTCTTCAACTATTTCTCCTACAAAGTTGTCTTAAAAAATCTCACTGTCCTTGTTAACCCTCTTTGAAAGTCTTTTCTTTAAATTCCTCCAAATCAGAACTGAAGGCAATAATCTGAGTGATATTTGACCACTATGGCAAAGAGCAAAATCATTACCTCTGATCTTGAAGATATTCTACTTTGATTAATTGCAATCTATGACTGAGTTAATGCTTTCGGAAAGTCAAAACATAGTAATAAATTATTACTGTATAATGTATTAAATTATATACAGAACTATATAACTATTAAATATATTATATATTATAGTATTTGGTAGAGTGTCTCTCATATCTGCAGAGAGAAGTGTTAATCCCAATCTTCAGTACAATGGGGCCTAATCATCTCACATCTTGAATACAGGTTCAAAGCTGTCACCTTTGTTGGATTGAGTCAGTCTGTCCTTGGCACAGCTACACTGACCTATCCCAGGGAATCACATCAAACCTCCAAAAGAATGTAATAGAAAACTAGAATTACTATTCATTCTGACTACCTGCAATTGACAGAATGAGTAAACTATTGCTTGCAGGAGACAGAAAATATCTAGAAACTCTTACACTTATTCTACATAATTAGTATACTCATGAGTCTGTGAGAGAGATACAGGCTCATCAGGACTTCTCAAATCTAAGCACGAAGGAAAAGGCAAAGAGCTGCTAATGCAGGTCCAGCATAACAAGCGATGTTCTCTGGAAGATGCCTCTGGGAACAGTAGCTTCAGCTGGGGCATTAGCAGGGTTGGGTTGGAGGGGGATGCAGTGGGTATTTAGCACTTTTCTGCTATGCAACATCTATTTTTTCCTTTTGATAACACTGTCTGCCCTCATCCAGCCAAGGGTGGAAGAGTAGTTCATACAGAAACTTTGACTTTTTTCCCTGAAATTTTGAATCTTGAATGCAGTATAACAAAGATTGAAAAAACAAACAAAACCTGCTGATGTCCATTCATTGCTCTGATAGAATTATGAGGTTGTCCGGGCTCCTGACCGGCTTAAGGCTTCTTTTTCACCCTATCTATAAGAGCTACCCACTATTCTACTAATATATTTATTCCTGCATGATAGTCAGAGTTGGTTCTGTTGCTTGCAGTGAAAGAACCCTGACTGACACAAATACCACACCAAGAAGTAGCTTCTTTTTCATGCCCCAAACCCCAACCTGTACTGCCCTTAAGGAAGCCTAGAGAACAGAAAATCCAGAGCTCATCCTCCCTCCTTCTTCTGCTCATAGTATTAAAGCAGCTGTTCCTCCTCTGACCCTGATTCTCTTGAAGCCATTATGCACTCTTTTCTCACATGTTGTAGCTTAAGCCACAGCAGAAAAGAGAAAGCCTGAAAATCATTTAAACATAAATTGAATTTGTAAATGAGACAAAATTAGATATACATCCATGCTATATACAAGGGTTGGTAATGAAATAAGAATAAACCACATGAGTCAAAAACAATATAATGTGTTCCAGAAAGAAATAAGGTGATAGTTTTACCAGAAATCCCAGCTATAAAGAGTACATCTTCATTATCACTTTTCTGGCAGTCATAAACAGCCAAATTCTGAATGAATGCTGGAATATATTACGTTACTTTCTTTTTGGATTATAGTCAGACATTGTTTCTGTTTACAATTATATTTTTGGAAGGCCTTGTTAATTAGCACTGCCAAAACCAATCATCTAACCCCAAATCTGATCAAGCTACAGTATGCAATTGTGGTAGATCCTAGGACACATTGACTTTCCATCCAGATTACCCTAAACTTAAGCGGCATCTGTTTGATCAGTGAACATCCAGAGGGCATACTCAATGCTCAGGTTAATTAAAATTTGTATGTTTCATCTTGTCAACAAATTTGTAAGCTTTGAGAAGACAGGAACCATAGCATAGTGGGAAAAGCATAGACTTTGGAGACAGACCTGAATGTGAGTCTGTGTTCTGTGCTCTGCTACTTATCACCTGTGTTAAATAAACTAAGGCAGGTTACTTAACCATCTGAGCCTCTGTTTCTTCATCAGGAAATGGAGAAAACAGTCACTGTGTGGTTGTCAGCTATATTACTGTATGTTAATCCTCATCCTGCTTCTTCTGTTTTCTTATCACAATGCCTGATGTAGTCCTAAGTAAATATTGGGCATCATCCATTCAACATTTATTGAATACTTTGTTCCAGAAACTGCTATTGGTCTTAGAGAGACATCCATGAAAAGAGCAGCCTTTGATCAGCCTGCATTCTCTCTCCATCGTCAGGAAACATGGCTTGTGTTTGTGGTACACAGACTTACATAACATCTGTCAAAATGAACTGAAACTTGTTCTCCATAGTGAGATTCAAAACATCCAAGGATTTCAACTGATCAAACTTAAGTAGGGTTTCCACCTGGTTCTAGTTAACTGTGACTAGAGATTTAAGCTTCTTTATTGACTGTCTCAACTTGGATCTGTTTCATACCTCATAGATAAGTAGTGTCTATGAAACAGCAGGTTCCATAAGAAAATTATGCCTCCATTTGATTTGTTCAGCAGGTAAAGGGACATGTCCCAGAAGAAGGGGTGTGTATGAGGAGAATAGGCTGATGTCCATGTCATGTCAGCATTTCTTTAGAGTGGGAACTTTGTCTTGTTGAGCTTATTCATCTCCATTCATCTAGTACCCAGCACAAAGACACATGCATATGTGGATTTGTAAGTGTATGTGGAATGGAAGAATATATAAAAACAAGAGAAGAATTGCTAATTAATTAATTAAGCAATTAATTAATTGCTACAGGGTGATGACTGTAACTGCAATGCAAGTTCAAGGAAAGGAAGAACAGTGTGAGACTGAACAGATCAAGGATGGGACTGTACTTTCATTGGGTCTTCAAGAACAGTTTAACTAAGATTTGGTTAAGTAAGGGAGAGGGGAGAAGGCATTATAAAAATGAGCACAGTGTGTGTGTTTATGTGAAAGGGGAAAGTGTTAGTTGCTCATAGGTGTCTGACTCTGCAACCCCATGGACTGCAACCTGCCAGGCTCCTCTGTCTATGGGATTCTCCAGGCAAGAATACTGGAGTGGTTAGCCATTCCCTTCTCCAGGCAACCTTCTCAATCCAGGGATCCAACCTGGGTCTGCTGTATTGCAGGCAGATTCTTTGCCATCTGAGCCTCCAGGGATGCCGTGGTGAGAAGTAGGGGAAAGCAATCGGGGTGCAAATAGGGCTTCCTGGAACAGTGAGGAAACAGTAACTAAAGATGAAGAAACTGTTGGAGGCAGACTATGGGAATCCCAAGAAATAGGCATAGGAGTCTGTTCTGAACATATTAGAGAAGGGAGCCATGGGAGAGACACAGAAATTGGAATTTAAGAGGAATTGCAGTTGCAATGGTAAGGAGATTGGTTACAGAGATGTTAACCTGGGAAATAAGTGAGCCCTGAGGTGAGGCCCTGAAGCAATGACTGAATTTAAGACAGATTATATTTAGATGTTCTACTATTTCAGCAAAGGGAAACTCAAAAATAAGTACCAAGTTTCTAAAATAAACACGGTCCCATGGGTAAGTGTTGGATGGTATGAAAATGAGCCAATCTTGTAAGGATTGGTGGGAGTAACAAACTGCATGTTCAGCATGCTGAGTTCTGGGAGCGGAGTATCCGAATGGAGAAGATCAATAGATAGCTGGAAATACTAACCTGAATTTCAAGGAAAATCTGAAAGTTTATTTTAGGAGTCAAAATAATTTTCATAAATTTTTTTGGCCTACAACATGCAGAATTTTTGTTCCTTGACTAGGGATCAAACCCATGCTCCCTGCAGTGGAAGATCAGAGTATTAACCACCAAAGTGCCAGAGAAGTCCCCTTGATAATTTTATTTCACAACAATGCATTCAGTCTTTACTAAATGGAAGCTTCTGGACTAGGTGTCTTGTCAATACGAGAGGATACAATCTTTGCCTTTCAGTCACTTCTCTTGAGTGGGGGGATAACCACATACTAATAAGACTTTAGCTTCAGGCATAGGTCTGTGCATCTTATTTTTTAACTGAAAAGTGGGATTCTACACTAAAGGCAACATTAGAACGGGTTCCTAGAAACAATAAGGCAGCAACATTTATTTTCATTAGTTGCCATGGCAATTGAACTTAGCATTTCCTGAAAAAAAATGTGCACTTAAGACTGAGCTAAGGCATTCTGAAATGGCCTTTGTCTGGCTCCAGTGATTTCTTAGATTTGCTATTATCTTTCACATCATGACCCCAAGTGTGTGAGCTACTCTGATAAAAATAGTTTCCATTTATTAAGCTCTTGATTTTTGGAGCTATACGCTCTATGTACACATCTCTTTTAATCCTTGGAATAGCCCATACTATTCTCAAAAGTGAATAGTAGCCCATACTAGTCTCAAAGTGATGTGTAGCTAGGTTTAGATTACACAGATAACCTTCCATTCATCCACTCACCCAGAAGATATATATTAAGCACCCACTCCTAGCAGGGCACTGTAATAGGCCCTAAGGTTAGATGCTCTCTGCCCTTGCAGTACTCACTCTCAAGGGGGAATGAAGACATTAAAGAAATGAATTACAGCCCGTAGTATACTGGGTACATGTATGTTCCAGGGAGATACAGGAACATGTATCAGGGGGAATCTAATCTGTTGAGCAGAAAGGCTTGCTGAAAAAATAAGTAACCTTCCTATAAGTTGAGACTTGAAGGACGAGTGATATTAGCTGAGCTCAAAGGGGCAGAAAGAGTATTCCAGGCAAATACATTGAAAAACATGTCTGCAAGCTTGGATGTGAGAAAGGACCTGTCTGGTTAAAGAAAGTGAAAAAAGTTCTGTGTATTTAATTGTATGATTGGAGGGAGAGAGTGGGCCCAGCTGAGCCAACAAGTTATTGAGCCAAGATTAGAATTTATTCTTGATGGACACAAATGTCTGCTTTTGACACTTCTCCCCAAAACCCACTGAAGCTTATAAAGAATCTGGATTAAAATGCCATTTTCAGATATCTTTAAAGCCAGGAAGAAATGGATTTCTCATTTCAGGATGGCAGTATAGCCCCACTGTTCAGGTCTGAAGCTCTGAAAAGCAAGAATGAGTTTTTGAATAATGCCAACTCTGGTAAGTCAGGACTTGCCACAAGCAACCATACTTTAAAGTTCAAAGAAAATTCCAATGGGTTGTAAGAAAATTCAAAGAGGAAGTATCCGATATCCAATGTTTTCTCCTGTTGATCATTTGAAACAACTTGCTGTCTATGTTCACTGTAGAGATGAATACTTTAAGATTGAAGTTCTAGTTAATATTTTTTTCCTCTGTGAAAATTATTCTCTTTTCAGAGTGGTCCCTCTGAAAACTGATACCTTATATCAGATGCCATTCTGGTGTCTTTAACCAAGAAAGAAAGTGAAGTCGCTTGGTCGTGTCCGACTCTCTGTGACCCCATGGACTGTAGCCTGCCAGGCTCCTCTGTTCATGGGATTATCTAGGCAAGAGTACTGGAGCGGGTTGCCATTTCCTTCTCCAGGGTATCTTCCCAACCCAGGGATCAAACTTGCGTCTAATTTGTAATGATAATATGATACTTTTCACAAGCAATGTTTTTATAGATGTAGGTAAAAAAGGTTTAGATAAAAAGATTTTATACCATATCTCTCTTTAGTCACTAAGTTGTGTCCAACTCTTGCGACCCCATGGACCATAGCCTATCAGGCTCCTCTGTCCATGGGATTCTCCAGGCAAGAATACTGGAGTGAGTTGCCATATCCTTCTCCAGGGGATCTCCCTGACCCAGGAATTGAACTGGAGTCTCCTGCATTGTGGGCAGATTCTTTACCAACTGAGCTACTATGCATTATGATTAATAATTGATTAAAACATATTCAGTAATGAATATCTCATTTTTGATTAAAACATATTCAGTAATGAATATCTCATTTTTAGTAGTAATATCTACATTGAAGATTTCATTTTTGTTTTGCCCTCACAGTAAATGAATAAACCTAATATCACAAATTCTCAAGGCAACTTAGGGAAAGTTCAGTCATTAATCATATTGTGAAAGTAGACATATCAGAAAAAGAATTGAAACAAAACTCACTGGACCAAAAGTAATCCACATTGGAAAGTGTAGATTTGCCTAATCAGATGTGAGCATTGGGTAATATTTGTTTTTCTGAGCCATCTCTTGCTCTAAAATAGATAGCCACAGTGAACAAAACATTATACATTTCTTTTCTGGGCCCAGTAAATTGGGAATTTTTTTTTAAAAGCTTCATAAGCTGGAAGCACTTAGTCAAACATTCTTATAAAATTCAGCAGTTTAAAGTTAAGGTAAAGTGATCATTCATATTGGCAGAATTAAATATTATGAGTGTTAAATAAAAGCAATGATTTGTACTCTGAGGTTAAATATATAATGTAAATACAAAGTGATGGATAAAATCAGAGATTACTGAAATAATTAAACATAATAAATGGATTCTTCAGAGATTTTCACTATCAATGAGCTTTAGAAATTTTAGCTTTAAAATTGCTAGAAAGGATTTCTAGATAAAAGTATCAACTATTTTAGGAATGTCATAAATGTAGAAGAGCTTGATAAAATTGGGACTTGCCACAAGTAGATTTCCTGTAATATTCCTAACAGTTAATGTGCTTCAGAAATAACACATCAAGAAAGGCCTATTGGCTTCATTCCCTCCTCAGTGACGGTCCTAAGACTCATGAAATCATTGTGAATAGTTTTATTTCCCTTTTCCTTTCATTCAACCTTTCTCCAAACCCCTAAATTGTCTCCCAGAGAATGTTTCTTGTTCAGCTACCTGGCCACTCAGAGCAGCCCCGCCCTCGAGGGCAGTCCCTGTCCCTCTTTTTGTGCTAGCATTTTCTACACAAAACATTTGGAAGTAGTTTTTCTCAGACAGTTTTTATCATGTCACTTCCTGGCTGAGTCTCCACTATTTATTCTCTCCCCTACACCCACCCATCACTTCGTTTCACCAACGATCAATTCACTGACAGATGGACTCTAGTGCACTTTTCCATGCATTCATTTAGCAAATATTTATCAAGAGATAGGTGACATCAGATCATCTTTTGGAAGGGTAAGCAGGAATTGGCTAAGTGTGAAAATTGCCTAAGGGACCCGTGGGGTTGTCTGTTGGAGGTCAGTGTAGGAGCCCCAGCATGAAGTGGCCATGGCTTGAGGTGGGGTCTGGGTAGTGGCAGTGGAGTGAAACAATCATTTTGCCATCTGTTTTGGGGGGGGGAGGGGGACGGTGTGCATCCCCTATTACTACTAAATGTGACTTGCCAAACATTCAGGAGTTTGTCTCCCCAAATTTTTACCTCCAAGATCCTCTTTAAAAAATTGCTATTAGATACATGACCCACCATTCTGGGTAACCTACAGAGAGGACTTTAACCCCCCCATACCTAGTTTCTTTATCTGTAAAGTGAGCCTAAGGACAAAACCTGCTTCATAGAAATGTTTTGAGGATAACATGAGACATTTTTAAAGTATTAAGCTCAGGGTTAGGCCCATAGTAAGAGCACAATCAATGTTAGTCCCTATATAAGTACTGCTACTAAATTTAACTCTGATTAATCCGCAATATCCTGGATGTTTGTTTTTAATGCCTTCAGCTATATTTATCCTGTTTTAATTTATGTTCCTTAAATGTAAAATAAAGCAACTTGAAGGTGTGGCTCCTCTTCTGGTGGTTGGCCCAGGGCTCAGCCAGAGGCCTCACACATATCTACTTCCCTGTATGATAATGTGGAAATGAACTCTGATGCCTTATGCTACAAATTAGGTTAAATGGATTTAGGGGTTAAGCCATTTTCAAGTCCTGCTCACCTAATGAGAGAGATTAAAGTATCATAAATGATTAATACTTTATCTAATGATCATCTTACCTGGAGTTCAGTCTTCTTAAAATAATCATCTAACGCTCTCAGAATTGAATTATTCCTTGGGCAATCTAAGGCCGTGAAGATAACTCAGTGAAGGCACTCATGTACTCAGATCAGCACGTCCAAATGGGTTCTTCCTATTCACTGGGCTCTGATAGAAAATCGGGCTTCCAGTCTTTACATTGGCATAGTTCTTGTGAAACAAGAATTCTTTGCAAAACACAGACGCATGTCACACTTCACTGGGGCAGAGGCTGCTTTCTAATAACCTTAACTGTTCAGCTTCTTCAACCCATCAGGAGTGTCCTTTCAAAAGTTACAGAAAGAATCCAATAGCGGGTTCTCCATTTCGAAAATTTGGTTTTTCTAGCATAACAAGTTATTGTTTGCCTTTTGTAATCATGCAAAATATTCCTCTTAAGTGGCCTAATTGGAAGAATGTTTACTTTCCCCCTGGCCTCAGACCAGCAGGTAAACCGTCATTGAATCAGTTACTTAAGACACAGCAATAGAATCGATAGTTTTGAATCTCTTGGTGAAGAATTAAATATAATCACAATGTCTTCTTGGAACACCAGTAGACCACAGTTCACTGTGGTTTCATAATTTTTATATTATTCATATATCTGTTTTGACCCACTCACCCATCTTTCTTCCTTATTCTCATTTTCTTAGATTTAAACTTAATTTTTCTTTTACTTCATTTCCTCACCTGTTTTTAACAATTTATCCTGATGAAACTTTGTTGTTAAGAAAGTCCTCTACTATCTTTCAAATTATAATGCCAATTAAAACAGGAAAATAAAATAACCGTCATCTTTTTTATTGGCCACACAACGCAGCATGCAAAATTTCCCCAACCAGGGGTGGAAAACCTTGAATTGGAAGCATGGAGTGTAAACCCCTGGTCCAAAATTACCATCATCTTATTCTTAAAATATGTGGCTCAGGAAACATCCATTTACTTAGAAATATAAAATTTTTAAAATAAAAAGGAGTCTTAGAAAATTTGACAGTTAAAACACAATTTGGAATAACTAGAATGTTTTATGAACATTAGTTGCTCAGTCATGTCCAACTCTTTGCGACCCCTTGGACTATAGCCTGCCAGGCTCCTCTATCCACAGAGTTCTCCAGGCAAGAATACTGGAGTGGGCTTCCATTCCCTTCTCCAGGGGAACTTCCCAACCCAGGGATTAAACCTGAGTCTTCTGCATTGCAGGCAGATTCTTTACCATCTGAGCCACCAGGGAAGCCCTTTTATGAATAGATCATTTTAATTCAGTGGAGAAGTTTCATTTCACTTGTCAGAAAAGTTGTCAAACCTTGGAAATGGACAAGAGAGATTACTGAGGTATCCATGAAGCGCTTGTGGAATTGCCTACCAGAATTTCCAGGAATTTCTGATTCTACAGGGTATGGATCTTTGATTGTATTTTACCAGACTGTTCACAAACCTGTGGTGATAGAGTTTTACTTGGATAAAAAAGTGATGATAAGGCAAGCATTTCTTGTCCATAACAAAGTGATGCAAATGAGTTTTATCCAGTAGAGAATACAGATATCTGTAAGTTAATTCCTCCTTTGACTCAGTTTTGATATCTTACTGGTTTCCTCATTTATCAACGAATTGAGTAAAATATTTAACAGGGGCTCATTTTGTACTTGTATGAAAATGATGATTTGGCCACTTTGAAAGTTATGCTTTTAACACAATTTGTTCTGAATAAGTATGCTCTCTTAGATTTTCAAGGATTTTGCAATGTTTCAGAGTTTTCATGATACACACCAATTTGCAGCTACTTAGGAGCAACAGTATAACGTAATCGCAGGTTAAAAATCCTGAATCTGTTCCCTTAACAGCTGCTCTCTGGCCAGTTTCTTAGCCACTTTGTGTTCCAGTTTATCTTTAATATAAATGTGGTATGATAAATAGATATATGTAAAGCACTTGGGACAATCACACACTATTTTATTGTGATCTGTATTAAGTCATTGTGGGAAACTGTGGAGTCTTATCAAGCATCCTAGATGCTTTAACTTCTGAATGCTTAATCCTGTTATAGGCAGAGAGAAAACCATTTTTACTATGTGGGGGATTCTTGCCTGCCCAGGGCCGTGTGAACAAGTGTGTCTGATCTGAATCCAGGGTCAGTGAGCAGGCAGCCCTTGGGTTCTCACCTGAGCTACATACCAATTTGGCCTCTGTGATAGCTTTGCAATGTGTACACTTGGCTTCCATGAAATACATACCCAAGGATTCTTCTTGTGTATTTCTGGATAAGGAAGATCACAGGGAGAATCTGGCAAGATTGTCAGCAAGCAGAAGGGAAGCTGCAGCCACATGTAGTTGACATACATGGATGCTGACCTGCTGACATTCCACTGAGACAGCTCCTAGGCCTGTAGAGGCTCTACCTTCCTCTGAATCCTCCTTCAGTTTTCCCAGAGGTGGATGTGTTCAATTCTATGACAAAAGGCCCCACCTCCTGCAGGATACCCTCATCAGCAAGGAAAGGCAAGAAGAGACACAGGCTTCAGTTCGCCCTTGTGGGATTCCAGCCAGTCGGTGAGTGACCCTTCCTGACTGCCTGTCCTGTGAACTTCAAACTCCAGTCCTGGTCTGGAAAAGAAGTGAAGTCACTCACTCGTGTCCGACTCTTTGCAACCCCATGGACTGGGGCCTGCTAGGCTCCTCTGTCCATGGGATTCTCCAGGCAAGAATACTGGAGTGGGTTGCCATTTCCTTCTCCAGGGGATCTTCCCAACCCAGGGATCAAACCCAGGCCTCCCACATTGTAGGCAGATGCTTTTACCATCTGAGCCACCAGGGAAGGGTTTACTTAAACAGTCTCCATAAGGCTGTATGCCTGTTTAAGCAAGACTTGGGATAGCATAAGACAATCTCCTGTAACAAATCTCCTTATTTATAGTTTATAGATGATAGATAGATGGGTGGATAGACAGATTTCAATATTGATATGCATATATCCTGCTGATTCCACCCTTCTTGGTGAGCTATGACTCATGCAGAATTTGATACCATAAGTAGGAAAGCCAAGGAGAGCTCATTTAATTATTTACCTACTCACTTAAAAATGGAATCGTGCTACACACACATACATTGCACCTTTTTCACTTAAAAATGTATGACGAATATATTGTTCCATGTGAGTACCTCATCCATTTTTAATAGTCAGATAATCCCTTTCAAATAGGTACTATAATTTATTTGATAAACTACCACTTCATGTAAGCAGTTTGCTTTTAATGACAATACCACAACAAACAATTCTATGTATCTATCTCTGTATATTTTTCTGATTATACTCTTAGAATAAATTCCTAGAAGATAAATTACTTAGTCAGATGATATGCACAATTAAGTTTTTGATTTATTTCATCAGAAGAGTTGTTCCAATTTACTCTTCTACTAGCTGTGTATAAAAGAATCTGATTCTTCCAAACGTCCTCAATATTTTAAATTGGCACATCCCCCAGTGCATTTCAGTGGTTTGTTTTATGGACTAAGCTAGATTTGCTGGTTCTTTTAGAGGTCTCTTAATTGCCAAGAATTCTTATTAAGCCAGTTGCCTGCTTTCCATTCAGTTGACATCCCTATAACCAATCTTTGAACTCTCGGGGTCAGGGACAGAAGCCAGAACCACTCAAGTTTCAGTTCTCCGGTTCACCTACAGGAACTTCCATCAAGGCCATCTCTGAGCCTCCCAGACTGTGCTCATAGTGAGCTGATAGCCCACTGCTAGCTGCAAACGTTTGTCGAAAGCAGCTTACTTGGGTTAGTGCTGATGTGCTTACATTCACCAGTGTTTGCAAAGTACTAAAGTAATTGGAGATCTTTAGCAGAAAATTCTTGCTGACTGAGAGAGGAGGAACTGCTAAAAATCCTCTCAACTCCCACAGCTCTTACTCAGAAGCATGTGAGTGCATTTAGAGTATCTTTTAGAGGATGCTAAGAGGAGTTTAAAAGTTATCACCAGAGCCTACCCTGATGGCTGTGCTCACACAACTGTTTATTTTCTATCCTGTTCAAAGGGATGTTTTCGCACTGCAGGTTTCGAGAAGGCGAGGGGTCTCAATAAGACTAATCTGTTTTAAATGTAAACCACAAATATCCTTTAAAATCTGATCCCACCCATACTCTTTTCCTTTCCAAATGTCAAAGAAAACAAGCCTACTCTTACAAAAACTCACTGTGAAACCTATTCCGTATTAAGTATATAGCAGTTGAAATAGATTTACCCCATAATCCATGGCCTTTTCTCCTCAATCTTTCTTCTCTGATTCTTGATTCAGGTGAAGAAATTCCTTATCTGTTCTATAGACAGCCACATACAGAAGAACTTCACATGGGAAATTACAGTGTTTTAGTGAGAAATGGCTTAAGGAAGTACTGTTGACCCCATGAGTACAATTAAGTGATTAGTCACTGGTATCGATGTTAATATTAGATGAATACATTTAAGAGGTCTTATATCTGTCTTGACAATCAGAAAGAATACTGAACCGGTAGACTAAGACACTGAAAGCTAATTAAAATAATGGATACACGACAAAAATACAGTAGCACTTTTTTATTTCAGAAATGTGAATCAGAAAGTCTTAGCAAGTGAGATTTATTTAAGACACTTGGGAAGTGTCCTACTCCTGAGTGCCTTCTTGGATGTAAGCCTGCTGTGTAATTATTAAGATGAATTTTAGGGCATATCATTCTGTGTGGATATGTTTGCGTATTGGCAATCGTTTAGGTGAATGTGTCCCTTCTTATCAGAGGAAAGCTCCTCTGTCATTTGGAATCACCTGAAACATCTTTTTGGTTTCCTTAAAAATTTCTGATCTCTGTTATCCAAGTGATCCATAAATGAAGTGCTTTTTCTTCTAACAGCTTTTCTACTGAGCAATGGCTTTCAAGTTGCAATCTGTCAACAATATCAATTATTTCTGAGACAAAACTTTCAGCTACAGAAATAAAGGGGCTCCTTCATTCTCAGACATGCAGTGCCACGTGGTCAGTTGGTGGTCAGCTCTGGAGACAAAGCAACTTCTCATTGTCTTGGGGGG
This sequence comes from Odocoileus virginianus, assembly GCF_023699985.2. Taxonomy (NCBI): domain Eukaryota; kingdom Metazoa; phylum Chordata; class Mammalia; order Artiodactyla; family Cervidae; genus Odocoileus; species Odocoileus virginianus. Next base: position 34,874,063 of record NC_069696.1, on the reverse strand, counting down.
ACTGTTGTTAACAGGTGATAATCATTAGGATATTTCAGGATCTGGATCCAGTCACATTTTAAGAAGGGCAGTTAGGCAGGAAGAAGGAAATGGGTTGAGAAGAGGGGACTTTACATGATTATTTTTTAAATATTTATTTGCTATTATTTATTCATTTGTTTGGCTGCATCGGGTCTTAGCTGTGGGATGCAGGATCTTTGTTGTGGTTCACCGTCTCTCTAGTTGTGGTGCACAGGCTCAGTAGCCCCATGGCATGTGGCATCTTACTTCCCCAACCAGGGATCAAACCTGCATCCCCTGCATTACAAGTCAGACTCTTAACCAACTGACCACCAAGGATGTCCCTAGATGATGATTATTTTTTTAACTTCAGAGCTTAACTAACTTGATTAATCGGAAGGCAACTGGGCTGAGTGCCAGAAACAGATCTCTGTTAGGAATTTTAGAGGGCACTCTAGTTCAATTCCCTCACTTTATAGATAGGTTATAGAAGTGAGGACTTTGACATTCTATTCATCTATAAGCTTTGCCTGTTCACTCAATAGGTGTTCAGTAAGTACGTGTGCAGTGAATGAAGACATGGATGGAGAGATTGGATGGGTGATGGAACAAAAGAAATACAGAAAAATGTGTGCTAGAGGAAGCACTCAAGTTAATGAAATTGTTTTCTAAAATAGTGCTTCACTGTTCCAAGAATATATAAAACAGAGCAGTGGAAATAATCTGCAATCTTCTGGTTTGACTGAGGAGGTAGTGTGACTGTATAATCCTTCACTTGTGAACATGCATCATCACTCTATTGGTGGAGCTCTGAAGTGTAGATACTTCTGCTAGGCAGGATGTGGGAGTTACAGTCAACTATCAAGCCAGAGCCCTGCCCTCTAGGGATGACCAGCTAGGGTGAGTGACTTCAGTAACCCTATTTACTCAGGGTATGTAAGCACGGGCCTTTAGATCTGGTGCCAATGATGTGGACTCATTGTTTAAGCAGGAAACATGTTCTACTAGGGTACCTTCAATTTCTTACCATCTATAAGATGGTAGTGAATGGTGGAGTAAACACAGCCTATGATTTTGTGGCACAGTGTCCCTATTTGCAGAACTATAATGAGTAGGGGACAAAGTTATAGTCCTGATCTCTAAACAACTATGCTCTAACCTCATGATCACCAAATTTTTTGATCATGTATCCTTATCACGCTTCTTCAGCATGAACTCTGTTGTGACTGTACTTATCTACTTAGAAATTGTTGTTCAGTCACCAAGTCATGTCCCACATTTTGCGAACCAATGAACTGCAGCACACCAGGCCTCCCTGTGTCTTACCAAACCCAGAGTTTGCCCAAGTTCATTGCATAAGTCAATGAAGCTATGAGCCATGCTGTGCAAGGCCACCCAAGACGGATGGGTCATAGTGGAGAATTCTGACAGAACGTGGTCCACTGGAGAAAGGAATGGCAAACCACCCCAGTATCTTGTCATGAGAATCCCATGAACTTAGAAATTATAGGTGTTTTTTTACTCATACATAATATGCTTCCAAAGCAGAAGTTTAAAAAAATAAGGCAAAAATAAATATAAGTAGATATCTAATGGTTTCTTCCTGCACACAATGGAGTGGGTAAAATCCATGCTATAAACAATTTCTAGTCATCTCTAAAGCACAGTAATTATACCTTACTTTCAATCCCAATCATATATACATATTTTGTTCCCTAAATATCAAATCATGGATTTAACCTTTAATAAAACATGTTAAATAGGAAAAGAAAGACAAAGAAGGATAAAATAGGTAATATACTCACAGGATAAAGAAGGATAAAATAGGTAATATACTCACAGACCACAGTAAACAAAGAAGAATCTATGTGAAGCTGCTACAGTACTCATGTCTGTAACTCACCACAGCTGAAGCTGATATCCATAACTTCTTTCTTCCATTACTTGGCTCACATTTCCTCCTCCACCAGTTAGGACCTCAATTGGTGAAGGTTTTCCCCTCAAAATCAGTGGGGCTTTCTTTTATCAGTTGATGTACTTTTCAGTTAACTTTTACTATAGGAAATGATGATATTAAGGGTCATCACAGAGAATCCCCCTGGGTTCCAGAAATGGTCCTCTCTGGTCACATTTTCTGGCATCAATTGAATGTTCTCTTGATAATTAGGATCAACCACCTAACAGAGCAGCCCCTTTCTTTAACTGTTGGTGTAGTGGTAAGAGGAACTCAGAAAGATACAATAGCAGAGCAGAGCTCCAGTTCCATGGAACCAATGTTCTAAGGATTTCTCTTTTAGAAACCAAGACCTCCAAACTTCAGAAATGAAATTGTAGACATGGATATAAGGACTCTGTAAAGTGGAATATTAATGAGAGGAGCCATTCCTTCTTGAAAGCACTGATTCTTAGACAATCCATGTATTCTGAGAGAGACAGCACCCATTATTGTTCCCTGATTAAATGTACTAAATCATATATAACAGAATCATAACTCCTCCAAGTTTTGTGGGATTTGATGCTATTGTATATGGAATACTGAGATTTAATTATCATTTTGTTTGCTGTATTATATAAAGATATAACTGATTTTAGTATACTAAGCTTCATCTTGTGATTCTGACAAGTTCATTTACTAGTTCTTGGCCATTGCAATACAGTAAAATATAAAAAATGATCAAGAAGGAAGAAGTAAAACTCTCTGTAAATAATCTGATTGTTTCTATAGAAATTCCTAAAAATCTAAAAAGCAACAACTGCCTTGTGATGTTGGATCTGGGACTCTGCAAGCGACATCTCTTTTGCTGGCTGATTCCATGTTAGACTCTGTTTGCCAGTAAGGGACCTGAGGGAGATGAAATTTTGTTTTATAGATTCTGAGGAATTTCTGTAGAAACAATCACATTATTTGCAAAGAGAGAGAGAGAGTTTTACTTCTTCCTCCCTGATCATTTTTCTTTTATATTTCTTTTTTATGGTTTACCATATTGCAATGGCCAAAACCTCCAGGATGATGTTGAAGAGAGGTGGGGAGAGTGAGTATGCTCAGTTGGGTCTAGGATCTCTGAGCTCAGAGAAGGGGTCTGGGATCCAGACCCATAAGGGGAGTGGGTGCCGACTGGCACAGGTGTCTGCAAGGGGTCTTAGGAATCTGCATCTGCAAGTGTTACATATTTGCAAGAAGAAACTGCCACCACTAAAGTGAAGAAGGTTTTGGCAGGTGATACTCATAGGAATAGGAAAGTTGGTGGGAAGCAAACGAGTCAATCCTTTCTTCCTCCTCAAGCTTGCATCCCTACTGGCAAACAGAGCCTAACATGGAATCAGCTAGCACAACAGAAGTATTGCTTGCAGAAACTTAGTCCCTCCCAGCTTTCCTCCTTCATCCACCCCTCCCCAACTTTCCCTGATTATTGTAACTCCCTTCGACAAAAGTGTTTTATTCTTGGCCCTAAAAGCATTCTTTTTAAGCAATTCCCATGTTAAATAGTATGTTCCATTCAATATTCTATTAGTGCGGCCCTTCCAGCCCCACCCTCCTCCTCACATATGCCTGCATACACATGCATGTACACCACAAGCGTGCACACACATGGAAACTTCAATATAAAGCTTGACAACTTTTGCTCAAAGAGTTTAAGAGAATTTCTCAGTCATACAAGTACAGAGAGGCAGAGTTGATATCCAGCCTCCACACTGGTTCTTAAGCTCTTACCCTTCCTATTTCCTTATCCTCTCTCTTCTTTTTAATACTAAAAATAATAACTCCACTTACATCATTTCATTTTTGAAGTGTTTTCACATATCTTGCTATCCTGACAATCACAACTCCTCTGGAAAGTAGGACAGGTCATATTATTTTCTCTGTGTTACAAGATATGAAACTTGGCTTATAATATTTCCCAGTGGAAAGAGGAAAACATTTCTAAAAGGAAACATCCAAGCAGTTTTGATTCTGTCTTCATTTCAATGTACTTTTCATTAAAGCTCCTTTAAAATTTTAAAAAAATAAATCCTACCTTTATAACACCTGTAGTCTGTCACTTTCACTGTATACTGTTGACCACTGTTTGTATTTTTATGGATGGTTTTACTTTCAGGGGACTGGGGCATGTGTAGAATGTGAATATATTTGCTGAGTTCTTTTAAGCCTGAAATATCAGATTCAGGCAAGATCATTATCAGTAATCAAATCAGGATGAAATGTGTTTGTTTCCTTGTAGGAAACTTTAATATTGCAAAAGTTGGTTCCCCACGGTGCTAATCGGGGCATTTACATCTTTGTTTTGTATTTTGTACTCTGTTCTCTACTTGCACAATTTGGGGGCATATCTTTTGTAACATCTTTTTGGTGGTTCACTTTGTGTACTATTTAAAAAAGAATAATACAAATGATGAGTATGTACTTATTTCTTACTATGGTGTTGGCCTTGCATTACTTCAGAGCTAGGAGCATACAGCTATTTATCTCTGATAAATCATCTTAAACACTCTTTTTAATTGAAGTAAAGTTGAGTTACAATATTATATTAGCTTCAGGTGCACAACAGTGGTTCAATAATTTTATAGTTTATACTCCATTTAAAGTTATTATAAATACCTATATTGCCTTGTGCCTTACAATATATTCTTGTGCTTATTTATTTTTTATGCAGTAGTTTGTATTTCTTAATCCTTTACTCTAATCTTGCCCCTCTCCCCTCCCACTCCCCGTTGGTAACCTCTAGCTGTTCTTCATATTTGTGAGTTTGCTTCTGCTTTGTTTTGTTCATTTGTTTGCTAAGAATCTTCTCTTTTGTTTTACATTAGTTATGTGAGAATTTGTAGTTCCACATTCTTCCAGGGTCTTCTTTTGCTTTGTGAAATGTATTTGTTCAGTTACAAACAACTCTGGTCTTAAGCAGTAAATTGGCCATTGCTCCACCCTGTCTTAGGCATTGCCAGCTGATCCTTATCAGAAACTTTGAACAAAACACTTCTCTTAAACCAGCAATGTTATCCTCATCCTTATTCCACTGGGATACATAAAATAATAAGTTTGTATTGAATGCTTATTAACTATCTGCTCCTCCCTCTTTTAAAATGTGCTGGTTCATTTTAATATGTCACCTTGGCTGAGCCACAGTACCCAGATATTTGTTCAGTCTTCTGCATGTTGCTGTGAAAGTATTTTATTAAATGAATTTTTAAATTTGTATATTTTGAGTAAAGCTAATTGCCCTCACTAATGTGGGTTGGCCTCACCTAATCAGTTGGCAGCCTTTACCAGAACAAACATTGACCGCTCCCAAAAAAGAAACAATTCCCCCAGAAGACTGCCTTTGTATTTGAACTGCAATTCTTCCCTGAGCCTCCAGTCTGCTAGCCTGCCCTTTCTGATTTTGAATTCTCTCCCCACCCCCCCTCTCTCTCTATATATATATATATACACACACACATACACACACACATATATATTTTTTTCTCTCTCTTTTTTTTTGCAGAATCCTAATGTGTGCTCAGTCACTCAGTCATGTCCAACTCTTTATGACCCCAGGGACTCCTCTGTCCATGGAATTTTCTATGCAAGAATACTGGAATGGGCTGCCATTTCCTCCTCTAGGGGATCTCCCTGACCCAGGGATTGAACCTGTGTCTCCTGCATTGACAGGTAGATTCTTTACCACTGAGCCACTTGGGAAATCCCACTGGCATCTTAACTTCCAGAATAATTTTTGAGTTACATGCTACAACACACATACTATTTGGCATGAAGTGATTGAACAGTAATATCAGAGGTCCTGTTTCCTAGAAATGCTTAATGGTACCTCTCAGGAAATGCCACTTTACTTGGTTGGGAGATCCACTTTCAGCTTGGACTCCAAACAGAAAGAAACTATTTCCCCAAAGGTTTTAAACATCACTCTTCCTCACAGATTTCAAAATAAACTTATAACCATCTTACTATATAAGAGATATGACAGATTATATTAATCATACTAAATTTTACTAAAATTATAATACTCTAGAGAAAAATTTGTCTCCAGTTTTGCTACTCCAGCAAACCAAAGGTTTCATCTTATAGTCTTTCTTTCAGTTTGCCTCCAAAAACATTTTTTCAAGTTATAGTGATAATAGAGCTATAATTTTATATTTTCCTTTTATCAAAAAAAGTATCTAAATAGAGAGAAGAAAAATGTTTTTCTTTTTCTGAATTTCAGAAGGAAATTCCAAACAAAAAAGAAAAAGTTGGTGTTGAAACTTGATTACTCTGTATGACTAGGTACCAAGGGATAAAATAAAAATGAATTGACCACATCCTGGCTATTATAAACAGTGCTGCGATGAACATTGGGGTGCACGTGGCTGATTCATGTCAATGTATGGCAAAAACCACTACAATATTGTAAAGTAATTAGCCTCCAACTAATAAAAGTAACTGGAAAAAAAAAACAAAACAATGAATTGACCTCATTGACTCGATCATTTTCTTTGATTTAGTTCACATAATTGGAACCTGATTTACACTGGGAGTGGGTAAAGAAAAATCAGGAAACAATGCGTGCTCTCCAAGCCATTGAGAACATCATCTTCTCTAAAGTTAAATTTTTAACCATTAGGTAAGCCTCACAGTCATCCAGTAACCTACTGATCTGCATACAGCACCCTAATGCTAACCAAGTAGATGAACTGAAATTAGAAGTTTCTGTCAAATTGATTCACTTTACTGCACACCTGGAACTAACACAAAATTGTAAATCAACTTTACTTCAATAGAAATTAACTTTAAAAAAGAAGCTTCTGTCAAATAGAAAGGGTAAATCAATGGAAAGGTGCGATGATGGAAAGGCATCAAAAGCTTAGAGGATTATAGCAGAAGGACATAATCCTTCTGTTCTTCCAGAGACAAAAGAGAGGGGGTAAAGGAGCCTGCACTGTCTGGTTAGTGGGCCGAGATTTTGTGGCTGTCTGTTTTTTGCTGTTTCATGCAGCCATCTGTTCTGATCCTGAATTAGGGGTTCCTTGGGAAAGCACTAATTTTTACAACATTCTAAGTGTTTCTTGCAAAATAAGCTAAAATTGGTTTGGAATAATGAAGGCACCTGTATAAGAGTGATGAATGTCTCCCCAGGGATTCTCAGGGATGCCAGGCCCAAGCCCTGGTAACTGGTACCAGGTCCAGTCAGAAGCTGACGTCTCCACTAACGATCTGGAAGAAGGAGTCAGTGGCTGATTAATGAAATTCACAGTTGAAGTGAAATGATGGATTGGATGCAAGAAAGCAAAGAAATTAGTCATGTTGGTCAAATGAGATGCATCTTATGGAAATGCTTGCTCATCCTTTAAACAGAAAATCAGCATCTGAAACTCATTTAATGGGATCAATCAGTCCAGAAAGCACCACTTCCAGCAGAGGCGCTGGAGGCGATGCCAGGAAGCAAATTAGACAGGAGATGGGAGGCTGAGCCGGCACAATAGGAGCTTCTCTGGAAAGACCGCAGGATATTTGGCCAGTGTTCACTTGCTTCCCACAGCTCCTGACACTGAGCCACAGCCTCTGAAGTCCACTCTGCTTCTGCCTTGTCCAGCCTGTCCTCTGCCTTCTAGTTCTGCCTGGAAAGATGGCTCCACATGGGCTTCCTAGCCTTGTTTTCAACAAGACAAAGTTGACAGTGTGCAATGTCTCGTTCCTCTGCGGGTAATGACAGGGCCAAGGCCAGAGGTGTGGGTCCAGCATCAAAATGGAAGCCTGGCAAGTATTATGGTGGGAATTGTGGTCTTCATCTCTGGCCCATCCTCCATTCTAAGACGAGTGTCTATTCACAGTCCTTCTGCTCATGGAGTTTGTTGCTTTCAGGCTCCCAAGGTCGGGGCATTTTGAATTCATTTCCCTGAATCCACACGCACCCCTTCACTGTCCTGTGAACTTCTGTGGCAACATGTGGGACTAAAGAAAGTAAGTGTCCTTCAGTGAAAACCTATGGTTTTTGAAAGTCCTATAGTTTCAATCATCTGTTTTCTTTCAGTCTCATAAGAACCTAGTTTATATCCTCAGGTCTGGCTGCACCCCTCCCTCTCATCCCCTCACTCCTTCACTGTCTCCAGTGTGAACTTAACACGGACTCCTAACCTTGCCCTGAGGTAAAGGGAGCTCAGGCTTCATGGATTAATAGTCCCTTTTCCATCTTTAATAATGTCTCCATCACCTGTAGGGTAATATGGCACAGCAAATTTCCCTATCACATTATAGCATTGTATAAATTAATCTCATATTAAGTTTTTAAATCAAAATATAGCTCCTTTTCTTATGAGAACAAAAAAATTATTAAAAGAGACTTTTCCAACATTATTTTGGGGGCCATTCAGAGACCTTAAGTTTATATTAATAATTATTTAACATTCAGAATAGTTATGGATTACAGGCTGAAACTTGAAAGCAAATTGTTACATGGTTGTAAGGTTACCCAAGAAGAAATAACAGTGGTAGGCAGAATTATCATTTGATGTATTTAAAATCAGACAGTATCCCATGGGCTATGGATTTAGATGGGGGACCCAGAATCTAGGTTCTTCAGGGTTAAAGTTAATTGATTATTATTACAAAACTGTATTGGAAAACCAGAATCTCACTAGTAACCTCTCACATCACTTTGGTCTAATTTTCCTTAGTGTGAATCTCTCTTTAGGGTGCTGAGTTCATCCCTTCTGGTAACATAAAGAGACCCAGTTTCGAGGCACAACCCTCTAAGAATGCAATGGTGTGGACGACCCTCAATACGAACTTCAAACAGTCTGGCTCAGCTGTGACTGACTTTAACTATGGAGATCCTTCTATTGTTTTCTAGCTGCTACTGAAGCCAAAACCATTACTTGTCAAATCATGATTGAATCATCCTATCCAGCTTCTGAGAGAAAAGATCTGACATACCCCAATGCCTGCAGCCTTTGCTTCTGTTGTTCATGACGGGAAGCCTCCACTCTAGTCAGACCGTATCCCAGCTCTCTGATTCCTGCTTCAGTGTCTTTCCCTAGGAGCCCTCACAGCGGCTGCTGCTGAGATTACATTTAATGTCACCCTCAATTAACCTGACAGGATCCAGGCTTCCCTAACCCCTCCGGAACTGAGAGAAAAGAAGAGGCTTTGGGTGGGAAGCTGAAACAGGCTTTTCTGTTGCTGGCTCTTTTGCAGGTAAATCTCTCAGAAAATTGCCATTTTATTGTTTCCAGGCCCTGAGCTCACATTACACCAACCGAAGCCTGGAAATATCTGTCAGGTCATCCATCAGCTTTTACAGGGTGAAGACCTTTGAGAAACATGGAAAGCACTCAACTAGTTGGAAATGTTACTGACATAGTCCAAGTAAACACCAAGTCTTCATGCCTGGATGTTACCTTCCAATTTCTTCTTTCAGATAAAAATAACATGGAACTCTACTGCAACAGCAAAAACCAGGATGGTGTCAGAGTAAAATGCTTTGGAAACTTTCCAAAGGAAATTAAAATGCAGTTCCTGTCAACCTTTCTCAGAGAAGCCATTCTTTCTTCCTGGAAGTTGGACCATACGCAATCCAGAATCATTACAGTCTCTACTGAAGTAATGGGGTATTGGATATTTCTTCACATACAAATGTTTTATTACTTAATTACTTTTTATCCATACTACAGTTGAGTAACATTTGTTATCCAGAATACATCAACAAAATAGCTGAAAAATAAGAAAAGAATTCTGCTGGCTTGTTCAACCCCTTTTAATTTAGGAATACATAAATATATTTTACAAAATCCTTGATGAATTATGAACTATTATTTCACTCAGTTAGATTAATCATTACAAGAGCAAGAGATAGAGTTGACAGATAAAGCAAATGAAAATACAGAGCACCCAGATATTTTTGATTTTCAGATGAATAACAGACGTTTTTACGATATACAGATATTACATGTGATATACTTATAGTAAAAAAAATGTTCTGAAATACAAACTTAACTGGCCATACTGTACTTAACCTAGCAAACCGAGAAGAAACCAATTTTATCAGAAAGACTTAGTGTTTCAAATACTCTGGCTTGCTACTCCTTGACAATTAAACTAGCCACTTGGATGTCAACAAAGAAATTTTTAAGAATGAATTGAAAAAGATTAGAGGCTGACTATGTAGTCATTGTTTTCCAGATTGTCAAGGTCACTTTACGGCTCTTAATTCTTCATTCTTTTTTACAATTGCTGCTTTTTAGTCGCTAAGTCCCATTCTCTGTGACCCCAGGGATTGCAGGACTGAAGGTTTTTCTTTCCTTCACTATGTATGTCCTGGAATTTGCTCAAACTCATGTCCATTGAGATGGTGATGAGATACAACCATTTCATCCTCTATCACCCCCTTCTCCTCCTGCCTTCAATCTTTCCAGCTCTTCACATCAGGTCGCCAAAGTACTGAGGCTTCAGTGTTAGCTCTTCACATCAGGTCGCCAAAGTATTGAGGCTTCAGCATTAGCATCAGTCCTTCCAATGAATATTCAGGGTTGATTTCCTTTAGTATTGACTGGCTGGATTTCCTTGCTGTCCAGGGGACTTTCAACAGTCTTCTCCAACATCACATTTCAAAAGCATCAATTTTTTGGCACTCACCCTTCTTTGCGGTCAATGCTTACATTCATACATGACTACTGGAAAAACCATGGCTGTGACTAGACAGACATTTGTTGCCAAAGTAATGTCTCTGCTTTTCAATGTGTGGTCTAGATTTGCCATAAGTTTTCTTTCAAGGAGCAAGCATCTTTTAATTTCATGGCTGCATTCACCATCTGCAGTGATTTTGGAGTCCAAGAAAATAAAGCCTGCCACTGTTTTCACTGTTTCCTCACTTATTTGCCGGGAAGTGATGGGACCAGATGTCATGATCTTGGTTTTTTGAATGCTGAGTTTTAAGCCAGCTTTTTCACAGTCTTCTTTGACCCTCATCAAGAGGCTCTTTAGTTTCACGTTACTTTCTGCCATTAGAATGGTATCATCTGCATATCTGAGGTTGTTGATATTTCTCCTGGAAATCTTGATTCCAGCTTGTGCTTCATTCAGCCTGGCATTTTGCATGATGTATTCTGCATATAAATTAAATAAGCAGGGCGACAATATACAGTTTTGAAGGACTCCTTTCCCAGTTTTGAACCAGTCCATTGTTCCATGTCTGGTTCTAACTGTTGCTTCTTGACCTGCATATAGGTTTTGCAGGAGGCAGTTAAGGTGGGCTGGTATTTCCATCTCTTTAAGAATTTTCCACAGTTTATTGTGATCCACATAGACAAAGGTTTAGTGTAGTCAGTGAAGCACAAGTAGATGTTTTTCTGGAATTCTCTTTCTTATTCTGTGATGTGATGGATGTTGGCAATTTGATCTCTCGCTCCTCTGCCTTTTCTAAATCCAGCTTGAACATCTGGAAGTTCTCAGTTAATGTATCGTTGAAGCCTAGTTTAGAGAATTTTCAGCATTTCTTTTCTGGAGTGTGAAATGAGTACAATTATGTGGCAGTTTGAATGTTCTTTGGCATTGCTTTTCTTTGGGATTGGAATGAAAACTGACCTTTTCCAGTCCTGTGGCCACTGCTGAGTTTTCCAAAGTTGCTGGCCAATTGAGTGCACCACTTTAACAGCATCATCTTTTAGGATTTGAAATAGCTCAACTGGAATTCCATCACCTCCACTAGCTTTGTTCGTAGTGATGCTTCCTAAGGCCCAGTTGACTTTGCACTCCAAGATGTCTGGCTCTAGGAGAGTGATCACACCACTGTTGTTATCTGGGTCATTAACATCTTTTTTGTAAAACTCTTCTGTGTATTTTTGCCATCTCTTCTTAATATCTTCTGCTTCTGTTCGGTCTATACTGTTTCTGTCCTTTATTGTGCCCATCTTTGCATGAAATGTTCCCTTGGTATCTCTAATTTTCTCGAAGAGATCTTTCCCATTCTATTGTTTTGCTCTATTTCTTTGCTTTGATCACTTAGGAAGTCTTTCTTATCTTTCCTTGCTATTCTTTGGAACTCTGCATTCAGATGGATATATCTTTCCTGTTTTTTGTTGTCTGTTTCTTCTCTTCTTATCTCAGCTATTTGTAAGGCCTCCACAGACAACCATTTGGCCTTTTTGCATTTCTTTTTTGTTGTTGTTGTTCTTTTTCTTGAGGATGGTTTTGATCATGGCTTCTGGTACAATGTTACAAGGCTCTGTCCATAGTTCTTCAGGCAGTCTGTCTATCAGATCTAGTCTCTTGAACCTTTTTGTCACTTCTACTGTATAATCATAAAGGATTTGATTTATACCTGAATGGCCTAGTGGTAGTCTCTACTTTCTTCAATTAAACCTGAATTTTGGAATAAGGAGCTCATGATCTGTGCCATAGTCAGTTCCCGATCTTGTTTTTGCTGACATATAGAGTTTTTCCATCTTTGGCTGCAAAAAATATAATCAATCTGATTTCAGTATTGACCATCAGGTGATGTCCATGTGTAGAGTCTTCTCTTATGTTGTTGGAAGAGGGTGTTTGCTATGACCAGTGTGTTATCTTGGTAAGACTCTGTTAGCCTTTGCCCTGCTTCATTTTGTACTCCAAGGTCAAACTTGCCTGTTACTCCAGGTATCTCTTGAATTCCTACTTTTACATTCCAGTCCCCTATGATAAAAAGGACATTTTTTGGGGTGTTAGTTCTAGAAGGTCTTGTAGGAATTCATAGAGCCATTCAACTTCAGCTTCTTTGGCATTAGTGGTTGGAGCATAGTCTTGAATTACTCTGATATTGAATGGTTTACCTTGGAAATGATCAAAGCTCATTCTGTTGTTTTTGAGATTGCACCCAAGTACTGCATTTTGTGCTCTTTTGTTGACTATGAGGGCTACTCCATTTCTTCTAAGGGATTCTTGCCCATAGTAGTAGATATAATGGTCATCTGAATTAAATTCACCCATTCTGGTCCATTGTAGTTCACTGATTCCTAAAATGTCAATGTTCACTCTTGCCATCTCCTGTTTGACCACTTCCAATTTACCTTGCTTCATGGACTTAACATTCCAGGTCCCTATGCAATATTGTTCTTTACAGTATTGGACTTTACCTTCACCACCAGACAAATCCACAACTGGGTGTCATTTTCACTTTGGCTCCATCTCTTCATTCCTTCTGAAGCTATTTCTCCACTCTTCTCCAGTAGCATAATGGACACCTATTGATCTGGGAAGTTCATCTTTTCAGGTTATATCTTTTTGCCTTTTCATAATGTTCATGGGGTTCTCAAGGCAAGAATGCTGATGTGGTTAGCCATTCCACATCTCCAGTGGAACTCCAGTGGAGTTCCTGTCAGAACCCCCCACCATGAGCCATCCGTCCTATGGGGCCCTGCAAGGCATGGCTCCTAGTTTCACTGAGTTAGACAAGGCTGTGATCCATGTGATCAGTTTGGTTAGTTTCCTGTGGTTGTGGTTTCCATTCTGTCTGTGCTCTGATGGATGAGGATAAGAGGCTTGTGGAATCTTCTTGATGGGAGGGACTGGCTGTGGGAAAAACTGGGTCTTGCTGTGGTGGGCAAGGCCATGATCAGTAAATCTTTAATCCAATTTTCTGCTGATGGATTTGGCTGTGTTCCCTCCCTGAGTCTTCTTAATTTTCAGTGACTTCTTATGGCAAAGATTAACTCAGGCAATATGAGGTTCTGAGTGAAGAAGGAAGTGTTATGTAAATCACAATACATTCTGAGTTGACAACTGCACACTTAACAGAGATGGTACTGTAGTTTTAGAGCCCCCTTTTAGCTATTCTCTGACCTGTCCAGAGGTTGGCCATAAAAGTAGTCTCACTCCAGATTTTTGCTATTGTCAGAACATGCAGATGATCCTGCACCTCAGAATAAGAGTTTGGTAGTAGAAAGTGTTCTGCCCTTATTGATCGTTTTGTCAAATGACAGTAACTGCATGGCAGCACTTAAAACTCTAGGTTCTATACTAGGCAATTGTATTAATAATACAACATGAAGAATATAAGAAAGAGGATGATTAACCTTTATAGAATTCTTTGAAAACACACTCCCAAACTAGTGAACACTTCTAGAACACTTCTCCCAATGTCTATTTGGATTTCACCTTGGAGATTCAGACACCACCTCCTTTAATTTAGAGGTAGCTTTTTCTTTCTGACCAGTGCATCACAAATTGTTAGCAAAGCACAGACCCTGCCTAGATTAGCTAATAGGAAGTCAAAAGCAATTGGATTATCCAAAACTATGTGTTTAACTGCAAAGTGTCTTTTATAACTTTGGCTAAGTTATATTTATTTCTGACAATTTTTCCAGTTATATCACCCTCCCACACAGTATGTGCATTAAAAATTGGCAAATCTCTAGAGTATGTAGTTAGTTCTTCACTTTGTAAATTACTGGATACACACTTCAATGAGATATGGTCCATATATCATGGAGGGATCTGGAATATGTTAGCGTCTCCAAAAATTGGGGCTTCCCAGATGGCACAGAGGTAAAGAATCCACCTGCCAATGGAGAGATGCAAGATACCCAGTTTCAATTTCTGGGTCAGGAAGATCCCCTGGAGGAGGAAATGGCAACCCACTGCAGTATTCGTGCCTGGGAAATCCCACAGACAGACAAGCCTAGTGGCTTATAGTCCAAAGAGTTGCAAAGAGTCAGACAAGACTGAGCACACACTCCAAAAATTGCCCCATAGTCATAAATCAGATTTGTGTGTGGTAGATAAGTAAAGGCTTAGTGTCTTTACATAAGAACAGTATCCTAGAAAGGTACAGGTACTCTTGGTGTTATAGGTATTGTTTAAGATGATTGACATTTGCCAGTTGTCTATCTCTCAAGGAGAGCAGAGTTCTTGGTAAAGTTGAAAGCTCTGAGGATAACAAGTGAAGAAAAGATAGTTCCATTATTTATTCCATACTCTTGTGTTATCCCTAGCTTCAGAAACAGTGCTATAATTATTTTTGCAGTACTTTACTGTTTGGGGTCAGCATCCAGTATGTATGTGTTTGGAGTGTAAGGTTAATAATACGGGAGTCAGGAGAGTCTGAGGACAGTAAGAGATGCCTACTATCTTGGTCTCCGATTTTTAGGGTGAACAGAATAGTTGGTTTTATTATCAGCAGTGTAGCACTCATTGAAAACTGTCCTTAATAGTTAAGGATAAGTCTTCTCTAAGTTTGAGAGAAAAAATGAAAGTCAGGTTCCACATTATTAAATTAGTAAAGCTATTATTACTTGTTCTAAGAACATCTCAAAATATTTGCCCTAATCTGATGAGTGTATTAGGGAAGCAATTCTAACTTTTGCTTATGTACAAAATTCCAATTCCCTATTTCTAGCTAGAGGCCATGCACACAACGGAGAGTAATGCAGCAGAAGCAACTGCCTGTGGATGAATGCAGAATGTTGTCAGATAAAAGTGAAAAGATGATTTTCAAAATTTCCCATGGATTTACCCTTTCTTTGCTTATGAAGTAAGTTAATATCAAATCAGTCTTTACTGGAAATGCAATAAGCCTTGTCCCACATCTTATGTCTTCTAATGTTTCTCTTCTGTCTGAAGAAACCAGGAGATGCTAGAACCTTTTCTAAGCCTTCCACTCAACATTATAGAACCAGATATTCGCATTTAAAAAACCTACTAATCTATTTCAGTTGATTTAGTTCAGGAGGCTAGAATTCTTAGTTTCCAGTAGTGTAAAATCTTGGTAATTTTTTGTCTTTTCTCTTGGGAATTGAAGAAAACTTTTTGCTTAAAATCTACCTATTACTCATCCTATTTTGGTAGATTTATTTTTAGAATAACTTGTTACTCATCCTATTTTGGTAGATTTATTTTTAGAAGAACTTGTACTTCGGGGAGGAAACACAGAAGAAGGATGTATAAGGATATTGGGCTTTGGCAAAAGGGAAAAACTTGTGGAAGAAGTGAGACAGAAGGAGTCGGCAGCTGGGGGGCAGTATTTAAAGGAAGAAGAGTTAGGGTGGGGTTAGGAAATGACAAGAATTTAGCAGAACCAAAAATTCTTAAGTTGTTCCACAGTTTTTCGTTATCTTTGGACAAAAAAAATCTTTTAATGAAGCTATATTGAAGTCTGAATTTTGGTTAGAAGCTTTTCACAAAAGGCAACACAGTGGATATTAGAAATTGTCTTGCCCTTTTGCCCTTAAGTTATGTCCAAGATGAATAATTGTAATCATACTAAAAGTTCACTAAAGTGACCACTTACATTCCAAATTATCCTTAGTGAAATCATTTCATTTTATAAGATATGCACAAGAATTTCGGTTATGACTGGAATACACATCGGATGAAGACATTTGGCCTGGGAAGTGTTAATATGTCATGAGAGGGTCCCATCAGACTAGAGGTTAGTAACAGGTGCCACCTCTGCGACTCCTGTGTCAGGCCGCCTCCAGTCTTCAGCTATCTCCCACTTTAGACCTGACCACTGTCGGCCTCCAGTAGGTGGAGAGTTTGGAAACTTCACCTCCCAGATCAACTCACAGGAACACAAAGATGGATCTGAAAGAAAAACAGAATTTGCAAGGTTTCCAGATAGTGACCCAGAACAAAACTTATTAAGGGATGCTGGCCTGACCAAACCTTAAAATTGTCAGTTATTACAACAGGTATTGAAAAAAAAATGACCAAGGCTCACATCACTGAGTTCTAGTAGGGACTTAACTAGCCAGACTTGTGAGAGTCCTTCCCTTTTGTTTGTCACTGATATACTCATGCTTTGGATACATACTGTGGTCAGGTGGGGTTAGGGGTGGACTAGAAAAGAGTTGGCAAACCCATGGCACTTATTATTGCCATTACTCTTTCATCGCCTGTGGAGTGTATTGTTAATTAATCACAATCATTTTTTTTTTCTGGTCTGGACAGTTTTCCAGATAAGCAATACCAATAGATAATATTGGCTAAAGCAAGACCTTACTATGTGTCAGACATTCTTCTAAGCACTTTATAGGAATTAACTCCTGTAATTTTGACCTCAGTGCTCTTTACAGATTATGGAACTTGCCCAGAGCCACACAGCTAGTCATGGCAGGTCTGGGGTTCAATCCCCAGTGAGCTGTACCCAGAGTTGATGGTATCAGGGTGCAGTGTAAAACAGGTTGTTAAAATATTTAAATTATTCTGTAAGGTATTGCAAATAGCACCCCTCTCCTGCCTTAGCCTAGCACCCGTCTTGGGACCTCCTCTCCTAATTCCCTAACAATAAGGAGTTCATTTAACCGGCACAGAGGAGGCTTGCGGATGCCAGATCCAGAACTAAGGCCGGATCCTCTTCTGGTTGTACAGTGTTGGCCACTGCCCATGTCTCACATATCATTAAAGATGGAATTTCAAATATCATCTCTGGGTGTGACCCTTTCAGATTTTGGCTGATACAGTATCAGTATTGCTTACATAAACTATTTTTAAAGTAACATTAATTCACACATCATACTACATTAAATAAAACCATAGAAAATATAGAAAAAATTTAAAGTAAACATATGAGAATATTACTCTTTTCTAATGAACCCTTTTCATTATGTTCATGGCCATCTGATGTGAAGAGCCAACTCATTGGAAAAGACCCTGATGCGGGGAAAGATTGAGGGCAGGAGGAGAAGGGGGCGACAGAAGATGAGATGTCTGGATGGCATCACTGACTCAATGGACATGAGTTTGAGCAAATTCAGGGAGATGGTGAAGGACAGGGAAGCCTGCTGTGCTGCAGTTCATGGGTCACAAAGAGTCAGACACAACTTGGTAACTGAACAACAGCAACAATTCCTAATTCCACTGATTCCAAATTCCTCAGTGGAATGAAATCTCACTTTTAAGACTTTTATTTGTGATGTAGACTTTCCTGTTCAGGATGATTTCCCCATGTGTCTCTGAGCTGTGTCTTATTGTTTATCAGAACCTGTTGGGTATCTTTGAGATGCCTGAGGACATTGTCCTTCAAGCCAGCAGGTCACTGAAGGCTGGTCTCACTACAGCCCTGGGAGGCAAGGTAGATCCTGGTGGCATGTTCTGGAGTTCACTCTGCTTCTGTTGCTCTGAACAAACACCCAGCTCTGTTTCTCTGCACAAACACCCAGCTCCCCTTCTCTTCCAAGATTCCGCTTCATTCCAGGGCTCTGATTTTCTGGCTCCTGCACTGAAATAACCACTGGCATTTCCTCCTGTGAACCTTGGCTGTGGACCCATTCTCTGTCTTAATTCTTCCACTCCTCCGTTTGCTGCGGACCCCTTCTTGTGGCAGCTCCCACCACTGACCCAAGCAGGCCTGGACTCCACTTTTGCCAAGCCTTGTGGGGCAGAACTGGCATTCTTTGAGCTCATTCCTTTTGAGATATAGTTTAGAGATGGTAAAGCTTCTATGAGTTCAAACTCCTCAAGTTGAGGTGAGACTGACAGCTGGCAAAACTGAATTTTACAAAGACCAAGTTTATTTTGACATTCAAGCAACATTGTTATATAAGAAGAGAACCATTTAACAATAACTGGAAAAAAAAAACAAAAAAATGCATATTAGGAATTGTTCTCTTTTAACACTTGAAGAATAATGAGAAATGCTGTTAAACTGGAGATATTGATTAATGTGAAAGCTTCTCTTTAAGTTTTTCTTTTGAGTAAGAAATTGTGAATATTCTTTCTTTGGAGCTCTTAGATTTGCAAGGTATCTGAAATAAAAGCACTGATTTTAAGAGATTCCTTCTAAAATGCATGTATAACCAGTTCTAAATCAGAAGTCAGGATTTATATCACTCAAAAGAAGTAACAATGTGGAAAATGAATCGTATTTCTAGTGTGGCCTATCTCCAGAATATGAATCAATTCAACTTCACTTAGAAATTTATGAAATTATATAAATGTGTCACTTTCCCTTTTTTTTAACTTTGATGATCTTTATAATATACATTATAATAAAGACAAAAGTGAATTTCCCTCATGCCTTCAGGAAATCCTGAATATCCAGCTTCAGAATATCCTGTCTTCTATCCACTTACTAATGCATTCAAGCATTTATCCATTCCATCAATTAACAACTATCTGATTTGTTATGGTGTGCAAGCAATTTGCTAAACTCCAAGGGCAGACCAAACAGTGTTGGTCCTGCTTCTGTTAATTTAAAGCCACTGAAAATGGTTTACAACAGTAAAACTTTTATAAAATAGT
Organism: Odocoileus virginianus; assembly: GCF_023699985.2. Classification (NCBI taxonomy): domain Eukaryota; kingdom Metazoa; phylum Chordata; class Mammalia; order Artiodactyla; family Cervidae; genus Odocoileus; species Odocoileus virginianus. The sequence goes on along the minus strand of NC_069696.1, from coordinate 34,854,880 downwards.
TAAATATTTGTATAAACCTAGCTGTCCTCCTGTAAGTCAGTCATCTTATTTAAGACTTATTTTTCCTTGTCTATGGTAATCTGTACCTACTATGTTTACTAAGGTTATTCCTACTGTACTGGTTGACTCATATATACTATTTTAGGCAGAAAACATAAAAATTTTATCTTTCTACTCTGTATACTTGGAATCCGCATCACTGTTTTCTTAGGGACTCTTTAAGAAGGAACTGACTAGCAAACTGGACTGTTTGTTGTTATTAACTCCTTTGGCTTAGTTGCCTCTCATTCTTTTTAAAAAGTGTGTGTGTGGCATGACACTCCTATAGAATGAGCATAAAGCATAATTGTAAAGCCTAATGACTGTTTCCAGACAATTTAGTGACCTCAGAACACTTCAAGTACCTCCTTTTAATTTGCATGCTATTGATGTCATATATTTTGTCTTCTTTTTAAAAAAGTGTTCCATTGGGAGATAATTTACATACCATCAAATTCACTGTTTTAAAGTGTAAACTTGATGGATTTTAGTGTACTCTCAGAATTGTACAAGCATCACCAAAATATAATTTTAGAACATTTTCATGACACTAAAAAGAAACTCTGGGCTCATTAGCAGTCACTCCTCATTATCATGCTCCCAGCCCCTGGCAACTGGTAATCAGCTTTCCCTCTCTGTAGATTTGTAAGTAGGCAATTTTCAACTAGATTTAATCACATAGTACCACATTTACCATTTAGATTGCATTCTTTTTCTCCCTCTATCTCTATACTTTCATCTAGAATCATTTTCATTCTGCTGGAACACCACCCATACTTCTGGCTTTGTTAGTAAAATCTTCTTTCACCTTTACTGAGATGACCCAGATCCCTGGAAGCTGGGCTGGAGTCAGAAGCAGTGGTCGACTTCCAGTTCCCCTTATTGCTAGGGTGCCTCTACAGGGCCCCACCCTTATGCACAGCTAGGGTCACCAGTGTGGGTGGAAACTGAACTCTTCTTTAGTTCCTAGAGCACTAGCTCTTCCTCTCACTCATCCCTGGATGAAAAGGACCCCAAGTGCTAGGCTTATCCTTTGTCTTCTCCTGGTGCTTCTCTACTCCTTAAGATCTGCTGTTACGAGGCAAGTGCTGTGACTTCGTCTGAATGTCTTAGCCTCTTTGGACCTGATCCTCCACCACAGTGAGGAAAAGTCAGTGGTGTTTTATATCCACAACTCTCCTACTTCCTCCAAGGTTAATAAGGATACCAGTTCACTGTCTCCCACCTCAGAGTTAACAACAGGATCTAAGGTGCACAAGCTCCAGACCTGTAACTTTAAAGAAAGAAATCCAGGATTTACTTGAAAATCCTAGGAAAAGAATATCCTAGGAAAAATAGGTCTTTTTAGTATCTTCTTAGCTTTTTACTAGTTCATTTTCACTATACCTACTTAATTTTTTTCCTAGTTCATTTTCACTTTAAAAGTTTCACAAGGATTTTAAAAAAATGTTTTAAGCAGACTGAAGGAAAGGGTAAGCATTAATGATAAAATGACCAAATAACTGCTAGTAATTCCTTTGTAATGATGATGAAATCTAAAAAATTTCTTAAGAAGTAATTTTTTTTAATGTATGCACTATGATGTTAAAAATTAAAGATTTGGAAAGAAAATGATTAAAGTTTCCCTGAGAAGCAATTTGATACTGGCAGTCAGATTAGAAAAAAAAAAAATGAATAGCTGCGTGACTCATTGGTGAGAGAGGCATTCTCTGGCACCAAGATTTGAGAGGATTGATAATCTTGATCCTTCAACTGCAATGAGGCAACGGTGAGCAAAGCAGACTATGGTTGTCCAGAGTAAACCCAAGTTTGTCTGATAGCCACATTCTCAGAATAAATGAATGAATGAGATGATCAGTTATTGGGGAGCAGATATCTAAGAGTTGCTTGACAGTGGGTTTTCTATTTTTCCATAATGGAGAAAAATAGAAATAGCAAGAAATTACTGAGAGAAAAATCACCACCACCATTATCATAATCTTTCATTTTAGCTAATTTCTATTGAGCAGACTTATTCTGTGTCCTTTACAGCAGGCACTAGGAAAGCTCTTGATTAAGCTCATTCAGTCTTCTCTATTGCCCTCTGAGGCACTTTCACCAGGTAGGAAACTGGAACCTTGTACAGTTCTGGGGCCCAGTTTTCTGTGCACATTTTTGCTCCTCCCCAACCCCCACCCCCACCCCGACCCCCACCCGACTCGGGAATCTCAGCTCCCTGACCAGAGACTGAACTCAGGCCATGGCAGTGAAGCCCTAAGTCCTAAGCACTAGGCCACCAGGGTACTCCCCATTTGTGCACATCTTGACTGTAAACCATTTGAAGCAAAATACAGTGATCCGTTCAAGAACCAGTGTGAGTAGCTGGAGCATCAGATTGTGCTACTTCTAGAGAACACAGATTAAGTGGAATCCTCCTTTATTCATAAGTGAGTAATTTTCAATTTGGGGACAGACAGTAACACTCGAGATTAGACCTAGTGATGATAAATTACAGCTAAAAGTGTATGCACCATTAGGGTACTTGTTTGTGCCTAAGTTATTGACTTCCTTTACAAATGGCTCTAAATAGCATTTTTTTTTCATGAATTTTCACATTTTCTAAGCATCATAGTCATAGAAATACTCCAATATGGCAATTTAGTTCTTGTGTGATGATTTTCACTTATTTGGTAATATACTTTCAAAATAGCGAAAATTGTTATGGGAAACTCCTAAGAAACACTCCAAAATACAACAGAGGTATGATCTTCTTAGACCTACTTAAAAATTAATCAGAAATACATTTGTTCAAATAGAAGTCATAACATCTAAAGCTAAAAATGCTGTATATATATTTACTTCATTATGAGATTAATATAGAGAACATACTCATATATTATATTTATATATAAACATGAAACCACTTTTTAATGCTAAACTTTTATTTTTATATGTTCACATTATTGTTTTGGTTTCCATGCTGCCAGATAGCCATATTCCACTGGCTCAGTATAATAGAGGAGTTTCAACTCACAGGCCAACTTGTCCACAGAGTGGCAGCCTGGAGGGCTGTATTATGGATTCTAAGATTGCATCTGGAGTTCATGTGCAAGACTATCACAACTGATTAGTCACGTTTTTTCATGACCATAGAAAGGAGGAGGATTTATGGTGAGTTTCCTGAGTTTGTCATTCATGATACCACCTCTCAGTAGCTGTTACTGGAATTTTGGGTCAAGTATGAAGGAAAAAAACAGCATTTGGGTGTTTCCATAAATACAATTCAGCATTGCCAAGACATTCTGATTGTTAGATGGTAGGTGTAATTTTCATTTTCTTTAAAAAAACTTTGCCAGATGGATAAAACTGTCTCCTAATCCTTCCAACTAAGAGGGAAAGAATGAAATCACTGAATGAATGGGAAATTAAAGTGACGGTGTTTGTGAAACAGACTATGAAGCAAGAATCGTCTATTTTGTCTTCTAACAGGAAAGGGCACAATATTTAGTAGTCATCCAAGATGTACAAAGAAGACTCAAAATTATTTAAAAACCACCACCACCTCTAAAACCACCACAACAAACACCTCTGGTTATCTTATTCATAGAAACATGGCCAACAATAAAATCCAAAGAGTATTTTTCTTATTTTTTTGTAAGCTGCAGTGGGGCCTGAAAAGATTCATTTATCCCTCTAGATAAATTCACATGTGGAAAAATAGGCTAAGAAATAAGACTTAACAGCACAGTGAGGAAAGACGGGAGACTGTTATTTCTCGAGGGAAACTGTTTATCTCCACACATAACCTTCACTTCTTGTCAAAGCAAAACTGGCTTGGTAGGTTCTCCAACTACTTTAATAATATATGATGTGAGCAAAGAGGGCTTTTACAGGTATTTTATTAAGTCCCTTGTGCCATGAACCTACTAATTTTGGCGGTCCCTAGACCCTCTAAAAAAGGTGGGGACAATCTGTGAGGTCAGGAAATTCTTAGCAAACTAATTTTTATAATTTAATAAAACATAAAGAAATGTAACACAGAAGCAAAGTGTTACTGTACCATACAAAATGCAAAACACTTACCACTGATGAACAATAAATAGTTCATATAGAGCAGCCAACTCTCAGATTCTTCTCATTATTTGTCATCTCTTTTCAAAAATAGTCATTAGTTTTGAGCCTCATCCTCTACAAACTGACAATCACACAGAAGTTCCTGAGGTTAACCCCCCAGCAGTATTTATACAGTGGTTCCAGGTTTTTATCGTTTTCTTGATGAATTCACTTCCTTTCCTTTCTTCCTCTCTCTGTCCTCCCTTTCTTCCCTCTCTCTGTCCCTCCCTCCTTCCTTTTTCACTCTCTCTCTCCCTCCCTTCCTCCCCCCTCCCTTTTTTCTCCCTTCTTTTGGTTTTGTTTTGTTTATTAAGCTTTTTACTTTGAAGCTTTTTAGTGAGAAAAAGAAGAGAACTTAACATTACAGCTTTGAAGATGCCTACCATTTCTTTCATTCTTCTTGGATGACAGCTATTACATCTTTTAAAAGAAAAAAAAATTGTATTAAAGAAAAATTTAAAAGTAGAAAAATAGTATTAAGGGGCATTTGGGCACAATCCTCACAAGAGTGTCCTCACTTTAACAATTGCAAGTTTAGGGGTGAGTCCCCAGACCACCCTCAATTTCAAAATTTGCTAGAAGGTTTCACAGAACTCACTGAAAACTTCTGGATTATTACAGGGAAAGGATGCAGACGGAAACGAGCAAGCAAAGTTCAAGAGGCAGAGCCCATGAGAAATGCCAAATGAAGCTCATGTTGTCTTCTCTCCATGAAGTCAGGACATGTCCCACTCCTGGCATTAATCTGTGACAAGAAGCATGGAGACAGCCAACCAGGGAAGCTCACTCGAGCCTTTGGCACCCAGAGTTTTTATTGGGACTCATCACATTCATTCTGCCCGCATGGCTGACCTTTTGGCATCAGTCCTTCCCAGAGGTCAGGCTAATGTCTTTCGTTTCCGGTTCCCCCAGCAGTCAGAACTGATCTTGTGTGACCCAAAGCTCCCATCACAGACTGCATTATTAGGCTGCCTGGCACCCAAAGCCCCCAGCAAAGATCCTCCTGTCAAGTAGGACATTCCAGGGACCTAAAAATTACCTCCTAGTAGCCCAGGGTAAAGGCTAGACCTCTCTCAAAAGTGAAAGTGAGATCACTCAGTCATGTCCGACTCTTTGAGACCCCATGGACTGTAGCCCGCCAGGCTCCTCTGTCCATGGGATTCTCCAGGCAAGAATACTGGAGTGGGTTGCCATTTCCTTCTCCAGGGGATCTTCCCAACCCAGGAATCAAAACCGGGTCTCCCGCATTGCGGGCAGACGCTTTATCCTCTGAGCTACCAGGGAAGCTCTCAAGGTAAGGTTAATTCCTCACTACACAAGTATAATGACCTCCCTGCCTCTGCCCATACTTATCACTGAAATTCAAAACGATAATACCAACAGTGGCCAATCTTATTTCATCTAAAAGTGTGCCAGAGTCAAACTCATACTAGTTCACAAAAGCTGTTAAATATTTAGGAATTCTGTCAGCTAGTTGTTAAACACAGACATTATACAAAGTTTAATTACATAAACGTATAACTGTTGGGTTGGCCAAAAAGTTCATTCAGGTTTTTAAACCCAAACAAACTTTTTAGCCAACCCAATATATAAATTGGGCTTCCCTGGTGGCACAGTGGTAAAAAATATGCCTGAAATTCAGGAGATGTGGGTTTTATCCCTGGGTCTGCAAGAACACCTGGAGAAGGAAATGGCAACCCACTCCATTACACTTGTGCCTGGGAAATCCCATGGACAGAGGAGCCTGGTGGGCTACAGACCAATGGGATCGCAAAAGTCAGACACAATTTAGTGACTAAAAGAACAACAGCAAATATATAAATTAGATTAAACACAATGGTAATAAATGTTCAAAACTCATCTTTTTCTAATTATTTTACTATATTATATTATTAATATGCTCTTGATCTACATCTAGTGTAACTATATGGTGAAAATTCTGTAGAATCTCATATTACTATTCATCTCTTACTATCTCTGTGTGCAGTGATGTCCCATTGGTAGCATGAAATTAATGATGATTAAAATATTTACACCATGAAATTCAGCAAATGCTAGGAATCAGACTTTTTTGGGTACTCTTTGATTTTGAGAAGCATCTTTCTGCTGATCCAACTCTTACTAGAGATGTTAAAAGTATTTTGTAGGTTGTAACAACATTGGGATAAATTTCTGATAAATTATTTCAAAACATAGTATTTCTAGAGCTGATGATTCTGATGGAATGATTTTTCTAAAAAATTAACTCTTCATACAAATGTTTTAAGTTTGAATTTAATTTTATGTTTCCTCTGACATTACCTGTAAATTGTGCAGGTTATACCAGAAACCAGAAATGACTTTAAAAAAAAACACTTTATTTTATATTGGAGTATGGCTGATTAGGGGCTTCCCTGATGGCTCAGATGGCAAAGAATCTGCCTACAATGCAGGAGACTGGGGTTTGATCCCTGGGTCAGGAAGATCCCCTGGAGAAGGGGATGGCAATCCACTCCAGCATTCCTGCCTGGAGAATTGCATGGACAGAGGGCCCTGGCAGACTAGCCCATGGGGTCACGAAGAGTCAGACATGACTGAACGACTAACACACACACACACACACACACACACACACGGCTGATCAACAATTTTGTGATAGTTTCAGGTGGACAGCAAAGGGACTCAGCCATGCATATTAAAAATGACTTTTTGATTTGTAAATAATTAAAATGTGAAATAAAAATGTATGCAAGTAAAATTTCATTCATATGAAAAGTTGTCTTTCTGTTGTATACAATAATCTTACATTTTAATTTCCATTTCTAATTGTGAGGATATGTGGTTTGCAATGGTGTGGCAGTTTTCAACTAAAGGTTCTAGACTCTGAAGTCTAGTGAGTACTTCATATGCTTTATCGCAATGTACATATGTATGCTTTTGTCTTGTAGTAATTTGTTGACAAAATTTATTGCCTGAGAGACAGAAATTGCAAGATCACAGATACTTTTTTATATTCTTTAGTTTTAACTCTGTGCAGATGCCACAGTTGTATTGCAGAAATGGAAAGGAAAGACAGTTTACCTCCATGAGGAGGCCCTCCTGTCTCCTGGGGCCAGTCTGGAACCAGGTCTGGGAGTAGGCATTCCTCAGATCGTTTGGCAACCCTGATCCCCCATTTGCCCTCCAGGTGCTGGGTCAGCTTCTTAGGGAGCATGTTGCCTGTGCTACCGTAACCCAGGGGTAATGGGTAGCTATATTTCCATTTTCTTTTTTCCCTATTTCCCTTCATTTTCTTCAAGAACAGAAGAAATAGTTAGTAGGTAATAGTTAAATAAGTTTGCAGGTAATAGTTAAATAACTAGGCGACAAAAATTTTTTGATGTAAATTATGTTATCAGCTCTTTTCTTGAATTTTTATTTTGTAACATTGCATTTGTCCTGCCAACTATAGAATGTTGCTCACCACCCAGTTCTAGGGAAAAAAAAACATCAAGTCTTTAGCCACTATAGTTACTGACCCACAAATCACCTTGAAAGGAATTCAGGGTGAAGCTCAGGATGAGGCACTCTGTGTTCTGAGAAAACTGGCAGAACAGGTCTCAGAAAGTTGGATATTTTTAGGAGAACATTCAATAGACCAAGATTCTTGCATCTTCCCATATTTAGAAAAGCACTAAAATTATTGACTGAGATATGTTTCTTGTGACTAGCGGTAACCTTCTACAAAGATCTGTACTTGATTGCATATACTCCTTTTTTTAAATTGATGCCTTTTAATTTTTATTTACTTTCAGTAATTAACTTTTTATTGGAGTTAGTTGATTTATGATGCTTTGTTAGTTTCTGCCATACAGCAAAGTGAATCAGTTAAAAATGCACATATATACACTGTTTTTTAGATTCTATTCCCGTATAGTTCATTACAGAGTATTGAATATAGAGTTCCCTGTACTATTCAGTAGGTTCTTAATAGTTATCTATTCTATATATAGTGGTGTGTATATCTCCATCCTAATCTACCAATTAGCCTTCCCCCTACTTTCCTCTCTGGCAATTACAAGCTTGCTTTCTACATTTCTGACTCAATTTCTCTTCTGTAAACAGGTTCATTTGTGCCATTTCTTTAGATCCCATACATGTGATATCACGTGTCTTCTAGGTCTGACTTACTCCTTTGCACATACTCCTTTGCCAAAATCACATGTATGTGGACTTCCTCCCACACCCCCGCCCCGCCCGTCTCCCACTCCACCTAATCTGAGTAGTTCCTCAGAACTATCTGGGAGGTTTTCTCTCTGGCTATAGTCCTCAGTAAGTTCCCAGATAAAACTAAAACCCATAGCTCTCACATCATGAGTTTTCACTTCAGTCACCAATTTCTTTATATCTGTGTTCCCAAACAGGGTGTAATGTGCAAAATAGCACAATGGGCAGTCCCTTGAAATTTATTTTATTAAATTATCTACTTGTCTTTGATTTCCTTTTAGTTGTTAGTTGTGTCCTATGTGTCCATGGTCTTTCAGAACTATGGTTCACTTTAACTTTCCTGAGTGACTTAATCTGTATGAGCCTTAGAGAAGCCCTTTGTAATAATTTATGTTTTAAATTGCTCTGAGTGGACAAAAGGTGTCTTAGAAGGTAGTATTGCTCTAATTATAAATCCTTTAAAAATAATCAGAGACTAAGTAATAAGAATTAACTTAATTTGCTTTGGGACCTCTTCATTAGGCAAGATGAGTACTTTACACCTTAAGAGAGAAGCAGAGGGATGACATGTCAGCATATCAGTGTAAACCTCCTCTTGGTGACATCAACACTTCCACAGTTTTTCGGTAACACAGAATACTATTGGATCAGGGAATGATGGGACTGCAAAGGAACTGTTTACTTTTAAAATGTATGTACTTACTTGCTTGTCTTTGAGAAGACTTGAGGTATCTCATTATTTCAAAGTACATTAAACCCAAATTCATCATCTGAACTAAATAGAATGGAGATGACAGTCAACCTAGAGCAAACCTGGAGCAAAGACTGATGAAACTCTCTGTGCTCAGAAACCTGGAACCCCACTTCCAGGTTTCCTTCTTTTCTCTGTAGAGTTCAGTTTTGCCTTTCTTCATTTCTCTCCATTGTCATGGAGAATTATGGAAAGTGTTTTCTTCTAAAAGAGAAAATAACTCAGAAGAGGAGGCGGGCAGGCTGTACCTACTACAAGAGAGATTTAAGGGAGAAAAAACTTTACAAAAATCTACCATGAGAAGCACTCTTTGGGACTAAAATAGTGTCTCAAGAAAGCCTTTATTAACTGTAGATAATGACTGATACATTGGTTTATTATAGTTACTATCATTTCAGTCAGCACAAGTTCACTGTCTTTTATGGTGTTGATCTTACATATCACCACAATTTGAGAAATTCTGGTCATACAGTGCAGTACTTAGCATAATGTAGTACAACATAAACATTCACACATTTTAATTAAGTTAATGGGCAGGCAAAGAAGAAAGACTGTAATGTGTCCTGTGGGGGAGATGGTAGACTCAGGTGTGTGTGGGGTCTGGATATGAAGGCTACCCAAGGATTAAAAAGTTTTGATGCAAGGATGAACACACTTCTCAGTCACTAATTACCAAGTCACTAAAAACCAAAGTGAAATGGATAAAAACATCCTGACTTGGAATATGTCGTCTTAATTCATTGAGTTTTCAACTGCTCAAATGTAGCTTAACTTTAGTGGTGTCCTAGAGTCACATAAGCTTTTAGTCAGTGCAAGAATTTTTGGTGTTCCCCCCCCCCCACCTTACTCTTCTTCCTTTCTAGATCATCAAAACTCCTAGGGATTTTGGAAGGATAAGAAGAATACGGTGAATTTTGTATTTAAATTTCTCTATCTGGATGTGTCAAATTACAGGTAACTTCAATATTACATAGCAATAAAAATTCACAAGGTCCACTGAAGAGTTCACAGATATTTCAAACATGGAGAAATTCTACTGAACTTCATCACAACGGTATACTTAGCTTATTAATATATTATAATTAGCAATATTAAAAAAAAAAAAAACCGAAAACAACCTTTCAGAGAAACGGTAAGATGGGGAGCCAAAGCCAGAGGCCTTAAAGCAGTTTGGTTTTTGTTTTGAATCCTACTGACTTATCAGGAAGAGTTCAAATACACTCACAGAGTCGGAAGTAATAATCAGACCCAAGTGATCCACTCATATGGAGACAAAAAGTAATTTGCTTGGCATCTCCCGGATTGCTTTAAGAACCGCAGTAAAAAACGAACGAGGAGAAATGTTTCAGAAGCCAACTCGGCTCCCAAACCCAAACCCAAAGTCGAACCTGAGACTTTTTATAAAGGCGAGCAGAGCAACGGGCGGTAAAGGAAAACAGCCGGTGAACAACCCCGGGCAGGGCGGGCAGGAAGCCCACCTCAGGGAGACCCACTCTTGGTTTTCAGAAAGACGTTTCGGAAGCTCCATTTCCCTGCGGTTTCCACCCCTGCCCCGAAGCTGCAACAGCGGGACGCGGGGCGGCGGGGACAGAAAGCCGGGGAAGCAGACAGCAGAGGCGGAGACGGGACAGGAGCGCGGAGCCGGACAAAGAACGTGGCCCGGGGCCGCCGCTGTTGTCCGGGGTGCTGAAAAGCCGGGGACGTCCCGGGCGGCGGCGGCCGCCACTTGCCTCTCCCGGAGCGCGGGCGGGGGTTCCGGCTGCGCACCTGCTAAGCCCGTCCTGGCCCGGGGCCTGGAGGTGCCCGCCGGTGAGGTCCTCACAGCAGACCCTTAATGGGGAAATCATGAGGGGGGGAGGGCATCGCGGGCACAGCGGAGAGGACCCCGGTGCCCCTTCCCCGCCGCTCCGGGCGGCCCCACGCAGCGACCTCTCCACCTGCACGCGGACTCTCGCCGTCTCTTACCGCCGCGCCGGCAGGCTGAGCGCGAGACCAGCCCGGCACGGGCGGAGGGTGCGGGGCGTTGGGGGGAACCGGCGCCGGTCCCGGGATTGGGTGGGGGGCGGGGGGTGGAGGCGATGGCGAGCGGGGCATGCGCAGTGGGGCGGAGGAGGTGGCGATGGCCCGGGGAGGCGGGGGGACTGCTGTTTATCTGCAGCTGGGCCAACTCGGCGGCGCAGGCGGCGGCGGAGCGCGGGACGCCAGCGGCCGGTCCAGCTGCCGCCGGCCATGCCCGAGCCCATCTCCCGGCAGCTGCCGCGCACCGTCCGGGCCCCGGCCGGGGAGGATGCCAGACACCCGGGAGAGACCAGGACAGCGGCGGCGGCGCGATGGTGGTGACCAGCTCTGCCCGAGGCGGCGGCGGGGACCGCGCGCCCTCCCGGCGGCGGGACTGCGGACTCGCGCCGGCGGGAGCCGCGGCGCTGCTGGCCGGGGCGAGCTGCCTGTGCTACGGCCGCTCCCTGAGGGGCGAGTTCGTGCACGACGACGTGTGGGCGATCGTCAACAACCCCGACGTGCGGCCCGGGGCCCCGCTGCGCTGGGGCATCTTCTCCAACGATTTCTGGGGCAAGGGCATGGCCGAGAACACCAGCCACAAGTCTTACCGGCCGCTCTGCGTCCTCACCTTCAAGTGAGTCCCTCACCCTGGGCTCGCAGCCGCCGTTTCTCCTCACCCTCTACCCGGTCTGGGAGAAGTTGAGGGACCCGCTTGGGGGGCGCGTTTCTTTTCTTGCTGCCCCTTGCCCTCCACGCCTCCCTGCTCTCCAGGTTGCCCACGCCTCTCTGCTTGGTGGTCCTCGGCCCCGCTTCTCCGGGCTCCCGGGGCGGCTCGGAAGGCGCGGGCTGCGAGTTGGGATCGAGTTTCTGGAGAGTCTGCGCTCAGGGCGGGCTGGTCTCTGGGGCCAGGGCTGGAGGGGCCGTGGAGCCGCCTGCGCACACCTCACTCCAGTGGGACTGTGGGCAAGTGAGACCAGCGCGCGCCCGCCGAGGCGGTGGCTGTGGTGGTGAAGCCCCCAAGTTGAGCATTTCTCGGCGGCTGCTCGGCAGCTTTGCAGATGGGGAGTTAGCAGCCCTGAGCTGCCGGGGCGCGGGGGTTTGGGGAGGAAAGGACGGCGGGCAGAAGCTCTCTCCTGACCTGCAGCCTTGACTGTTCCTGGCGCCTCTCGGATCTTTGGGAAGAGCTCCAGATTTAGACTTTAAAAGATGCAAAGCAAAGGAGGGCAGGAAAACGTGGGGTCCTCTCGGGATCCCGGCGTCCCAGTCGAAGTAGTTTTTCTTTTACAACCTCAGAGTCATGATTCAGCATTTCAAGTGTGAATGAGGTGCAAAGGGAGTCAGATTTCTGATGGATGGAGTATTTTCTTGAATTTAAAAAGAGGGCTAGCTTCAGATGGGAGGGGAGAAAGGCTGATTCCAGGGAGTGCTGGCTCGTGTGTCATGAGCTTGACTCAACCCATTATGATTTGGCTCAGTATTTAAGCTTATAATGTGCCGGACAAAACTGTTGACATAATTCTGGTTCAGTATCATCAGCGTTTTAAGCCTTCTCCAACGGGTGTAATATGAACCCGTCCTTATGGTAGTGGTCATATGAGACAGGGTAGGCAGCTTGAAAAGCCTGCTCAGACCAGGAGGCCTAGGTCTCTTGACAGGTGGCTGATGACTTAGAAAAGGAAACCAGAGCGATTGGACTTAATTCTTCTACTGAAAGTTGAGTGTTTTCAGGAGGGTAAGGAAATTCCACATTTGACTCTGAAGATTATTTTATCAACATTTATCCTGTTGGAAAGTGGTCTTGTTTTTCAGTTGAAGGATAACCTCAGCTACTAAGTTGCTCATTGCTTTTTCCCCTAAATGCTTTTCAAAATGGCACGTTCTCAGGTAGCACAATGTGTGTACCTTCTAAGCCAGCTTGCCTTTTCATTTATTACAGAGAGAGTTGTTGGTTACTTTAAGGTGTGGAAGCTCACAGCAGGAGGTGTGCTGGGCTTATCCTAGCCTTTGGAGACTGCCTAGGTCCCTCCTTTGAATGTTCTCCATATACAAAGTGAAGTGAAGTGAAAGTCACTCAGTCCTATCCAACTCTTTGCGACCCCATGGACTGTACAGTCCATGGAATTCTCCAGGCCAGAATACTGGAGTGAGTAGCCTTTCCCTTCTCCAGGGGGTCTTCCCAACCCAGGGATTGAACCCAGGTCTCCCACATTGCTGGCGGATTCTTTACCAGTTGAGCCACAACGGAAGCCCATATACAAAGGTCAGGGTCAAATGCTTGTGCCCGGTTGGTGGAGAGAGGAGTGTCTTCACTTCTTGGCTTTCTAAAAACTTTGTTTAAAATTCGTGCAGGAAAAAAAAAATAAAATTCATGCAGGAAGTGGCAGAGGCAGAAGACAGAGGAGGCGAGGAAAAGAGTAGACAGTGAGGCAGGACCATCGATGAACAGGAACAGGCATTGAGCAGAACAGGGGCTAAGGAGGAGAATTGAGGGGGCAGAGGGCAACTTCACTTGTGATACTCACTGGTTAGAAAAAGCAGTCTGGTTGCTAAGATGCATTGCTCTTTGTGGAGTATATCCTACTGACTGTGTAAGATACACTGTTTTTTTTTTTTAAGATGATTGAGTTGCAAATCTAGAGTGCAACGGAGCACTAACTGGAAAGGAATAGTGCCTCCTCAGAAAGAGAAATTTAACTAATCTTTTTGTTCTCATAGGCATTGATTTGAAGAAGTTGTGAAGACTTTCTCATCACAGTCACCCCTGGTGCAACTGCATATTCTAGTGCAATAGTGCAATAGTGTGAGGCTGGGCGTATATAAAGGATGATGTTAACAATGTTAGGCCCACACAACTCTGAAGATTGTTTGGAAGAAGGACAGAAAATCATGTTTATTAACTGTTTAGTGTGAATCAAGCATTGGCCTAGGAACTTTACCTAGGTCATGTCTTTATGATTTTTAATTTAGGTAATAGGGCTTCCCAGGAGGCTCAGTGGTAAAGAATCCACCTGCCAATGCAGGAGGCACAAGAGACTCGAGTTCGATCCCTGGGTCAGGGAGATGCCCTGGAGAAGGAAATAACAACCCACTCCAGTATTTTTGTCTGGGAAATCCCATGAGCAGAGGAGCCTGGCAGGCTATAGTCACAGGAGATCCCAAAGGGTTGGACAGGACTGAGCACATGAGCACAATTGGTGCAAACACAAAGTGGCCTTTGAGATATGTGCAAACTATCTTACCTGTATCTTAACCTTTTTAAGCAAAAATTTTGAAAATTTAAAGCCATTTAATTAGTAGCTAATTAATTAATATTGTAAGGACACCTAACATGAGATCTACCATCTGAACAAGTTTTTGAGAGCATAATATAGTATTTCAACTGTAGGTCCAATGTTGTGCAGCAACTCTCTAGCACTTATTCCTCTAGTATAATTGAAACTAGGTACCTGTCACAGAGCAACTCTGGATGCTGCTCTCACCTCACCCTGCCCTTGGCAACCAGCATCTTAGTATCTGTTCCTATGAGTTTGACTATTTCAGGGACCTCACATAAGTGGACTCCTATGGCTGGCTTGTTTCATGTAGCATAATACTCTCCAAGGTCTTCTGTGTTGTTGCACATTGCAGGATCTCCTCCTTTTTAAGGCTGAATAATATTATATATAACTTTTAGTATATATCACTTTTCCTTTATCCATTCATCTGATGATGGGCACTTGATTTGTTTTTTATCTTGATTATTGTGAATAATGCTGTAGTAAACCCAGGAGTACATATATGTTTTCAAAGTCATAATTTCATTTCTTTTGGTTGGATATAGACCCAGAAGAAGAATTGCTGAATCATATAGTAATTGTATTTTTAATTTTTGAGGAACCTCTATCCTGTTTTCCATAGTGGCTGTACCATTTTACTTTCTTACCAATAGTGTACAAACATTCCCAATTCTTCACATCTTTTCTGATGCTTACCTTTTGTTTGTTTTCATAAAAACCAATCTAAGAGGAATGGCATGGTATCTCATTGTGGTTTTGATTTACATGATTAAAGCACAATTTGCCTGATTAGTGATGTTAAGCATCTTTCCCTCTACCTATTGGTCATTCGTATGTCTTCTTTAGAGAAATGTCTATTCAAGTTGTTCTTTGCCCATTTTTAAAATCAAGGTATTTCTTTTTAAGTTGTAAAACTTCCTTATATATTTTAGATATTAACAACATGTCTGATATTTTGTTTGCTATATATTAACATCATGTCTGATATTTGGTTTGCAAAATTTTTCTGCTATTCTGTAGGTTGTCTCTTCACTCTTGATTTGTTTCCTTTATTCTGCAAAGTTTCTTTAGTTTGATATAGTCCCACTTGTCTAATTTTTGCTTTTATTGTTTGTACTTTTGTTATCATATCTTAGGAACCATTGCCAAGCCTAACATCATGAAGTTTTTCCTCTCTATTTTTCTTATAGGAGTTTTATAGTTTCAGGTCTTATATTTACATTTTAGCTATATTTTGGGGTTGATTTTTGTATATGTTGTTAGAGTCTAATTTGATTCATTTGTATGTGATTAGCTAGTTTTCCCAATACCATTTATTGAAGACTATCCTTTCCCCATTGTATATTCTTGGAATCCTTCTCAAAGATTATTTGACCATATATACATGGGTTAATGTCTCTGTTCTTTTCCATTCATTTGTAAGTCTGTTTTTATGCCAGTACTGCACTGTTTTAATTCTTACAGCATTGGAGTATATTTTGAAGTCAGGAAGTGTGGTGCCTCCAGTTTTGTTCCTGTTGATCAAGATTGCTTTTTATATTCAGGATTTTTTGATTCAATGTAAAATTTATGATTTTTTTCTTTTTCTGTAAAAAATGCCTTGGGATTTTGATACGGATTACATTGAATAGATAACATATGGACATTTTAACAACATTAAGTCTTCCCATTTATGAACGTGGCATGTCTTTCCATTCATTTGTGTCTTCTTTAATTTCTTCCATCAGTGATTTGTAGTTTTAAGTGTGTAAGTCTTTCATCTCTTTGGTTAAATTTGCTGCTGCTACTCAGTGGCTTCAGCCGTGTCCAGCTCTTTGTGATCCCATGGACTATAACCCGCCAGGCTCCTCTGTCCGTGGAATTTTCCCTCCAAGAATGCTGGAGTGGGTTACCATGCCCTCCTCCAGGGGCTCTTCCTCCCGTGTCTCCTGCATTGCAGGCAGATTATTTACCGCTGAGGAGACACCTGTGGTTAATTTTATCCCTCAGTATTTCATTCTTTTTGTTGCTATAGTAAGTGGGATTTTTTTTCCCTTAATTTTGGATAGTTTATTATTGTGTGTGCTTAGTTCTCAGTCGTGTTTGACTCTTTGTGACCCCATGGACTGTACTGTAGCTTGCCAGGCTTCTGTATCCATGGGGATTCTCCAGGCAAGAATAGTGGAGTGGGTTGCCATGCCCTTCTCCAGGAGGTTATTATTGCTGTATGGAAATACAGCTGGTATTTTATGCTGATTTTTGTATTCTGTAACTTTACTGAATTATATTAGTTCTGATAGATTTTTGGTAGCATCTTTAGGGTTGTCTATATATGACATCATGTCATCTGTAAACACAGATAATTTTATTCTTCCTTTCTGATGTAGATCCCCTTTATTTCTTTTCCTTGCCTAAGTGCTCTCCCTAGGACTTCCAGTTTTATGCTGAATAGAAATGACAGGAGTGGGCATTTATACCTTGTTCCTAATCTTGGAAGAAAAGTTTTCAGTTTTTTGCTGTTGACCATAATGTTTCCAGTTTTTGGGTATTGCAAATAAAGTTGCTACAAACATTCATTTGCAAAGTTTTGTGTGAACAGAGTTTTTCTTTCTCTAGGGTAAATGTCAGGAGTACAATTGCTGGGTCATGTGGCAGTTACATGTTAGTTTTTTTGAGAAACCGACAAACTGTTTTCCATCCCATCCCATCAGGAGTGTATGTGTTATCCAGTTTCTCTGCTTCCTCACCAGTTTTTTGTCACTGTTTTTGATTGTAGCCATTCTGATAGGTGTGTAGTGACATGTCATTGTGTTTTTAATTGGCTCTAATGGCTAACTGATGGTGTTAAATATATTTTCATGTGTCTATTTGACTTCTGTATATCCTCTTTGTTAAAATTTCTCTTCATATTTTTGTCAATTTTCTAAATAGATTTTTTTAAAGTTGAGTTTTATGATTTCGTAATATATTCTAGATATAAATTCTTAGTCAGGATTTCCTTCTATTCTGTAGTTTGTTTTTCCTTCATCTTCTTCACAAGTTTTTTCCCAGTGCAAATCTCAAACTGATTTATTTCATTAAAGGTAGTTTGTTACCTTCGAATAAGTGAATGAATGTCACACATATTGACAGACAGAAATTCCCTTATAGTAAATGCTACATAAATTTATTTATAAAGAAATTAATGCTTGTTATTGTAAAGGTGCTTGCTTGTATAGAAATATATTAATACTAATCACAGTTTTTCTTATGTAAGAAATGGGTAGAAGTTGAAGTGGGGAAGTGGATTATTAGAGTGTCTACTTTGACCAGTTTGGGGGTCCAAGCACAATGGAAGATGAAGGCAGCTTCCCAAGATGCGGTAACTGTACCGTATCAGTTTAGCTAACTGGAACCTCATCTTGGAAATTTCTTTCCTGTGTTGTACTGGGTTAGAGGTGGACAGGAGAAATTTGTTCGAGGTTTGGACAGTGTAAGTGAAATGGCTGTGTTACCAAAAATGCAGTCCTGCTGCTCATTGGTATAAAGCCTATACTTGAGAGACAAGGTTGGTTGAAAGGAAAGTTTGCTTTATTTTGGAGGCAGCAACTTGAAGAGAGGGTGGACCTATGTCCAAAGGCTGACTCTTCACTGACAAATATTGGGCAAGAGTTTCTAAAGGGGCATTTCAGGGGTGTATAGGTGGAGGGAGGTGGCTATTTGTAGAAATAGCACAGTCAGCTCTGATAGTCATCTTGAAATTGGTCATCACATGTCTGATCAGCTTCATTTTGATCGTTTGAAGTACAGTTGATCTTCATTTCCAGGTCGGTTTGTTCCCATTTCCTTGAGGCCCATTCTTGGAATCACGGCAGCTTCTGTCCTGGCTATAGTCTGGTCATCATGTAATTATCTTCTTCCACCTGGTGGAGGGTTTCAGTATCTGCAAAGGATATGGCTTAGAGTATCATCTATAGCCCTTGAGGAGGAACTAAAAGTCTTTGACTTGTTTAATGGCTAAACTATTTAGTCTTGTTTGACTGCTTTCCTTTGTTTGTACATTCTCTCACCTCTGATTAAATTTATTCTTCAACTGAAGTTTTTCTACAGACAGAAGGCAGGCTGAGGACACTGGAGGTGGGAGTCTCTCCTGGGAACGTCCCCCAGTGCCCTGCTGTTTCAGCCATGTCCTCACTCAGAAGGTGGGGGTAGGTTTTGGCGTGTCACAGCTCATGCTGGTTGTCCCAGACTTGCAGACTCATCTGCTCTGCCATGCAGCAGAGCTGATTCTGCAGCTCCTCCAGAGTTTTCCGTATCTCCCGTAGCTGCTTGAAATCCTGGTGCCCGTGTGTGGTCAGCTGTATGGAGACTGCTGGCCTGTTTGCAAGCCACCTCCCATCATTAAAGTTGGAGCCTAGGAGGCTGCAAGAAAGAGAAGTGTATTCTAGTTCTTCTTTGTGGATTCCAGCCCCTTTTTCTTTCCCCTACTTCAGGTTCCATCGCTCCTTCTGGAATGCCTGCCTCCTGCTGGCTTTTCACTTGTTACAGACAAAGTAGCAGCAGCCCTGCATAGGCTGTTAAATGAGTTTCTCTGGATTGTGAAAGGTCAAATCTCTGTAGCAGATTCCTTTAGCTGTATCATTCCTGGTGGTTCTGCTTCTCTGGTCAAACTTTAACTGATACAAATGATCATTTCTTTGTGTTGCTTGGAGTGAATGTAGAATTCTAATGAATTTCTGTCTCTAGTCAAATCTTCTATTGAGTCTTTCATAATCTCATTTCCAAGGGCACACAGGAATATTTTTGGGCTGTTGTAGAGCAGAATCAAAACATCTGTGAAAACTTAATCTGCAGCAATAATCTTTTTTATTTTCTTTCTTTATCCTTCACTGGCCATGACCTGTTTTTAACACTGGAATCAGGAGGAGCACATGAAGTCACTTTGTAGACGCTGAACTGACCCAGAACCAAACCCTGTAATGCCCGCATTGAAAAATGGTCCTGATTGATTTAAAAGGTGCTTAGCTTTTTAACTTTCATGGAGAAGCAGCTCCTGCTGAATTCTTGGCTGTGCCATTCCATATTGAAAAGCAAGGAGAAGCTTCCTTCAACAAGAAAGAACTGGTTTTTCCATGATAGAGAAGGAGAAGGAAGGCAAATAAAAGACCTTGATCTCTTCCATGCTCAGGCTATTAGATCATAGTGTTCTACTAGTTTGCTGTAAAGTTTTATTTTATTGAATGCTTCTGATGGTAATATAAACCATATGAGTGAAAGTGGGTGGTTTAAATGTCAGAGTTAAAAAATAGAATATCTTAATATGTGCAGCTGTAAGGATTTTCAACATTTTAATATTTGGATCTTGAGAGGTTTTTTTTTTTCTTTTTTGTAGCACTTCGCAACTTTAAGGCACAAATGATATGCCAACCATGAAAGTCAGCTCTAGCCTCTATGCCCACAACCTAAAACAAATAGTGGCATGTTCCTTTTGGTTCTCTTCCTTTTGATTTGACCTCTCTGGGCATTCATTTTGAAATAGTCTATTGCTACAAGACTGATAATCTTAAGTCTGTGATAGGAGACAAGTGAAGACTGTTTAGGATGTTTGACTAGGTTTTCTAGGATGTTCGGTAATGGATGTAGGTGTAGCTAAGAAAAAATGTGATTGGAGGCAATGAAGAGTTTTATGGAAAAAATGAAAAAAAGATCTCTGAAAATTTCATTCCAAATGAAGGTTATCTTAGAAACTCCAACAGAAGAAGATTATGATCCTTGTCTGTTAGAATATGCTTTAGATGTAAAATAGACTTTAGACTACAGTCTGATGGTGTAGGAGGGATGGAAAATGAGAGGAATATATTTCTGAATCATGAGAGCTTTTAATAGGTAAGTTCTTCAAATCATTGAAGGTTTGGAAAACATCTTCTGAAGCAGTCATTTTTGTTTTAATAAAAAATGTATTTTCTATCATCCTTAGGAGCTACATTCAACTTTTTCAAACTTTGATTATGTAATCTCCCCACTTAAAAGGGGGATGAGGAATGCTGATCATGCCTTGTTCCTTTTCCAAATGATAAGAGATGGTTCCTGTTTGATCTGACCCTGACCACACCCTGACCTATAGTCTTCAGTCTCTACCTCATTCTCTCTGTGTCACATTGTAGAGTCTGTATTCCTGATACGGGCCAAACTTTTGGCTCCCAAGGGATTTTGCACTTGCCTTCTTCTTCCTGGAATGCTCTTTCCCCAGGTCCGTGCATTGCTGCTTCTCTCACCACCTTCAGTCTCTGCTCAAATGTCGCTTCATCCCAGAGGCCTTCCCTGGCCAGCCGATCTGAAATAGCAGGCACTTCTCCATGCGCCATCCTTACTCTCAGACTCTCCTACCCTCTTTGCCTTGGTAGCCCTACTGTTACCTGGCATCATGTATTTATTGTTGCTTTTTGTGTCTCCTCACTACTATGTGAGCTCCGTGAGGTTTATCTTAAGCACCTGGAACAGTGCCTGACATGCAACATAGGAGCTTGATAAATTAATTGTTTAAATCATGTTTGTGAATGCCCATCTTCTTCAGGTAAGTGTTTAGGTAGGTAAATATTCAGGTAATGATTTAGGTAGGGCTACACCCTTACACAGAGAAGGCAATGGTACCCCGCTCCAGTATTCTTGCCTGGAAAATCCCATGGATGGAGGAGCCTGGTAGGCTGCGGTCCATGGGGTCGCCAAGAGTCGGACACGACTGAGCAACTTCCGTTTCACTTCACTTTCATGCACTGGAGAAGGAAATGGCAACGCACTCCAGTGTTCTTGCCTGGAGGATCCCAGGGACAGGGGAGCCTGGTGGGCTTCTGTCTATGAGGTCACACAGAGTCGGACACGACTGAAGCGACTCAGCAGCAGCAGCAGCACCCTTACAGGGCTTCCCACGTGGCTCAGCAGTAAAGAATCTGCCTGCCAATGCAGATATCCCTGGGTTGGGAAGATTCCTGGAGAAGGGAATGGCAACCCACTCCAGAATTCTTGCCTGAAGCATCTAATGGAGAGAGGACCTGATGGGCTACAGTCCGTGGGGTCACAGAGTCGGACATGACTTAGCGACTAAACAACGGCAACAACACCCTTACAAGGTAGAGGGAAAAGTCTGCTGGACTTATTTCTTGGCTTATGTGTCTTTTTCCCTTCCTCTGTCAAAGACAAAAGTAGGAGCAGACGGGGAATGTGCTGGACTCGCAGAGAGTTGCAGTGGGTCCTACTTACTAGGAGGTGAAGGGGCAGCTCTGCTCCTGAAAGGACTCCTATGGGTCTGCTGTAACCTGCTGAGACTGTGATCCTCTGTGGAGAATGAGATCTTTAGCACTTTTAAATCATGAGCTTCCTTTGTGGCAGATTGAAGCATTATGTTTGGGGGGTGCTTGCTGGAAACTGGACACAATGCTGGCAAACCCCAGAATTACACAGGATTCTCTCCATACCCTGCTTGTGGAGACCCAAATTCCTCCATGTCAGTGTCCTGCTATCTGTAATGAAAGGCCATTTTTGTTTCCAGTTAATGAGTTAGACAATGAAATATCATTTCTGGTTGGATTAAATGGAGTATGCATGCATGCATGTATGCCAACTTACTTCAGTCGTGTCTGACTCTTTGCGACTCCACAGATTATGGCAGCTCGCCAGGCTCCTCTGTTCATGGGATTCTCCAGGCAAGAATACTGGAGGGAATTGCCATGCCCTCGCCTCCTCCAGGGGATCTTCCCGACCCAGGGATCGAACCTAAGTCTCATGTCTCGTGAATTGGCAGGCGGGTTCTTTACCACTAGGGCCACCTGAGAAGCCCACATGGAGTGTAAGGACCTGAAAATACTTTCTCAAGGGTGCTAGGGTTAAGTGGGAGAGACTGCCTCTTCCCCGCAGCTGTGCAAGAATTTGTCTGGCCTTTCCCCAGGTTTCTGGGAAGATGCGTCTAAACCATTCGAGTTTCCAGAGTGATAGGAGTGATTTTGTTGTTCTTGGGGATTCTCTGGGACCATACCTGAGTTTATGCTAAGGAGGAGTTGACTCATGGTGGGCCTCCAGATAACTTTAGAATGCAGCTGTCCTGCTGGAAAGACTAGTCTTATGATTAAAGAGTTGGGACTTGGAGCCAGATGATTTTTGTTTCTAAGCCAGGCCTGCTGGTAATGATGCGGTGGCACTGGCTTTTGAGAAAAGGACATTATTGTGAGGCCAAGCAGCAAGGAGACAGCAAGCAGGGTTCAAGCTTTTAGGGTTAGTGGAGGAGGGTCGGTGTGCAGAAGCACTGTTGGGTGGTTTGGATCGGAGGACTTTGTTACTTGGCCACTGATGCTAAGGTGTGGTGAAGGGGTGTCATACTGGATCTTCCTAGACAATGGATCGTTCATTTCTGAAAGGCGTTCAGGTTGCAGTCATATTCCTGTCCTTTAGTTCCCTGTTGGGGGTTGGGGGGTAGGGTTGAGGGCAGAGAAACTTTGGTTCTGGGTGTTATCTGAGGTCACAGTTTTCTCCTCAGAGCATGCTTCAGCTGCATGACTTGTGGTTTTATTCTGTTGTCTCTGAAAAACAACTTGGTGTCTTGTTAAAAACAGCATGGGGCCAGTTTGAGTTGGTTCTGCAGTTCCAGTATCTAGGAAGGCCCTACCTTCCAACCTCTGGGAAGGGAAAGGGGTGCTGAAGTGGCCAGTGGTGGAATCAGTTAGCTTCCCCACTGAAACCCTGGTTAAGCTTGATTGTGATTTCCTGGCCAGCATTTCTACATCAGTGTGCTGAGGGGCTGATGTGTCTTGAAGACACGGAAGGCTCATGCTTAGGACCCTTTCAGATTGTCCCCATGGGTCTTTTTTTTTTTCCTATCAATTTTGGTTCATATCTTTTATATTAAAACTGTAATCATAAAAGTATCATGCTTGAAGTGGGAGGTAGAAGGGAGGTCCAAGAGGGAGGGGACATACGTATACCCTTGTTGTTATATGGCAGAAACCAGTACTATATTGTAAAGCAATCATACTCTAATTAAAAATAAAGACATTAATTAAAAAAAATAAGTATCATGCTTTCCTGAATTCTATGAGTCATTCTTACAAATTGTTGAATCTAAGGGAGTCGTGGGGACCCCTGAATTTGTGGCTGGGAGGTCGGATGTGCAGGTGGTCTGGTGTCTGAAGTAAGGGAGTCTCGTGCAGGGCTGTGTCAGGTAACTGGTGTCTGAATGGCATTGCATCCAAGAATTCCACCAAACATACATACCTTGAAAAGAAAGAAACCCATTTTCTTAAAATTGACAGGTCAGTTCTAACTAACTATACTATTTTTGGTATTGATCTGTTAATTTTTATTCTTTGCAGACCCACATTTTCTGGGACTCCCTTCCTTCTATGGCCTCTGATGATCTTCCTGCCCTGTTTCCCCACCCTTTCTTTGTTCAGTTTCTATTCTGAATACTCATGTGACAACAGTGACTGTGGCCTCCTTCTGACCAGCTCCACACAGCCTGGTCCCTCCCTACAGCTTTTCCTCGGAGTTGGAGCCGGGGTGGGAGGCGGGGTGGAGGGGGTAAATCTTGCTTTTGCCTCAGGGCACTGTCTCCTCTCAGCACTCTTGTTTGCACCGGTGCCTGTGAATCACATCCTTTGGTTCTTTAGAGACATGAAGTGATGCTGATTTGTTGATTTATTCCCGGTACTGGGGGAATGCAGAAGAAAAGCAACCAAAATGATGAAGGGCCTAAGGGACAGGCCTTAGAGGAAAAACGAGAAGATCCAGATGTTGTTGTTTATTGGCTGAATGATCTAAGAAGACTATGGGAAGCACTTAGAAGCATTTGAGAGCTGTAATGAAGGCAGGAGATGAGAAGAAGAAAAATGAGTGGTGAGAGAGGAAGACAGGAAAATTAGTACTGGGCTGTGGAAAGTCACCAGGGAAGTGTGGGAGAACCAATCACTTGAGACATCAAAAACAGAAGACAAGGGGTACATTTAGTTTTTTCTTTCCCCCATTTATGGTTTTTACTGGAGAAGAATGTATGTTATGTTATTGCTGAGAAAACTGGATTTTTTCTGGTAAACATAGCAACCATATGCAGCTTTCCCTTAAGCTTTGAGACCTGAGCATTACAGTTCTGAGTATCACCTGTCTTGAATTATTGGGTTGCTTAGGGCAGATCTCTGGGCCCTGTCTCAGATCTATTGGCTTAGAATATCTTGGGATGGGATCAAGAAATCAGTGATTGTAACCAGCACACTGGTGATTCAGAATCCCGGGAAGCACTGCGACTCAGTGGGGCCTATGTTTAATGAGGTTGAGATGCCAAAGTCTGCCTGGCATAACAGAGAAAGGAATCCAGAAGCTCGTTGAGGTCCATTCATCACATTGTCTACACACCCCTTCCTGGTACCCCCTATCCTGCATCCCCTGAGAGGGCCAAATGCTTCTCTCTGCACTGAGGCATTGAGAAATATATAAACAGGAGAGTGCCTTCAAGGTTGGAAGCCCTGTGGCACTTCTTTTCGGCTGGCCAAGTGTGATATGGGAGATGCTGCCACTGCGGGGGGCTTTCTGACCAGTGGGGGTGATGGGACCCTGGAGTTCCAGAGGCCAGGTGGCAGAGCTAAGCAGCCTAAGTCTAGGTGAGAGCATTGACATGGCAGGTATGAGGGTGTGGTGAGAACTGGAATGTTGTGACCCACAGGAATGGTGATGTGAAGGGGATAGGCAGCCCTTTTGAATGTTATTTGGCCTATTTATATAACCAGGAAAACTCCAGGTTCAGGGCCCCAAACTAGACTTGAGTCCCCACAATGGAGAGCCAAGACCTCACGAAGTTTCCATACCCCTGCCAGTTCACTAAGGTATGGCTTTTTGACTGAAATAGAGTTAGGGTCCCCTTGAGGATGGACCCTAGTATATTCTCGAGTAGAAGTCTCTTCCAGAGATATACCTGCTTTTATTTTCTTCTAAACCAGAGGTGTTTTTCAAGAGGAAAATTAAAGTGATGGGCTTTATCTGGAGCTCTAGGCTGTAAGAGTGTGCATTCAGTTCAGTTCAGTCGCTCAGTCTTGTCTGACTCTTTGAGACCCCGTGAACCGCAGCATGCCAGGCCTGTGTTCATCACCAACTCCTGGAGTTTACTCAAACTCATGTCCATTGAGTCGGTGATGCCATCCAACCATCTCACCCTCTGTTGTCCCCTTCTCCTGCCCTCAATCTTTCCCAGCATCAGGGTCTTTTCAAATGAGTTGGCTCTTTGCATTAGGTAGCCAAAGTACTGGAGTTTCAGCTTCAACATCAGTCCTTCCAATGAACACCCAGGACTGATCTCCTTTAGGATGGACTGGTTGGATCTCCCTTCAGTCCAAGGGACTCTCAAGAGTCTTCTCCAACACCACAGTTCAAAAGCATCAATTCTTCGGTGCTCAGCTTTCTTTATAGTCCAACTCTCACATCCATACATGACTACTGGAAAAACCATAGCCTTGATTAGACGGAATTTTGTTGACAGAGTAATGTCTCTGCTTTTTAATATGCTATCTAGGTCGGTCATAACTTTCCTTCCAAGGAGTAAGCGTCTTTTAATTTCATGGCTGCAATCACCATCTGCAGTGATTTTGGAGCCCAGAAAAATAAAGTCAGCTACTGTTTCCACTGTTTCCCCATCTATTTGAAGTGATGGGACCGGATTCCATGATCTTAGTTTTCTGAATGTTGAGCTTTAAGCCAACTTTTTCACTCTCCTCTTTCACTTTCATCAAGAGGCTCTTTAGTTC
Source organism: Odocoileus virginianus (assembly GCF_023699985.2). Classification (NCBI taxonomy): domain Eukaryota; kingdom Metazoa; phylum Chordata; class Mammalia; order Artiodactyla; family Cervidae; genus Odocoileus; species Odocoileus virginianus. The sequence continues at coordinate 34,828,805 of NC_069696.1, read as the reverse complement.
TTTTTCGATTTCTGCCATAAGGGTGATGTCATCTGCATATCTGAGGGTATTGATATTTCTCCCGGCAGTCTTGATTCCAGCTTGTGCTTCATCCAGTCCAGCATTTCTCATGATGTACTCTGCATATAAGTTAAGTAAGCAGGGTGACAATATACAGCCTTGATGTACTCCTTTCCCTATTTGGAACCAGGCTGTTGTTCCATGTCCATTTCTAACTGTTGCTTCCTGACCTGCATACAGGTTTCTCAAGAGGCAGGTCAGGTGGTCTGGTATTGCCATCTCTTTCAGAATTTTCCACAGTTTATTGTGATCCACACAGTCAAAGGCTTTGGCATAGTCAATAAAGCAGAAATACATGTTTTTCTGGAACTCTTGCTTTTTCGATGATCCAGTGGATGTTGGCAGTTTGATCTCTGGTTCCTCTGCCTTTTCTAAAACCAGCTTGAACTTCTGGAAGTTCACAGTTCACATATTGCTAAAGCCTGGCTTGGAGAATTTTGACCATTAGTTTACTAGCATGTGAGATGAGTGCAATTGTGTGGTAGTTTGAGCATTCTTTGGCATTGCCTTTCTTTGATTATTCACGTATGACCTAAATCAAATTCCTTATGATTATACAGTGGAAGTGACAAATAGATTTAAGGGACTAGATCTGATAGATAGAGTACCTGATGAACTATGGATGGAGGTTCGTGACATTGTATAGGAGACAGGGATCAAGACTATCCCCAAGAAAAAGAAATGCAGAAAAGCAAAATGGTTGTCTGAAGAGGCCTTACAAATAGCTGTGAGAAGAAGAGAAGCGAAAGGCAAAGGAGAAAAGGAAAGATATACCCATTTGAATTCAGAGTTCCAAAGAATAGCAAGGAGAGATAAGAAAGCTGTCCTCAGCGATCAATGCAAAGAAATAGAGGAAAACAATAGAATGGGAAAGACTAGAGATCTCTTCAAGAAAATTAGAGATACCAAGGGAACATTTCATGCAAAGATGGGCTCAATAAAGGACAGAAATGGTATGGACCTAACAGAAGCAGAAGAGTGTGCATTACTTGGGGGGCAAAACCAATGAGTCTTTTCCTCCCCTCCTCACCCCTCCTCCTGTGACTCTTCGATGTCACCCCTTGTGACCCTGTGGTCTTTCTTGGGAATTGGTCCTCCTATTGCTGTGTGCTGCATGTGCCCCCTCCCTTTTCTGGGCAGTTTTACAAGGAGGCAGAGGAGCTCAGAGGAGCTCAGAGGGAGAAGGGGCTGTTTGCATTTTATCTGCCAAAGTCTGGAAGGCTTTCAGTCAGGCAGACATGACTATTAAGATTTTTTTAGGAAAAAAGTTTTATTTCCTACTGCTTGGCCTAGTTTTAAATTAGAAATGAAAGTTAAATCAAATAAACTTAGAGATTATTTGAGTTGAAAGGAAAAGATGGTTTTTTTTCCAACTTCCAGCTTAATGTCAGTTTATTTGTTCATTCATAAACCTCCATTTAGAATCTACTGTGTTCCAACTGAGATAGATACAATGACAAAAAAGTTAATTTCTAACAATGAATGAAAAATTCTCATAACACTTGAAGAATATAGTAAAAGAGTTAAAAACTGATTAAATGCTGTAATGGAAGTACATTCATGGTGACATGAAAACTGAGATTGTTCTCTGTAGATGGTATTTAAGGTAGGCTGTTGTCAGGCTTCTCTGTGAACATTCCTGCTTATCCCACCACTGATTTTAGTTTTAGATTACATTTTTCTTTGAGCTGAAGTCTGCCCCCCAGCAGTTGGAAGACCCCGTGGCAAATTATGAGTACTTGACCCACCTAAATTGGCACCCAGGTATTTCCATGTGACCATGGAGGCCCAGAGTTGCCACATCTTTTAAGATTTGAAGAAAAGTTGGAAATTTTTATGTGAAATCACATGTTTTATTGCGTAATAGCACATACCAGGGATAGACACTGGGGATAAAGCTATAAATTTGCCAAAGAGCCTTTCCCCTGAAAAACTTGGTTTCATATGTGTCTGTCATCTTTCTGCAGGCTGAGCATTACCCATTCCTCAAACCTACCTCCCTGAGACATCACTTTGAGACTCCCTCCCCCAGCATCCTGAAGCTGTCCTGTGAAGGTGCTCCAGCATTTAAGTAACACCTTGAGGGGCTGCTGCCCCATGTTGGATATCACCCCCTTCCCTCTCCCATTCACAGGGAGAACGCCTTTATCTTCTTATCTCAGTACCTGGTAGGTTCTCCTGCTGGAATTCTCTTATATGAATTACTTTTCTCTCTTTCTCCTACCGTGCCATTAACTCTTTGGTGGAAGTGCCATGTCTTCTGTTTGTTCATGTGGGCCCTGCGTTACACCCAGCAACTAGCAGGTGTTCAGTAAATATCTGTTAGAGTGCATTGATGTGAAAAATACTGACTTTGGCAGTTCCCTGACTAACGGTGTTGGTGCTTTGGTCTGTTTTGATAGCTAGGACACAGTAACTCTGACTTTCGGGTAGACTAACAACCCTTGGACAATACAACGTGTAGAGTTTTAATCTGGATTGCAAAGATTTTGTTCTATTTTGTGTCTAAATGTGGGTCTTTACTGTTACCCATATTCTGTCTAATTCTGTTAGAGTTAGCTCTCAATTTTAGTCATTTAAGCTCTTTGTGAAGCTCAGTCTTCAGTATAGTTACTCTCCTTCCCTGATACAGGCCATGTGCAGGCTTGGTTAGCATACACTACGGATTCATTTAAGCCTTTGATAAAAATATTGGACAGACCAGAGATATTATCAGAATGCTGTGACATACCCTGGAGGTCTCCAGCCAAGGAGATATTGATTTAGTATTCACCACTCTCTGTTAGCTCATATCTGTTTTATTCTGTCTTGTATGCCAGGAGATTCTGAGAGAGCCTATTTAATGACATTGTTAAAGATGTAACATGTCTATCACACCCCTCTCCCGAAGTTAATCAGTTAAATCCCTTTTTGTGAACCTGTAGTAACTCTCAGAATTAGAGATTCTTTTTCTAGTGCTCACACATAGGATATATTCAAAAATTTTGTTACCATTTCATCTTAAGCTCACTTATCTATCATTTAGAGAGTTCAAGCTCCATGTTTTTAGATATTTGGGAAATTCTCATAACTAGATTTTTGTTGATTTCTCAAAGCTTAGATTAAGGTACCAGGTGAGGGGCTTTCACACTGTTACCTTATCTCTACAGTGGTTCCCCATTCACCAACTTATTTTATACTTTTGGATCTAATTGAATTCATTTACAACACCAAGCACTCACTCCTAATCAATTTCCAGAAATAATCTATATGGATAACATCTGCCCATTTTTAGATATGATACATATAGACACATGGATGAGTCATGCCTCCTATTTTATATCATTTTGGAAGGGGAAAGGAGTGTATGTTAAGTATCTCATAAACATGTCATAACATAGTAATAACATCATCTTTAATGATGCTTTTGCTTGTTAAATGGTTGAATAACAAATAAATTGGAAAAATAACAAGTCCTTTGTCTTTTTTTAAAAAACAGTGCTATATTTGTAATCCAGAGTTATGATCTAAAGTATATCATCGTGGGAATGTGCTCAGTCACTCAGTTGTTTCTGACTCTTTGTGACCCAATGGACTGTATATAGCCCACCAGGCTCCTCTGTCCATGGGATTTCCAGGCAAGAATACTGGAGTGCATTGCCATTTCCTTCTCCAGAGAATAGATAAATACATAAAGGTTTATTAGATGTTTTGCCATCTCTGTGTTGCCATTTTTTATAATTAACACAATGTTTGTACATTGACAGGAAAATTCCTCTTTCTGCCTCTACTTAAACTCACAAGATTTCTAACACCAGATATGTGGGTTTATCCTACACCAAACAGTTCTCTCACACTTGCTGGGTGTCCTGGAATTCAGTCAATTTGGACACTGTCTGCCTGGAGTTAACATCAGAGCCCCCAGGTCAGGGCTCAGTTCTACAAGAGTGCCCCCTCTTCAGACAGCAATCACAAGTACTGGTCCTCAGGTTACTCACATTTATGCCTGACTTGGTTGCAAGTTGGGTCTTCCCTGGTGACGCAGATGGTAAAGAATCTCTCTGCGATGCAGAAGACCCAGTTTGATCCCTGCGTAAGGAAGATACCCTAGAGATGGGAGTGGCTACCAGCTCCAGTATTCTTGGCCTGGAGAATTCCATGGACAGAGGAACCTGGCAGGCTACAGTCTCTGGGGGTCTCAAAGAGTCAGACACGAATAAGAGACTGACACTTTCACTTTTGGGCTACAAGTTGGGGTTTCCCATGACCTCCCCCTTCAGACCTGATAAGTTGCTATAATGGCTCACAGAACTCAGGGAAACCAGTCTATTATATAAAGGAGGGTGTGATAAACGGTACAGATCATAGCCAGATGAAGAAATGGATAGGGCAGAGCCTGGAGAGTGCTGAATACAGGAGCTTCTGTCCCTCTGGAGCTGGGTTCTGTCACTCTGCTGGCACGGTGAAGTGTTCACCAACCTGGAAGCCTTCCAAACCCCACAGTTCCGGGAATTTTTTTGGAAGTGTCATCATGTAGGCGTGATCAATTATTAGCTCAGCCTCCCTCAACTCTCCTCTTCCTGAGGATGGGGGTGGACTCAAAGTTCCAAGCTTCTAATCGCTTGTGGTCTTTCTCTTGACCAGCTCCCATCCTGAAGCCACCCAGGAGCCCGCTAAGAATCAGCTTGTTAAGACAAAAGTCACTCCTATCTCCCAGGGAATTCTAAGAGATTTAGGAGCTCTGGGTCAGGAACCAGAGCCAAACACCAAGTATTAAAACAAAAGGTGCTTCCAGTGCTCTTATCACTTAGGAAACTGCAAGGAATCTAGGAGAGTGGTGCCAGGAACTTGGGGGCAGAGACCAACTATTAAAACAAAAGATATTTCTTGCACCTTTATCGCTTAGGAAATTACAAAGGTTTTAGGGTCTCTAACCAGGAGTTGGGATGAAGATCAAAATACATATTCTTACTGCATCACAGTATCACATATGTATATATATATATATGTATCTTTGAATACTTTTCTGTTTTTTCCTTACAGAAAATTTCTAGAAGTGGAATTTTGGGGCAAAGGGTGTGCAATTTGTAAAGCCTCTTATTATATATATTGACAACCTAGAGACCTATCGCATATGAAATTGCCTATTTTCTCTCACTGAGATGAATGTGAATGAATTTTAAATGAATGGCTTAGCTGGTCTGGAAAACTCAGCCTGGTGAAGTGGAAACAGAATAGAATCAACGTCAGGGGAGTGGGCTGTCAGGGGACCACCCCACCTTCCCCAAGGACAGGGACTCGGGCTTATCCTTCTCACAGCTCCTCCATCCTGTGCTTTCTTTCTTTTTTTACATCTTATTTATGTAATTTTGGCTGTACTGGGCCTTCATTGCTAAGTGAGCTACTCTCTAATTTTGGTGCAGAAGCTTCTCATTGTGGTGGCTTCTCTTGCTGGGAGGCTTGGACTCTAGGGATCACAGGCTTCAGTAAGTGGGCTCAGGAGTTGAGACTCTTGGGCTCCAGAGCACAGGCTCAGCAGTCGCTCTGCAGCATTTGGGATCTTCTCGGATCAGGGATCAAACCCACGTCGCCTGCATTGGCAGCTGGGTTCTTTACCACTGAGCCAGCAGGGAAGCCCCATCCTGTGCTTTCTGATTTCCAGCAGCTCTCTCACCATGTGTATGTAGGTCCTCGTGTCCTGGAATGGCAGGGATGCTGTTCTCCCTTCTTTAGCCGACATACCAGTCCCCTTGTTCATGGCCCTTTCTTCTTTCCCTCTGAAGGAGGTATTTCACACCAGGCTCCTATCTTAAGCACCTTGGGGTGTACGCAGATGCATAGGTCTGCAACACAGCTGTCTTGGATTTTGCATTGGGCCCCTGGAGTTGGCCAGGAATTCATTTTTTTAGGCTTAGTTGGGACCATGATTACTTCAGTGGAAATGAAAATTGAGTTGATTAGTAACTATGACATTTAGATTCGTGTGTCCAAATAAAGCTTGAGATGTTTAAAATTCTGTAAATTAAAGCTGAATCAACTCAAGTATTTAGAATATGCGTATGCCATCGCTAAAGTTGACTTTTAGATTCTCAGCTGTTTTTGGCAAAGCGGAGGTAGCTGTGTAAGAGAAGCAGATCAAGAGTGTGAGGATAAAGATATGGAATTACTGTTTTGGTAAAATGGACTGGAGTCTAGATGGCTATAGACAATACCACTTAGGGTGTGTGTGTTCTCCCAAGAGAACCATTCCCTATGCAGTTGCATTTTTTTCTATAACCCCACAGACTTATTTGAGGACATGATGTCCTATTCTTAACTTAAAGGCTACCTTCAGAAGTCTCTCTGTGAAAGTGTTTAAAATTTTGAACAACAAATTTCTCTTCTGATTGTGGTTCTCTTTTTATTTTCTTTTTGTTGTAGTCCTGGAATTCAGATTCTGAGATTCTATAGGAATTGCTGTTAGAGAACATTTAATACAAATTCTGAAATGCTATGCTCATTCTCACCCTTATATTAATAATTTCAGCTACAGCTGGTAATGGTGGGTAGATACCCTAGAGATGCCTTGTGGGGTGGTAATTAACAATGATTCCTTGTGCATAATCTGGAAATTTGTTTCCTGGTGGCACTGTGGGTGAGAGAACACAGTCATACCTGGTTTATCCCAACCTTGACCTAGAGGTGCCAGTTTCTTGGTCTCTTTCTCATCGCTGGTGACCATGGCTCCAAGCTGCAGCACCGAGGACTTGCCTGTGAACACTCAGCTGCTTAGGAAGAGGTGTTAGTGAAACAAGAGTACTGGGAGGTGTTTGCACCAGCCAGAGAGTGAGGGGAAAAAGCGAGTGAGGGAAGAAAAGCATTCCACACCTGTCTGCCTTTTCAGTGAGGCCACCAAGTTTTCTGAAGTAATATCATAATGCATTTACAAAGATTTCTGCAGCTAGAAAATTTTTTAGATAGGAAAAAACTTAGATATATAGAGTAACCTGATAGTAGAATCATTTAAAAATAATTAAATAACTTTCCTTTTAAAGCGATGGATTCCTTTGCTTTCCTTGTGCTTGCCTTCTGTTTGTAGCTAATTCAGTTTTTATTTGTTGTCACAGGCTAAACATCTTTTTGACTGGCATGGACCCATTCTACTTCCACGCAGTAAATGTCATTTTACACTGCCTAGTGACCCTTGTGCTGATGTACACCTGTGACAAAACTGTCTTCAAGAATCGTGGACTTGCTTTTGTTACGGCGTTACTTTTTGCTGTGCATCCTGTTCACACAGAGGCGGTGAGTGTCACTGGGGCTCAATGAAATAATGAAACCAAAAGTCATCTTTTTCTCCTCTCAAAACCATGTGAATTTAAAGCTCTCCTGAAGTGTTTATCTTTATATATAAATCATTTCTGCTTGACAACTTTTCTTTTTAAATGTTCTAATGGCCTTTATTGCACCTCCAGGACTTAACTGCTTTTCTAAATAGCCACTGTCATTATTACAGGTAGTCATAAATGACCACAGTTCTTTATTTGTGGAAAATTTAAGTCCTAATGTGTTTTAAAGAGCGAGGGGCATTTTGAGATACTTAGCATGCTGAGTTTTTGTTCCTGCTCTATGATTTTTTAACCTATTCTTGCTCTGCTTAATATTTATAACATTTATGATCCAGAACTCTTAAGTGCTAGAGTTGTTTAGTCGCTAAACTCTTGGCGACCCCATGGACTGTAGCCCACCAGACTCCTTGTCCATGGAATTTCCCAGGCAAGAATACTGGAGTGGGTTGCCATTTCCTTCTCCAGGAGGCTTTCATGACCCAGAGATAGAACCCATGTCTCCTGCTTGGCAGGTGGATTCTTTACCACTGAGCCACATAGGAAGCCCAGGAGCTGGGGGAAGACCATAAAAAGTTGAACTGACATTCTTCAAATTAAACACACTTTCGAGACTTCCCAATAGTTTTCCAAGTTATTTAGTATGAGCTAAGTTATTTGGAGGATGATGAGAAATGTGTTTAGAAAGTATAGATCTGGAGTCTTACTTAAAATATGGGCTTAATTATGCACCAAGATGGTGTCATCTAGCCTGGCTTCACATCTCAGTAGCCACAGCTGGTTTAGTTTATGTATTGCTCAGGGTGGGTGAAGACTTTGCAAGAAGTACATGGGTACCACAGTTTTATAAGAATTGTCTCAAGAGTCACAGATTGCATCCGGACATTTTCCTACAGTTCACATCCTACAGTTTACATCTAGGTCTGAGAACCTGGGGGAAAAGTGTCAAGTTGATTCTCCTCTCCCTCTTCCCCTTTCAGTTGCCTTTTTCTTATATTAAAAAAATAAGGAATGTCTTGCATACATCAGAATCTTACCATGCCCAGGGGTACAAATGGCACCATACAGTGAACCAGTTTGATATTTTGGTGTCAGCCAAGTCTCCTCTAATTAAGGCATCATAAACCCAAAGTAGGTTTATGTCCTTTTCTGTCTATACATGTTTCTGTGAAGAAGGCAGCATGGTATTAGAAGTAAGGTATGGTGGCCTGCAAGATTCTTGTCATGGGGATGCATAATACTTTCATTTGATCTGAAGCAAGATGTCTGATTTGGCCAATTGGTTTGATAATGAGGGCTGGTAAGGCCATGTGATGGACATTTGCCACAAACAAAATTCTAAATCTGTAAGCCCCAGGTTTTGACACAAGTATATTTAGAGTGATAAGGGAGAAAATTATTTTATAAACAATTACTTTGTTAAGTGTAATTTTCCCAGTTCTTCCTGAGTATTTTGAACTGAACAAGGTGCCTGTAGGTGGAGAGCTGTAAAGTATAAGTAATAATCCTTTTCAAAGTCTCAGTCAAGGCTTTTTTCCTTAGTTTTGAGAAACTGTGAAAGCAAATGAATCTAATGACAGGTAACTCTAATGATTGGTACACTTCATTTATTTACTTTCAACAAGGTTAAAGGAGAACCTGGTAGAGTTGTCAGCTCGTAGATCATTAAACATTATGCAAAATGATAGATTGCTATGATTTTGCAGAGAACTTGGGTGTTCAAAGAATTGTCACTGCTTTAACATAGTTACTTCTGTCCTCATTTATGTGAATTGTGTTTAAATACAAAAGCTACAAATAGAATTTGATGCCGCATACTTCCTTTTTCTAACAAAAAGTAATATTCAGTCATAGATAACTGAATTTATTAAAAAAAACCTACACCTATATATTGAGGACTATTCTTTATTCAATAATTTTCATCATTTTTTCTAACTTACAATATATTTAGCAATTGAAAATAATACTAATTGGAATAATAATACAAAATTGAAAATTCAACAATTTTGAAAATTCAGAAAATTTAGGTGCTTTTGATCACAGGAACTTTAAAAAATTAATCTAATTATATATACATTTTTATTATAGAGTGAGATGATAAATAGAATTTTTAAAATGTAATTACAAAGCATATTAAGAAAAAATTGCTGAGGGGGAAATAAAATGGAAACATGATTTCAAAGGGAAAGGGCACGTGAAATGTCTCATTTAAAGAAGAGCCTGTTCATATTTGTGTAAATGTAAGATGGTGAGCTTCAAACTGCTGTGGTATGTTTCAGGTTCATTTGGTACATTAAAAACAGTAACTTTATGGCCCATTTAAAAATATCAATTTCTAAAATGCACAGGAAGTTAAATCCTTTGAACTATTTAAAGTTATGATGAAATATTTTAGATATAAATTTTAAAAGATAAAAATGATGCATAAATTTTCAATATTATTGTTAAATGAAGAGAAATAATCAAGCACCACCTACTCCTAGCCATATAGAACATATGACACTGGGTCAATGGCAATGTTTTAATCTAAGCCCATTGACTTCATTATGTTTCTGACAGTTTCTTAGATAGATTTGAAAATTCATGCTTAGAGGGTCTTGGAAAAAATTTGTGTAGGAAAGAACAAATGAGTAGAATAAGACCAGTCCTAATTCTGTGCTTGCAGAAAAGGAGAGCATAAAATTCAGTGTGATCATGAGCTGATAGAGTTAGGTTGAAATCTAAGAAAAAGGGAAAATTCTGTTAGCAAAATGACCTTTAAGAAAGAGTTTCAACCAACTTTCGTACTAATCGGAAAAAAAGAAAAAATCCATGGTAAGACAATTATGGGGACAAAAGCAGCCTGAGAGATGGACATTTATTTAGGGAAAAATATTAAACTATTTGCATTTACAAGGAGATAGGGGAGGCATAAGAAAGTAAAGAAATTTGACCTACATAATACACTATACTGGAAAGTAAAATCTAGAAACCATTATTTAATTATAGATATTAGTTTAGGTTTCTAAAAAGGAGAACAGAGGAATAGTAAAAAAAGAATTGTGCATTATGAACACAGTGATAAATGGTTAAAAAAAAGAAAAACAGACCATAGTGTGGTGAAAGAGGGATTTAGTAGAATATATCCCCCCTCTGTTAAACAAGAATAAAAATGGGACCATCAATTATGACAGGAAGGATAGAGGGTTTGAATTGGAGGGGAGGAAGGTTTAGTTTAAGCATGTTGATATGATTAACAATTTGCTTTCTTAATTATATAGTCAACAAATTGTTAATGAGTCCTTGCTTGGTACAGGCCCTTTGCCAGGTGCCAAGGGGATATGTGAGTGGGCAGTGGATTCCCTACCCACAGTTTGTTCATAAACCTCTAGAAAGCCAAAGAGCATACACATAAAAACATAGAAGACAAAGCAATATGTTGTGGTAAAACTAGAATTCCAGTGAAGGGAAAAATTATTTCCAACTTAAGTAGAGATGAACAAATTCATTTATTAATTTTTAAATAAATATTTGAGTGACCAGAATATAGTCAATCAATGCAGGACTATACAGTGAATAAGGTAGACTTTCCTCATTGAAAATCTGTGATTCTTGGGTTTCCTGACAGTATATTTCTTGGTAAATTTATGGGTTTTACTTAATTCTGAATCATGAGAAAAATCAGTGGAGAAAGTAGGAAGATGGGGGAAATCATTGAAATTCTCCTATGAGAATTAAAACTTAACAGTCATCACAAGACATTACTGTTTGAAGGAATGTTTATATGTCAAGTCAAAAACAAGAACAGGAAATGCTTACACATGGAGCTGAAAGTTAGGATGAGCATTTCCAAGGCTGGAACAGAGTACTCAGGGAAAAAATTGGTCATGATCTAATCAGCCCGTCTAGCTTTCAGCTGTGGCCCTGTGTTAAGTGTGTGTTCCTGCTCAGTCTGATACCGGGAGAACTCATTTTGCAGATAACATAATTAATCACTTTATACATATAGTATACTTCATACAAATCCTACGAGTGATAGTCCAAGCAGTAACAAGTTCTAGGGGCAAATGAAGTCCTTAATTGGCAGCTCCCCCTTGTGATTCTGTAAAGCTTTCTAGGAGATCTGAACATTACATTATTTGAATTCAACTCAATTAGGTTCACTAATGTTTTTCAAATGTTTAAATATTTCTTAAAGGAATACATTTCCCAGGTTACAACTTCCCGATTGGTGATGGAAACCTGCAGTTTGAGGGCAGAAATAATTGCTGTCCGTCTCTGTATTGATATCTTTGACCAGTCTTTCTGTACTTCCCAGCACCCTATGGTTCAGCCTACATTGTTGTGGAATCAAGCCCAAGGGGATCCAACTTAACATTTCATCTTTGCTTTCTGTTGCCCACTGCTGCCCCCCTTTCACTAATCTATGCTGTCATCACTGTCTTGGCTCAGTGGGTAAAAATCCTCCTGCTATACAGGAGATGTGGATTCGATCCGTGGGTCAGGAAGATGCCCTGGAGAAGGAAATGGCAATCCACTGCAGTATTCTTGCCTGGAAAATCCCATGGACAGAGGAGCCTAGCAGGCTACAGTCCATTGGGTCACAAAGAGTCAGACATGACTGAGCGACTAAACACACACACACACACACACACACACACACACACTCTCATCACTTTATGCCTTCCCTGCCAGAAACACCCACACGCTTACAGACCTCTCTTTCCTCTCCCTGGAATGCTGCATTCCCTTTCTGGCCCAGAATTCACATCTCCCTGTCTCGAGTTTCCTGAAGTCCTCCGTGCCAGACCTGTAAGTCCTGGTGAATACAGCCAGCCTTTCCATGAAGCCTTCTCGGATCCTGCAGTCCAAATTAATCCCTTCAGTCTTCTCATGGCTGTGATTTCTCCCCTTTACAATGCATGCAGTTTCCTTGTAACCTCTTAATACCCTTTTTTGACTCCCCACCAGATACTAACTGCTTGGGACAGGCTTTATCCCTCCAGCTGGCCTAATACCTGGCAAAGAGGAGGCGTTTGGAAAATGTTTGTTGAAGGGAGTGATACATGCAATTACTGAACAAGATGACATTGACAAATTGACTTGCAGCGTTTGGCTGGTCTGGACATATACTAGCTGATGACAGTCACTTTGTTTTTAAGACACTAGCCTTCTTGCCCCCAGAGACCCCAGCTTAACAGGGATGTAGAATAGGGGTTCAGTGACTACATGGGGGTTTGGAGCTGGCAACAGAGTCTTCGATGTTAGCACCAACTTTTCAACACCCCTTCTGAGCTTCTGCTCCAAGGGACACTGCATTCTTTATATCTGGGCACGTCCAGCTGGCACATGCTGCTGTTGCTGCTGTCTCCCAGCAGAGCTGACTGACTACAGCTCGAGAAGCAGGGCTCCAGGCGTCTTCCCAGTGTCGGTTTCACTCGCCCAGCTTGTGATTGCCTCGTTCCAGCTTGGTACCCCCACTACCAACCTGGGAGTCTCGCTGTGTCCGAGTTGGCCACAGTCCATTCTGCTGTGATGGCTGTCCCTCTGGGCCCAGATGCCTGGCCTCATCCCAGGACTTTGCTGCTGGGGAGCTGGGCTCGCTGTTGAACCTTCCAGAGGTCTTGCAGGTGATGCTGAGCTCAGGGCTCTAGGAGGCAGTGGTGTAGATGAGCAGAGCTAGGCTTCAGAAATGAATCGTATGCAGTGGTAGCTTTACAGACTGCGAGGCTGAGCCGGGCCTTGACACTGAGGTGAAACCACACTGTCACTGCCTACTTCCCTCACGCATTCTTCCTGATGTGTCACTCAAGTTCCTTATAGATTAAGGGATCAATGAACAGCCTGAACAGCCACTTTAGGTAAGAGCTTTCAGTTCTGTATTGACAGTGAAATTCTTTGGCCATGTCCAGGTTTCTCTTGATGTGGATTAGACTAGAATTTTTCTCAATTATGTGACTCGCTATCCATCCAGATGCAGGTTTTTAATTGAATTATTTTTTATTTAGATTTTAACTAATAGATATATTGGATTATCTAGCAAGGTTAACATAAAATATCACACAGGTAAACCTTAATGTAAAAAGATGATTTCTGTACGTCACACGGGAAAACCTCAGTGATAAGAGTCTCCCTCCCTTGCTCTGCAGAGAAAAGGAAGACAGAAGGGCATCAACACCGAGTGGGCACTTTATGTATATTGGGCTGGCCAAAAAGTTCATTTGGAAAAACCCAAAGAACTTTTTGGCCAACCCAATATATCATTTTACTTATTACAGCAGTAACATGAGGTAGGGGGTGTAATACTCATTTTAAAAATAACAAAACCAAATCTCAGAACTTAAAGATGACAAAGTTGAGTCTCACTCACATGGCAAGAGGAGTCTATATTCAAGCCTTGGGTGGTCTAGCTCCATGGGTGTGTCATCACCTCTCCTTCATGACTGCAAAGTTTGCTCATTATTTGAGGATATTTATAGGTATATTTCCCAGAAATCTATTTTCTGCTATGAACTGTTGATTGACTCTTCAACAAACCATGGGCTTCAGGTCCTCTGTGATTTGGGTGAAGCTGTTTTCTGTGCCTGAATGTCAAATCTGTTCATTTCTCTTGCAAACTCTTCCTCCCCATGTGAGCTTTTCTTTGAAACTTTCTTTGAACCATACCCCAGTTTTTCCTTCATAATTTTATTTCTTGGATTTAAAAAAATTAAGAGAAATGTACACATGTTTTAGATAGTGGAATAATACAAAGATATATAAATAGGCATTTATCCCCCCACCCGTCTTCCATTTCAGTCCCTTTCTGAAGTAACACATTAAAAACAAAATTTCAAACTTAAGAAGTGTAATGACCATATTACTCTTTATCCAGAGTCACCGATTTTTAACCTTTTGCAGCATTTGCTTTATCATCCTTGCTCTCTTTCTCCTTCAATATATAGAAATATTTTTTATTGTCTGAAACATTTGACAGTAGGTTGCGTAATTCATGCTACTTTATACCTTAATAATTTAGTTGTGATGTGTATTTTCTAAAACCATGGTCATTAGTCACTGTTTCTTTTTAGCCTTTTTCAATCTTAAGTTTGTAACAGTTACCAGTCTTCATTGTCTTTCTATTATATTATTTATATCTTTAGATGTAATTAAAATGATATATTATGATGTATATAATGTTATTATATGTTATTAATGTGATATTTGTTATAATAATGTATACTGTGTTGCATAATTATAATATAAATACATAATCAAGTTTATAGTATATAATTTATAACATGATTTACATGTATGGCATATTATATTAAAATTTTATAATATAAATAAAATAATGAAATATATGTAGGTACAAAAATGTAAGAACATCTGAATATAAAATAGGAATTTATAATGTATATAGTATATTTTTAAGTATATGTATGATATTGAAAATATGTTATATGCAATAATATATTATGATAGATTATGAGTTGTATTATAGTCAAGAAAGGTTAAAATAAAGTTAAGCATGAAAATCTTGCCCCTTTCTTCCTCTCTATCTCCTTCTCTAAAGTTATTGTTAAATGTTTAGGATAACCAGAAGTGATTAGTCATATATCAGAAATTGAAGAATAATGTATTTTCTAATTTATTGTTTCTTTCATTCCTCTAAAAACAAATACATTTCTGTTATGGGTCTCTGAAAAAGTGGTTTTCTAAGGTTTTTATTTTTTCAAAATTTGTAGGTAGCTGGAATTGTTGGCAGAGCTGATGTGTTGGCGTGCCTGCTGTTTCTTTTGGCCTTTCTCTCTTATAATAGGTATGTATGGCTAAGAACGCACTTGTCTGTGTTTACAGGCATGCTCTTGCCTGGGAGTTTCTGCTGTGTGTGTGTGTTTGTGTGTAGATTCTGAGCTCCTTCCTGAGAGAGGAGGGAAGCTTCTTGGCTGTGAGATAACTGTGAGCTTCCTGGAGACCTGGCATAGGAAACTGTCTCTTAACCAAAGACTAGGCTGTTCTGTTTTCCAGCCATATTCTGAACTATGTCATAGCCTCTTAGAAGGACTGCTCTCCCAATGCTGGGAAGATAAGCTCTAGCTTCTTGATTCCTCTTACTGAGAATGGAATTTGAAATCAGCTCTGAGCCAAATTATACTGGCTATAGTCCTCTCCTCTATTTAACTATGATTTGTTTAATTTGTCCTTTTCATTTTGGTCTTAGTCTTTTGCCCCCTCTTTATTATATTCATTAAAGGAGCTTAAAGCTTAAAATGACAAGGCTGAATTGAAAGTACTATTCTCAACTGTGATTTTCTAATTCGCACATCCTTTCATCAAAATACAGAAGCTTCTTGCTTTGTGAGACTGAAAAGCAATAAAACAATCTCCCATTATATTGCCTCTTTCCCCGCAAGATGATCAGATTCTCACCTGAGTTGTGACATAACCATATAGGCAAAGGGGTGGGTTAAAAATGGGATGTAATACACAATGGAATATTACTCAGCCATAAAAAGGAATGCATTTGAGTCAGTTCTGATGAGGTGGATGAACCTAGAACCTATTATACAGAGTAAAGTGAGTCAGAAAGAGAAAGAGAAATATCATCTTCTAACACATGTATACAGAATCTGGAAAAATGATACTGAAGAATTTATTTACAGGGCAACAATGGATAAACAGACATAGAGAATAGACTTATGAACATGGGAAGAAGGGAGGAAAGGGTGAGATGAATGGAAAGAGTAACATGGAAACTATGTTACCATATGTAAAATAGACAGCCAATGGGACTTTGCTGTCTGGCTCAGAAAACTCAAACAGGGGCTCTGTATCAACCTCTAGGGGTGGGCTTGGGAGATGGGAGGGAGGTTCAAAAGGGAGGGGATATATGTGTACCTATGGCTGATTCATGTTGAGGTTTGACAGAAAACAGCAAAATGCAGTAAAGCAATTATCCTTAAATTAAAAATGAATAAATTAAGAAAAAATCTTAAAAACAAAAAAAGAATGTAATGGGGGCAGTGACTCAGTGGCTGGCCCTGATAAAGGGGGACATTGAACCATTGTCCTGCTTCATGGAGTGATGCCTGGTTAAGGATTTATAAACCTTGATCTTTGGGTCAGTTCATTGGCTTATAGTCTTACAAAACACAGTGACTGCGAGGAACACTGTTCTAAACCAGTGGTTCTCCATATGGGACAAATTTGTCCATGTTGTCCCCAGGGACATTTGCAATATCTGGAGATATTTTTGCTCACCTGGCATGTGAGTGGAGGCCAAGGATTCTGAAGCCTGCAGGACAGCACTTGTACCAAAGCATCATCTTCCCTGAGCTGTGCTGAGAATCCTTGTAAAACAGCTTAGACTTTGGATCAAGGATGAACTGAATTAAACCTTACAAAGTTTTGGTTTAAGAGCAGAACCTTTTCTTAATGTATTAAGACCAAGCTTCTAGTCCTGACTCTGTAGCCTCCCACTTCATTGCATGAGTATGTGCTTAGTCGCTCAGTTGTGTCCTATTCTTTGTGACCTCATGGACTGTAGCCCACCAGGCTCCTCTGTCCATGGGATTCTCCAGGCAAGAATACTGGAGTGGGTTGCCATTTCTTTCTCCAGGGGATCTTCCTGATCCAAGGATCGAACGCATGTCTCTTGGGTCTCCAGCATTGCCAGGAGGATTCTTTACTACTGTGCCACCTGGCAAGTCCCTCATGGCATTGTTAGTTATATATGAGTGTTGTGAAAATATTAGAAATGTAAACCCAAATTCAACAATTGTTTCCTGTTTGCTCTGGTATCAAAACAAGATTAACCATCACTTTTGAGTGTGAACTTGATCTCTCAGGCCTTTTCTGTGTGTTGATAAACTTGGGAATGTGAGTGGGCCTGCAGCCTATCCGTACCTGTGTGATAATAAGCCACATTGCTACAGCTTTCTGTTGTGCAGGTCACTCGCACTTTGAGTAATTTAAGCTGTCAACCAGCTTCGGAGAAAAAGCCTGTCTCCTACAAATTTGGAATATAATTTAGGCAATTATTCCAAGACATAACAATAAGGGGGAGACGTCACAACTGCAGATGTATTGGCCTACCGAGGAGAGGGAACAAATTGGTGTGTCACCCGCAGAAGGAGCTGTGAGGTTTCATGCTGAGGAGCCGATTCTTTTTTGTAAGGTTAAAAAAGACTTTACAGCAACTGGAGGGTTTTAGAAAATCCCTGCTGGAAATTATGCTGAGAAAAAAAAATGTTTTCCCTAAATATTCTCACATAAAATACACTTAAAACTACAGATTAGAAACTGATACAACATTGTAAGTCAGCTATACTTCAATTAAAAAAAAAGAGAGAGATCAGCCAGAATAAAAGAAAAATACTAAGGTATCTATATTTTCATCACATTAATGATGATTGTGTTTTGGTATCTATCCAGTGTTTTCTTTGTACAGAAACATATAAAACACCTTCACAATAATAATAATAATAATGATAAACAGGATGAGGTACAGGGAGGCATTGACCTGCCCCCAGTTACCTTGTTAGTTAGCAGATCTGTGATCTGAACCCAGGAAACCTGGCACCAGAGTTCATGCATGTGGCTTATACTCTTCACTTTATATATATTCACCTAAACATCTTTCCATGTCACTAAGTATATCTCTATATACTAGCATTTTAAATTGCTTTTTAGTGTTCCTGTTATATGCCATATTTTACCATAACTTATATGCTTTTATCTAAGTACCAAATTCAGCATTATCAGTCATTTACTTTTCCCCATCTTTGCAAATTTTATTCTTAAAGATATCTTTGCTCATCTACTTAGAATAAAGTGAAATCTGTGTTGGCTCTTACCTTTAAAAGGTGGCATTTCTTAGCAACCCATATTTCTTCTTGGAGTAAAACCATCTCAACTTTATTTTTCAGGAGTGTGGACCAGTGTTGTGTTGGGGAAAGTTTCCCTGCCACGGCTTCTCCCTTCTTCCTGCTGCTCAGTCTGTTCCTGGGGACCTGCGCAATGCTGGTCAAAGAGACGGGCATCACGGTGTTTGGCGTCTGCTTGGTTTATGATCTCTTTTCTTTATCCCACAATCATGATAAATCGTAAGTCATGTCAAAGTTTTGCTGTCAAGCAGTGCACGATGTGCAGAGAAAAATTACTTAAATCAATAGTTTGAAAATTTTCATTAAAAAAATAGAGATACAACATTCTGTTAAATGTAACCTCATCTTGGGGGCTTTCCTGGTGGCTCAGTAGTAAAGACTCCATCTGCCAACACTGGAGACACAAGAGATACAGGTTTGATCCCTGGGTTGAGAAGATCCCCTGGAGAAGGAAATGGCAAGCCACTCCAGTATTCTTGCCTGGAAGATCCCAAGGAGAGAGAAGCCTGGTAGATTGTAGTCCATGGTGTCACAAGAGTCAGACAGGACAGAGCGACTAAACAAAAACAAACCTCACCTTAGACCATGATATAGTAAGGCTTATTTCCTTAAGATAGATGCATTGTATGTGTTCAAACTCTTCACACTTGTGTAAATGAGGATTATAAAGTTTTTGTGAGCACCAAATTTGGAATTGAAAAGTACCTATGCTAATTGCAAGTTTATATCACTAGATTGTTTTGGTTGTATAATACTGAGAAATCTTGATTCACACAGGAGAGTGGTTACAAATGGTAACAGTTTGTTAACAGCTTGCCTGGAATCTCTGCATTCACATAAGTGCTATCCTTCAAAGAACACCGCTAAATTGGAGTCTGTTTACTAGCTTGAGGGGTGGTGTATTTACCTAAGTTTTGAATGGGGCAGGGTGGTGGTGGGGGTGTTGTTTTTGGAATTCCACAACAGACCAGTCTAAACCATACAGGAATAATTAATTGCATATCATATTCAAGTTAAAGAACAAGTTTAGTAGCCTGTTTTCATTTAAAAAATGTAGGCACTTCCATATTGTCCTGTGGGTTATAGATGCTAAGAATGACTAAGGCATTTTAAAAGTTCAAGCACATACTGTAATTTTCTTCCTCAGGGTTACTAACAATGTGATGTGCAAACCCCATTTTTCAGTAATTATAAGGTCCTTACATTTGAACTTTTAATAAATGCAGCTGATTTATTCTCCGGCCTTGTCTGGAAGAATTTTATCTTAAAAAAAAAAAAAATCCTGCCTTTTTATCCCATTCCCTACCTCTTTATACTTCTTGACACAAAGATAAGAGCAGTGCTATTGCATGTCAACAAGCTGAGATGAGTCATTAAATTCCTGCCTGGGCATACTTGGAGATAATTTAAATAGATTTTAGTACTCTGCTAGCTCTCTGTGAATCTCAGAGGCGTGTAAAAGGAAGGAGCCTAGTTATCATTTTGACCCAAGCTTAGACCAAGAAAGCTGTGAGCCAGAGGACCTCCCCGTGGCTTATATGAGCGTGCCTCTCCTCGATATCCTTTTAACCAATCGCAGTAATTGCATTCCTGACCTTCCCATCAGCTCCTCTGGCTTTCCACTTGCTTCTGCCTCCTCTTTGTGTTTGCCGCCTTTGCTCTGTGACAAGTGACTGCAGACCTTCCCCTCTGGTCCCATCCAGAGATATTTTAACCTCATATCGACTGAAAAAAAAACACCCACAGAACTTGAAAGTTGAGAATTACGTTTTATTTGAGACCATTACTAAGGATTTATAACCTGAGAAAGCCCCTTAGATAGCTCTAAGGGAACTGTTCCATAGAGGTGAGGGAGGAACTAGGATGTATGAGTTTTTGCTGCTGGGGGGAAGAAAAAACCTATAGTTGAAACTCAAAGGAGTGCTAATCACAAAAAATCAGACATCTCAAGTTAGTGATTTAGTGCTTTTCAATATATTAAAAGATGCAAGAGTCTGGGTTCATTAAAATTTTTCCTTTGATATGCATCTCAGCTGTCTAGGGTCAGTATCCTGTTTTTCTCCATTCTGAATTCCCTCAGTATGCACCCTGGAGCCAGCTGCAGTGGCTGATAGCTTGATGGCAGGCAGCATTCTTTTGTCTACATTCAACTTGAAGTCTTATCTCCTTTGGTCTTAGGACTCCCCAACACATGGTTGCTTATAGTCCTTTCTTCTTCATCTGGTCACTATTGAGCTAGGCTTTTTTCAAAGAGGATAATTATCTCTTTTAGTCCTTTAGTAATTTTCTTGACCTTCATCATACCAGACTGCTGGAAGTTTTATGAAAAAATAATAATTGCTGATATGTAGCTTGGAAGTTGCATAGTTCATAGTCTATGGATTTTTGTTTGTTTGTTTTAGTAACTTTTAGCTCTCACAAACACCAGCATCTCTGCATAGGTGGAGGCGTTCTTTCTTTCCTGCATCGTTTTCTCCACCTGTTCAATGCATTCCCATTTTGTGCCTGGCCACAAATAAGACAGATAAGATTCCTTCCCACAAAGGGCAGTGCTGGGGAAGACAGACATTACGTGAGTAATTACATGAGTACCTGAGTGCAACTGTGAACTTGGTAGGAAGGGACTGAGAACAGGTAACAGCGACTCAGTTCAGTTACGTTCAGTCGCTCAGTCGTGTTCGACTCTTTGCAACCCCGTGAATCTCAGCACGCCAGGCCTCCCAGTCCATCACCAACTTCCAGAGTCTACCCAAAACCATATCCATTGAGTCAGTAATATCATCCAGTTGTCTCATCCTCTGTCATCCCCGTCTCTTCCTGCCCTCAATCTTTCCCAGCATCAGGGTCTTTTCAGATGAGTCAGCTCTTCACATCAGTATTGGAGTTTCAGCTTTAATATCAGTCCTTCCAATGAACACCCAGGACCCATCTCCGTTAGGATGGACTGGTTGGATCTCCTTGCAGTCCAAGGGACTCTCAAGAGTCTTCTCCAGCACCATAGTTCACCAGCATCAATTCTTCGGCGCTCAGCTTGTTTTATGGTCCAACTCTGACATCCATACATGACCACAGGAAAAACCATAGCCTTGGCTAGACGGAACTTTGCTGACAAAGTAATGTCTCTGTTTTTTAATATGCTATCTAGGTTGGTCATAACTTTCCTTCCAAGAAGTAAGCAATTTTTTAATTTCATGGCTGCAATCACCATCTGCAGTGATTTTGGAACCCCCAAAAGAAAGTCAGCCACTGTTTCCCCATCTATTTGCCATGAAGTGATGGGACCGGATGCCATGATCTTAGTTTTCTGAATGTTGAGCTTTAAGCCAACCTTTTCACTCTCCTCTTTCACTTTCATCAAGAGGATCTTTAGTTCTTCACTATCTGCCATAAAGGTGGTGTCATCTGCATATCTGAGGGTATTGATATTTCTCCAGGCAATCTTGATTCCAGCTTGTGCTTCCTCCAGCCCAGCGTTTCTCATGATGTACTCTGCATAGAAGTTAAGTAAGTAGGGTGACAATATGCAGACTTGATGTACTCCTTTTCCTCTTTGGAACCAGTCTGTTGTTCCATGTCCAGTTCTAACTGTTGCTTCCTGACCTGCATACAGGTTTCTCAAGAGGCAGGTCAGGTGGTCTGGTATTCCCATCTCTTTCAGAATTTTCCACAGTTTATTGTGATACACATAGTCAAAAGCTTTGGCATAGTCAATAAAGCAGAAATAGATGTTTTTCTGAAACTCTCTTGCTTTTTTGATGATCCAGTGGATGTTGGCAATTTGATCTTTGGTTCCTCTGCCTTTTCTAAAACCAGCTTGAACATCTGGAAGTTCATGGTTCATGTATTGCTGAAGCCTGGCTTGGAGAATTTTGAGCATTACTTTACTAGCATGTGAGATGAGTGCAATTACGTGGTAGTTTGAGCATTCTTTGGGATTGCCTTTCTTTGGGATTGGAATGAAAACTGACCTTTTCCAGTCCTGTGGCAACTGCTGAGTTATCCAAATTTGCTGACATATTGAGTGCAACACTTTCACAGCATTATCTTTTAGGATTTGAAATAGCTCAACTGGAATTCCATCACCTCCACTAGCTTTGTTCATAGTGATGCTTCCTAAGGCCTTCTTGACTTCACATTTCAGGATGTCTGGCTCTAGGTGAGTGATCATATCATTATGATTATCTGGGTCATGAAGATCTTTTTTGTACAGTTCTTCTGTGTATTCTTGCCACCTCTTCTTAATGTCTTCTGCTTCTGTTAGGTCCATACCATTTCTGTCCTTTATTGAGCCCATCTTTGCATGAAATGTTCCCTTGGTATCTCTGATTTTCTTGAAGAGATCTCTAGTCTTTCCCATTCTGTTGTTTTCCTCTATTTCTTTGCATTGATCACTGAGAAAGACTTTCTTATCTCTCCTTGCTGTTCTTTGGAATTGCATTCAGATGCTTATGTCTTTCCTTTTCTCCTTTGCTTTTCACTTCTCTTCTTTTCACAGCTATTTGTAAGGCCTCCTCAGACAGCCATTTTGCATTTTTGCATTTCTTTTTCTTGGGGATGGTCTTGATTCCTATCTCCTGTACAATGTCAGGAACCTCCATCCATAGTTCACCAGGCGCTCTGTCTATCAGATCTAGTCCCTTAAATCTATTTCTCACTTCCACTATATAATCATAAGGGGTTTGATTTAGGTCATACCTGAATGGTCTAGTGGTTTCCCCCACTTTCTTCAATTTAAGTCTGAATTTGGCAATTAGGGGTTCATGATCTGAGCCACACTCAGCTCCCAGTCTTGTTTTTTGCTGACTGTATAGAGCTTTGGCACCGTTGACTGCAAAGAATATAATCAATTTGATTTTGGTGTTGGCCATCTGGTGATGTGTAGAGTCCATGTGTAGAGTCTTCTCTTGGGGATACCTGATTGATAAGGGTATCTCTTGAGTGAAGGCTATGCTCCAGGAATGGGACCATGCCATTTACAGGTATGAAGTGACTTACTGCTGACAGCTGTTACCCTTGTTTCACAGAGCAGAAAGTACAGACATAGAAAGTAACCTCTCCAGGGTCACCCATCCCTGATTTGGATTCTGTCTGTGTAACTCCAGAGTCACAGGGTTACCCCTGAGCACCTGCCTCCTTGGGGCACATGTGACTGGGGCCAGTAACCTCCTAGGGCATCTGCAGCTCAGAGCCTGGGCTCACATTAGTAGCAGGAGATGATCTCAGAGGTTCTGCCTATATTGGAGGGTCTTGACTCATTGAGAATCTCACATAATTGTGTCTCCTTTTCCCAGAAATTCTTATCTGCTAGTTTAGAATAAGGGCTTCCCAGGTGGTGCAGTGGTAAAGAACCCATCTGCCAATGCAGGAGACATAAAAGATGTGGGTTCAATACCTGGGTGGGAAAGATCTCCTGGAGGAAGACACAGCAACCCACTCTGGTATTCTTGCCTGGAGAATCCCATGGACAGAGGAGTCTGGCGGGCTACAATCTATAGGGTCACAAAGAGTCGGACAGGACTGAAGTGACTTAGCATGCACGCATCTATCCTTTTGGATTCTGAATTTAGGTTGTTTTCACTTTTTTGGTTATTATATACCATGGTGGAGTTAGGTTTTGTGTGCACATACCTGCCGGTTTTCCAGGGCATAACCACAGAAGTGAGGTTGTGGGCCCACAGATAGATACATAGTCACTGTGTTGATGTGGAGCTATTCTCTTGAAATAACTGCAGCAGTGGATGAGAATCCTCTTGTTCCACATTCTCCCCATCCCTGAGTAGTGTCAGACTTTCAAATTTTTGCCCAGCTAATGTTATGGAATATATCTCAGAGGATTCATGGAAGAACATGTGAGAATAAGTTTCATGGATCATCTGTAAACACAATTTTACAAGAACATAATAATGTAAATCCCAAATATCCCTTCAGCTAGGTTATGAGAATTCAACTTATATATATTATGAGAGAAATGTATGAGGAGGATGAGAAGTGGAGAGTGTCTGTATGTGTATTGGTGACCACATGAAAGGATTGAATCTTCATCTTCTCTTGTAATGAGCCAATGTGACAAGTTCTAAAATTGGAAATAAAATTATTTAGTGTTATTTTAAAAATATCATGATAAATATCAGAAACAGAAGAGCTCAAAGATTTAGGAATAGTTGCTTCCAAGGAACAGGGCTTGGGGAGGGGATGGGGACCGCTGTACCTTGTTGCAGGTCTTGTCGCTCCTTTTAACGTTGTTTCCTCCTCACAATTAGGAGCAACGGGGTCATCCATCAGCGCAACCCACAGCAGCCTGGAAGCTCCCCGACAGCACACCCTTTCCGGGAGAATGGGAAGCAGCAGCGGTTCCCTCACAAAGGAGCTTGGGGTGGCTGCCATGCCATGCCGTCTGAACCCAAGAGCAGTGGATTCCCCGTGTCTCCTGGAGCTGTGTGGTCCTTGATGAGGTACTGGACTGGGCTCCTTGACCTTGTGTGATTTTACCATCCAGCATCACCTGTTGCAGGGGGATCACTGGAGAAGTGAAGCGCCGAGTCAGTTCTTTGTGACACCCCCACTCTTGTCAGCCTCCTTTCTTTTCCCTTCCCCATTTCCCTTCCTCTTTCTTCCTTCCTTCTCTTCCCTATCCCGGGCCTTCCGTGTCATATCAGATAAGAAAGGAGTAGCTGGAAGAAGTAGAAGCCCTGCTGGCTGCTGTTATTTGGAAGGAGAGATGAGGCTGTGAAGCCTCAGTTAAGCAGTACAAGCATTCTGCTGCTTCCCTGGGGGAAGAGCCCTGCACATCAGAGCGCAGGCCCCTCGGTTTTCTTTGGGAGAGCTCTGCCTTCCCCTGCCCAGACTCCCTGCTTTTGGTGTATGATAATGAAAGGTTGTTGCTGAGCCATGAAAAATGCCAGGATTCATTTTTGGTCTTGGATTCAAAAATAGCCTCTGGAGGAGAGGAATCCAGGGCCAGTGACGAAGCTTGATCACTCAGAGCTTTTGTATATTAAAGTTTTATTAAAGTATAAAAGAGAGAGCTTCTGACATAGACATCAGAAGGGGGCAGAAAGAGTGTCCTCCTGCTAGTCTTTAACAGCAAGTTATATACCTACTCGCAGGCTGCTAATTAGAGAAAGGAAATGTCTCGTAACTCAGAGAATGGCACCAGGCCCCTCACCCACAACATGCATTTTGAGATAGCATTGGCACAAGGTGAGTCATCCCGGGCCATAAAATGTTTGAGATGAATCTTGAAGAGGCAGGTTTCCAAGCAAATACATGGTCTCATTAACATAGATTAGGAGAACAATGTATGAGTAAAACATATTGCTTTTTTGAGCCATTATCATTTCTGAGTCTTAGTCTTAGGCGGAACCAACTTGAGGAAAGACAGAGTTTAAGGTAAATACATTGTTCATTAACATAGCTCAAGAAAAACATTTCCATAGGAAAAAAAAAAAACTGCACTAGTTAGCTCAAAGTTTGAGAAAAGTTAAGTTCAGGTGGAACAAGGTGTTGTCATAGCAACACAGAATTTTGAAAGAAACCTCCTTTTAATTTTGTATAAAGAAGGGAAAAAAAAATCTGACACTTGTAGTTTGTTTATTCCTGCCACTTAAGAGAGATTAAAAAGTCTGACACTTCCAGCTTTTTCCTCCATTCGGGGCCCCTAGTCTTCCTGCCTATTACCCTCTCAATAGGAATTTATTACAGCGCAGGTATATGAGGTAGCCCAGGGGACACTGCCTCTCAGGAATGTTTCTGAGGGTTCAGGAAGATCTTCTTTAAAGGACAACATTTTCTTTCTTTAAAAAAAATCTTTGGACCTAGCCATGAAAATTATCATAGATTTATCAGAACAGGTACTTGGCTAAATTAGCTTGCCACTAAAAGAAGGAAATGGCAACCCACTCCAGTACTCTTGCCTGGAGAATTCCACGGACGGAGGAGCCTTGTAGGCTACAGTCCATGGGGTTGCAAAGAGTCGGACACAACTGAGCGACTTCACTTTCAAAATAACTCAAGCCATAGGCAAGTAAGAATTTAATAAAGATGGAAATTTGACTTATACTATTAGCACTTAAGTAGCAGATTGCTATTCTTACTCTTCTCTCCAGTCCCAGAAAACTCCCTGTTTTGGGGTGTCTTTGTTTCCAATTAGTCCTGCTTTTACCTGTCTCTTAGATCATACTCCATTTATTCATTCATCAGCAAAGATCTACTGAATGTCTGCCATGTGCCTGGCATGTTCCAGGCAGGCACCAGGGCTGTACTGGGGTTTAAGGAGGACGAGATCCTTGGCCCTGTGTAGCTTTCCTTCCAGGAGAAGAAGACAGACTAAGTAACCAACAAGGTGCGAACAGTGTGGTGGAGAGTGGTGGGTGAGCCTGGCTGGGGCGAATTCCCATTGGTTGGTCAGGGAAGGTCTTTGAATTCTTGTGGATGAGAGGAGGCGCTCACCCTGCCCAGATCTGCACAGAGGGTTCCAGCCCTGGGATAACTGGCAAGTGGGGATGGGAAGGGGCTAGTTCAGGGGGTGGGCAGGCCTAGATGGTGAAGAGTGTGTTGGCCATGGGAGTGAATTTGGATTTTATTCTGAGTGGAATGGGGAGACTTTGGAGGGCATTGCTGTTGTTTGCTTGTTTGTTTAATGTGGCAAGATGTGGTTATATTACAAATGTTCAGTCTTGTTTCTTGTGGTGCTTTATTTAGGGGCAAGAGCAAAGCAAAGAGACTTTCATACAGACTGAGGGGAGAAAAGAGGTCTTGGCTGAGGGTGATGGAGCCTGAGATGTAGGCATACGGTGGATTTTGGAGACGTTTTGTATATAGATTTAACAGGACTTGCCGATTTAGGAGAAGGGGGTGAGGGAATGGCAGGAAACGAGGGTGTTCAGGTTTCTAGCTTCAACAGCTGGGTGGGTGGTACTGAGATGGAAAGGCTAGAGGAAAAGTTGGTTTGGGAAAGGATAAAGTCACAGAAATGCATGAAATTCCTGAGCAAGAAAGAAGAGTGATAAGCTGTCAAAACCTTGAACTAATCTTGACTTTTTAGTACAGGGCATGAAAGAAAAGAGGGTAAAACATTTGGGGGAAATTGTAAATTTTTTTAAGGAAGGCAAAGGAGAAGAAAAAAGAACAATAAGTAGAGCATTGGAGACTCTCATGAAGGGACAGAAGGCAGGCTGCAGTGTGACTGACTTCCACCAGTCAGACTGGGTACATACAGTGACTGAGTTCCATACAGATATGACTGTACTGGCTTCTGCTCTCAGTTGTATCCCCAGATCCTCTTATAGTGTCTGGTTAATTGTAGTTGTACAAGTATTTGTGAAATGAATAAATTAATGAGTAGATGGTAAGAAAGTATTGAAATTAAGCAAAAATAGAACATTTTAGTAAATTTGGCAATAAAGAAATGCGGCAAAGGATGTTAACTGCAGGCATGTGAGGTTTTTGTTTTTATTTTTATTTTAAATTTAATGGATGTGTGTATGTGTGTAAATAACTTGTAGAGAATATAGAGGTAGGTGCAGGAGCAAAAAGGAATGAGATGAAGTATGCATACCAGTGGTGTGCTGATAAATGCTTAATCATTGGCTGTCCAAAGAAAGTAAATCCCCACTTGTTGTGTTTACAAATTTCCATGTAACTCCTACCCTGGCTGATTTCAAGCTACAAACGTGACATAGCTGAAACTGGAGTTGGGAGAGGTGTGCCTTAACCCTCCATCTTGAAGCATTTCCACTGCCCAATAGACTGTAGATGTAAATAATCTCAAGAGCACAGACAGAAGTAAAATGAAGGAAACTGATTAGGAAATGATATGATTTGTGTACTTATTACCTTTATTTTTAGCTTGATTTATTTAAGCTTATATAATTCACTTTATTATAAAAGTTATAATATTATAATTGATATAAATATAGATTATATGTACATATAATTTATTATAAGTTATATAATTTAATTTTAAATAATGGCTGTCTTTAATAACTGGCCTGCAAAATTCCTGAAAATTTAATAGTCATTTCTTATAGGACAGTATGAGCTCTAGTACTCCAGTGAAGACCGTCCTTCAGGAGGGGAAGAAAGCGTTACATCTGTTATCTATCACTATGTACCAGGAAGCGGGCTTGCACTGCCCACGTGTTATTCCATGCAGCCATCACAACATTTGTTTAGGGTAAATCTTACAGTTTGCTTATCAGGTGGAAATGGAAGATCTTAGAGAGGTTAAATGGTCATTTAACACATTTACATCGTGGGTAAGTGGTAAAGTCAGGATTGGAATTACAACTGCACAGCCACGAACCCCGTGTTTTGCTTGTTTGCTGTGCTCTGAAGTCTAGAATCCCAGGTGAGAACTTGGCTTTGGGGAGGAGGCAGGACAGCGGTGTCATGCTCTGTGCAGCTGGCCTCCCTGCTCAGCTCTCAGGGATAGAAGATTCTTGCAGCCATCCATGGGTCCACAAATAAGGCCTCTCCTGATTGGCTTTAATGTAGACTGTTGGTGCTTATACATTGAATTAGGTGCTATGCTTTTTAAAAAAGTTTTTTTAAACTCTGAGCCTCAGCCTATTTAGAAAGAATGTTGCTTGGAGAGCAGTGCACAATACAAGTGGAACTGGGTCAGGATCTTACTAAGTGAACATGTTTGTGAGCAAGAAGGACCATTATCCTTCCTTGAGAGGAAACTTGTCATAAATTTTCCTTCTCAGGAAAGGAAAGGTATCATGTATTTGACTACAAATTTGATTAGTGTCAAAATTAGTTTTAAAAACTATGCTTGCCCTTTTTTCAGAAGGTGATCAGGTAAAGAAAATAAAAGCTCAAAGAGGCAATGTTATCTTAGTTCTGAAGATATCTGCGGACAGTGTTTAAATCAGGAATCCTTCACTTACCAGGTCCTGGACAAGTTCTTTTATCTCTGTGAACATCAGTTTTCTCATCTCCCAAAAAGGGGAACTAATTGTAACATCTTACTCTCAGATTGCTTGTCAGGACTCAGAGCTACAGTAAAAGCAGGTAATAAGTCTGTAAACAAGTGCCTGGCACACAGTGGCCATTTGGTGCGGCAGCCAGCAGCATCATTAGTAGTAGTTCAGAATTATAAATACTATTATTCCTTATGACTTTCTAAACACTGGAATGTGACTTCCTAAACACTGAAACTGGTGAACCCTCAGTATACAGGCAAGGAATGTGTTTTTATGGAATTTTTTTTTTCTTGCTAGTATGTATTTGCATTGCATGGATGGCATTAGGCTGTCAGAAATTAGTCTGCATACTATCAGATAAAATGTATTCAGAAGTTACCAAACACAGGGGGACCATCCCAACCCAGGGAAAAATCATACTGTAAGTCATTTATTTAGTTGCCTGTTTTTCTGCATGGCTTAGTGATTGTCTTATAGGTAGCAAGTGGCAAGTGCAGTGAACCTAGGACTTAGGGTAGACACTCTGGAATCAGATGAAATTTCAGTTCATTCCATCTTTTGCTCAGTTGCTCCATGTGAAGTGAGAAGTGTAAATCTTCCTTCTCCCACCCTCTTCATTACATACAGTTCATTCACACATGAATATCCTTTCCCTTTCACCTTAGAAAACTCAGTGAATTCTACCTGAAATCTTATTCTCATAACTCACATCTGTTTCTATAACTATACATAGTCATTTTTCATATATAGACCTGATATTTAAATCACAGTGATTGCAATTGGTATTGAAGAGAGTTCTTGGCTCAAGAGCTGTCTCCTTTATTCTGCTGCTCTGCGACATCTGTCATGAATCATCCATTCTGTCAGTATTTACCAAATGCCTCCTATGATCAGGCACTGTTTTGGGTGTTGAAAATATATGATAGTGAAGTGAACAAAGCCCTGCCTTTATGGAACTTAGCTGGATGATGATCATGGTGTTTTCACTTAAAATGGGCTCATTTTCAATCTTTGTGGGCAAGACAGTGGTTAGATTTTTCACTTCCATGTGTTTTAAAAGTCTTTATTGTATTCCTTGCACAGAGGCCTGCAAATAAAGGCAAGCTTTAGGACGAGAGAACAGGTTGTCACTAAAGTGAAACTGTGACGTCATTAAATTCAGGGGAATTAGAAAAGCATATAAATATTTTGACCTTCACTGATGGAATGGATCACTGACCTTTTAAGTGTTGTTTTAATACTTTGGGGTTTCCCTGGTAGCTCAGATGGTAAAAAGCCTGCTTGCAGTGCAGGAAACCTGGATTTAATCCCTGGATCAGGAAGATCCCTTGGAGAAAGGAATGGTAACCCACTACAGTATTCTTGCCAGGAGAATTCCAGAGACAGAGGAGCCTGGTGGGCTATAGTCCTACTTCTGCAGACACTGCACTGTACTCTTCTTCCCTGAAGTAAGAAGTGTTTTGTAGATTAAACTCCTGAAGTCGGATTTTGAACTTCCCACACATTGATCTTGTGAGTAGGGCAAAAGTGTTTCAGATCATTATTAATAGCCTCATGTCAGCTTTGAGAGAAACTTAGTAAGCTAGTGAAATGAGATTTTTAGGTGACAGCAACAGATCTATGTTGAAAGCCATCTGTATTACTTGTGAATAATTGGGCTCTCCCCCCAACCATTTTACACACTTTTCTGGCTGACTGATCTCAGGTGAGCCATTTTCAATTTCATTCAGTTACTGCTTTAATAAATGAAATAACCAAATGAAAGAGGGGTGGAGTTAACTAATAGATCTACAGGGGAAATACCTCCAAAAGTAAAAAGTGAAGTTTGTGGGTTCATAATGAGAAATCCCCTTTCCTACTTTAAAATCTCTTAATGCAAGTGTAAACCTAGTGATGAACCCACCTTAAGAACACAGACACCTCATGGAAGTAGATATGAACTCAGATCTTATTTTATAGAGACTTGGTGAATTATTCCACTGCTGTTGATCATTTTTCCTCATTTCCTTTGCCTTGTTTAAAGGTGAATTCTTTCACTGCTCTTCATTTTTCCTCATTTCCTTTGCTTTGCTTTGGAATTTTATGTCTTCTTCAATGGTGTAAATACTTCTGTCTTCAGATGTAGTTCTTACGTGGCTGCAGCCAGATCACTATGACTTATTTGGCACATGATGATAGTGGACCCAAGAAAGCAGTAACTCCCAGGCTATATTTTATAAGGACACTGACCAGCTTAACTAGCCTAACTAATGTCAAAGTTATTTCCTATTAAACAACTTTATAACTGTTTACACTCATGATTCTATCTTTTGTATATAACATCCAAAGGATATCCTCTTCTTACCTTTGTTCCATACACCCCTGAACTTTTTCATAGTTTGTCAATTTCTTTTTAATGTACTGAGCTGACTGTAGCTTTTACTGAGACCCTATAGTGGCTCTTGGCGTGACTGAACTGCCGGCATGCTTAGTGGCTGGAAAGGGTCTGGAGAAGGAAGGTGGGTAATGACTGCATGCATTTGTCCTACCGAGGACACACTTTACCAGGAAGGGTGAACAGTGCTGTTTTGATATAGGAATGATGGAAATAGTGGGGAATTTATTTTTAAAAACTGAGGTAAAAAAGTTATTTTTCAAATGAACTGTCAGTGTTATCAGGCTTCTTAATTTTGAACTGTTTATTGATACAGTGTCATTAATATGGCTTTAATGTTCTTTGGGAGTTTAATTTACCAAAGCTTGGCTCCCAAGTTCTTTTAAAGTAGCTTTTCTAGAATCTGGAATTTACCAGAGAGGTGTTCACTTCTGTGCATAGAGAATGGAGTTTTTTCATTTCTGTTTCCTAACCACTAGTTGATGATGATGTTATTCCTTCTGAACCAGACCCAGAGTATATGGGAGAGCAGGAATTACTTTGATAAGTTTGTCTCAAAGCTTATTGAAATCTTCTTTGCTTCTTGAACCGAACTGAGCACTAAAATGAATCATTTCAATAAAGTGTCTCTTGGCTTCATTCAGAACGTAGCACTAAAATCTTCTTCCAAATAAATCACATGCTAAAGAGGTAAAATTCCTTTTAATTTATGGACAGCACTTTGTCGAGTTCCTAACTGCTGACAGACCCTGGTTCATTCTGCTTAATCTTGACTGGGTACCAATTCTTGGCAGTCTTCTATCCCCTGTGAATTTGAGTCAGTGGATGATAAGTTCTTTCCTTTCTCAGTGTAGAACAATCAAGCTTGGGCATCTGCTTTCCAGTTGGATGCATGGGGACATATGTTGAAAGAGAAAACTATCAGAATGTAGGCATTTCTGGTTGGCATCCAGTTGTGTCACTGCCTCCGTAAGCTCTTAGAAGAGGATGCCAGGCCTCGTTTTCCATCAGCTCATCAGTCACCATATGGATACTCGATCTCTGTCTTATGTGGGTTAGAGCTTGGGTGACTTCAAGGACACCAAACATCTCTCCCTTCTTTTGCAGAACACAGGTAGGGCTCTTAAGGTGTTGTAGGGAGTTTGCTGCCAGTTTCTTTGCTCTTTTAGTTAATGCAACTGTCATCCAGCTAAATTTTTTAAATTTATCTTTTTTAATGTAGCCTGCTGAGAGGTTGTAGAATGACTGTAATAAAAGCAGTATCAGTTCATCTTAACTTTGTAAACAGAGTGTACATAAATAATTCTTTCATAGGAACATTATTCTACAGCAGGCAATAGATCATGATGGTTTCAGGTAATTTGGTGGGATTTCCAGTTTTTTGCTGTGAAAATTGTCTGCCATGAGTTTTGAACTGGTACTATGTTTTCTAGATTAAATGTGATGGAATTTTTAAAATGTAAATGCTTGGAAAAAATGCAGAAAAAGTGCTCTATTGGGTTATTGTGAGGAACGATGAGTGAATACATGAAAAGAGCTTAACATGGCTTTTAGTTGTGGTTTTTCATAAATGGTAGGGCTAGGACTTAGCTTTCCTGACCACCATGTTTTATGCCAAAGCCAGTGTGGAAGAATTACTGTTTAGAAATCTTTTTATAGTGATCACTTTTCCTTTGCTGTATTTATGAAAGTGGTATAGTCTTGATTTTATTTGTTTATGATATTTAGTTATTTTTTCTCTTTTTATGAGCTTACAGTACTTTAGGAGAAAATGATTGTAAAAGAGAAAAGCATTCTTATAGCAAAGATGAAAAGTTCATCAAAATTTAGCAGGAAAACAGAATGCCTGTGTTAACACATTCATAACCGATGAATACCATCCTCATTATAAGTTGTGTACTTAGAGTTATTATTCATTTCTGGGACTAAGAGTGGGCTTTTTTAATTAAAAAAAATTATGTATTTAGAATTACTATTGAATAAAACATTGCTTTAATAAAAACAATTCACTAGGTTTTAGATTGATGACCTTATAGCCATATAGGAAAATGTGTTTCATGTTGTAGATTTATGAATTTTTAATACTCTTTGCATTACTGAAACCATGATCTTTACTACTTTATATATAACCTAGAAAATGCATATTGATTTTGAAATCACCCTAAGCAACAGTCTCCATGAGGAACCTGGCATTTAAGGTTTGCTCTTAATGATTTAACCTCTAAAAGTATTGGTAAAATGTTTACAGAGAACATAGTATGGGTTTTTAGGGGATGAAGGCAATTCATATATAATAATTTAGGGAAAAAAAAACAACCACATGCAAACAATCAGCCAAAGTTGAACAGAGGGAAGGAATAATGTTTGTGTCTTATGTTAAGAGCTAGACATGCCTCAGTTCCTAATGAATAACCAATGTGTTTCAGTTTTCAAGTGGTAGAGCTTTTATTTCCTGACAGTTAAGTCTTTATCATAGATTTCTTTTTATACTCTACCTTTGGTTCCCTTAAGTAATTTTCTCTTTATGAGTTTTGAGAGGAATGTCACTTTATGAAAGCACTTATTCCATACTGCATTTATAATGAAAAATTTTTTATTTAAAAGTTGTTTAATTATAAAACTGTACTTTTGGTTTTCATGTAGAGTCAGGGAGAAACTTTACATATAACCTCAATACAGTTTGTTTCTCTCTTCTTTAAAAAAATTTTCTATTAAAAAACAATTTTTTATTAAAAATCTTTAAAAATTGAAGTATAGTTCACTTACAATGTTGTGTTAGTTTCAAGTGTATAGTAAAGTAATTCAGTTATACATATATATATATATCTATTTTTTTCAAATTCTTTTCCCTTATAGCTTATTACAAAGTATTAAATGTAGTTCCTTGTGCTATACAGTAGGTCCTTGTTGGTTATCTATTTTATATATAGTAGTGTACATCTGTTAATCCCAAACTTCTAATTCATCCCTCCCCTCCCTTACCCTTAGTAGCCATAAATTTGTTTTGCCTGTGGATCTGTTTTTGTTTTGTATATAAGTTAATTTGTGTCGTTTTTTTAGATTCCACGTATAAGTGATATCATATGACATTTGTTGTTTCTCTGCCTGCCTTACTTCACTTGGTATGATCTCTACATCCATCCGTGTTGCTGCAAATGGCATTATTTCATTTTTTTTATGGTCGATTGACATTTCATTGTATAAATATACCATGTCCTTCTTAACCCTTCATCTGTTGATGGGCACTTAGGTTGCTGCCATGTCTTGGCTATTGTAAATTGTACTGCAGTGAATGTTGGGAGAGCATATATCTTTTTGAATTATAGTTTTCTCCAGATACGTGCCCAGGGGAAGTATTTCAGGATCATACAGTAGCTCTATTTTTAGTTTTTAGGAACCTCCATACTGTTCTCCATAGTGGCTATAGCATTTTACATTCCCACCAACCCTGTAGGAGGCTTCTTTGTTTTTCTCTTCTTTACAGCACTTAAATTATAGCCACAGTGGTTTAGGTAAACTTTTAAGACAAGTTGAGGTTGGATACCAATTCCCAGATATTTTTAAACAGAAAACACATGTGTGAACATAGTCGATGACTAGGAGTACATGATGAATTGAACAATAAAACTCACATCATGTGCTCATAGTTGTTTGTGAAAAATCTGAATATTGTATAATTGCTGAATTCTTCAAAAGAGAAGAACTATTTCCTACTTCATGCTGGATGTAAAGAAATGCATGGTAGTGTCAGTAGCCATGGCTTGGTTGGAAGTAAACTGAGTTCTGCTCTGATTCTGCTTTGCTCTGGTCCTTGGGCCGGTTGTTTTACTTCCCTGGATGTTTGTTTTTCTTATCTGTGAAAGGACACGAGGAAGACAGG